>NC_091837.1:54124053-54751553 GCF_037783145.1 Equus przewalskii | reverse complement strand
ACTTATTTATTTGGCGGATATTTTTTCAAAATCGAATGAAGACTATAATTTTCTATACATACATAATGTAATATATATTATATCTAAAGTTTAACTTATTATATATGTGTTTTCTAGTGTCTTTGGTATGGCTTTTATAGTGGTTGCTCTAGGTATTACATTAGATATATAATTATAAATTTATAAATTGTTACATTATATATAATTTATAATTTTATATATAATTACATATAACTTTTAAATATACTATGTATACACTTCTTTGTGTGTGTGTGTGTATATATATATATATTTATCTAAAATGTAATAAAATTCACTGGAGGAAAGACAGCTTTTTCAACAGAGCTGGAGCAGTTGGACATCTATAAGTCAAAAAATGAACTTCAACCTAAACCTCACACTTTTTTCAAAAATTAACTCAAGGGGCTGGCTCCGTGGCCGAGTGGTTAAGTTCGCACGCGCTGCTGCACCGGCCCAGGGTTTGGATCCTGGGCGCGGACATGGCACCGCTTGTCAGGCCACGTTGAGGCGGCGTCCCACATCCCACAACTAGAAGGACCTGCAACTAAGATATACAACTGTGTACAGGGGGAGTTTGGAGAGATAAAGCAGAAAAAAAAAAAAAGATTGGCAACAGTTGTTAGCCCAGGTGCCAATCCTTAAACAACAACAACAACAAAAAAAATTAACTCAAAATGTATCACTGACTTCAATACAAAACAAAAAATTATAAAGCATTTTTTAAAATAGGAGAAAATCTTCAGGATCTAGGGCTAGCCAAAGAGTTCTTAGACTTGACACCAGGAGCACAATCCATTAAAAAGAAAAGATGATAAATTGGACTTTATCAAAATTAAAAACTTTTGCTCTGCAAAATACTGTTTTAAGAGAATGAAAAGACAAGCTACAGAGTGGGAAAATACGTTTTCAAACCACACATTTGACAAAAGGATAGATTTGGAATACATAAGGAACTCTCAAAACACAGTGGTATAAGAGCAAAAACTCCACAGGGCGTGAGCAGAAGACGTAAAGAAGTCGTCCACGGAAGAGGATACACAGATGGCAAATAAGCACGCGAAAAGATGTTCAATATCATTAGTCATTAGGGAACTACCAATGAAAACCACAATGAGAGATGGCTACACACTTATTGGAGTGGTTAAAATAAAAAATAGTGACAAGTGAATAGAAGCCAATCTGAAAAGGCGACATGCCATATTAGTCCAACTAAATAACTTTCTGGAAAAGGCAAAACCATGGAGACAGTAAACAGATTAGTAGTCGCCAGGGGTTACGGGGGAGGGAGGGATGAACAGGTGGAGCACAGAAGATTTTCAGGGCAGTGAAACTACTCTCTAGGACACTATTATGGTGGATACATGTCATTATACATTTGTCAAAACGCATAGAATGTGCAACGCTAAGAGTGAATCCCAATGTAAACTATGGACTTTAAGTGATCATAAAGTGTCAATGAAGGTTCACAGATCGTAACAAATTTACCACTCTGGTGGGGATGTTGATAGTGGGAGAGGATGTGAGTACATGGGGGCAGGGGGTTTATGTGAAATCTCTATACATTCTGCTCAATTTTCCCGGGACTCAAAAACTACTCTAAAAAATAGTCTATTAAGAAAAAAATAATGACAACATCAAAAGCTGGCAAGGATGCAGAGAAACTGGATCACCACTGGTGGTAGAAATGTAAAATGGCAATTTCTCAAAAAAACTAAACATGCAACTGCCATATGACCCAGCAATGCTGACCTGGGCGTGTATCCCAGAGAAATGAAGATTTATGTCTGTACAAAAACCTGTACGTGAGTGTTTATAGCATCTTTATTTGCAATAGTCCCAAACTGGAGACAACCTAAATGTCCAGCCACAAGTGAATGATTAAACAAGCTGTGGTGCATTCATACTGTGGAATACTATGCAGCAATCAAAAGGAGCAAACTGTTGTACACACAAGAACCTGGATGAATCTACAGAGAATTATGCTGAGCTAGAACAATTTTAAGAAAGCAATCCCCAAAGGTTCTACACTGTATGGTTCCATTAATATGACATTTTTTAAATGATAACATTATAGAAAGAGATAGATTAATGGTTGCCAGGGGTTAAACAGGAGGCGGGAACAAGAGGGAAATGGACAAAGCTATATGAAGGCAACTTGATGGGTTTTTGTGGTAATGAAAATGCTCTGTATTTTGACTGTATAATGTCAATATCTTGATTGTGACATTGTACTATAGTTTTGCAAGATGTTACTGTTGAGGGAAACTAAAGTAAAGGGTACACAAGATCTCTGTGTAATATTTCTTACAACTGCATGTGAATGTACACTCATCTCAAATAAAATGTGAATTAAAAAAATTGAATGAAGTGAGCCTGTCACTACAAGGAAGACGGTACTTGTTGCCAAAGATAAGATTTAAGCTTTTGAGCAAAGATTAGAATTTTGGAAAATGTGTTTCCGCCACTGTGAACGTCAACTTCTCAGGACTTAAAGACTTTTTTATGAGATCAGTAGTGATATTGACTAATGTTATGCTTTGTTACTGTGTAACGAAATGTGCCAAAAGTTATAAGAGCTGAAAAACTCAGTGAACCAATATTTTGTAAATGATCAATCTACAATATTGCAAAATCACGCATAGCTGAAAGAGCCATTCAAAATATAAGACAGATGAATGATAGATGTACTGGACAGAGTACAAAAGGTCATTGATATGACTTCAGATTCCAATCACAACCAGCGTTTAAGAAATTACCATTTGTCAACTTTTACTATAGTATTCAAAAAGAATATCCACAATTACCTTTTCCAACTATGAATCTGTGTGAGGTTAGATTTTCTTCTTATCCTTCATCTAAAATAATATATCACAATAGACTGAATGGGGACACATATATGAGAATTTGGTTGTTTCCTATTAAGCCGGACAGTAAAGATTTGCAAAAAAAGTGTAAAACAACATCCCTCTTTTTGCTTAATTTTCTTTTATTTTGGAAAATATAGTTATTTTTCATAAAAATATTATTTATGTTAACATGAATGGGCTTATTATTTTTTAATAATTATTAAAGACATACTTTTAAATCTTCCTATCTTGAATTTCTAATAAGGTAAGATGTGACAAATGTAATACTCATAAGCGAAAGCTCTTTGGGGCCATTGATAATTTTTAAGAGTAAAAATTTGGGTCTTGAGACCCAAAACTTTGAAAACCACTGTTCTAAGAGTTTTAAGTTTTCATGTTAATCATAGCTGGAGATTCAAACTAACTCTAAACCAAGCTCATGTACCAAAGGGCTTATGAAAGAAAACAAGAGGGCGGCCAATTTGGGAGGGAGGGGTCCAAGGAGAGAAAGAGAGCTGTCCTACTGCCCCTCCCTACATTGAGACAGGGCGGCATGTCTCGATGCCCATTGCCATTGGGTGTTTCCAGTGGGTTTCTAGGGAATCACTGGAGAGGCCACACACTTGCCCCCAAATAAAGGATCAGTAATTTGGAAAGCTGTCTCCAGTTGCTGCTTTCCTTTTTATAGACAATATTATACTTCCAGAGGAGCCCAAATTGCTTCCCCTCCTTCATTTTTATTTTTTTACTTCTCCTCCTTTAAAAACAAAAACACAAACAACATTTCACTAATTAGACTTTTACCAAAATAATGATTTATAGTATATCCAGCTATTTACAGAGAAGATCCATTTATAGAAGAATGAAGCGGTTGTAATATATTTTAGGTGAAATCCATGACAAAGAATCCTTTTTAATTTCATTTGCTGGCCATATCGTTGAGTTAATCTTCAAAATGCATGTTGCTAAAAGGGGAAAGAACAATTGATGACTTAATTTCTAAATTTAAAAACTGTCATTTAAATGAATCACAATGAAAGAGTCTAATTTTTAAATGAAGTGTCATCAGCAGTCCCCTGGCATCCCTCCCAGCTGGCAGGCAGCCCCGGCCCTGGCTCCAGGAAGATGCACTGGCCTGCGTTATTCAGATGCTAAAACATTAGGGTGAGCACACACTGCAGCCTCAGAAAGAGGGTCATTCTGATTTAAAATCTATACTAGATCTTGGGGGCTGGCCTTGTGGCCAAGTGGTTAAGTTCGCACGCTCTGCTTCGGCGGCCCAGGGTTTCGCCAGTTCGAATCCTGGGCGTGAACATGGCACCTCTCATCAAGCCATGCTGAGGCGGTGTCCCACATGCCACAACTAGAAGGACCCACAAGTGAGAAAAAAAAATACACACTATGTACTGGGGGACTTTGGGAGAAAAAGGAAAAATAAAATCTTTAAAGAAATAAAAATAAAAATAAAAAATAAAATCTATACTAGATCTGAAGGCTCTGTTATCGGTGAATTAACTATAGAAATGCCCCAATGAAGGAAAATGTAAGTTGATTGCCTACTCTTCGAAATGTGTTTAAATGACCCAGAGGCAAAACGGTTCTGTTGTAATATTGTGGTGGTTGTGGTTGTGTGTGTGTGTGTGTGTGTGTCCACTTAATGGCCCCACCATGTCCCTGATACTCTGATAGTTCTCCACTTTATTGACTGACTTCTTTCTTTCTCTTCTCTGTGTTTTATAATTTTCTTTAATTCCTTCCAATTTTTGCTTCATAATCCGGCCCTTATAATAGTGCTTACATTTTCCAGTTTCCAGAGGAATATTCCAGCAGTCCCATCCACCAGCTAATGGCTCCTCTCCTCCCTAACCACTCCTCCACCTTCCCTACTCCCACCCCCAATTGCATCCCTACTGGCACAGGGGACCACGCCTGCAGGCACAGCTTCCGTCAAATTAGCCTACTGGGTCATTGGCTGATCTGTTCCTTTTATTTTGAGACACAAAATAAGCTGGAAATATGTTTTTTAAAAAACAACTTGCATATATTTTAAGTACTTTTCTAATAAGCCTCTTGAAGTAATTGATCCATTGCCTTATGATTAGCTTTAAATATCTTCTTGTTGAGGAAATATGGGAATAAAACTATTTGCTTTCTGTCCATTGTCATTCTCCATCTTTTGACTAACTTTGCAAGCAAATTTAGTGTCTTGATCTGTTTGTCCACTTAAAAAAAAATCATAGCCTTAAAATATAGTATGTCTTGAATAATCATTTTTCTTAAGAAAATATACTCTTGCTTTAACTAACTGCAGTGTTTTTAGTTTCAGAGATACTTTAATTGAGCGTGTTTTTCCTTTAGTTTCACTAGTAATTTTCAGACTCTATTTTGAACAAAATACACCTGGAGGAAATTTAAAGATTTACTTTTAATTGATGTTCAGATCATATGCCATTTTCTCTGTGCTCTTTTGTGAGTGAGAATACAAATCTGCATATGAACCTCTGTGCTGTCTACTGGTGAGGTACATAGTGGCTGCTGGGGCCCAGGTGAGTTCTGCCCTTCAAAATGGAGGCTTTCCTGCAGGACATGCCCTTCCCCTGAAGGGTGCTGCCTTGCCCAATTATCCATTCCCTCTGGGTGGAGGGGGGAGCCCCAATTCAATGGCTGTTGATGTGGGGAGTACAAGGGCCTGGCCTCATTGCTTGAGTTCAGGATATGTCTAAGGGGCCATCCCAGCTCCAGAGCTCCCTGTAGGGCAGTGGAGGTTGGGGGTGTGGCAGGCCCCTGAGGCCTTAACTGCAATCGCCTCACAGTCCAACCTCACCCCCTGCTCAGTCCCGCATCCCTCACTCCACTACAGGAGTTCCCAAGTGCACTCCCCAATAAACATCCTGTATGCAAATATCCATCTCAGAGTCTGCTTCCTGAGACCCATCTGGGACAGGATAGTCTCAAAGTCTATTGCCACTTAGAGACTCTCTGAAGCAAGACTTTAAACCCTCTACTTGAAAACCTTGCCTTAGAGTTACTTACTGCTCATGGAGCCAGAATTAGTTATCTTCTTCAATGGAAAAGCCATAACTATGCCAGTACCCTTTGCTACAAGCCTGAGCTCAACCACCACCAAGACACCTTTGGACCCAACACTGACAGATCATCTGTCCCCTTGATCAGGAAGACTGGCATTTGTAGGCAAAATTAGTTGTGCCTTTTAGGAGCATCACAGACCCTCACTCCAGGAAAAAACGCACAACCATACACAATTTCAGACACAATTATAGGAGGATATTAAACTCCCTCCCCAAAAGTCTCCATGGACTCCAGTTTAAGAACCATTCATTTGTAGTGAAGGGAACAGGAACTATAGTCTCAGAGCAGTTGTCCCCAGTATAGAGAATGAAGAGAAGGTTAAACAAAAAGAAAGAAAGAAAAGTGTATATAAAAAAAAATCCTAATTCTTCTTCATATGATTCATCGATAGGTTTTGAATAGCCAAATATCAGACTCCACTTACATTTCTCATAGTCATATCTGCTGTTTTTGAACTTGCGTTTTGACGGTATCTCTTTCTGGTACAATAGACACTGACGAGGGTGACTATGAGCATCAGGGCAAACACACCGGCAGTGGAAGAAGCAGCAATGATAACGGTGTCACGATGGGAGCCTCTCTTCTCACACCTTTCTCCCATGTACCACCAGTCTTCCCCTGACGGACACCTACACATTCAGAGCATGACTCAGAGTTCTCAGCTGATATTTTAAATCTGAAAATCTTCACCATTAAAGATATAGGTCAACATTCAGGTCATTGACATGGATGATGGAATGATTTTGCCCACTCTAGTCCAGAGGGGGATGGTTAGACTGGCACCAGAGGCCAGGCAGGGCCAGTGGATAGGAGCAATGGAATGACTTCTACTCTGGTACTTCAAACAGCAGCTCCGAGGTGGGAAAGGAGGTGAGTGTGGGTAAAGGAGAAAATTTAGTTCTCAGTGTCCCCTCCACCTCCCAGCTAGACACCTTGGTCAAGCTCGTCTCAGAACTTAGGTATCTCCATCTGGAAAATGGAGAGAGTCACACTTAACCACATCAGACTGTTGTCAGGACTTAATAAGATATGTAACTCATAAGGACTTTTTCAGGCAGTTAGAATATAATGTGCTATTTTTTCATAGGCAATTTCATTGTTCTTGTGGCTATCCAAAGTCCCAAATGGAGAGAAAAAAGTAAATATCCTATGAATGGTTATGGGAATCAACTGATTTCACTCACATGAAATATCAGTATTTAATCCTACATCAAGGGAATGATAACATTTCTAACAAAAGAGTGGGGAGATCTCGTCTGAGTGACCCCCTTACCTGCACTCGGCTTTGCCTTCTCGGACAGTGCAGAGGCCATCATTCTCACATTGGAAGTCTGTGCAAAGTTCACTGATGCCAGGGGTTGGGTTTGGCTCAGTTTGTGTAGAATTAAGGTGGGATATGTCTAAGGAAGGCAGGGGGAGAGCACGGATGGAAATGAGCTTTGCTTTAACAATCATTTGCTCTTTAAGTTTAAAATAGATGCCCAGGTTTCAGATTTGTGAGAAGTTCAGGTAATCTTGAGGCATAGTCCAGTAACATTCACAGGCATGAAAATAATAAATAGGCAGGTGAAATCTCGCTGGCCTGTGGGGCTACTACAGAACCACATGCTTGCCTGGGCCTAGGCTTGCCTGAGCTTGAAGGGGCCCAAGCCCTTGTTACTGACCCTCGAGGGACAGCCAAAGAGACCAAAGCACAGAAATGCAAGATCACTGATGGGCTATGCCCCAGGTCACAGGTCTCCTGCTTGGTGGAGCAAGTTAGCGGATATATGGCGCAAGACACCAGGTCCCCTGACAACCAGGGTTCTGTTCTTTGCAGTGTTTTCCGTTACTTCTGGTACAAAGAGTGTCAAACAGAATTGATGAATATGTAACTTTTTCTCTGCTACATAAAATGTTTTCTCCCTTGGGAAAAGTTACTCCTGAATAAGTTTTTCTGAGAAATATCATCTAGATTTACTCTAATAGACAATAATGTAAAAATTTCATGGGTTTTACTTGTACCACCTTTCATCACAAACAAGATTCTGATTTACTGAGACATAAGTGGGTCTTTAATAGTAAATGAGTTAAAATCCTACCATACAAAACATGGCAACTACCAGGATTCCTGGAAAATGTATTTATTGGCTGCCATGGCTAAGAAATTTTAGGAAGACAGTAGATTATTCTCACTGCCAAGGTATATATGTGTGTGTGCATATGCATGTATATATATTTAAATGAGACAATAAAGATAGTCCATTTCCAGTTTAATTTCACGTGCTTGTGTGATATTTTTATTTCTGGAATCCTTGAGTATAATCCTAGGATATAATAGCTATACTTTAACTTATTTCTAAAGATGTTTTCTGGCCTAAAGTTTTCCACTATCGCTCCATGTAGTGGTAATTAAACTCTTTATCCAGGAATCATCACTGTTTCTATTTAAATTATTTTCTTATTGTTAATGATTCATACCAAAAAAAAATCCTAGTCATGCCTATTTCCTCCCACATCTCTATTTAATATATCTAAAAATGGAACCCAGAAGAGCACAATAAATAATCACTGGCCATAACAACAAAACAAATAGCTTATATAAAACTACTTTTATCAACATACCTTCCACTGTCAGTAGGATATAAACGTCATCTCCTTTTATAAAATCTCTGCTTTTCAGCCTCTCATGGGTTATAAAGGCACTGGTTCCATAGCCCCGACCTCTTCTAAATTGAGTTCCATTAGGGAAAAAAGCCACTTCTCCCACATTGGAAGGCCTGTCCCAAAAATAGTTCCCATTATCTGAAAAAGCAATTTATATTAATGGATTGTGTTTAGCATCATCATAGCTTTTGGTGGTAGGAAAGCACAGGCAACGTGAAACACAATTAGGATGGAGCTCAGAATAATTAAATGATGGTATTGACCTGTGATGTATTCGCTGGCAAGTCACGGGAGCTTGTTCATTTTATACTGTCCTAAAAGAAATGAGATGCCTGGCAGAGAGGACCACATTCTGGAACATGAGTGGAGAGGTTCCAAAAGTTTCCTAGGTCGGGTACCATGCCTATACTGACTGACCAGTATAGAAAATCCCCTACACATTGGAGTCATTCCTTAGTGCCCTTCTGAGTTACAGACAGTCCTTTTAACTGAGTTAAATCAATATGTTGCTGAGAGAGATTTTAATATTAGCAAAGGACAGTTTATTTCATTAACTGTCCTTCAGGAGTAGAAGACAGTGAGAAGCACTGCTTCTGGGAACGGTGATGACCTGCCCACCCCTGAGCCATCTGCAACGTCAGTCAGGGAAAAATGTTTTGAAAAGAAAGGGAAGAAATCCTGAACATCAAGTCCTTAGACTTCTCCTTCTGAATATTATTTTTTTCCCTATCAAATTAGGTTTTTTTTTCCTCTGTCGCTCAGGTCCATTCTTTTTGTATATAGAATTCAGATTTGGTGGTAATAATCACCTTGCCGTAATTCCATTTTTCCCTTTATTGGATTCCAAGAGGGCAAAGGATTATTGAAATTGGAAATGTGATCATTGCTTTCTGGGTGCTGCTCCTTTTGGAGACTGGAAAGATGGGGAATGACGTCATCACTGGCAAGTCTTCCAGGACTCTTTAATAAGAAGTCATAATCCATTCTCACGCTCTTCCCAACACTCCAGAGTACCTGCTCAATGTCTTCCTTCTCGTCAAAAACCATCCCCCATTAAAACAGCTGAATTGTTTTTGACAGTCCCAATGGCAAGACCAAGGCTGCACAGGTTGTTGCACTCAGCACCTGAGGGCCTCACCACCCCAGGCCCTTCCACAGGCTTCCATGCTTGATCTATAGTGATTCTCATAACACATCTAGGGGGTTTTATTACTGCTCCAGTTTTACTGCTGAGGACATTGGGGCTCCAAGAAATTATTTGCTTAAGGTCACAGAGCTAATGAGAAGCAAACCTTGGATTTGAACCCATGCATGCCAGACTCTAAAACCAACACTCCTTGCACAACACTGGGAATTCAGGTATGGACATCAATTCCTAGGAATATAGTCAGTATTTTCTCCATTTGTTGGCATTGCTGCTGACATCCCTGGCAATCTCTTGCCTGAGAGACTTCCACAACCACTGAAGCCCTTCCCCCTAAATATCTTTTGTTCCTAAAATTTGGAGCCCAAAATTCCCTGGGTACACGACTGTGCAGTCTCTCATTCCCAAACCATCCATCTCTCCTACAGCAATGATCATGAATTAGCAATAAAGAAAATGAGTCACGAACCGCTGGTCATAAATGGGTCTGTAGTTATACTCCGCTGGTTGGACATACGCTGTCGAATGTCAGGATTTTGATCCAAGAGTGTCATCGTGGCTTGTTGCCAAGGACACGGCCACTGTAATTGATCATCATTGGCTCCAGAGATCAAGTGGAAATATATTCCTGCATTAGTCAAATGGTTTAGATTCAAGAAAATCTGAAAGGCATAACCTTTGGAAGAATAAAATGGAGGGCTATATAGAGTTCCACTTGGGTTGCCAATGAACTGTGTGAAATTCGTTATATGCCAGATATGATGAGGGCACTGTGTTTCTGAAAGATTGATGTCATCAATAGACAGGCCACCCAGTGATGCACCAGTGCCTCTGACCCCTCCAAACGCCACTCTAAATTTGTTGGTCACTTTCAATGTTACATGATAAAGTTGCCAGCTCCCAATGGGTATATCTGCAAAAGAGATATTATTATTTCAAAGAACGCAAAGACTATGAATCATGTGCAAATCAACATTAAAGTTCTAACCTTCATGGACAAATGATCATCCTAGAGCTCCTGATGTCTACAGGTTTGAGGTTTATGGCTTTCTTACTCCTCCAGCCCAGACTCATTTACTTCAAGGTGTTTCTGTGGGGTCGAGCTGCTCTCTGGAATATTTGGATGTTTATCTAGTTGTTTCTCGGGTAAGTCACCCTTTCCTAGAGATGGGTGAGTAAACAACAGCATCTAACTTGTGAGTACTCCATGCCCTATTCATGGGTTACTCCCTGCTCTATGTTAGTTAAATGGTCAAGCAAGCCCAATATTCTTACCCTTGTTCCCAAGATTCCTGTGATACTCAGCCAAAGTCTCCTTCAATATATTTATAGTTTGGAATACTTCCTGCACATGCAAAATTTTCAATCAACTTTTTGGCAATATTAAACAAGAATCTACCAAACCCTAGAAAGGCAACATCCTATGATTCACTCCTTGGGTCACTTACAAGTGACTCGACATTGTAAGTGTTATCTGGTATTTAGTACCATCTCCTTTCTCCCCAACCTGCACTTCTTCCTCCACTATATGGCACACGGGGTGCCACCTTGTCTTACTTTCTTATATCACATACCCAGATAAGAAGCAGTACATTAAAAAAATGTCAGAAGCCCCCAGACAGAGAATAGCTGAGGAATTCATGTCAAACTCGTAGTTAACACAATGACTTAAAACTTAAATATGTTGGCACTGAATATGAAACACAATTGCTTGAAAATAAGTTAGAAATATCCAAATTACAGAAAATGCTGTGTTTATGAATAGACTCTAGATTGAACAAAAACCTTTCCTGAGAGCTTTGCTTCGTTATTATCAGTGCTATCAGTTTAAATGCTGGACTCCTAAGCAAGTTTCTTAAGTGCTTTTGTGCTATTGTCTATCAATGATAATACTCACAGATTACTAAATCGAAAGGAATATATACACACATACATGCACACACATAAGATGTATATTATATATGTAATTTTATATATTATACATGATTACATATATAATGTACATATATAGTATGTGGGTGGGTGTGAGTGTGTGTATATAGATATAGACATAAAGAGATTGAGAATTTCACCGTACGTATTCATGAAGAAAAATATCATCTGTGTTTCAGATTGTTTCTCCTTGTTAAACGGGGGGGGAATGGCATGACATATAGCATAATGTTGATCAATTTTATAATAGGTTTTACTTAATTCATTCAAACCAAGAGGTCAATGTGTGGAGCAGACAGTACTATATCTGCCAGCCCTCAGCCCCTCCCTGCCTCAAGGACCCTCTTAACCATCCGCTTTAATAGGTGGTTAACATGACCCACCTCTCTGACACGTGATTGGAATGAAGCATGGGCACCCAATCCTAGAGATACCCTTCCTCCACTCAGGAATTGCTCCAGACGTTGCATTTAATTCAAGTCATAACAATCAGAGTCCTTCACTGGGATTTATTTTCTAAGCTGGAAATTAGAAGAAGAGTCCCTTTTACAGTCTAAAGGCACGTTTGGCAAGACGTAAGCTGGGAAGCGCCAAGGTACAAGTTTATAGACAAAGCCCAGCTCAGATAACATGAGACGTCTCCAGCCATGTTCAGAGACAGGTGCAGTCCTGCCTGAAACCGTTCCTCCCTCGTCCATTCCATAATTTAGTTATATTGAGCCAGTAACTCTTCCCATTTTGCCTAAGCTGGTATCCGTTGTATTTTTATGACTTGCCAAAAACTGACCTCTACTGTGCCAGAGACTTATATACTGTTTCTTAAGTGAGTGTCACATATTAGAGTACACAAAGGGGCCTCATTTTTGCTTCCTGACCACAGCATAAAACAGGGAGGATCAAGTTCTAAGTTGAAAAGCAATGAGTCCATAGCCCCTGCCCTGTTGTAAGTTATTGCATTAAGAGTTAAGACTGCCTCTTACACTCTTTGCCATTGGTCTTAGCAGCATCTTTTCTAACACCATGTCTATTCAGGCGTGGGAAATAAAAGAAAAAAATAAACAAATGGGACTACATCAGATTAAAAAGTTTCTGCAAGCCAAAGGAAACCATGACGAAATGAAAAGACATCCTACCAAGTGGGAGAAAATATTTGCAAATCATATATCTGACAAGGGGTTAATTTCCAAAATATATAAAGATCTCATACAGCTCAACAACAAAAAAACCAAACAACCTGATCAAAAAACGGGCAGAGGTTATGAACAGACATTTTCCCAAAGAAGATATACAGATGGCCAACAGGCACATGAAAAGAGGTTCAACATCACTAATTGTTAGAGAAATGCAAATCAAAACTACAATGAGATACCACCTTACACCTGTCAGAATGGCTATAACTACCGAGACAAAAAATAACAAATGTTGGAGAGGGTGTGGAAAAAAGGGACCCTCACACACTGCTGGTGGAAATGCAAACTGGTGCAGCCCCTATGGAAAACAGTATGGAGATTCCTCAAAAAACTAAAAATAGAAATACCATATGATCCAGCTATCCTACTACTGGGCAAAGAATGTGAAATCAACAATACAAAGAGATTTATGCACCCCTATGTTCATTGCAGCGTTATTCACAGTAGCCAAGATGTGGAAGCAACCCAAGTGCCATCGACTGATGAATGGATAAAGAAGACGTGCTATATAAAAACAATGCAATACTACTCAGCCGTAGAAAAGAGACAAAATCATCCCATTTGCAAAAACGTGGATGGACCTTGAGGTTATTATGCTAGGCAAAATAAGCTAGACAGAGAAAGACAAACGCTGTATGATTCCACTCATATGTACAAGATAAACAAACACATGGATATGAGAACAGATTAGTGGTCACCAGAGGGGAAGGGGGTAGAGGCGTGGGAGAAAGGGGTAAGGAGGTACTTATGTGTGATGATGGATAAAAACTAGACTATTGGTGGCGAGCACAGTGCAGTTTATACAGAAACTGATATATAATAATGTACACCTGAAATTATACAATGTTATCAACCAATATGACTTCAATAAAATAATTTAGTAAAAAAAGAGTTAAGACTGCCTCACTGTGAACCCAAACAATGAGACTGCTGATATTGTACCTTTTATTTCTTCCACAAGGGTTAAACTACCATTGACATCATCTGCAGAATACTCCCTGATATAGATGTTCAGTTGGTCATTTTCACTTCCGCTGCTATATAAAAAAAATTGCAAGCACTGAAATCCTCTTTTAGGGTACAGTGTTCTACTTTCCAGCACTGCCATGGCCCCCACATTTACAGAGCTACTGTCGAAATGCATGAAGAAACCAGAACCTGTTAAGAGGACAAAAGCAGAATTGAGAGAAAACATATATTGGATATAGGATTGCATATTCTGTGGGCACTATAGGTCCACTTAGTTCCCACTGTATTGGGCATTTAAATATGGGTCTAGGATCAAGCATTTTATGAAAGAGACAACACGAGGCTACCTTTTTCTTACCACAGATGTTAGTTTTCAAAAACAGAAAAAAGTATCACCTATCTGGTTTAGCGTCTCTCTCTCTCTCTCTCTCCCTCCTTCCCTGCCTCCCTCCCACATTCCCTCCCTCCTTTCCTCTCTCCTTCCTTCTGGCCTGTGTATGACCACTATCCACTACCCAAATCTGCATTTAAAAAGAAAAATATTTTTTATTGAAATATATTTGACATATATCCTGTGTAAATTTAAGGTGTACAACATGTTAATTTAATACACTTATATTGTAATATGATTGCCATTATAGCGATAATTAGCACCTCTATCATGTAACATAATAGTCATTTCTTTTTAGTGGTTGGAATAATTAAGTTCTAGTCTCTTAGCAAGTTTGGTGATTATGATACAACATTGTTATCTACATTCACTATGCTGTGCAATAGATCTCTAGGGCTTATTTACTACTCATTGCAAGTTTGTACTCTTAAACAACATTTGTTCCATACTCCTCCCCCCAAAAAAAAGAACAAGAAAAAGAAAAGGAAAGGCACTTCATTATTAGAGAGTAACTCCTGCCTAGACCACCTGAGCTGTCACGTGTAGGGGTGGAAAAATTTCCCCTTCTTCTCTTCCAGGTTCTTTACCTGGTCTAATATTTAAATGGATATAACACAGATTAACAAGAGAAAAACAAATTTAATTATGTACATACAGGGGACACTAAAGATATGAAGACTCAAAGGGCAGCCAGGTAATCGAGGCTTATATAACATCCTGAGGTGAGGAAGGGGCTAGGGGTCTGGAGGCACAAAGGGGAGCAAAGGCAGAGGTGTTTGGGAAACAAAGATTGTCCTGTTGGGCAGATACATTTCTTAGATAAAAAGGTATCTCTGGTAACAGCTTTCTTCCTGGTACAGGCCCCCTTTCCGATGTAAATTTAGGCACGTATAGGAGAGGTAAAGAGCTTTCCTGAATCTGCTGGATTTTGATTGCCTTTAGCTCAAAATAATCCTTATGCCAAAGAGAAATCTTTTAGGGTGGCAAAACCTGCTCCCCTCCACAAGCAATGGCCCTGAGTGCTGAAGTCTAGTTTTCGTTTTTTGTTTTTTTTAAAGATTTTATTTTTTCCTTTTTCTCCCCAAAGCCCCCCGGTACATAGTTATATATTCTTCGTTGTGGGTCCTTCTAGTTGTGGCATGTGGGACACTGCCTCAGCGTGGTTTGATGAGTAGTGCCATGTCCGCGCCCAGGATTCGAACCAACGAAACACTGGGCCGTCTGCAGCGGAGCGCGCGAACTTAACCACTCGGCAACGGGGCCAGCCCCCTGAAGTCTAGTTTTACACATTTGCTGCCAAAAATGAGCAAATAAATAAAAATTTGGTACTTGTAGCCAAATAAATGACTATCTAGTTCAAAACAAAACTACAATGGCAGAGAATATTCATCTGAATAAAATTAAATAAATTGTACTTTGTACCTTCACTTTAAGTATTTTTTTAACAGGAGGATGTAATCACAACCAGCTGAAATTCTGAAATTGATTAATGCACAGCCTATTGCCTTTCACTGGAAATTCTCTTGTATTCTGCAAGCTTCTAGAAAAAAATCCTTTACCCCCAACATAAGAGTCCTTCAGGAGGGACAGTCCCTTCTGCCGTGGGCACATACTATGGGTGAAGGCTTCATGGAGCCCAGCTCTGACTCATAGGAAGAAAAGCAAATACAGACAGTAAAAGCAAAGAAATTAACCACACCCTGATAACGCACAGAACCGAGTCCTTAGTAGCAACCTCATGGGTTATCGCCAGTAATTCTTATGGAAATTAGAAATAAATTCTCAGTCTTTCATAGCAAAGGGAAAGGCTGGAAGCACTGAGAGTAAAATCTAGAAATATCTCCCTCCTGTTACCTTTGCACTGGCCCATGTTAGAGTGGTCGCTGTCTGGCCCCCTGGGAACTTGTGAAACCCGCTGCCAGTCAGCATTATCACCTGAACTTTGAATCATACCACACACGTTTTCCAGTTCAAAATCGCATGAGTCCATAAAGCTCAAGGAAGAGGCTACAAAAGCAAAAGAACAATTATTGACACTCATACTACGTGATCATCTAAGTAATAAAAACTGAGCTTATCACAGAAGTACTAGGAATGCCAGGATGCTGTGAAAGGGGACAGCTTGCTGATTCTGGTGATGGTATCTTGGAGGCCTCTTGATGTCTGCAGAACCAAGACATCAATCAATTCCAGACATCTGAATAAGCTGCCTGATCCAAGTCTTTTTATTAAATTATCAAATTATAGAAATCTGAGTCTAACCTCCTCTAGCTATTCAGATTATTAAGCCACAACCCAGATTATTTGATCCCATTTATGTTATGGCTGTACACCCTATTTTGGGTGAAAAGAGTTTGAATATCAAGTTGGCCCACATCTGAATTAGAATTGGCTTCAAAAACCTGCGTGGGGCATGTTCCTACAGGAGCCAATTTGTTTTTATATCTGAAAGCCTGATCTTTTGAGAAGGAAAATGCTGCTTCCGAGTTGTAGATTGGGATCTGGGTGCCATTCTGCTTTTTTTTTCTGAATATCAAACTTCAACTATCAAATAATAATTGTCAAACTATAATTCCAGAAAACCCAGAAATATTCAGCAAAATGGCACAAAGCATAATTTTTCCCACATAGCAGAGAGAAACAGAAGTCATTTCAAAGAACCTGTCACATACAACAGTTATACAGCCGGTTCAACTTTAGGAGATCATAGTCACTGAAATCCATGCGTTGGCCAATCACATCCGCGAAGTCTGAGATTTTTGTTACGATTGTTGGTTCTGTCCCATTTTGGAATGCTGTTTTACTGTAGTGCATTACTGAAGTGTAGTCATAGGGAACATTCAGAGAGTCAGATACTTGGTCATCATAGGTGTTAAAATTGTGCTCTCTACCTAAACAATAAGTAAGAAATCTTTAATTACTTGATGTTCACAAAATTCAGGTCATCTTAGTCCAAATACTGTTACCTTTGAAACGAAGACTGTAACAAACACAGTGCAACCTTTGCTACAACTGCTCTATGGTATTTCAAGAGTGTTCCATATAGTCCTATTCTAGAATATAATATTCAAGCTTAGAACTGTGATACCAGCGGTCATGCCGAACGTATATAAGGTTTCATTACAGCCCCCAATTGGACATTAGCATTTGACCTAAGGTTCTAAGAGCTGCTAATGGAAAGGAGGATTCTAAAAGATGTCGCTGAAACAGTGAGAGTCATCGGTAGGCGATGATGGGAGGGCATCCATAGCAGATGGAGATGAAAGTAAGAGGACTTGGGGAGGTGTGATGGGAAAGGACTGGAGAATGATAGCATAGAGTCATTAGAAAGGAGTGACATAGTCAAGGATTTCATGGTTAGTGAAATATGTGTAGATGTATTTAAAATGAATACATTTAGAGAAGATGCCTGGCTGCTTAGCATCATACTAACGGACAACTGATTGTGACTTGAAATTGGTTGATTTTGTGGTCACAGTGAGGTGGATCTGATCTTCAAAGCATACAGATGTGTTATCGAATGTAGGTGGAAGTTTCTACCTAAAATAAGACTTTGGGAAACCTAAAGTGTGTGGCCATGGATTAAAACTAAACACTTCTCTTGCTCTTTCAGTCTGCTGCTATGCCATACGCCAGTTAAGATCACCAGACACTAGGGCAGATGGTAAGGTGCAAGAGCCGTGATGTTAAGACTGTGATGTCAGGGGCCTCAGCACAGGGCACTCCTCACAGAACCTCACATGATAGCAACACCATTCCATCAGCCATACCCTACAGAGGCAGGACAGACGGGGAAATGAAGTGTCACTGTGGAAAACATGAGTTCTAGTCAGACATGGTTATTAAAACCCTTCTGACTTTGAGTACAAAGTCACAAAAAGTTTGAGCTGTTCAACTACTGCAGTGTTTCTCCATATGGCCTCCATGGAACAACAAACCTGAATACTCCACAAAAAGAAAAAAAAGACCATGATCAAGTCACTTTGGGAAATGCTTCTCTACTTGGAGATTTACAATTCGTGTCAGTCTAACAAAGACTCTGAACAGGAAACAGTATAAATAACTGTAAGTTTAATTTCTTTTAACCTAGGGTTTCCCAAACTAATTTGACCACAGATCTCTTTCCATACACTGGTGAACACATTGTGGAACAGAGCTCCATAACACCTGCTTTGGGAAACACTAGTTTCTAAGATCACATCCAGCTCAAACTAGGTTTCAGGGACACTGTGCCCCAACAAACTTCAGGCACTTCAACTCATGTTGAGTCAGAGCTAAATAAAGTAAGATATCACAACATAGAGTTTTCCCATTATTAACAGTCGGCACAGATGGTAGGAGAGGGCACATGCTTAGAAATTCAGTCTTTAAGTAAAAAATATAAGAAAGCAAGAGAAATGTACCTGACAGAATTCTGTCCCAAATTATGCTGACATAGTCATCCCGATCAGAACGTGACTGCTCATGCCAGAACCCCAGTGCGTGGAGGAACTCGTGTTGAACCGTTGCTATTCTGTCACAGTTTTCCCCAATGGAGAGCTCTTGCCTCCCAACACGCCTATTTCCCACGTAAGACCAGCAGCTAACAGGAGAGTCACAGGAGAAAGGGGTGAGGGTGTTATAATGATGGAGGTTGAGGTCTCCGGGCAGAATCTCCAGTGCCTAGTCTCCTTAGTTACCCTCCCAGATCCTTCACTCTTACGTCTGTACACTGTATGCTTCTCTTGTAACCCTGGTGAGGTATGAAAAACCTTGCAGACCAGATGGTCCCAGGAGAACTTGCCCTGGCACCAAATATTACACAGAAGTCAGCCTAGTCCTGATTTTTCCCGGAAAGTTCAGTCTTTTCAGATCGTCCTCGGTATGATGATAACCACTAATAAGGGTTTTATAGAGACAGCAACCACTGGGAATTGCTGAGCTCCAGGCAAATAATACTGTCACCTTCTTAACTCAAGCAATAAAGTGTACTTAAAATAAATTTAAATACACTGTGCATGCACACACACACACATGTTTTACTTAAAGGGGGAAATAAGGAGTATGTTAACCATAAGCAGCCAAAGTTCCCAAAGTTGTGGGTTGGATGCATGCAATCCCATCCTCCTTTTCTTAGCATTGGTAGTCTGGTTGCATGTATGAACATATCATTTTTATGGCTAGAGAACCCAGATACAAATTGTCTTGTACTCTCCAGTAAATAGCAAAGGAAGCCCCCAGCCCACCCTCAAGGTCAGGGCCTATGGCAATTGCCGTGATATGCCACAGCTGCACAATTCTCGTTCCAGGCCTTAGAAGACAAACTCTTCAGCTCACCCGCTGTCCTTGATCACTGCTATATAGTTAGCTTCTCCAGCCCAAGGCTTGAAGTCAATGCATGTTTTCAGGCGATAACGTTCAAATGCATTGAGGATAACTCCCTTAGCATTCATGTCTGAAGGAGGAAAACAAACAAAAATACACTTACTAAAATTATCGCCATTGAACAATTCACCCTGGAAATAGCCCACACAACATATTGCTTATTGTGAGTTAGTTCTAATATGAATGTTTGGCGTTTTATTTTTACAAAGCTTGGTATTCGGTGCCAATTAAGTATCATATACAAGTATTTGATTGTTCTTCAGATCCCTTATTTCACCCTGTGTTTATCTTCTGGAGCCATTAGAGGTGCATTACTGAACAGTAAGCAAAGGCATCTCCTTACCTCAGAGAACATATGCATTGGATCACAGGCAACCAAAATGAACAAGCACTGTCATGTGCTTCATCTGTGAAGCTGAACTGTGTATTTATGGCCTCAAAGTGGAGCTTTTAATCTGAGGACCTTGAGATGGGAGGGTCCCTGAATATTCTGAAATAATATGCAAAGTGTCTATGTCTATATCTGTATCTCTATCTATATCTATGTCTATCTACATCTTCAAATTGCATTCTCTGGGGAGAGCGTTCATAAGATTCACAAGTGAATTCAGGGCCCAAAATAGGGTTAAGGATCATTGCTTTGAAGCTGAGTGATGCTAACAGGTCGGACAGACATGGAGCTCAAAAAAGCAGAGGCATGAAAGCAACAAAGACATGCAGGAAAAGAAACTGGCAACCTGGAGGGAGGGGCTGTATAAGATGTACGTGGAGAGATCATCACAAATGGGGTGGCATACCGGTGAAGTGAAGGGTGCTGGCCTCAGGGAGGCGGGAGGCAGTATGGCAGAGTGGAAAGTACTTGGACTCTGGAACCAGACACACCTAAGTCCTCACCACTTACTTTTGACATGTTACCTTGGTTAATTGGATTCACTTTTGGAGCCTTGGTATCGTCATTTAATCATGATGAAGTCAACTTTACAGGAATGTTGTGAGGATGGGGAGAAAGTAGAGGTGAAGTTCTAAGTAAAAGGAGCATTTATCAAATATTCATTTCCTTCCTCCCCTCTTACTTGACCATTGCACAGGCATTTAAAGAATTACTCGGAACTCCTCTGTCCAGGCAGGAGAAGGTCAAGAACAGCATTCACACAAGTAAGGCCCTAAAATCCACGCATCGATGAGAGGCACTCAGAATTCAGCCTTTTACAATACCACACAAATAACACATTTGGTTATAAACAAGTTAGAAAATGCATATGAACAAAAAGGAAATTTAAAATCCTACCCCCCAGGAATAACCAACCACCCTTATCATGTTTTTTGCTTATGAATACATACATACATAATACACATATATTTTTATTAAAAATAAAATCACAGGCTTCGTAACAGTCTGTAAACTTCTTTTTCACTAAATAACACGTCATTAAAATCTTCATCAATGTTGTTTTTATTATCTTAACGGCTACATTATACAGTTGTAACATATGGAAGTAACTTCCTGTTGTCAAATATTTAAATTGTTTCCAAATTTTCTGTACTATAAATATCACGTTTGGATCACTATTTCAAATCTAACACTTCCTTAAAATAAGGCGTGATAATACCGACCGCTAGGTGACTATTTTCGTAGTGAATGTGAAAGCAGCATGCTGGCTTTTATCAAACTTAATGAAGATAGTTTCTACCCCCAACTGAATTGTTTTGAGAATCAAATAAGGGAACAAATGTGAAAGTTCTGTCAAAAGCATAGCCCTCTCCCAAGATAGGATTTTCATTTCCCATGTGCCTTTATTTACTGAGGGCCTTTTAATTCACTTTGCATCCTAGACGTGGATGAGCTCCACCTGGGATCATGTTATTTCAATCCCAAGGCTCCAAAGGATAAGGCAGGTCCTGGACAAGCTTAGGAGTTAAGCAAGCAGCTGTTCAGGATTATTTTCCCCTCCTTAGCCTTTTCAGTTCCTAGCACCTTGACCTTCATTTCCATCTCCACCTCTTTTACTGCCATCCTCCAACCCCCACCGCCCCATCCCCCACCTCAGATCTGGCACTCATGCGAGGAATTTTAACTTATTCAGTGGAAGCTACACATGGCTGCTTCAAGCATTACGCCTTTCAGGGGAGTTGCATCTATCAGCCAGACAACACCTGAAGTTTCAGCTAAAAGACTAAAGCCCTACTGGCAGAATTTCATGTCAGTCCACCAGAATTTGAGTAATAGTGATTTCTGGAATACCTCTGGAAAACCCTTCATAGGTATTTACTTTTGCTATGTGTAAGAGTGGCCTTGCTTAGTGATTTTCTTAGTCGGAGTCATTTGAAGATGGTATAAATTTCTGAAATGTGAGGAAATACTCGTCTCATTTTAAACATAGAGAATAAGTTCACTGCTACGATATTAAACATAGGTAAAGTATTTTCTAAATAAGAAAGAATCAAAATCATAGAACTGAAAAAATGGCCTATAAAAATTTGAAGTTTAATTGTATTATAAAAACTATATAACATGAAACAATGCAATAATATTAAGTGAAAGAAAGCGGAACAAAAAATTTAAAACACTACAGTTATAACTACGTAAAAATGTTCACAGTTTGGATGGTAGGATCTGAGCTGAACTGTTTACTTCATACATATATGTTTATCAATTTATTTTTAAAAATATTAACTGCTTGGGGCTGGCCCCGTGGCCGAGTGATTAAGTTCGCGCGCTCCGCTGCAGGCGGCCCAGTGTTTCGTCGGTTCGAATCCTGGGCGCGGACATGGCACTGCTCGTCAGACCACGCTGAGGCAGCGTCCCACATGCCACAACTAGAAGGACCCACAACGAAGAATATACAACTATGTACTGGGGGGCTTTGGGGAGGAAAAAGGAAAAAAATAAAATCTTTAAAAAAAAAAAATATTAACTGCTTATAATATGCCAGAGACTATGCCAAGCCTCAGATTTGCAAGATGAAAAATGGCTCCTGTCCTCAGGGCATTCACTATGTTGTTTTATAAGGTTATTTAAAAACAAGTATATAAAGTTCATAAAGTTACAATAGCTTTGGTTACAATACATGGCAAAAATAGACTAAGAGATACAGTCATATTAAAGCTCACTGATCTTTCATGGAACACAAGAGAATAATTTTTTTTAAATTTTATATATATATAATTTAAAAACACAAGTACTTTTAAAATTTTTTAATCAAAGATTAAAACAAAAAAATATTTAAAATCTTTCAGATTCCCCCTGATTCCGAAAGTCAGTGAACATCTTTCTCCTTTCATGTTACAGCTTCCAACCCTTCCAAACTGTTGCTGTGGCATTTTCTCCCTACTCTTGGTTTTTCATCCATGTTTCTGGCCAGTCCTCCCCTCTCAATAACTTCTATAAGATCCTCCATCTATTCCAGTTCCAAAAAGTTGTTCCCCAGGCTGAATTCCATTCTCGGTCATCTTCTTACTCAATACAATCTTCTTGGGTCATTCAGTGAGATCCAATTATCTAAAGAGTACTTGTGAGAGAAGCTCATTCATACGCATGGCTTCAATCTTCTCCTACATCCTAATAACTCCCAAATATTTCTCTATCTTGAACAACAAGGCCATACACCAACACTTTATATGATACCTCCACCTCAGTGAGCCTGATGCATCTCAAATTCTGCATGCCAAAAACTAATTTCCACCACACTTCTCTATCTCACCCTCTTTGAGATATATTCCCTATTCTTGTTAAAGGCAGTACCATCCACCCAGTTGCCTTTGTTTAAAAACAGGTACATAAAGACTGAATCCTGAGCACTGGCATTTCTTTACCTAGACTGATCTTATTCTTTTCTTTTTTTTTTTTTTTTTTTGGAAGATTAGCCCTGAGCTAACTTCTGCTGCCAGCCCTCCTCTTTTTGCTGAAGAAGACTGGCCCTGAGCTAACATCCATGCCCATCTTCCTCTACTTTATATGTGGGATGTCTGCCACAGCATGGCTTGCCAAGCAGTGTGTAGTTCTGCAGCTGGGATCTGAACCAGCGAACCCCAGGCCACTGAAGCAGAATGTGCACATTTAACCACTGCGCCACCGGGCTGGCCCCTAGACCCATCTAGTTCTTGAGCTCTTGCAGTCAATCACCAAATCAAACAACTGCTTCCTAAGTCTCTCGGAGTTATCCGTTTATGTCTATCCTCACCGAGAGAGTCTTGGTTTAGAAACTCTTCAGTTCTTCCCTGAATTTCTTCAGTAGTCTCCTAATTGACCTCCTTATTGCTTTCTGCCCCTCTAATAATACATCTTCTATACTGCAACCAGCACGATAACAGTCTCACTTCCACATTAAAGCTTTTGGAGGCTCCACGTTATCATCAGTATACACACCAAGTTCTTTAACACGGGAAAGACTCCTTCCCAGTCTGGGTCCTGCCTACATGTTCAATCTCATTATCTCCCCACTTCCAACTGAAATTCCAGCTAAGGGTTTTCTCCCTTCCGCATGCCTTCGCACATAGTGATCCATCTGCCTAGACCACCTTTCCCTTGCTATCAGAGGCTGCACTAGCCCACCTGCTGCCTTTCTGGGACTTAGAAAGAAGCATCTCATTTGGGCAGATGCTGCATGTGTTGGCTTGGCCAGTGAATGAATAGCACTTCACGCAAAGAAACGAAAGCCTTCTGATGAACAGAATGCAAACTTGATTTCAGTCCCATTTGTTCCCTCTCCCAGGCGCCTACATGTGGTGTCCAACTTGATGACTTTCTTGACAGCCCTGTTGCAGAGTGTCACCTGCTCCCCAATACATATGCCTTTATATCTAGGTTGAGTTAAATGCCCCTCCAACACGCTTCCATAACTCTTTGAACATGTTACTAATCATGCTGTTTATTCCATTCTATTATAATTAGCTTTTGATTTATCTGAATCTCTACTGAAATGTGTGATCTTTAAGGAGAAGTTTACCAAGCAGCAGTTCCTAAACTGGTGCTGGTAACTGACATCATTTTTGCTAGTCCGTAAATAAAATGAGATCCATGGTTAGAGTTTTCCATTACAATTAAATTTCTTCTTTAGACAAATTTTCCTTAGTTATGGATTCACTTTTTCTGACTTTCTAGTATTAAAATATTTATTTTATGAAAAGATGATGGTAAAAGATAGTGGGTTCTTGCTCTTATTTAAGTTCCTGACTTGGCAAAATAAAACATCGGTAAAACAATGCTGCTCTCTAAAGTTTCCTTTGGTTGGTTGTTTAATATTTTTTACTCACGTGTAAAATCTGAACATGTGGGAAACCACAGCTTTAGAATAAAGACTCACTCCCTAATCTTTATGTCCCAAGCATCCAATACAGAGTAGGCTGTCCATGAATGTTGGTTGAATTAATCTCTTTATTGGTTCAAACTCAGCAAATATTTCAGACATCATTTAGGTTCTTTTCATTGTTCATTTTTCATACTTCTTTAAGTAAATGTACATAGCCACACAAAGCAACAAACGAATAAACAAACCCTTAAAGACCATGCGATCCTACACTTGGAAATATTGTGATCAAATTCTGTCAGGGACATACATTAGTTATGGACACTCCAAGGTGTATACTAACCCAAGCTATCTTCTAGAACATATGGAATGGTATGAGGCCATCTGTATGTTTCTCCAATGATGGAATTTCTATCTTGTGTCTATAGAAAATAAATGTGAAAGAGTTAACTAAATAAATCAGGCAAAAATTTATGAAACAATCAAAAGTTAATCTAGAAATAAATCAAGTTTAAAGCTTTCCCAGCCAGCCTAAACAAATTGCAGGTGTGTGTGCATGTGTGTGTGTCTACCCCTACTTTTATCGTATCCTATCAGATTTTCCAGGTGGAAACTACTAATTTCTATCATTAATTTTGTTGATGGAGTTGAAGAAGCAATCATGCAAAATCATGTAAAGAATGACTGTTGGAAAACTGAGCTATAAATACTGGTGGATTTATAGACTAGTTTCCTATACTAGAGACAAAAAATATACAAGAAGGAAATGATAGCAAAACCTCAATAATCTTGATCTCACAATATCAGAAAAAGTCACACATGAGCTAGGCCAAAGTTTTCAAAAGTTTTTAAAGGATTTGAAATTTTTATAACAGAAAACTAATATTTCGTTAATGTATTCATCTAGTCAACAAGATGAACATGCTCAAGAGAACAGAAATCCATCAGCAACAAAACTGCAAAGGTCTCTACCTTCATGGAGCTAACACCTAGTGGAGGAGACAAACAGTGTGTAAGAAAGGAAAGAAGTTTAAACAGGATCAATTTAATAGTGCAGGAAATAAAAAAGGGAGATGTGGACAAGAGTGAAGGGATGGGGGAGTACATTAGATGAAGTGGTCAGGACAGGACTCTTTGAAAGGGTGACATTTAAGGTGAAATGGAAATGTTAAGAAAGAACTGGGATTCAAAGTGACCTTAGGAAGATATTCGAGAGAGAGGAAACAGTACTAGTTACCCTGGTTCTGAGGTGGGAATATGCTTGGTATGTTCTGAGTCTTGGTATGTTTTGAGGCCAGTAGCCTAATGAGTTAGGAGAGAAGGAGACGAGATAAGAGAATAAGAGAGGCGAGAAGAGGAGATGGCAGGAGAGATAGGCAGGAGTTAAACTATGCAAGGTCTTGAAGGCTGTGGGTAAATTTTGGTATTATTCTAAATGCAGTAGGGAGGTGTTGAAGAGTTTTAAGCCAGGAAGTGAAATGGTGTCATTGGCTACTTAAAAGACCACTTTGCTGTGAGGGATGGAGACAGGGACAGGTAGAAAAGATTATAGGAGAGCAATAATTGAAATAGACAAATTAGGAGAAAAGTAGATTATTTGAGGAATATGTTTGACACAGAAATCACAGAACTTGCTGATGGATTGGATGGCGAGGTGAGAAAAAGGGAAGAAGCAAAGGTGACTTCTGAATTTTTGACTTAGTCAGTGGAGTGTGGGGAGAGGGTGCTGATGATTTTACTAAGAGGGAAGACTGAGGAGGAACGGTTTGTATAGAAAATCAGAGCTCAGCTTAGGACAGCTGACGTTCGCGGTATTTCACAGAAATTCAAATGGAACTGACAAATTGGCACCTGGATAGACCAGTCTGGAGCTCAGGGGAAGGAATGGACTAGAGTTACACATTTGGAGTCATGAGCATAAAGATGACAGTTAAAGCCCTGACACAGGTGAGATCAAGAAGGAGAGAACACAGAAGAGCAGGCCCAGGACTAAGCCTCAGACACCACAGCTCTGTTTCTTGAGTTCAAGTTCACCATGGGGGTTTGAGGGGTGTCTACAGTGCTTATGATAGAGAACATTTAAGCTCCCTTAAACTACATGTAAGGTACCTGTGTTCATCTGCGTGCCATGATGGCTAGATAAGAATCCGTGCTCTTTATGAATAGGTTTGGGAGGATCTCAACTTGGCAAAACTATTTTCAGCTGTCAGGGTAGAAGTCACAAAATCTCTCTTATGGTAAAAAGCCTGATTCATTGAAGACATTTACAAATTCAGTTTAATTCTGCTTCAACTAGATTGAATCAGTGAGGTTCTATCTAAAAATAAAAATGTCATGTTTTTCCAATAATGAAAATCAATCAGATCAATAAGACCAAGGCATACATGGTGATTGATGGTGGCTTCAACCACTCTGAAATCTGAGTAATGGAATATGAAGACACTATTATATGAGTCCCTAGAGTATAATGTACTCATTGAATAAATGTGTCACCATGATTCTGTGCCCTTAGGGATAGTTGGGCTTAACAAATACTCTGTATTTTAGCTTGCAGTGATTAATAGACGATTCTTCCTTGCATTGTTTCAACTCACCCCAGCAAGTCTGACATCTCCCTCAAAAAGATCCAGTCCCAAACCTGAGAAGGAAAACAAAAATTCACGTTAACAATTGAATTCCAACTTACATAAAGAATGAAAAAAATATATATATCCACAAACCTTCATTGATATCAAATATATCCGGGTCAATTCCACCATCTACATCTTTAAAACAACAAAGAAAAACATATTGAACATTATGTTTATGAAAGAAGAAAATCTCTACCAATGATCAAATTAAAAGTAAACAAGTTCTTTTGCCTCAGATAAGTGGCTACTAGGTTCTGATTCAATATACACTGATTGGTTGGTTGATTGATTGATTGATTGATTGAGAACATCTCATGAGCCAGGCTTGGGGATCTGGGGCTTTTGCATATATACTCTTGTCTTACCCATGTCCCTTGAATGCCAAATGACTTCAGGGACAAGAAATTGGTTACTCCACACAATATTAAGCTTAATTTGGAAGACTAGAGTAGATGACTAGATTAAATAGGAAGCAAATGTTTAAATGTGGTCAAAGCAGGCCAATCTCCCCATACACGTACACCCCTTGCTTGTAGCATACCTTGGAGCTCTCAAGCAAAATTCCTAATTTAAACGTGAATTACTCCTTCAAGGTGCAAAGGGGTGGATACTATGGCCTAATCTCTAAGCATACAACTGAATAGAATGGACGTCAGGTCCAGATGACTTGACACAAAATAGCAAAAATAATAATAGCAAGCATTTATGTGACTGTGTTTGGACTTTCCTATATCACCATCTGTTTTTCTGCTGAGTATGTGGAACCCTGAAACAGGAACAATAAAATGTTCCTTAATAAATCAAAAGAAGCAAGTGTTTGATCAAAGTTCAATGCAATTACGCAAATGCAATTATGTATTGTACTTATCATTAAATGCGTCCTAAGTTCTTCTGTTCTCTGTTCTAGTATCCACATAACTTTCTTTTACTATAACTTAGAGCAAAACTCAAAATAGACTCACCAAAGTTTTCCGGAGTTGGCTGGGAAACAAACACATAAAAAAGATATTATTACCATGCCCATGACATAAGTGGTCTTCCTGGTTCCAATTTATATCTAGCCATTTGGGGTTTTTTTTATTATTATTAATATGATGGATTACTTTCTGACATATATCCAAGACAGCTAAATTGTAATTTAAGATAACTTTTTGATCAAAGGATCTTCTCATTTCATATAAAAAAATGAAACTGCCTGTTACATGAATTTGAAGGTGAAAGAAACAAGAAATCAACTTCACAGATTGAAAAGAAGGCAGAACATAAGACTTCAGTTCTCAAATAAGTGTTTACTTTAAATATGATTTTTTTTTTTTTTCAGAAAGATTAGCCCTGAGCTAACATCTGCTGCCAATCCTCCTCTTTTTGCTGAGGAAGACTAAGGCTGAGCTAACATCCGTGCCCATCTTCCTCTACTTTATATGTGGGACGCCTACCACAGCATGGCGTGCCAAGCAGTGCCATGTCCGCATCCGGCATCCCGGCCGGTGAACCCTGGGCCGCTGAAGCAGAACGTGCGAACTTAACCACTGCGCCACAGGGCCGGCCCCTAAACATGATTTTCTAAAGGATTCATGGAGCAATTTTTTTTATTGAGTTCATAACAGTTTACATCATTGTGAAATTTCAGTTGTACGTTATTTCTTGTCCGTCACCATATAAGCATGGAGCCATTTTTGAAAAATCTAATAATTTACTCCCAATGTTGAGATACTATTGCAATTTATAATCATCCTTCACAAAGAAATTTTATTGAAGACCTCATTAATATGTTTTACTTTCATATTTCTCTCAAGACTCTGCCTTCAAAGACAATACCAAATATTTAAGAAAAAAATCAATGGGTATACTTTGCAATTAAAAAAAAAAACTTTTAAAAAAGCCTAGGGGCTGGCCCCGTGGCCGAGTGGTTAAGTTTGCGCACTCCCCTGCAGGCAACCCAGAGTTTCGTTGGTTCGAATCCTGGCCACGGACATGGCACTGCTCATCAAACCACGCTGAGGCAGCGTCCCACATGCCACAACTAGAAGGACCCACAACGAAGAGTATACAACTATGTACTGGGGGGCTTTGGGGAGAAAAAGGAAAAAAATAAAAAAAATCTTTAAAAAAAATAAAAAATCTTTAAAAAAGTCTAAAAATAGATTCTGTACAAGTGACCAAATGAAACCCAGACTACATGCCCACTGGAAGAAATTAAGTCAATTTGAGAAATTTCTTACTGAAGTCTAGTAAAAAAGCTCACAGGACTGGTAGACAGTAGGTCTGGGTTATATTCCTGGTTCCACCAACTAATAGGAAGTTAGTTCACCTTCCTGATACTCAGACGATCTATAAAATATGATCAATGCCTGCTTTGCATGGGTATTGTGAGGGTTATATGATATAATGTGAAAGCACTTTGTAAACTATAATAAAAATGTCACACAAATGTAAGATGCAATGTTATTTAGATGTGGCTTACATATCTAACTACTCGAGTCATTTGGAGTGTTTGGCAAGCAGTGAGGATGAACTGGTTGGATGGTTACCATCCTTTTTGATACTAATAAATGCCCTGGTTGTCTCACACTTTATACACACATAGGCACATACTCACAGAGGAATGCCAATGCACCTACTGGAAAAAGTTATGAAGTATTTGTTCAAAATTACAAGTTGAATGTAGCTTAAATGATATCTCTTGTTGTTAGGACTGTAGTTCTTGTTCAGAGACTATCAGCTCAATATAATAACTGTTATTTTCAAATCACAATTAAAGGTTTTCCCCCAGGCATTTGAAACATTATTTAAAACCTTGGGTTGGTTTATGGTACAGACTATCTGTCACTGTAGGAAGATTGGTCTAAACTGATGAAGAAGCAGAAGAGAAATCTCAGGCTACAAAATTTTGTAAGTATTTGCTGTGCCTGTGCCATTTGTCACTCACTCCATTCATGTCTCACATTACTATAACAGCAACATGCATTTTATTCAGCAGTAAAAGTGGAATGATTTTCAAATTTCGCATTTTCCATCTAATCAAAAGAAAACATTACACAACAACAAAACTAAAAGAAAAACATAAATTTATGTCAATGTCCCTGACTCTTTCTCTGGCAGGGGGCTTCTTCTCACTCTCTATACCCTGCCTGGCCCTGCTCACCAAAAAGAAACAACCATTTCCTTAACACTTTGAAATTCCTAAGAAACAAAAAACAAACAGGTTGTTTTTTAACAATCGGTATCAATTGCCCCCAATTTTTCTAATTGTTTTCCATACGTTGTTTCCTTACCAAGCCAGAAACCACGAGGAGAGCAGCGAAGAGAAACCAAGGCAGATACCATGAATCCATGCTGTCACTTCCAGAGGAAAGTCACAAACGAAATTCAGAGTAGTGTTCACCCTTTAAAAGGCAAACAGCATAACTTATAACCTTTGATCTCAATGATCCACCTTGCAAGTCAGCTCGCTGTGGTAGCAATACCTCCAATCAAAGAGTTAAAGTCCAGTATCCTTAACACAGCTCTGCAGAGTTGTTGGTTGGTTGTTGGTTTTTTTTTTTCCCTGTATCAACATTCAATAGCCAAATCCTTGCTGAGCCTGGTAATAAAATAAGTTCTCTAATGTACATGTACTGGTCCCTAAGATTATTAAGTGCCACTTGAGCAAAAGAAAACACCAAATTAATTTTTAATCCTAATCTTTCAAATAGTAAACATTTATTAAGCTCCTCCTACTCATGTAGTCCTCTGATGCTTTAGTATATCCAGTTGTGTCCATAGCTTTTTATCTTTCATTTATTTAATAAAAATTTATTGAGTTACAAACTCCATTAAGGTGTTAGAAATCTGGCATATTTGATATTCAGATACAAAGTAACAAAATAGCAACATATCTCACTCCTGAAAATTCCCATCAACAAACTCAAGTGGGAATTAGGATAAAAAGGCAAGGAATGATCACCAGTTTTCTAATAAACTAATATTCCCAATCCATCTCTCAATTCTGTCTCACTTTTTCCTTCTTTTCTTGGGATGACTTCTCTTTAGAGACAGCCTACTCTCTAAGTCAGTTCCCACAGTTTCACTCCCAGCTTAAGTGTGATGCAGGATAATATTTCAGAAATACTTGTTTTTTTCCACAGTATTTCCTTCCCCACTCAAGATTGGTCTTTGCCCCATCCCATGCAAATAGAAAGGATATAAAAAGACACGTAGCACAGACAAAAACTTGGGAGGATGCTTCGTGAATACGAGCTAGTCATTCCCACCCTCTGAGGAGAGGATGAGTTAAAGGGGAAAGTTAAAAACGGTAAGTATGATCATCAGTTCCTCACTTGCTCCCTGGGATCCTCCAGATGTTTTGTGGGACCCAAAACCAAATGGGCCCATTTCCCGGCTGGAGCTGCAAGGAAACAATACACTACAGAAGAAAGCATGTCTGAGGAGGAGGAGAATAATTCCCGTGAGACCAGATGTGATGTGAGCTGAGACATCAGACACCTGACTGCATTCTGTGTGTTGGGATGGGCAGCTCACATTAGAAGTTAGGAAACCGGAAGAAGGCAGGGTAGGAAGTGGCAGTTCCTAGGACTGTTGGAGTCTGTTTTGAACGGTAATGACAGCATATGGACAGAGCCTTACTAGGGATCTCATGGACAATCATTGAGGCATGGCTGAAATTCAACTCCAAAAATGTGTTTTGACTACAACTAATGGATATCCTTTATATCTCGTTCTTTCTGGGGTTGTCAATGAAGCTCTGTAATGCAGAAGCTACACTTGGCTGGTCTAACATCCCTCCAGCTCCCATCACTTGATGCTGTCCCTAGGAAGCCTCATCATGGCGTCTGGAGTCTGATCCCAGGGAGCTGTCTCTGCCTCTGCCTGCTGATCCTCTGCTGCTCTTCATTTCTCCCAGCTAATGTCATGAACAAGAAACCGAGAGCTTGAGATTTTAGGATTTATGGATTGCTCTGAGAGCCCCTGGAACCATCAGGAAAGCAAATTTCTCTTAGGAATATGGTTCTCAAAATCCCCATGGAATATGAGTACATTCTAGACCTGAGGGTAGCAGATTGTGAGTGTAAAAAGCTTTCTAACAGTAAATAGTACAGATATTGCAACAAAAGATCCAAGAAACTTTATATCTTTCCTCTTGTAATGCCCATTTTCTTTACTTATTCTCCCTCCAAAAAGAAAAAAATGTTTTTGTAAGTTATTTCATGAGTTTCCCAATACTCGCTCTTTGTGATATTTTATAAACACTTCTATAACATAATAGGAAGGTACATATATTTGAATATAAATTAAATTAAATGGATCTAGGAAAAAGGAAAAAAATGGAGGTGGAGTGACTAAAGAAGTCCCTGAGCAGCTATGAGAACATGAATTCAATGGGGGCCCAGGCAATGAGAGGGCAGGCAAGCTCACAAGTCATCCGTGTGCCCTGGGATTGAGCACACTAAATCACGTTCTTCACACATATCTTCTAAATCCCTGCCCTGATTTGCCATCTCCTAGTCCATTTTTCAAAATTGTAGTATATTACCATAGTAGTCAGAGTTCTCCAGAGAAACAGAACCAATAAGATGTGTAATAGATAGAGAGAGAAATTTATTTTAAGGAATTGGCTTACGCAATTGTGGAGGCTGGCAAGTCCAAAATCTATAAGGGAGGCCAACAGGCTGAAGACCCAGACAAAAAGTGAGGTTGCAGCTCCAATCCAAAGGCTGTCTGCTGGCAGAATTCCATCTTCTTCTGAGGATCTCTGTCTACTTTTCTCTTAAGGCCTTCAACTGATTAGATGAAGCCCACCCACATTAGGGAGGGTAATCTGTTGTACTCAAAGTCTATGGATTTAAATATTAATCTCATCTAAAAAATACCTTCACAGTGACATTTCGACTTGTGTTTGATCAAATATCTGGATACTGTGGCCTAACAAAGTTGACACATAAAATGAAACATCATAGTTACCTTTTTGTTTCTCTTGTTTTATTTGCCAGACTCTTCATGCTCACCTGTTTACAGGATAGCTACTGGTCACACTAAGGTGACTATTGTTGTCACCTCATACAATTGCCTTGACTGTCAGCCACACCCCTGGCGAATAGAAGGTGAAGATGCTATCTATCGTAGTTTGTGATGAGCATGAACGACAATACAGTCACATCTTTGATACTAGGAAATTATCAAAGGACCAGGAGTAACCCTTGAGATTTTAAGAAGCCAACTGGCTGAGGCAGTGAGGAAAAAGTCTATTACTACACAGGATAATCCTACTTCAAATCCCTGGGCTGATTTCCTACGGGGAGCTTTTATGCAGGGAGCCAGCCCACAAAGGAACTGTGGGAAAAAACTGCTGCAGCAGGAAGAGATAAACAGCTGCCTCCCACCACTATGAAAGGATCACCAGGTGGCTCGTAAAGTTTCACAACCCTAATCTAGCTCAGCTGGCTTGGTGCCACTAAGAATTTATTCCATATGGTATTTGTTGTAAATGGGGAGATGTTGGTCAAGGGGTACAAAGTTCCAATTATACAGCGATGTGACTTGACTCAGCAAGATTGTACTGTGTACTTGAAATTTGCTACAGGGGTAGATTTGGAGTGTTCTCACCATATACACAAAGATAAATAAATAGGAAAATGGTAACCGTGTGAGGTGATGGATATGTTGATTGGCTTGGTTGAGGTGAATATTTCACAAGGTACATGTATATCAGGTCATCAGGTTGTACATCTTAAATATATACAACGTTTGGTGTCAACTGTATCTCAATAAATCTTGGGGGAAAGAAAAAAAGAATTTACTCCAAGCTGGAAGAGGTCTAGAGTGAGCAGCCAGTGACTCTGTGATGGAAATAATGACACCTGCTCCTAAATTGATAGCTGTACATCTATCTCTTGGCACTGTTCAAGAGTGATAACTCCCTCAAACTCAAGTCCAGTTTCCTACCCCTGTGCCTCAGGCCTGCAAACACCTGGAAGAAGGGATTAATCACTCCTTCTCTGCTTTGGTTGCACTTATGTACAACACTCATGGCCCAGGATTATAGTTACTTATTTGTAAATTTGCCTCTCCCAAGTAACTAATTAGAAACTAGTCTCTTTGGAATGTACAGCCCCAGTACTTGGCCTTTGATAGGAGTTTGGTAAACATTTGTTGAAAGAAATGGGAATGAGCTATTGAAAAATCTGTGTCTAGGGGCTAGCCCCGTGGCATAGCAGTTAAGTTTGGCTTGCTCTGCTTCAGCAGCCTGGGTTCACGGGTTCAGATCCCAGGTGCGGACCTACGCCACTCATCAGCCATGTTGTGGTGGTGACCCACATACAAAATAGAGGAAGATTGGCACAGATGTTAGCTCAGGGCGAAACTTCCTCAGCAAAAAAAAGAAAAAAAGAAAAATCAGTGTCTATGTGTGAATTGCTTTTAAAGCCTATCTTATCTCCACTAGGCACATAGGTCAAAAAGCCAATAAAATCACATATTTTATGTGTGATATTTAAAATCAAAATCCTGCATATTTTTGCTCAGCAAGAACTAATATTTTCCCCTGGAAGTAATGGAAGTCTTCGTTCTGATATATTTTTAAGGGTTTCCTGTGTACACATCACTGCTTTGTGATTTGGTTGGGTCAATTAGACTTAGTACAAAGTGACAAAAGGCCTTGTAGAGGGTGGGATTACGTGTGCCCAGCACTAACATGGTTTTAAAAGCTACTCATCTATATAAATGCATTCACTGCAGGCTCACTCCATTCGTTTTTGAGAAAATTTCTGCCAATTACCTAATAACCACGGTTTCGTCTGTCCGTTGTTCTTTAAGTAAATATGGTGTTCATGAAAAAAGCAGCCAGTTCAGCTCACATCTCAAACAATCATACAAGTGCTTTTCCTCAAAAACAGGTAAGTTGAGAGTATCAGTGGAAATTTGGGTCAGCTAAGATGACACTGTTATCGTCCTCTTATTTGCAATCACCAAAGTTCAATTATCTGTTAACAACTTGCAGGTGGTACCTTCTCTGTGCCCGGTACCAAGCACCATCCAGCCTGTCTTTCACTGCATTGGCTTTTTGTTTTGTTCAGTTTGTTTTACAGTGTGTGCCAGCTGAGAAAAGCCACCCAGACATGTGCTAGAATGACAGATACTTTCCAAAGAATGTGCAAATGACTCTATCTGCAGTGCAACAACAGAAAGAGCAAAAGGTAACCAGGGTCACACACATAGTGCAAGACTAGACGGGCGCCTCGGGGAATGAGCTTGACTCTGTTACCTCGTGTTACTAAAGTGTGCGACCGTGAATGGCATTGCTTAAGCATTTGCTGTATCTAAGCAGGAGAAAATTTCCTGGACAGAAAATTTGAGGGAAAGATAGTCTTCTTTCCTCCTTCTGTTTCCTGCGCTCCAGCTTCCAACTCACAGTAATGTTCCGCCTGGGCCACTTTAACCACAAATGTTACTGAGGAAGAAAAGATCGAATGTTCAATTCACTCCACTGGAGTCTACTGTGAATAGAAAAGGTTTCCTGAGCATTCTGCTGTAGGTGTTTGGCTCCTGGTCCTTCCTGTCACATGCACATTCCTCCACAGCAGTCCCCAGACATTTTTATCTTGAGACCCCTTTTCATTCTGAAAAATGATTGAGGACCCCCAAAGAAATTTTATTATTTTGAGTTATCTCTCAATATTGACCTTTTTAGAAATTAAAAACTGAGAAAAATTTAAACTATTTATTAAGAAACAATAATTTTAAACCTATTATTTGTTAACATGAATAATATATTTTAAAGAAAACTAAGTACATATTCAAAAACAAAAATAAATTAGTGAGAAAGTGGCATTTTACATTTTGACAAATCTCATCTGGCTTAATAGAGAACAGTGGGATTCTCAGATCTGCTTCTGCATTCAATCCATTGCAATATGTTGTCATGATGAAAGCACACAAAGAAAATTAGGCCTCAAACAGAAATGTAGTTGAAAAAAGGAGGAGTGTTTTAATAGCCTGTAAGGACCATAGGAAGCTGTTTTTTCCATTAGGCACCATAGAAACAGGGCCTACGGCCAATGAGCTTGAATGATGCTGTCTACGAAAATGCTTGAGACAGACCTAGGGGGAAAAAATTTGCTCTGAACTAAAAATAGAGGTACAGATGTGAAATGAATAAATGTCTAATTAAATATTGCACCTAATCTCATGTGTCAAACTCATCTGTCATTACATTTACTATTCATAAATATTTTTGCATTTGAAAAAAACTTAAAAACACATCAGATTTTCTCACTTTGCCAGAAATCTCAAGTAAACATGATTATGAAGAAAGGCAATAAAAAAATTAAAAGTTACTCACAGGCAAATATTTTCAAAAGCAGAATCCTAAAAATACACCCAATATTTTATGGGGGAAGAAAGCTATATTTATGTAATGTGGGAGGTCAGCACATTTGAGTATTCTTGAAAGGATGTGGGATGGGGCTCCAAATAAGAGGGCGGACCCAGGCCTTCAAAGGTCTCAAAACCTGGCTGGCCCGAAGCTGTAACTTGTCCTCTTGGCTCCCATCAGGAGCACAGCCTCAGAGTTTAAGCCCTGGGAAGACTCCCAGCCTTGGCGTCCCTTGCCCCTCCCTCTTACGGGCTTCTCCATTCTGCCTCAGCTCTCACCCCCCTGCTCCGGTGACGTCGCCTTCCGAGAAAGGTAAAGGAGTCCCAGTGTCCACGTTCCTTCAGGGTTTTGCAAACTCAGCAGTTTCAGGCTTCCTGGGATGTTCCCTGGGCTTCCCTCTGTTCCAGACCTCTGCACCTCGAATGGAGGGCGTCTGATCCTCCGCGAGTCAGGATTCTCCCATGCCATGTCTCTTGGCTTGTCCTCTCTCCACCAGAAATGCTGTGTGTTTGGTTTCCCGAAATACTTCTGGACAAGCCCACCTTTGTCACTTTGAGTAGGGACAAGTCACACGAGGGGAGAAACTGTCCTAGCCGTTCTTCCTTCATCTGGATCTCACTGAGCATTCGCCCGTGCCGGGTGGGAGGGGGTGATCTCCAGAGCTGAAAAGGAGAAGGATAAAGGTTTCGGACAGATCTGCTTGTCTGTCTCCAGCACATATGTAAGAAATACATAAGAAATTGCCAATAAGAGTCAATTCTGAAGAAAGCAACCGACGCACAGGAGCAAGGAAAGGACTTTTTTGCTTAATTGTGGACCTTAGTTGGTTGGACTAAATATTTGCTTGGAGACCTAAAAGAGAAAAAAAAAAAATGGAAAAGTATTGAAATTTGATATATTTATTTGAAAGCGCCAAAGTAAAATTCAGAACTTTAGTGTTCCTTCTTATACTTACACTAAACTGTAAGATTAGTGTAAACAAAAAATTGTCCTGAACCTGGAAAGAACCTCCTCCTGAGAAGCTATGAGCATTCCTGATAAAACGCATAAGCCATTTTCTTTGTGTGTGTGTGTGTGTTTTTGGAAGATTAGCCCTGAGCTAACATCTGCTGCCAATCCTCCTCTTTTTGCTGAGGAAGACTGGTCCTGAGCTAACATCCATGCCCATCTTCCTCTACTTTATATGTGGGACACCTGCCACAGCATGGCTTGATGAGCGGTGCCATGTCTGCACCAGGGATCCAAACCGGGGAACCCTGGGCCACCCAAGCGGAACGTGAAAACTTACCCACTGTGCCGCCGGACCGGCCCCACAGGAGTCATTTTCTGATGAAGTTTAATGGAACTAAGATTTTCAGAGAATCTAGTTCTCCAACCACCCATTTCAATATCAGCTGCCTGTTTACCAAAGCTTTTTTAATGTATTTGATCTTACAATGATTACAAAAATGTTCTCTTTTTCTATAAAATACTCCCACTGAGAAAAAAAATCTTTAAACTAGCCTCTGTAAGGGCTTTTCCCTTGTGTGCAAGGGTGTCAGACAACTTTGATATCTGCTAATAACTAAATATCGGAAAAGTTTTCTTTAACATTACTACTACTGTTTTTATTTGAAGGGAAGGGGCTGGGCATTCTGATTTTTCCAGGGTTTAAGGTCTCTAGACCTGCTGGCTTCTGTACCATTGAATTACTTTATAAGCATATATTACTTACATAGATTAATTCCTTGAAGGATTGTACGCAAAGGCACTCTGCTTTAATTACGTTTCCCACATAGTCTGTTAAGGCACAGTACTGCTAATGTATAGTTTTCAAAGAAATAAAATTATGACTCTCATCCAAATATAAATAGATACATGTCAAAGGTTTTATTCAATTAATTAATAAAGACGCAGTAAGATGCCAGAACCAGTTCCAAGAAGAATCTGATGAATCGTCATATATATAGGCAATCAGGAATGCCAAAATACATGTGCTAATAGTTGCAAAACTGATTAATATTATATAGAAAAATGCAACGTAATATTGAGGTTATCTTTCTAGAGGGCAGAAGTCAATCGTATCTGTACTGGACAGTAGCAGTTGCCTCTCTATTTACAGAAGTCATTTGCACCACTACCAGGTTTCTGCAGCTTCAGTTTCACCCCAGTCAACAGAAGACAGTCAAAGATATGCACCCCTATATAGTGAGACAGTGTTCTCTTGACAGTGCCCAGGATTCCATGGAAAGACAGCCCAATAATCTCTTTAGCCAATTTCCAAGTCTTGGACAATTTTTCCTAACAAACCATTTTATCAACAATTGTACCATATCAAAAACCAAAGTATAGAATGAATTAATGGTGAGTGGGGACTATGAAAATTATAGCTGAACAATTGCTGGCTCTCCGCTTTCTTCTTTCTGACTTAATAATACTTTCTTAAATTGTTAATAATTATAGTATAATTTCAATCTAAATCCCATTTTTTTGAAAAGGGAGAAAACTTGAACAAATGACTCTAGAGCTCACCTGGAAAAATAAACATCTGAAAATAGTCAAGAAAATTTTGAAAAAGAATTGGGAGAAGGGGATAGCCGTCAGTAGCTACGTAGAAAAAAAGTGGAGAGAGTTGCCTTCCCTGATATTAGATATTAAAAGTCATTTGAGGGGCCAGCCCTGTGGCGTAGTGGTTAGGTTTGTATGCTCTGCTTCAGCAGCCCAAGGTTCACAGGTTCGGATCCTGAGTGTGGATCTATGCAGTGCTCGTCAAGCCATGCTTTGGAGGCACCCTACATACAAAATAGAGGAAGATTGGTACAGATGTTAATTCAGGGCCAATCTTCCTCACCAAAAAAAAAGTCATTTGAAATTTATAATAATAACAACAGAAAATAGATTAATAAAACAATGTAAAGACCCAAACATAAGAATCTACTATATGCTAGAGGTGGCATTTAAAACTAGTGGACAAATGATGGGTTATCAACAGATGATATTGATACAAATAGATATATAGTTAGTTGTTTAAAATGTTTTTAAATGGCTATTAAAGCATCAGCTGGAATTAGCCGGATGGGAGTCATAAAAGGACTTCAGATATTTTAGACAAAAGGCAGCCAGAACACAGGAATTATAGTAAAGAACATGGTGCAAGCAAGGATAAAACAGTGGGTGCAGATGGAAAGCCTAGTGCCCAACAGAGAATGGTGAGCTGAGCAGAGAAGAGTGGTCAGGAAGCAGCGTGTCAGGTCTGGGCTGCCTCGTAAACAGGCTTGAAGTTGATCCTAAAGCAGATGGGAAGCCTCAAAAGTTTTTAAGCAGGAAATTGTCATAATCAGGTTTTCATTCTAGATAGATTACTCTGCTGTCTGTGTAGAGGATAGATTCGAAAAGGTTAAGAGAGACCATTTTGGATATAGTTGCATAAGGAGAAGTTTCCAGAAGTATTTAGGAATGAGAGCCAGATTATAAATGTTTAAAGGAGGAATAGATGGAAAAGAGATGAAAGTTGTCAGCACAATCCTCACGTTTGAGAATTTGGGCCCTGAGAGAAAGAAGAACGGTAGGATGGTAACTTCAGGCAGCAGGAGGTTCTAACAAAGATTATAGGGAATGTCAAAGACTCGGGCATGTTGGCAGCAAAGCTGGAGCCAGGGGGGATGGGGGAGAGGACAGTGACGGGGAAAGGGCTGGGAAGAGTGGGAAGGGAAGGGTCAGAGGAGCCATGAAAGAGCCATCTATCCATCTATATAGAAAAGGAGGAGGCCACTAACTCACAGAACAGGTGGGTGACTTGTACCATGCAGTCCTGGTATTAGCTCTCATGTTCTCATCTTTATCACTTTCTGGAAACTCTTTCTAAAAAGAAAATACGCCTGGTAAAAAGGATAAATCCAGGGGCCAGCCCGGTGGCACAGCAGTTAAGTGCACAAGTTCCGCTTTGGCAGCCTCGGGTTCGCCCGTTGGGATCCCGGGTGCGGACATGGCACCGCTTGGCACGCCATGCTGTGGTAGGCGTCCCACATGTAAAGTAGAGGAAGATGAGCATGGATGTTAGCTCAGGGCCAGTCTTCCTCAGCGAAAAGAGGAGGATTGGCAGCAGTTCGCTCAGGGCTAATCTTCCTCAAAAAAAAAAAAAAAAAAAAGGACAAATCCACTTACTGCTCTAAAAGGCTCAGAACCATCCAGTGTACAGATTTCCTGTCCCCATTTTATGCTGCTGTTATTCTCAGTGCTGGGGATAAAGCAGTGAGCTAAGCAGATGAAGTCCTGCCCTCTTCGAGCTTACTTTCTCATGGGAGAGGAGACAGTCGTCAGATATGTCACCACAGAACACCATGTGAGGAAGTGACGTGTCCCTCCTCAAGGCGAGGAGGTCGAGAGTGAGGGAGGGGCGCTACTTACCTGAGGTGTCAGGGGAGGAATCTGTGGTCAGACGACGATTTTCTGAGACCAGAGGGACGAATTCCAGACGGGTGGAATTTACTGAACGGTGGATACGAAGGCAAAGTTTCAGGATTAGAGATCCTGAAAACAATACCTTTTAGGAAAACGAATAAACAAATTAGCCTGGTCTAGTTATCAGTTATCCAGACAGTGTGTTTCCCAACTAATAGTTTGGGCTGCAAATTAATTTTCTATTACTTCCAAATGTGACTTGTCTCATTATAAATTACCACTTAATATTTATTTCTGATCCCAAAAGCAGGCCTAAATTTTGGAGAACTGAAGAATTAAAATTATTAGAGTAATAATCCAATTTCTGTTAAGTGTCCATGAAAAATGCTAAGAGAAAATGACTCTAAGAAAAGCCTGAGACGAATAGCCGGATGTCTATAATTTTTAAAATCTTCTTGTACTTTGGTTATTCATCAAACCTGCTGTGCACCTACAAATGCTAAGCACTGGCCTGGGAACCAAGGGTCCAGATTTTGAACAACAGCCCTGTCTTCTAAGATTCCACTGCCAAAAGGAATGGGTGACTGCAAACAAATTAATTACGTGGCAAGGCTGCAACAGAACGTGGCCAACGTGCTTTGGGACTATAACAGCCAAAGAAAGGAGATACCAGGGCACTTCTCAGAGAAAACCCCCTATAACTTTCCTAATTGCCCTATTCAGATGACACTTCGCAATCACTTTCTTACTAGTCCATTATGCTGCCTTTGGCACTTTTGAATATTTCCTCATTTTCTAAACTTTCTCTGTCCCTGGTTACCTGGCTACTCATTTCTCTCCCTTCTTTTCCCACCTCTCTGAATTCCAGCACATTAGTAACTATGCCTTATTCTTTTTATGTGCCCCAGCAGCTAGAAAAATATCTGGCAGATGACAGATACTCAACAAATATTTGTTGGGTTGAACCACACTAGATGTCACCTCAACAAAGTTCTTCCTCTGCCACACCCAGGGTTCTATTCTTGCCCCATTCCTCCTCCCACACCACATTCCTTCCTTTGTTCATTCATCCATTCAAAATTATGTATGGAAGAGCTATCAAGTGCCAGGACCTGTTCTGAGAGCCAGGGATATAGCAGTGAACAAAACAAGCAAAAATCCCTGCCTTGATAGGGTTTTCATTCCAAGACAGGAGACAGATAACTAAAATATGTAGCATGGTGAAGGTGCTGAGAGCTATGGAAAAAATTAAATAGATCTATTAGGGTGCAGTCAGAGAAGCAAGACCACTAGGAGATACTCCCAGTGGTGTGCAGGAGCTGGTTAGTAGTGGCCTGAGAGATCTAATTGTTAGCATCTCTGCCCCACTCCCCATTTAGTGATGTCACATCAGTAGTTTAAAATACCCATGGTGGGAATATTTATACAAGGGAAATTGGCAAATGCTACAAATCAGGGCTTTTTTTTTTTTCTAGGAAGCTAGTTGTTCAACTTTTCACAATATAACACACACACACACACACAGGGATTTACTATAGGGATTTGACTTTACGCAATTGGGGGAGCTGGTTAAACAGTCTGTAGGGGGCTGTTGCTTCCGCGTCTGGTGCTGGTGCCTGAAGTCAGCAGGGCAGGTAGCCAGAAGGGAAGACAGATGTGAAGTAAGGGAAGCAAGATGGAACCTACACAGCTGAACTAGAACCCAAGAGGGTGGATTGAAACTCGTTGCTCTCATCATCTCTAAGCTTCCGACTTCAGGGATGTGCAGGGTGGGGTGGGGACATCCTACGGGAGAAGCTGATGCCCTTCATCATGGAGCTAAACACATCCCAGACCCAGAAGTCTCAGAAACTAAAGGAGGATCCAGCTAGAGCCAGAAGAGTTGTGGGTCAGCCACTGCCCCGTGCCAACCAGGTGAGCCAGCAGGTAAGTGACACTGTAGTTGACTGCACCAGCAGCACTTCGCACACTGTACCAGTCCTCTAAGCCTAATATGGCTGTCCCTTCACTTCTGCCTTCCAATGTAAAAGAAAGAACAAAAATGGGACAGAAGCTAGAAGGCAGAATGTGGTCAAGAGAGGGTTTGGTTTTGTTTGAATTAGGAGAAATCATAGTATGTTTGTAGACTGATAAGAATAATCCAGTAGAGAGGTAAAATTTTATCATGGACAGAGAGAGGGGACAGCTGCTGAAACAGTGTCCATTAGTAGGTGAGCGAGGAGGACATCTAGTACACAAGTGGTGAGACTGCAGGCTGAGGAAAACGGCTTTCATCCTTCGTAGATCAAGTCCCGGAGGAGAGTAGAGCGAGTGCATGAGGCAGGTAGGTAGATGGGGGTGAGGAAGCTGCGGAAGTCTCATATTGTTGTCTCTAATCTCTCATTTATACCTAAATGGGGTAAAAGCATCAGCTGAACAGATATTTTGGGAGAATTAAATAAGTTAATATATATAAACACATAGGAGGTATGTAATAAATGTTAACAACTATTAAATATCATTACATGTTAGTCTGGGTCATTAAAAGTTCTCATGCTTTTAATGACCTCCTTTACTTAAGCTTCAGATTCAAAATCAGCTCCTGCTGGACACCTCTCAAGATCAACAGGTCTAGAACCCCAAAAAGAAACCCTGTACCTTTTAGTTGTCACTCTCCATTTCTGCACAATCTTGCCAACCCTTGGCAATGCTAATCTCCTTTCTGTCTCAATGTATTTGCCTATTGCGGACTTTGCATATAAATGGAATCACACAATATGTGGTCTTTTGTGTCTGGCCTCTTTCAATTAGCATAATATTTTCAAAGTCCATCCATGTTGTAGCATGGATCAGCACTTTACTTCTTTTTATTGCCAAGTAATATTTCTTTGTAGGAATATGCCATATTTTATTTATCCATTCATCAGTTAATGGACATTTGGGTTGTTTCCAGTCTTTGGCTGTTATGAATAATGCTGCTCTGAACATTCTTGTACAAGTTTTTATGTGGATGTATTTTTTATTTCTCTTGCAAATACACCTAGGAGTAGCATGGCTGGGTCAGATAGTAACTCTATGTTTAAGTTTTTGATGAACTACTAGATTATAGCAGGTATATTTTTTCATGACAAAAGTGAAACCATGGATACCATTCTTCTTTTTATAAAAGGTTTGCGCTGCACTAGCTGAAGATCTCGAATGAGAGAACTTTTGATTCGGGTCAGCTGGCCCTTTGATGCCCCGCTGTGCATAGCAAACCACTGCCCTGCTGGTCACAAAGAGCCCCTCTCAAAACCAAGGCTCTGCTCTTAGCACTCTAGGTGGAGTTTGGAATGTGCCTTCCAAATAAAGTCATGGTCGCTTTTTCCTCTTCACTCATCCTCCACACGCTTCAGTAACACCTTAATTTAAAAATGGTGTATTTAAAATAGCGTGTGATTCTCAAATTTCCTTTGTCATCCACTTATAATTGTGTGATAATCTATTGGCTGCAATATGTTTGAACATTTATGTATGCATGGTAGTTGCAGATTGTATTTTATGGTGTTTGGATGATTTTTTAAAAGCAGAATAAAATACCATCTAAATCTCTCATCACACCCAAACCAATATACACTGCATAATCTTTCAAAAGTTAGCTTCTGCCAGGTCATTACCCTCTTGAAAGAACTTCAGTGTTTCTAGGGTAAAGAAGAGACGCTTGGAGCTTGGCTCACACTCTGCCCCATCTGTGTCTCAGTCTTATCTCCCGCCACACCCTCCATGACTTTCTGCTCTGTCTGCTGTGTTCTCCGCACCGTCTCCTGGACACACCTTCCTGAGTCTGTTTCCTGGCCCTCCGCTCTGAGACTGCTTCCCCCTCCTCTTATTATCTAGGTATGACTCAAAGTCCAGGTCGATGTTGGTCTCCTCTGTGAAAGCTTCCTTGACATCAACAAAGTGCTCTCTCCCTCCTCTGAGGTCCTACAGTATTTATTTTTGCCATACAGCATTGAACATGTTTTTATGGACGTGTTGTATTTTCCCACGGTTCCTTGAAGGAGGGATGATACAGTACCCTTTGCCCTGTATCCAGAATTTTTCGTGTAGTATGGGTCTGAAGAAAGGTGATTTCGCTGAAATGTGACTTTGATTTGCTAAATACTTAACAAAAGCTGTGTTTCAAGTAGTCTATCAATGGTTTACTATGAATAACATTTCCTTTTATTTACTTCAGTAATTCCCTGCATTCGCGTGGTTCAGTGACTAGCTTTCGGCCTTCTTTTTGGGCGTGTTGGATTTGTAATCAAGCTTGATTAAGTGCCTACTCTGGGCAAGGTACTGGAAATATGAGAGTTCAAACAGCAAGTCTGTCTCATAAACTGTGCCTTCCAGCAATCCCCTTCATGATACTCTTATTTTTCCTAAAGTTTCACAACCATGTTAGAAGAACTGGTGTTCAAATCACTAGAAGGACATGTGGACATGTTGACAGTTTGGATCAAAACTGGGGAGGGGACGCTGAGTTTAGTGGACCCCTGGACGTAGCAGGTTTGCCCTGAGAAGAGGAAGGGAAGTGGGCATTGTCTTTCTACACTATGTTGAACAGTGTGTGACCCTCTACGGCCGTCCACACCATGTTGAATGTTTGCTCTGCCGCTGCGGCTGCTCCTTCCTTTTCCTGGACGCTTCATCTCTGTTTCCCTTCAGGTCAGCTCAGCAAACATATTGAGCACCCACTGTATTAGAGGCATGATGGAAAGCACTAGTTGCCCGATTTATTAGTATATGTTATATGTTTTTATAATATATAAAATAGGTGTCATAAATAACATGTATAAATTTATATATGTATATTTTTATAAGCAGGGTATAGCAGCATTTAATAAGAGGGTTAGATGAGAAAGCAAACACATCAGGTGAAAACCAAATAAGGGAAAATTACCCTCAAGACATACTTGAATAGTCCATAAAAGCATACCATAAGAGGTACAAAAGAAGTGAGGTCTACCTGAGGAAACAGCCAGCTCACACTTGAAACACCTCGGACTCACTGTGGGGCTTCTTGAGAGGGACCCAGGTGAAGTGTGCATTTGATGGGACTTTGCTGTGTGTGAGCGTGTATGTGTGTGCCTGTCCTTTTTTCTAGGGGAAACAAAATTACAAAGCTGTGTGCAGCAGCAAATCCTGGTCTCTTTCTCCCTTCCGCATTCGAATCACCCCAATATGCCTGCACTCTCTTCTCCACTCTGACCACGTTCCAAGCGGCCCGGTCTTTGAATGTTCTATCCGTAATGTCATAGTTCGAAGCTGCCACCTTGTGGCTGTTAAGTGAATGTGTTTTAACCCACCTTTTTAATGTGCTGCTTGTCCGCTACACTTGTAATTTGAAGCCGTTCCTAATACTTTCTGCATTTTCATCACGACCACTAACTCCACCCGGCATGTGGGAACAGCATGTTACTTATGCGACAGCTACAGAGTAGAAATATGTGCTTCCTTCCTCCAGAGCTGCCAGTTTTCCCGTCACAGGCTCATGCAAGTGGATTGCAATTCTTTACATCCTTCAGGATAACAAGTGTCCCAAGAGTTTAAAATCACGGCAGGGTCACACGTTGCTTTGGAGTCTAGACACAATGATAGTGTTCTCCCAAATTGCTGTGTAATCTTTACTTTAAAACCCCAGTATCCAGCAAGCAATAATGAGTTTCTTTCGCCAGCATTTATTGAACACCTGTTAGCCATCGCCTTGAGGAGCCCCCAGCCTTGTGGGGAGCCATGCGAGACCACAGGACAACTGCTGTAGTGCAGCCTGCTTACAGTGGGGCTCTTCGTGCACTGGGGGCCTGGGAGAGAGCACTCGAGTCTCTCTGAAGGGGTCGGTGATGGCTTGCTTCACAGAAGAGTCTAGGCTGAGGCTTCAGCCAGAAGGTCAAGGGGCCACGGCTGAGGGGAGGTTAGACACTCCAGGCAGAGGGAAGAGCAGCACCGTTTCGGTGAGGAAGCTCACACACCACCATTCTGGGACTTCATTCCTGGAGTTTCGCCAGCCCAAGAGGCACTCGAGGATCTTGCTTTTAACAGGCTTGTTTAAATATTCTTAGGAGAAACTTCTTTCTTTTTTTTAAAACAAAATCTTACACTGAACCATAGGCTATTCCTGACATATAGTTTGACCAACCACTGCGTTACCAGATGTTTGTTTTCTCCTTCATGTAATCTTCCCTTTTCAAAATTACTTATTCTAACGCAACGCAAGATCTTTCCACAGTCCATCCATCCCTTCAGAGTGGTTTGGAAACTGGCTGAGACTGATGCTCCAAGAAGTCACAGAAGACTACACTTTTGGTACCTGCTAGGGGAGGGACAAAGAGAGGAGAAGCAAGGTCCTGTTTTCTCTTCTCCCTAAAGTAGATGCCCACAAATTAGCTCAGAGATGGACAACCCATGGCACCCAACGCTTAGGAGCCATAGAGAGTCTAAGGAGGCCACACATGAAGGCAAGTGCTATCTGTATAGTCAATAAATAATATCCCACAAAAATAAGAAATATTTGATCAGAGACCTGCCTGGTAGCCGAGTATTTAAGGTTTGTCTGCTCTGCTTTGGCAGCCCCAAGTTCACAGGTTCTGATCCTGGGTGCGGACGTGCTCTGCTGTCAGCCATGCTGTGGAGGCATCCTACATGCAAAGTAGAGGGGGATTGGTGCAGATGTTAGCTTGGGGCTGATCTTCCTCAAGTAAAAAAAACCAAAAAACAAGGAGGATTGGCAACGGATGTTAGCTCAGGGCAAATCTTCCTCACAAAAAGAAAAAACACGGTTCAAACATATGTAAATGCTGAACAAGTAATAACTTATAAATCCACCTGGAGTTGTTACTGGATTAATAGCACTGTATATTTCCTCAATCATAAAAGTCAGCTGCTCGTCATGTGGGGAGGTCTGAGAGACTTTTTGGAATTCAAAGGGAGTTTGCAATGCTGGATCTGGTTTAGCTCTTTATCCCTGTCTTTGTCTAGTTAATGCCTACTTCTTCAGATCTTGTTTCAACTGGAATCTTTTCTGTGAGTCTCTGACATAACCAAATCCTGCTCTTTTGTGCTCTCATAGCATTATGTACCTCTCCTCTGTAGAACTGAGCACAGTTGCAATTTTGGATTGGTGTATGTGTGTGTGCACGTGAGCGTGTGAATATTTAATGTTTGTCTCTCGCCCACTACTGTAAAATGTCCTCTGGGCAGGGACTGCGTCTTTCTGCTCAATATTATCTGTCCAGGATGCAGCACAGGTCCTGGCATACACTAACCACTTGTTAAATATACATCATTCACTAAATGAATAAGTACAATAAGCTAAAAGTCCCCGAGTCTCACCCGGGGAGACAAATACAGTGAAGACATGTCAAAGTAGACCATCTAAGGCCCTGCTGGCTGATAGATAATTCTAGGGATCTGGAACTCCAAAGGAGGTCTCCTTGAAGGGGAGACCCAGACATGTCGAAGAAGGGGAAGACAGAGCTCACAAACGTCCTCTAGCTAGACAGTCAAACTCAAGGGCAATTGCACCTCTTGTGGACAGCCAGTGTGTTGGAAAAAGTCCATCAGATTAAGGACTAGGCACTAGGTTCTAGTCTTGGGTCTAACTGCTTTCAAGCTGGTGTATAACCTTGGACCAGTTACCTAACCTCATCTACCTCGACTCAGAGTCCTCATCTGTAAAATGGAAACATTTGCCCTGCCTACATCATCATTGTGAGAATCAGGCAAAACAATGGGTCCAAAAGTGCATTAAAATTATAGAGTACTTAATAAATATAAGGGTGGTATTTTTTTTTAACTACTTCTCTTTCATGATACCCCTCTTCAGCTTCTCTTAATTTATATTTCATGCCTTATTTTTCCTTTTTAAATTTTCAGATTGTTTTCCCAAGTTTCTTTATGAAATGCTTTCTATAGTTTTTCTGGAGATTGTCTACCTGGTAATTTTTGATTATGCATCTTAATAATTACCTAAAATGAACTCAGTTTCTTAAAGGCCCCATGGAGACTATCCGTCTCAACTTGTTCGTAGCTCAGTGAAAGGAGAGCCAATACTGCTTCTCCTTACTGTCACAAAACAGTTGAACAAATACTTAGTGATTGCCCACTGTGTGTTAGGTGTTGAGCAATGCCAAATTAGCATGATCACAAACCTCAAAAATGCCATAGTCTGGGGGCCAGCCCAGTGGCATAGTGGTTAAACTTCATGCACTCTGCTTGGGTGGCCCAGGGTTCACAGGTTCAGATCCCGGGTGTGGACCTACATATCACTTGCTCTTCAAGCCATGCTGCAGCGGTATCCCACATACAAAATAGAGGAAGATTAGCACAGATGTTAGCTCAACAACAATCTTCCTCAAGGAAAAAGAAGATTGGCAACAGATGTTAGCTCAGGAACAATCTTCCTTACGAAAAAGAAAAAAAGCAAGAAAATTTCCGTGTGGTCTGGTGCAGTTGTGCTTAACCATGGCTGCACATTAGGAATCATGAGAGCCTCATCCCAAAACCAAATAAATAAAAATCTTGTAGATGGAACATGGGCATAGTTGTTTTTCCAAAATTTCCCAGGTGATTCTATTGAGCAGCAGTGTTGAAAACCGTTGATCTGGTTGGGAAAGAGACATACAAATTAATTGTAATGCTGTGATAGAGATGTAAACAAATTGCTACTAACATAGTAAATTCTGCTGGGAGATCAAGCAGAATATAAGCTCACAAGGGTGAGAGATTTTTGTTCATTGATGTATCTCATGCACTAGAACATGTCTAACATAGTCATTCAATTTATATTGTTGAGCTGTAGCTTTAAGAGCAAATAAATAGGATTTCAGCAAGATAAGGTATGGGAAAGGCATTCAAAGCAGAGGCACTAAAAAGAAAAAAGACATAAGAGTAAGTGTAGAGCATGTGGGAAGAATTTCAAATAGTTGAATGAAACTAGATTGCAGACTGTATGATGGAGGCAAGTAGAAAAGTGCACTGATGTCCATGCTAAGGAATTTGTTCTGAAGTGTGCAGAAATTGGTAAATATCAAAGAAAAAAACAGTACATAATTTACAGTTTTCAAAGATAACACTAAAGATCTGAGGTTATCAGATACTTCTCTTTATGGACCTGCAGTCCTATAAACAAGATGACTGCCTCCATTTTTATAGTGGAAGAAAGTTGATGAGGTTAATTTTCCTGTGTTCAGAATTCCACTAATAGGGGCTGGCCCTGTGGCTGAGTGGTTAAGTTTGTGCACTCCACTTTGTTGGCCCAGGGTTTCACTGGTTTGGAGCCCGGGTGCAGACATGGCACTGCTCATCAGGCCATGTTGAGGCATCATCCCACATAGTAGAGCCAGAAAAATCGACAACTAGAATATACAACTATGTACTGGGGGGCTTTGGGGAGAAAAAGAAGAGAAAAGGAAGAAAGAAAGAAAGAAGATTGGCAACAGATGTCAGCTCAAGTGTCAATCTTTAAAAAAAGAAATTCCACTAATAATCTGACCAAAGAAGGCTAAACTGGCAGGTGCCTGGCGTTCATTACAGAAGCAAGACACAAATAGAGATTTAGAGGTTCAGTATTGGAAGAGGGTGAAAAAATATAAATAACATTGTTGGGAATAAATATTTCTTAATATAAGGCAGATTATCAAATTATTAAGGTACAACTGAAAAGAATTCTGAATTGAATGTCCTAATAGATTGGAGACTCATGAATTACAGGGGAAAAATCAGATTTCAACAAGTTCAGACTAAGGTGGTATGATCCCCAGGCAAGAGACTTTAGAAAGAAAAAAGTTACTAGAAAGAGTATTCTAACAATGTTATCACAAACTGATCCCAATAAGGAAGGAAAAGGGGAAATACTTAAAGAAATAAAAGTAACTGCACATTTGAATAAGATCAAATTTTTTTAGTGGGATCAGTCTTATAGATAGGACATATCTACAAGGATAGTCATGACCTAAAACACTTAAGAATCATTTCCAGAAGTCTAGTGCCCAGGATATCTAAGACTCCTGAAAAATTCTGAAGATTTTATTTTTTAAAAACTTTAGAGATATATTTGGAAGGGGAAAAACACAACACAGACATAGAGTTTCTGTTTGGAGTAGAAGGTCTAACAGCAATAATTCACTCCAGTGGTTCTTAAACTTTGGGATGCATGAGAATCACCTCAAGGCCTTGTTAAAACACAGATTAATGACCCAAGCCCAGAGTTTTTGTATCAGAGTTCTGGGGCAGGGCTTAAGAATTTGCTTTCCTAACAGATTCCCACACAATGCTGATGCTGCTACTTTGGGCAGCATCTGACACACAGTCTGAGATTTAGTGCATGTCTTGGTTTGGGTTCCACAAGAAATAGACTCTGAGACAAGGATTCAAGTGTAAGCAGTGCATTTGGGAGGTCCAGAAAACACCTGTAGGGAAGGGAGGAAATGAGCGCTCTGGAGCATTTACCAAGACCTGACCAAACAGGGCCGTCAGGACTGCCTTGAGCAAGTAAGGCGAGAAGTGAGCTTTTGGACGAATAGATCACACATAGCTACACGGGGAATCGCATGACGGTGGGGTGTTCTATGTTGAGGAAACAGCACGTGTGAAGGCTCTCTGGTGGGATTATTCATGGCAACTTTGAAGGAACAAAATCTATGGCTATAATGCCCTGGTCTCTAGTGAGGAGAGTGGTGATAGATGAGGCTGAGAAGGTTAAGCAAGAAGCAAATCATGTAGGTTTGTAGGCCAAGTTAAGAACTTCTGTTTTGTTTCTTTTTCTCTTGAGAACAATGGAAGTCACTGGCTGATTTTAACGAGAAAATGATGAGAAATTTGAGTATATATACTAAGGGAAGCAAAAGTAGATTCAGGAAGACTGACAGCAGTCTACAAGCAGGGTTGATAGCCCTGGGTAGCAGAATGACAGTGACTAGGAAGAAAAGCAAAGAGATTTATGGCCTTTTTAGGAGATAAACAGGATTTGATAATGAATTGGACATGTGAGGTAAGGGAGAGAGAACTGCCAAGGATGACTCCCAAGCTTTTTTGGCTTAAGCAAGTGCTGGAACGTATTATGTTTACTGAGTTTTGGAACACAGAGAACTAGGTGTGAGGAGAAGATACACTTGGTTTTAGCTACCATGAGTTTGAGATGCCTGTGAGACAATCAGAGATGCTGAGCAAATAGTTGGATAGTCTAGTGCTCAGAGGAGAAGTTGAGATTGGTTAACGTAAAGACGGTACCTAAAACCTGCAGGAACACGATCACTGATGTACAATGAAGGACAAGAATCCTTGATGAGGGATAAAGTATAGAGTGAGAAAAGAGAAGGGATAGGACTGAGCCCTGAAGAACTCTAATATGGAAATGCCTGGCCAAAGACGGGGAACCAAGAAAGAAGAAGGAGTAGGAGAGGACTCTAAGGGGAACAAGGAGAGTAGAATGCCGTATAGGCCAAGAGAAAACGGTATTGCATCCCAATAAAATAAAACAGGTGCTAACCATCTATGAGACCTCCGTCTAGGACATAAGGAACTTTTCACCATTAAGGTTCTGGGATGCAAACCCTGAGTTCCATTTTTCTCTACTAAGGAAAACAGCATTTAACTAGAAAAAGTAGCATAAGCATAATTAATAGAGAATTGAAGCTTGAGGTACATGAATAAAAATAAACAGCAGCTTCACATGAATTCGTATCTCTAGGTCCAGATAAATGGCATCCCAGTATGATAAGGATGAGAGTGGCAACCCCAGGAAAATGAAGACAACGACAACCGTTTGCTGGGAGCCTCCCACATTCAAGCTTCACAACAATCTGTAACCATCATGAAAAGAACAAAAGAGATGCCTGTCTTCCAAGGATCTGCTTCCACTAAGGCTTGCCAGAACCAAACCCACATCACGGCATACTCAGACTTCATTCCTTCTTTTTCTGCTCCACGTCGGACAAAATTCTCGAATAGCTGGCTTGCAAGCAATTAGAAAAGAAAATGGTAATTAAAGGACCCACTGTATATTCACCAAGTCAAATCAAACTAAATACATTTCATATTTTAACACTTTTAATGGACTGGTAGATTAAGAATTGTTAGTCTTGTGAACAATATGCAAAGACTATAGAATAGAATATTCAGGCATATTTATATGTGGTTTAATAATTGTACACAAATATTATTGATTAATAGACGGTGGTTGACTAAAGCAGTCTTTAATGGTTTGCTCCTGGGCTGACCTTGGTCTTGTGCAATAAGGTCAAGGTGTTGCTTATCAAATTTGCAAATGAATCTTGGTGTGATAGCTAATATGTTGAATGCCAAAACCAAAATTTCAAACATGTAAGTGGCAAGAATCAGAAAAACTAAAAAAGACAAAATTCGGTAGTCATAAATTATGAAAAAACATTTTAGAGGTTATAATTGACATAAATTGCTATCAGTGCTCATGGACTTGAGCAATTTTGATTAAAATGTGGTTTCTAATACAGTGCACATAATGGCACCAATTATTCTGCATTGATCAAAAAAAAATTAAAGTACTACATTGCAATCAAGGAGCCAACAATTCAGAGCATTAACAAAAGTGAACCAGGACCAGTTAATGAAAACCAGAAAGATAAGTGACTCTAAAACCAGGCCATGAGGAATGATTGAAGATAACGAGGAAGTTTAACCTAAAATAAAGTAAAAATTTTCCTGATATTGCAACAGTTTCTTATTTTATGCATTCAAAAGCAGAAGCATCTACAGATTCAAAATTCCAAAGGCATTTTTTTTTACAGAAATAGAACAAACAATCCTAAAATTTGTATGGAACCACTAAAGACCCTGAATAGCCAAAGCAACCTTGAGAAAGAAGAACAAAGATGGAGGCATCAGGCTCCCTGATTTCAAACTATATCACAACGCTATAGAAATAACAATATGGTACTGGTGTAAAAATAGACACATAGATGAATGAAGCAGAATAGAGAGCCCAGAAATAAACCCACTCATATATGGTCAATTAATTTACAACAAAGGAGGCAAGAATATACAATGGAGGGGCCGGCCCCGTGGCTGAGGGGTTGAGTTCACCAGCTCTGTTTCGGTGGCCCAGGGTTTCACTGGTTCGGATCCTGGGCGCAGACATGGCACCGCTCATCAGGCCATGCTGAGGTGGCATCCCACACGCCACAACTAGAAGGACCCACAACTAAAAATACGCAACTATGTACTGGGGGGCTTTGGGGAGAAAAAGGAAGAATAAAATAAAAAAAAAAGAATATACCATGGGAAGGGAGTTTCTTCAATAAATGGTGTTACAAAAACTGGACAACTACATGCAAAAGAATGAAGCTGGACCACTATCTTATACCACACCCAAAAACTAACTCAGAATGGATTAAAGACTTGAACATAAGACGTGGAACCATAAAACTTCTAGAAGAAAACATAGGCAGTATGCTCCTCAACATCAGGCTTGGTGATGATTTTTTTGGATTTGACAATGAAAGCAAAGGCAACAAAAGCAAAAATAAACAAGTGGGATTACATCAAGCTAAAAAGCTTTTGCACGGGGAAGAAAATCATCAACAAAATAAAAAGGCAATCTACTGAATGGAAGAAAATATTTGCAAATCATATACTGATAATGGGCTAATATCCAAAATATATAAAGAAAAATGGGTAGTGGGGGCTGGCCTAGTGGCATAGCGGTCAAGTTCTCACTCTCTGCTTTGGTGGCCTGGGGTTCATGAGTTCGGATCCCAGGTGCAGACCTACGCACTGCTTATCAAACCATGCTGTGGTGGCATCTCACATACAAAATAGAGAAAGTTTGGCACAGATGTTAGCTCAGCAACAATCTTCCTCAAGCAAAAATAGGAAGATTGGCAACAGATGTTAGCTCAGGAGCGATCTTCCTCACCAAAAATTTAAAAATAAGATAAAAAAAGAATGAAAGACTTTAATTTTTTTTTTAAATGTGTAGTGCACACGAATAGACATTTTTCCAAAGAAGACAGCAAACGGCCAACAGGTACGTGGAAAGATGCTCAACATCACTAACTGTCAGGGAAATGCAAATCAAAACCACAATGAGATATCACCTCATACCTGTTAGAATGGCTGTTATCAAAAAGACAACAAGTGTTGGCAAGGACATGGAGAAAAGGGAGCATTTGTGCACTGTTGGTGGGAACATAAATTAGTGCATACACTATGGAAACAGTATGGAAATTCCTTAAAAAGTTAAAAATAGAACTACCATATGATCCAGCAATTCCACTTCTGGGTATTTATCCAAAGGAAATGAAAACACTAACTTGAAAAGATATATGCACCCCCCACATTCATTGCAGTGTTATTTACAATGGTAAAGACATGGAAGCATCGTAAGTGTCCATCAATAGATAAATGGATAAAGAAGATGTGGTATATATATATATACACACAGAATATTATTCAGCCATAAAAAAAAAAAGAATGAAATCTTGCCATTTGTAACAACATGGATGGAGCTTGAGGGCATTATGCCAAGTGAAAATAAGTCAAAGACAAACACCATATGATCTCACTTATATGTGGAATCTGAAAAAAAGACAGAAACAAAAAGAAAAACTAAACTCATAGATATAGAACAGATTGGTGGTTGCCAGAGGCAGAGGGTGGAGGGTGGGCAAAATGGGTGAAGGTGGTCAAAAGGTACTAATTCTCAGCTATAAAATAAATAAGTCATGTACATCATGGTGACTATAGTTTACAATACTGTATTGTATATTCAAAAGTTGCTAAGAGAGTAGATCTTAAAAATTCTCATCACAATAAAAAAATTGCAACTATGTGTGGTTATGGATGTTAACTAGACTTATTGTGATGATCATCTCACCATATATACAAATACCAAACCATTATTTTGTACACCTGAAACTAATATGTTACATTTCAATTAAAAAATACTAAAGCAGAGGCCATAATTTTATTTTATTTTTGATCAGATAAGAGTTTGGAGTTATGAAGCTGTTTTATGGAAATCACTTAGAAGCGATGCCATCATGCCACAGCCTGAAAACATTCTGGAAAAGCTCACTAGCTTAGAAAGTGCTCCTCTCAGCTCCATGGCACTAGGCTCACAGACTTAATCACTATTTTCTTTTTCACTAAGCCATCATCTCTGCTCAGCTTAATCTTCCCCATAAACTGCCGGAGTTCTGCAGCTTGTCAACTGAAGACATAGTTTAAATTTCAAAAGACAGGACACAATTTATACCTTTTTTCCATAATAAAAACTTAAAAAAAGACTACACATTTTTTAGTTTATTTTGAAAAAAATCAAACTTATGGAAAATTTGCAAGACTATTACAAGTTCTCATACACCCTTCATCTTTTGTCTCTAAGTATTAACATTTATTTATCTGTGTGTGTCTCCTTTTAGCTTAACCACTTGACAGAAAATTACACATACCATGACCTAATATTTCTGATGTATCTCCTAAGAACAAGGACATTCTCTTACATATCCACTATACAGAGTGGTGGAGGGATAGACACATAGATCAACAGAGAACCCCAAAAGAGACCCACACAAGTACACTCAAATGTTTTTTTACAAAGATGCAAAAGCACATTCAATGCAGGATGGAGAGTCTTTCCAACAAATGGTTCTGGAGCAATTGGACATCCATAGGCCAAAAAATGAACCTCCACCTAAACCTCACACCTTACACAAAAATCAACGGATTATAGATTTAAATGTACAATATAAAATCATAAAACCTAACATGGGAAAACATCTGCAGGACATAGGGCTAGGTGAAGAGTTTTTACACGACACCAACAGTATAATCCATAAAAGAAAAATATCAATAAATTGGTCTTCATAAAAATTAAGACTTTTTGCTCTGTGAAAGACTCATTTAAGAAGAAGAAAAGAAAAGCTACAGATTGGGAGAAAATATCTGCAGACAATATGTCTGACAGAGGACTTGGATCTAGAATATATAAAGAATTCTCTAAACTCAACAGTAGAGAAATAAATAATCCAATTAAAAAACGGGCAATAGGTTTGAACAGACATTTCACCAAAGAGAATATATAGATGTCAAAAAAGGACATTTAAAAATAGATGTCCAACATCATTAGCCATTAGGGAAATGAAAATTAAATACACAGATATCATATACCTATTTGAATGGCTAAAATTAAAAATATTCACAATACTAATGCTGGTGAGGACATGAAGAAACTGGATCCCTCATACATTGCTGGTAAAATAGTACAATGAATGTAGAAAAGCTTCGCAGTTTCTCATAAAATTATATATACATATCCACAATACAATGATCAAATTCAGGAAATTTTACAATGTTATAATACTACTACCTAATATATAGTCAGCACTCAAATTTCACCAGTTGTCTCAATAATGTCCTTTACAAGGCAATTTTCCCCCTCTGTGGATCCACACATTCTTAACCACTTAGAAACAAGTGGTGTTTATCATGTACACAGGGCACATTTTAAGCTGTATTTTGTTTTGTTTTTAGATACTTTTGTAACTATAACACAAAGATGAATAATAGTTAAGGTATTTACAGAAGCTGAAAAAAGTAGTGGGACTAGCCTTTTCAACTTTTCAAGAGAAAAGAAGTAAAATAGATAAAAACAGGTGAAACTGGGTACTTGCCATATATCATGCATTGTCTTAATCTTCACAGTGACTCTGAAGTAGGGCATTGCTACCCTCATTTAGAGAAGGAAACTGAGGTTGTATTACATAGAATAAATGACTTACCCAAGGTGACAGGTAGTAAATGAGGGAAGCTGGTTTCAAATCCAAGGTTGAATGATTTAGAGCTTAAGCTCTATCCCTTTGCCATTCAAAAATTCCGTGAACTTCAATTTATATTACTTTTCGAGAACTCCACATTGCTTCAATCAGAGCTTGTTTATTATGTACTTAGACACAATTCTAACAAGCTTGGTTGTTTGGTTTCCAGATTGGTTGCAAGGTAGAAAAGAAGGGCAAGATTAAATATAGAACCATCACAGACATATACTTTTAGAAATTGAAAGCAATCTAAATGTGTAAAATAGAAGACTAATAATATATCCATACATTGGGATGTATGAAACTATTAAAAATATCATAGAATCTTTTTTGACATTGGAAAATGTTTGATGCAGAGGTAAACAAAAACTCAGGCTATAAAAGACCCATTTTGGTGAAAATTACATAAAATCACATATAAATATATTAAAAACATTCTGACATATACCAAAATGTTAATAAAAATTACATTAGATGATAGGTTTATGGGCGTGTTGTTTTAGATACTTTGCATTATTTTTCAAATCTCTCCATTCAGCAGTTATAACTTCTATAACAGAGAGCACTCCCCTTCCATTTTTCTTAACTTCTTACAGATATTATGAATCTCAGTACCCTATCTATACCTAGAATTTTGCATTGTTCAAATTTAGAAAGCACATGAAGAAAAGAGGAGATTAGCAAAAGAATATAGATAATTGGTCAATTTTGAAGGGAAATTCTTGGTTCATTGAGTAAAACAGAATTGTCATAGGATCAGGAGTAGAATATCATGGTCAATTTCTGCTTCTGCTTCTCACTGGCTATTGTGATCATGAGCAAGTCATGAGCAATTCTTTTTGAGTCTCTGTGGCTCATGGGTCAATGACTATAACACTGCCTTCAAATGTCTTCTCCCCAGTTTGACTATATCCCTTCCTGGGCACCCAGCTGCTTTCAGAGACACATAGGAAATATATAATTAAGTCTTTGTCAAAAGATGAGTTTAGGCAGCCAGCCCTGTAGCCTAATGGTTAAGTTTGGCACGCTCCTCTTCTGCAGCCTGGGTTCAGTTCCCAGGCATGGGCCTACACCACTCATCAGCAGCCATGCTGTGGCAGGGAGCCATGTACAAAACAGAGGAAGACTGGAACAAATGTTAGCTTATGGTGAATCTTGCTCAAGTAAAAAGAGGAAGATCATCAACAGAATTTACCTCAGGGCCAGTCTTCCTTGGGGGTGGGGGAAAAGGTGAATTTAGGCTTCTAGGTCATTTCATTCACTATTGGGTTGGCTTCTCCCATCTGAAAGACCTAAAGGGAACATGGGGAAGATTTTCTGAGGTGCACTTCAGGGTCTAAAGGTAGATCCTTAAGAGAAAGATGGTAGATTCCTGTGAAGTTCATCGGGTTATAAGCCAAGGCAAGGCCATTCATTGAAAAGGAGACAAAACTAGAAAAGAGAATAATCGAACACAAAAAAGTGAATCAAGTTTTCCTTTAAATTGTCATTCACTTATGTAGTATTGCGGGAGAGGGTGAATATCTTGTTGTTTAGTATGAACACTAAAAAAGGTAAATGGGCAGAGTGACATCAGCAACATGTGCACCCAACACAGGAGCACTCAAGTAAATAAAGCAATTATTAACAGATCTAAAAGGAGATATTAACAACACAATAACAGTAGGGAACCTTAATGCTCAACTTACATCAATGGATAGATCATCCAGACAGAAAGTCAACAAGGAAATAGCGGAATTAAATGAAAAACTAGACCAGAGATACATATATAGAACGCTCCACCCAAAAACAGCAGAATAAACATTCTTCTCAAGTGCACATGGAATATTCTCAAAGATAAACCATATGTTGGGAAAACAAGGCAAGCCTCAATAAATGTAAGAAGATTGAAACCAAATCAAGCATCTTTTCCAACCATAGTGCTATGAAACTGGAAATCAACTACAAGAAAAAAGCTGGGAAAGTGACAAATATGTGGAGACTAAACAAGATGCTACTGAACAACGAATGGATCATTGAAGAAATTAAAGGAGAAATCAAAAAATATCTAGAGACAAATGAAAATGAAAAAACACTATACTAATTCATAAGGGATGCAGCAAAAGCGGTCCTAAGAGGGAAATTCATAGGAATGCAAGACCACCTTAATAAATAAGAAAAATCTCAAATAAGTAATCTTAAACTACACTTAACAGAACTAGAAAAAGAACAAATAAAGCCCAAAGTCAGCAGGAGGAGGGAAACAATAAAAATTAGAACATAAATAAATGAAATTGAAACCAAAAAAACAGTAGAAAGGATCAAGGAAACTAAGAGCTGGTCCTTTGAGAAGATAAACAAAATTGACAAGCCCTTAGACAGGCTCAGTAAGAAAAAAAAAAAAAGAGAAGGCTCAAATAAAATTAGAAATGAAAGAGGAGACATTACAATGGATACCACAGAAATACAAAGGTTTATAAGAGAATACTATGAAAAACTATATGCCAACAAATTGGACAATCTAGAAGAAATGGATGAATTCTTACACTCATACAACCTCCCAAATCTAAACCAAGAAGAAACAGAGAATCTGAATAGACCACTCACAAGTAAACAGATTGAAACAGTAATCAAAAACCTCCCCCAAAACAAAAACCCAGTATGAAATGGCTTCTCTGGAGAATTCTACCAAATGTTCAAAGATTTAATACCTATCCTTCTCAAACTATTGCAAAAATGGAAGAAGAAAGAACATTTATTAACATATTTCTATGAGGCCAACATCACCCTGATCCCAAAGCCAGACAAGGACAACACAAAGAAGGAAAATTACAGGCCAGTATCACTGATGAACATAGACACAAAAATCCTCAAGAAAATATTGGAAAACCTACTACAGCAATATATTAAAAGAATCACATACCATGATCAAGTGAGATTTATACCAGGGATACAGTGTTGGTTCAACATTCACAAATCAATCAACGTGATACACCACATTAACAAAATGAGGGAAAAAACCACATGATCACCTCAATAGATGAAGAAAAAGCATTTGACAAGATCCAACACCCATTTATGATAAACACTCTCAAGAAAATGGAAAGTATCTCAACATAATAAAAGGCATATATGACAAACCCACAGCTAATATCATACTCAATGATGAAATGAGCATGAGCAAACTGAAATGAGAAAAACTGAGAGCCATCCCTCTGAGAACAGGAACAAGACAAGTGTGCCCACTCTCACCATTCCTATTCAACATGCTACTGGAAGTTTTGGTCAGAGCAATTAGGCATAAAAAGAAATAAAAGAAATCCAAATAGGCAATGCAGAAGTGAAACTCTCCCTGTTTGTGGATGACATGATTTTACATATAGAATACTCTAAAGAATCCACTGAAAAACTATTAGAAATACTCAACAACTACAACAAAGTTTCAGGGTACAAAATTGACTTGCAAAAATCAGTTGCATTTCTATACTCTAATAACGAACTAACAGAAAGAGAACTCAAGAATACAATCCCATTTAATACAGCAACAAAAATAATAAAATATCTAGGAATGAATTTAACCAAGGAGGTGAAAGACCTATACAATGCAAACTATAAGACATTATTGAAGAAATCGATGACATAAAAAATGGAAAGATATTTTGTGCACATGCATTGGGAGAATAAATATGGTTAAAATGCCCATACTACCTAAAGCAATGTACAGATTCAATGCAATCCCAATCGAAATCCCAATAACATTCTTCATGGAAACAGAACAAAGAATCCTAAAATTCATATGGGGCAACAAAAGACTCTGAATAGCTAAGGTAATCCTAAGAAAAAAGAACAAAGCTGGAGGCATCACAATCCCTGACTTCAAAATACACTACAAAGCTATAATAATCAAAACAGCATGGTACTGGCATAAAAGCAGACACATAGATCAATGGAACAGAACTGAAAGTCCAGAAATAAAGCCACAAATCGATGAACAGCTAATCTTCAACAAAGAAGCTAAGAACATACAATGGAGAAAGGAAAGACTCTTCAATAAATGATGCTGGGAAAACTGGACAGCCACATGCAAAAGAATGAAAGTAGACCATTATCTTTCACCATACACTAAAATTAACTCAAAATGAATCAAAGACTTGAAGGTAAGACATGAAACCATAAAACTCCTAGAAGAAAATATAGGCAGTACACTCCTTGACATCAGTCTTAGAAAGATATTTTCGAATATCAAAACTACTCAGGCAAGGGAAACAAAAGAAATAATAAACAAGTGGGACTTCATCAGACTAAAGAGCTTCTGCTAGGCAAAGGAAAAGAGGAACAAAATGAAAAGACAATCCATCAACTAGGAGAAAATATTTGTAAATCATATATCCGAAAGGGGTTAATCTCCAAAATATATAAAGAACTCATACAACTAAACAACAAAGAAACAAATAACTCATCAAAAAATGGGCAGAAGCCATGAACAGACATTTTGCCAGAGAAGATATACAGATGACCAATAGGCACATGAAAAGATGTTCAACATCACTAATAATCACGGAAATGCAAATCAAAACTACACTAAGGTATCACCTTTCACCTGTTAGAATGGCTATAATCACCAAGACAAAAAAATAACAAATGTTGGAGACTGTATGCAGAAAATGGAACCTAGTGAGAATAATGGTGCAGTCATTATGGAAAACAGTATGGCAATTTCTCAAAAAATTAAAAATAGAAATACCATACAACCCCGCTATCCCACTACTTGGTATTTATCCAAAGAACTTGAAATCAACAATTCAGAGACTTGTGCACCCCTATGTTCACTGCAGCATTATTCACAACAGCCAAAAATTGGAAGCAACCGAAGTGCCCATCAACTGATGACTGGATAAAGAAGCTGTGGTATATATACATAATGGAATACTACTCAACTACAAAAAAGACAAAATCGTCCCATTTGCAGCAACATGGATGGACCTTGAGGGTATTACGTTAAGTGAAATAAGCGAGACAGAGAAAGACCAACACCGTATGATTTCACTCATATATGGAAGATAAACTAACACGTGGACAAAGAGAACAGACTAGTGGTTACCAGAGGGGAAGGGGCTTAGGGGGTGGGCATAAGGGGTGAAGGGGCGCATTTATATGGTAATTGACAAATAATAATGTACAACTGAAACTGCACAATGTTATAAACTATTATGACCTCAACAAAAAGAAAAAAAGTAGGTAAATGAATGAGTAAATGATTACTCAGAAGTCGACCTGAACATACCACAGATCCGTATAATAAATAAGACTCAAATTATATTTAAAGGATATCTAAATATCCTTTAAAAATAGGCACGAATGGAATGTGATTCATTGATACTGAAAATAAAATAAGAAAAAAAATGAGGAACCTGGTCAGAAAATAGAATTGACTGAAAAAACGCAAAATTCAAAACTGTAATGGTGCAGATGCACACCACAAGATTGTTAGGGGGTAGGTTCACTCAGAAGTCCATCTCACCACCATTATAAGTGAACTAACTTGGAAATCTTCAGGAAGTCTTTATTTTACCTAAGAAGAGACTTATTGGAGTGACCTATTTCAAAAATCACTTGAATTCTAACATAACAATGTTCAAACTTTTAAATGTTTTACATTTTCAAAGCAAAACATTATGCCAACACACAAAAGCAAAAATGTATTTCTTGGGAACTTAAATCTGCCTAATTTGATATAAAATACTTGTTTTTCTGCAGAATCCCTAAAGCATCTTCTTGAAGTACCAAAAATTTTAAAAATCACCAGCTAGCACACACAAGTCAAGATCCCACAACAAACAGGTAGCTAACCAGCTAGAGGATGGATGGATGGTTGTATAGATGGGTAACCAAGAAAAAACCCTTCCCCTTTAAGTACAAAGTTTTTAAAAGAAACTGAATACAATGTTGCTTAAGGATGTTACTTTAGTAAGATGTTTGTTAGAAGTTCTCTTTTTTTTTTTTAAGGAATAAATTTATGTTAGGAAACAGTACAACATCTTGCTTAGATTCTAGTTGGAGCAACAGGCAACCATAAGTGAGATGTGTGTCAGTTCTCCAGGAGTATTTTCTATGAATACTTTTGTTAATATAGCCTAACACTAAATGTTTAGAAAATTACTGTTTTCTTAGATTCAGGATCATGTGCTATGGCAGAATTTTTTTTTACACTACATTACATTCATTATAGGCTCACTAAATATGTGATATGAGGTTGCTTTTTTAAAAAAAGAGTTTCTACATTTAAGAATGTACCATATTTTTTTGCTGTAACTGACAAGTAGACCCTAAAATTTATATGGAAATGCAAAAGACCTATAACCACCAAAACAATTTTGACAAAGACGAACAAAGTAAGAGGACTTTTACTTCTGGATTCCAATACTTACTCTAAAGTTACAATTATCAAGACAGTGTATTATTGGCATAAGGACAGACACAGATCAAAGGAACAGAACTAACAGTACTAAAATAAATCCTTTTACTTACTGTCAATGGATTTTCATCAAAAGTGCCAGGGCATTCTTTTGGGGGAAAGGATAGGCAGGTGCTATCTACATGCAAGCACCCTACTTCACATCATACACAAAATTTACCTAAAATGGATCACAGACTTAATTGGAAGAGCAAAAATAAAACTTCTGAAGAAAATATAGGAGAAAATCCAAGACCTTGGGTTAGGCAAAGATTTCTCAGATAAGACACCAAAAGCATGGTCCATGAAAGAAGAAAAATTATCAAAGGAACCTTACCAAAATTCAGAACTTTTGTATTTCAAAAGACACCATTAAGAAAATGAAAGACATGTGTTAAAACAATTTTAACTTACAAAATATGCTCTATATCAAAAGTGTGGTCCACGAACTCAGAAGGGGAGATGGTCTCTGAACACCTTCTCCAAGGATCTGAGATCAAAAATATTTTCATAAAAATGCTAAGACATTTACTTGCCTTACTGTGTTGTCATTTGCACTGCTGGCCCATTCAGCATAAACCAAGGCAATGGCACCAAACATAGTAGCATTTACATTCTTGACCACCATGCACTCAGGGCAGGCGGGGGAAACAGCTTTACTTAAGAATATCTTTGATCAAACACTGAAATCTTTAATTGTATTATACTTTAACCCTTAAGTACAAGTCTTTTTAATATTCCATAAAATGAAATAGGAAATATGCACACTTTCCTGCATAACAATGTGCAATGATTGTCTCAAGGAAATGCATTAGGGGTTCTCTGTTTTGTTTTGAGCTCAACCAGCTGGCACTGCTGGCACTGCCATTTTTGCCTGAAAGAGCAACTGACGAACAAACCGTGTGTTTTCAGACTTGGGTATTTGGAGAAAATGAGCCTGTCACTTCAAGGAAACAAGTAACTATTTGTTGCCAATGATAAAATTTGAGGTTTTAAACCAAAACTTAGAATTTTGGAAAAGCTGTGATCTTCTCAGCTTCCCAACTTTTAGACTAATGAGATCAATGGTGATATTAACAAACACGATTATTTGATAGGACATAAAAAAGGTGTAAACATGTGATATATCCACATAACTCATACCACCATCTTCCAACTGACCCTTACACAAGGTTACAAAATCATGCATGGGTAAAAGAGCCATTCAAAGTGGAAGATAGACAAATGGATTTTACTGTTACCAGTGTACAAAAAGTTTGATACGGTTTAGGATTGCAACTTTTAAAAAGTTACCATTTGTTGAGTTTTGGTGTAGTACCAAAGAATATCCAGTTATCAAAACAAAGGTTATTCCACAACTAGAGGGATGTGCAACAAAGATATACAACTGTGTACGGGGGGGTTTGGGGAGATAAAGCAGAAAAAAAAAAGGTTATTAAAATACTTCCTTTTCCAACTAATGTGCCACATAACAAGGGACCGCATATATAACAGTGATCCCATAAAATTAGTACCATATATAGCCTAGCTGTGTGTAGTAAGTTATATACCTTCTAGGTTTGTGTAAGTACACTCTATGATGTTCACACAATGAAACTTCCTAACAATGCATTTCTTAGAATACATCTCCATAGTTAAGTGACGCATGACTGTACATTATCTGTGAGACTAGACTGCCATCACATCCTTCAACCGAAATAATGTCACAACAGATTGAGTGCAGATGCAGATATAAGAACCTAGCTGTTTTCCATTAAGTGAGAGATATTAAAGAGATTTGTAAAAATGCCAAATGATGCCACTATCTCACTGAAACATTTTTGGAGTTATTTTCCATTACAAATATTAAGATGAGTTTATTTTAAATGAGTAAATGTTTTAATTTTCTCAGTTTCAAATATGGTTAAGTATAAAATCCACAGAAACAAAACGTCTTAGGAGTTCTCAATAATTTGAGAGTAACGGGGTCCTCAGATGAAGTTTGAGAACCGTTGGTCTAAATGAACCTAAAATTACTTTATAAACATAAAAAAGGCTTTTGAGGTGTAATGTATCAATTATGTCTAGAAACAGAAAAACAAAGTTGGTATATTCTCAACAAACAGAACTTTTCAAAAAGTTTTAAAGAAAAACTATTTAAAACCCTTTAAGACTACTGAATAATCTAGTTGACCACATGTAAGCTATTCAAGTGATTTGCTAACATTTCAAAATAAGTTTTCTTCCAGGCAGTGGTTTCCTCATGTTCATTATTGGCTAAGAACCAAACGTTAAAAATAAAAATGGGTAGTAATGGACATGATGACTATAGTTAACACTGCTATATGGTTGATTTGAAAGGTAAGAGTCAATCCTGAGTTCTCACCACAAGAAAAAATTTTTTTTCTATCTATATTAGATGATGAATGTTAACTAAACTTATTGCGGTAATTATTTCACCATGTATTTCAGTCATTATGCTGTACATCTTAAACTTACAAAGTGCTGTATGTCAATTCTCTCTCAATAAAATCAGGGGGGAAAGTGGGTTAAATAAATCATAAATCCTTGTCACACATTTGATTAAGAAATATGATCAGCTGATTATTCTTTATAAGGATTATTCTAAGTTATTATTTTTGTAGAATTTCTCATTGTCTGGAGTATTTGTACTTCTTGGAAACAAAGACAAAGTTTCAGACCTTCCTACCAAAGTTGAGGCTTGCAAAGACTAATAATCCTCCAGCGTCTATATTCTAAAAGGAAATAAAAAAATGATTCCCGGCTTTCCTGGCAGGATTTATAGAGACTGAAGAGATCTGCCAGATATAAACATAACTGATAGATTTTGTACTGAATACAGTCTTAGTAAAGATAAAAGGCTCTGTTCCAAACACTGTGTATTAACTCACTCAATCCTCATAATCCATAGAGTTGTGAATGGCTAAATAATCTGCCCAAAGCTGCAAAAGTATAAACCTGCAGAATCAACAAAACCAGGCTAATCCAAGAAACAAGGTTTGGCTGTTTTAAAAGCTTTCAGTAACCCTTGTTCTGTATCTACTGTAGCCCTTTTGGTTTCTGCTGGTAGCATTAGACTTTACCCCAGAAAACACAGTCCTTACATACTTATTAAAATCCTGTGCCTATAAAACGCCCTGAAAAGAGAACATCCTACACATAGCTTATGAGAAAGGTCAGGTAAGGGCAGTGGAAGGCCATTTAATTGCACTCTTCACTTGTCTTCCTTCAGTTATTAAGAGGGAAGACAAAGTTTTCAGCTTTCACCTAGATCTGGCACCTACAGGTGACAGCATACGTGAAAGAACCACTCACAATGCATCTAACATAACTTTCACACACCAGTATTAAACAGTAGCTTCAGAAGCTCCTTTTTGGCTTTTCTGTTTTAGACAAAAGTCAAGTTACTGTAGGTAGCTGGTGACTAAATTAAAAACTGACACGATAGGGAGATTCCTCAAAAAGTTAAGAATAAAACTACCATACAATCTAGTTATTCCACTTCAGAGTATTTATCCAAAGAATATGAAAACACTAATTAGAAGAGATGCACCCCAATGTTCAGAGCAGCATTATTTACAATAGCCAAGATACGGAAAAAACCTGTCCATTGATAAATGAATGGATAAAGATGTAGTATATATACACAATGGACTACTACTCAGCCATAAAAGAATGAGATTTTTGCCATTTGCAACAACAGAGACAGACCTTGAAGGTATTAAGTGCAATAAGTCAGAAAGAGGAGGATAAAAACTGTACTTCACTCATATGTCAAATCTAAAAACAAAACTTAACAGACAAACAAACTCAAAGACACAAAGAACAGATGGTGGTTACCAGAGGGGAAGGGGGTTGTGGGATGAGCAAAAAGGGTGAAGGGGGTCAAGTGTATGGTGATGGATGGTAACTAATTTTTGGTGGTGATCACTGTAATCAACACAGGTACCAAATTACGATGCTGTATGCCTGAAACTTACCAATTTTACTCCAATTTTAAAAAATGACATAAAAACCTCAAAACAATGTTAAGCAAAAGTAGCCAGATGTAATTTTTACTGTGTGCTTCGATTTGTATAAAATATAAAAGCAGACCAAAAAATCTGTGGTATTAGAAGTTAGCGGTGGTGGTAAGTTGTGACTGGAAGAAGAGGACTTTACGGGATTCTAGTAATTTTTTTTTCTTGATCTGAGCTCTGATTACTCAGGCTATTGTTCACTTTGTGCATGTTCAGTATCATATACCATTATTTTGCCCATTTACAGATATGAAATTTCTTCCTTCATATCTCCTGCATTATTTCTTCCTCTCCATAACCTCCACAGAATTGGCTGTAATTCATCCATCAGCCTCCTCCATATTCACTCCCCTGGCCCTGCTCATCTTAAATTCTGCAACAGTATATATCCTTCATCAATTACACTCTCTTAAGAATTCACACTACATAGGAAATTGGATGGTATAATTCAATGCAAGTTTGTCAACCAAGTACATAATGAAATATACACTTACCTTCCCTATTTCAGGGGTGGGAGAGAGTACGGCAACTGACTCTCTTAGCCCCAAGACTGGACAGTTGCTGTTGGAGTGGGAGGAGGATGTGGCTCTAACACCCATTTTCTTGAGGTTCCTGTATCCTCTTGTAATCTCTTAATATAACTCATTTCCATTCCCCATTTTTTCAAAAACTGTATTGCCAATTAGAAAATTATATTGCATACTAAACGATATCATGGAAGGAGTACTTTATTCATATTTACGAGTTTTATACTACATGTATTTACATGTTTTCTGGGTCACATCTTTTCTATAAAGGTTAAAATGTCACCACCTCCACAAAGGGTTTACACTATTTGAGTAGCAGCCCTAAGGGGTTTCTATAAAAGTTATGATTCACAGATGATCATAATTAATACTTATTAAGCAGCCCAACAGATATATGACATTGTATTTGGCAATATGATCTTATAGCCCTGATCTTACTTAAGGGTAACTGCTCTATATAAAAGTGTTTATTAACCAGTTAACTAGGTTTCCGCCTGGCTGCTAACACGGGTTGAAAATCTTGCTGCGTGAACACTTGACAAAATAGTTTTACCAGTTGATTAACATTTTAAATAAAGATGAAATAAGTTTATAAAGTTAAATCCAACATACAGCATCAGCATGTGGTAGCTTTCTCCTATCCACTTTTTTAAGTGCAAATAACAGGTTATCTCCTACAGGTCTTCCAGGGTGAGTTATGAGACTAAATGTTACCACGTTTGCCTCCAGACAAAATTTTAATTAGACACACAGGTAGGAGAAAACCACTTTTAATTGAAAAATAAAGCAATACATCTCAAATAAGACTCTGTTTAACAACATAACTTTCATTTGTTAATGGAAATAGCTTTCCTATAAGTGGTATTGTGAAATTTAGGTATTGGAGTATCAACACAGTTCCCCTCCCTTGACCTCAGTTATAAGCATACTAAAAATAAGAACTTTTTCATGAATTTAAAAGTGTTAAGTTGTAAAGCCTATCCCTATTCCTAATCCACTGACAAGAGGAGAGATTTTAAACAAACAACTCCAAACTGAGGAGTTCCCAGATAACAGCAAAGTCAATATTTTCCTTATGAAAAAGTTTATATGAAATACACAATATTATTAATGATATTTAACTAATCCACAAAACTTCAAAACACAATTTCATCAAGATGATCTCTACTACAATGTTCTTTTAAAGAAGTTCTCAAATCTCAGAACGGTTTAACTTGACATACTGGAAGTATTAAACTTTGAAAGAGAGTACTAAAGTTATTGCTTTAAACTGGAAAAACCTATGGTCAAGTCTCTTTTTAAAGAGTTTGTTAACAGCTATTCTTACAATTACACTCATGTAACTGCAGAGAAAATGTTGACAGAACAAAGGCATATGTTCATTAAGATGTATGGCTTTTTTGGTGATTGTTATTACTACCTATAAATAGTCATGACTGTTTGACTGAAAAAGGTTTTTACAAAACTCCACTTTCAAAATTAACATTTTTATTAAATCAAGTTAAAAAATGTTCACTGTAAAAAAGTCAACAAGGGTTTTAACAAAACCAAAATATACCTTTTTATACAATATACGTATATATTAGCAGCAAACTACTTCTGAGATTTTCTTTTATGTTTTTTTAGTTAGTTATTTTAAAGAAAGCATAAACAATGTACATTAGTACGGAATGTCAACTAATCCACTCTTCATCTTTTCCTGTGATTTGGGCCTTCCAGTACAAGTTATGTTATGATTCTCATTAATGAATACCAAGAACAAATCCAGTTTTGACTAAAAAGTAGTAAAACAGAATGGCTGGTGGAAGCCATCCCATTACCCCATAGTCACACATTATCTTTGAGAATAACACATGAGCACCATATAAACAGGTAATTGCAAGTGTATGTAAACTCAATTTTTAAGGTGTAGTAGCCAAGTAGACAACTTAGCATTCAACTGCTACTTTCTAAAAATTTGGTGATATACAAAATTTTAATCAGTTATCAGAAATTCTGTATATAATCTGACAGTGTGCACACATATGTGCATGTATACATACACATACAAAAGTGTATGTATATATCCATATACATCTTTAGCTTTGAATTTCTAAATTGAAATGAAGCCAAATCTCTCATTTAAATATATATGTAGAATATAATATTACCAACTGAAAGTTTCTAGGAAAAGTTTCATCTTAATCAGAAATACTGGCTACTCAAAATTCTGGGGCCAAACAGCTGTAATTCAGCTTTGTATAATTTAGGCTTATAAATCAGTCAGCCAAACAAACAAGGTTTGAAATTACCAACTGCCCACCAAAGAAATAAATTTTTCTCTCGATATTTCCTTCTAATAGCAAAAAGGAAATATCTTTATAATGAGCATTCACTTTTTTTAAAGAGTTAAAATTATAAAGAAACCTCACTAGTCTTCAAAAATACTAAATGTTATATAAATACAATTTTCTCATAATTGAATTCTTCAGCTAGAATCTGTATTAAAAGTCTCCTTTGGATTGTTTCATTTAGCACTTCAAGTCTCCATTCTGTGGTTCTGATAACTGGCTCAGATTTGCTAGGCTTTTATCAATGACATCGTTCAGAATTTGCTGCTGTGCGTTATCTGTGTACAATAATGTCACCGGGAGGAACTGCACCAAATTGCAAAAGTAAATTTCAAAAAATAAGGAAAAATTCAATATGTAATATAAAAAGATAAAATACAACAGGGATTCCCTTTTCACCAATACATTAATGAAATATAATTCTTTTAATGCTTTTAAAGATAATGTCCTTTCACTTTTTAACTTATCAAGAGAATGAAATTTTTAGATGGCCCACCTTTATTTTTCAATTAAAAAACTAAACAATAGACTGAATTACTTTTTATTAATATACACATCAAGTTGTTGAAACGATGACTTCATGTAGTTTTCCCCTTAAAGATGGCACTTGCAGGTACAAAGATGCAGAGACGTCTACAGCCTTCAGATGTTTACTTGAAAAGATTCTTCAACAGCAGTTTGATATTGGGTTTCCTCATCTAGCTGAAGATTCTAAAAGGAATAACATCAACATATCAATAGGAAAAACATACTCCACTACTCAATAATTTGCCCAATACGTTACACATCTTGAAACACAATACACATACTTGAAACAGTCTATGTTTGTTACGACATATACTATCTTTTAAAATATAAGATTTAAATACCTGAACTTCAGTAGAAAATTAAGTTCAGCTGTAATTATTTAGGAATAATTGATAAACAACAGAGAGGATCAGCAGAGAATGAAATTTAAGAGTTACAGTGCCTTACAATAAGTCATTAATTAAAAGTACAGTTAAGGGAACCTGCAATCATAAGTGATAAATTTTGTATCATCTCTAGAAAAGAACATCAAATGTCTGAAGGTAAATTCATTTTTCAAAAAATAAGCATTTATTGAACTAAGAGATTTAAATAACAGCTTCGTGATCATAACACAGAGCTAAAAACTAGAGCTCAATTTTAATTATACTACTATTCCTTAACTTAAAAAATTCTATTTGCTATCAATTATGTCCTATAAGTTAGCTTTAAAATAGGCTTCAACACAATAATCTCAAAAACTAAAAATTACATTTTTCTGTGGCAAGGCAAAACAATCTGACAATTACATCAAAAGTAGACCACAAAATATATTTTTATTTATCCAAATACACAGTTCCCCAGACACAGTAACCTTTCTTACAATGAGATTTTAAGAATAATCTACAATTACTTCATAAAAATGCTAAAATTATGAGTATATCTGAATTTTACATACACTTGAATCGAACAGGTTGACTAAAAAAAATGCAAATTCCACAAAATAAAAAATCATTTATCAAGAATGATATAATTTCAACAGTGAAGGGCAGAGAAAAATGTAAATTCTGTTTCTGCTGTTGTCAGAATCACACAAGTCTGTGCTTACCTAAACTGGAAGACAAGTATCAGACATTATTTGTCAGGATTAATCTTGAATTAAAAAGTTTAAATTTACTGAAGTTGAATAAAATGCAATTTTACAACTAATAAAAAAGTCATCTAATTTTTAAAAAAAATTATCATGACACATTTGGGAGGTAGAAATTAACCCGTGTTTTGCTTTGCAGATCCAGTTTTACATTGTGTAACTTCCCTCCATGCACTGTGTTAAAGCAGTCAACCAAGGCCACAATCTACCATTCAACCTGGCTTTACTTAATAATGAAGCTCCCTCATTTTTTAAAAGAATGTGTCTCACATGTATTTAAAAGAAATCTATTATAACGGAACAACAAGCAACTTATAGTACATGAGAAATACATCCTCCTTCATCTGTTTGTACCAATTTTACTTCTTTAGCAGGTACAATTTTTCCTTAAACCTAGACAGTTTTCATACAAAATCATTATTTTGTTAATCTGGGAATTTGTTCTTTCTCTATTAATTATCTCTCTAGTACAGAAGGTAATCTCTCGAGTACAGAAGGTAAACAGTAAATTCAACCTTTACCACTTCCACAAACCAAAGTTCACCTATATTATTATAGAAACAATAGACTAATCTATAACCACCCAATATGATATAAGAGTTCGCCTCAAAACTCAAGTCTAGATTGAGAAAGTTAATTTAACTTGAATATTTAAATGGTATCATTTTCTTAATCTTGAAGAATTCACTTACCACAAATTCTCCATAATCAAACTGATGTCTTTGATTTAGATGACTAACGAAATTTCTAGTAATCTGGCTAGGATCTCCCCAAGGAAGAGACACACAAATAGGACACGTCTACAAGAAACAGAATGTTTTAAATAAAAAGTAATGAAAATAACCAAACGTTATAATTATTGAAGGTATTAAAATAACATAGCTTTCATTACCAAAAACATCAACATGAAAAGCATTTCTAAGGACCAAATTCCATGACTAGGTCATTCCCCGACCAAATTACCTTAGGTCAAATATGCTAATCTAACATAACACGATAAAAAGAGAGATCTTATACATTCTATTAATCTCCAATTATACAACTGTTTCAAAAGAAACACCACATCCAGCCTTCAATAATACCAATTGTAATGCTAGTTATCATTCATCAGTATGTAATCTCATTTGAGCCACACAATAACTGTCATATAATTATTAGCTTAATTTCATTTATAAGTAAAATGAAAGTAAACTTCAAATTGTATCCTTAAAGGTTTTAAATGAGGTACATCTTAAAAAGTGAATGGATGACATACTGAAATAAGGAACTCTAGTAATTGGACTCTAGCCAAAATTTGTGCTGTATTGACTATAATGCAGAAACAAAAACTTGCCAACATAATATAAAACAAATGAAATCTCTTAAATATGAGATTTTTCCTAGAGATGTCTTTGGCAGTGTTTATTTACTAGTAACTGACCCTCTCCTAATGAACAAAGTAGGTGGCATGTCACCCTTAGCACTATGTGAGTTTAAGGCATCCTCAATAATGACTGAGGCATATTCTTTCACAATTTTTTCCAACATATCCACTAAAACTGCTTAGAAATATCTGCAATCTTTACTTTATTTATAACAATTTTTTTTCCTGCTTTTTCCTCCCCAAATCCCCCCAGCACATAGTTGTATATTTTAGTTGTGGGTCCTTCTAGTTGTGGCATCTAGGACGCCGCCTGAGCATGGGCTAATGAGCGGTGCCACGTCTACACCTAGGATCCAAAGTGGTGAAACCCTGGGCCGCTGAAGCGGAGTGCGGGAACTTAACCTACTTGGCCACGGGGCTGGCCCTTTTCTTCTATTCTTATTTCTAAAGAAAATATTTATATATCAAAATGTACAGCTGAAGGGGAAGTATCTCTTTCAGCCAGTTTCTTTTGTTCTATCACAGCTAAAATCACTTACCTATGAAACTCATGCTCCAAATGAGGAGTTGTAGGACCATTAATTAACACAATGTTGGAATCCTGCACTCCGCACTCTCTCCTTCATCAAAAAAGATCTCCCCCTTTTCTTACACACCCTCAAAATGGCATCAAAAAGACATGTATGCATCAAAAAGAAAGTATGACTCTTTTCTTTCCTTATTTTATGCATTCATATACTAGATTCTCAAAGATACAATTAAAAAAAAAATACCTACTATCTTTATTCTTTCTTATAGGTGTTTTCACCTGCAGCAGATCCACCGGACCTGATCCAGTTGTCTGCATCCTCTAGATCAGGAAACTGAGAGACCCCGACAGAGTTAGGTTCTGCACTCCCTGGTGATGAGTCCCCAGTTCACATTTCATTACTTCACTCTTCTCCAGGCTATTCTCCTACACCACCTTCACAATGAGCATCTCCCTTTTTATACGTGAGTTACTGGAATTTTAAATAGCTCATTTTGCTTCAGTTACCAGTCTTTTGTTGACAAAAACCTACCTTATTGATAATCCCCATTCCAAATTTAAATCAACTACCTTCCCTTGTTGTACACATCGAGAGAAATAAATGAAATAGCATTCTTTAATCAGAAGACTGTATTAAACATAAGTACTTACCACAGGAACTATCTGAAATAAGTGATTACTGTTACAGTGATCCAGTAAACGTTGTCTGGTAAAATTTGATTCTTGACACAAGGGACACTTAAAGGTGGGATGCCCAGAACTATAAAACAATTTTAAATGAAATATACTTAATTTGAAATCATAACATAAAAATGAAGTTTTCCTATTTTTTAACCAATTACTCTAAGTTTCTTTTTCAAAAAGTTATAATTATTCGTCTATTCAAAGAGTCCCTCATTTTGAAAAATCTATCTTTTCAATGAATGATCTACATCAATAAATAATCTTCAGTAGATACCCCCAATCTCAGTTTACAGTACCCATAGTGTCTCAGTAGATTTTTTCACGGTGTCTCTAGGTCTAAACAAAAACAAACCTGGCTGTTCCATTTATTAAGTAGATAGGTTTAAACAATTTAGTTGTTTGTGTGAGGCCAAAAGATGTCACTGTATGTCCCTTGAAAATTTTAAATATCCCAAGATGTCCCAGTTTGGACACCCTATCCCTAGGAACTTAAAACTTTAAAAAGACTTCCATCAATATCATATCTTTGTATCTTTCTTTTTTTTAAAGATTTTATTTTTTTCCTCTTTCTTCCCAAAGCCCCCATACAATAGTTGTGTATTTTTAGCCGTGGGTCCTTCTAGTTGTGGCATGTGGGACGCCACCTCAGCATGGCTTGATGAGCGGTGCCACCTCCGTGCTCAGGATTCGAACTGGTGAAACCCTGTGCCGCCAAAGCAGAGCACGCGAACTTAACCACTTGGTCACAGGGCTGGCCCCATATCTTCATATCTTTAATCTAACCCAGTCCCTAAGACTCTAACATACAAAATTCACAGGAAAAGTAAAAAACAAAAGCACTGATCATCAGAATGATCAACATTTCAAAACATTGTGAGGCTCACACATCACTGGATATTCAATACCTCCGAATTTCAGCAAGGGAGAGTTCAATATTGACAACTCTATCCTGACCACAGTGAAAGAGGAGAGCTAAACTCTTCTAATTTAATGTGATCTGTAAAAGGCAGCAACTGCATCATTTTTCTAGCGTTATATCTGATGATTGACTGAATAAAAAATTTAATTAAAAAATCTGTTATTATAAAGTGATAGACATTATCTACTAAGGTAGCAGAATTTTCAAAAGCTTACCTTGCACTCTCTTGATAAGTTTCTGTGTTATCAGATGTGGATGTTTCACTCCTATTACTTAAGAAGGATGGTGGGAAGTTAGTATCTCAAGTAATAAAGCACATTACAGATTCATTAACTTGAAGTGGTAATGAAGAAAACTAATCTGAACTTATTTTAAAAGTTTCAATTTCAAATAGTTCTGAACTATGAAATAACTATGGGATTAATTACTTTTCAAATAAATTCTGATAAGAAGACTGCTTATTAGGTCCTTATTCACATCCTTTAAAATTAATTTATGCACACTTACAAAAGTATAGAGAATACAGAATTTTTCAGAATTATCTTAAATCCATAGCATGATAATATTTCCCCAGGTCCTTTCAACTTTCAAATTAAGAGACTCCTCTACCGAGACTGCTAAGTTTTTGAATGCCGGGCTAGAATCAAGAATGAGTCAACTTTTTGACTTGTAACTAGGATATGGTTTAAGGTTGTGGCCTCCAAAGTGGAGCAGGTTTACAAAAATATTTGGATGTTTATTATGTTCACAATTTCCAAAAAGGAACTAGGGTTTCCAACATTTAATATATAGGACAATGTGACATCCTCACTCAGACCCCATGCCAGAGTCATATGTCATACGTGGTATCAGAAGAATCCTGAGGGAAGAGTGGGCATTCCGTATGGGGACTGTCACTTATGCATTACAAAGTTTCATCAGCTGTGGTCAATTTTATAAAAACAAGGCCTTTAAATAGCAAAAAAGATTAAAATAGAAATGCAACAGGTAGTGGACAAAAAAATTGTACCACACAGTGGTTTGCTCTTATATCTCAATACCCGAGCTAAAAGAGTTGTTAAACTTAGAAATCTGGTTATTCATTTTTTTCACAAAAAGACAAGCAGTCTACTATATCATCTACTAAACAGATGTTCTTTTCTTTTTGAATTTTCTTTCTTCTGTTTGTTCTTCACAATAAAATTATATACAACAAGGTGTATTTGGTGTAAAGACATCCTTCCAAGGACAGTTCCCTTCTGTGAAGATAACAGTGTCATCTCTCCAAACATATTCTACACTCAGCAAGCAATCAAGCTTTCCGGTTTCCACAGCCAGATAGGAGACTATTAAGCCATTATTTTTCACCTTTCTAGCAGATATTAATTTATCTCTTCAGATAAAGGTAGCATTTTAACAAAGTGGAGACTAAAAACTGCTTTTTAAAATAAACTGAAACTATGGAGAGGGCAATTATTAAAGGGATGTTAGGATTTTGCTACCAAAACTCCCATACCTATACACTTATACTTGTAACAGATTTTTCTAATAAGTTTTAAAATCTTGCAAATAAAAATAATAATTGGGTTTTGAACATGCTCTTTAAAAATATTATAACAACTTCTGAATGGTTTGTTAAGAACAACTATAACATCATTAGGGAAGACAAAAATTTCAACAAAAGCCCTTTCAATATTTAGTGAATGGCACTGAAAAGCTTAGTAATTTCAACCTATGACATACTTCCTTCACTTAAATCTACATTTTTGTGTACTAGGTATCTTTTTCAGCCATGACAGTCACCAAAATCAAGTATCAAAGTAAAGTGAACTTAGATCCAAATATTTGAATTACTGTATCATAGTGTTAAACTAAGATTTTAAAGAATTTTGCAAAGCATATTCAACAATATTATTTTCAGCAAAAATATTAATAAAAATTTAAGAATAAAAATATTTTATACCATTAAATAAAGCAAAACTTATTTTAAAGTAACTATTTCATCTTTATTTCCCTTAAACTTTGCAGATTTTATAAGGTACATAAAGTATCAGTACTGTAAAATACATGAGTAGTTTTTAAATAAACATACACATACTGGGAGTGCACAATGTTTTTCACTGACAGGGTATGCAATTCCAAAACTTCTGATTTAAAATATTTTAATATCAAAGTTAATGCCCTTTTAAAATGCTTTCTCCCTTCCATCTCCCATTACAATTCTCTGTTTTCCATTATTAGTATTATTATCATGTTTGTTCTTCCTAATCATCCTCTATTGTGCCTGGGCTACCAGTAGCCTACTCATTTACTCAAGAAATGCATGAATGTGTTCAACAATAGAAAATCCATTACTGATACTATATTACCAATTAAAAGAAAAGAAATATCTGATCATTTCATCTGATGCAGAAAACCATTCAATAAAATTCAACCTCCATAATGAAAACAAAAACAAAAAACCTCTGATCATTCACAATATCTGCAGATCAGGTAATGAAGGCAAACACAGACAAGTGGGACTATATTAAACTAAAAACTTCTTCACAACAAAGGAAACAATCAAAGAGTGAAAAGGCAACATATGGAATGGGAGAAAATATTTGCAAACCATGTATCTGATAAAAGGGTTAAGAATTCCAAAAGAATATATAATGGACGCCTTCAACTCAATAGCAAAGAAATAAAAATAACCCAATTAAAAAATGGGCTAAAAACCTGAATAGACATTTCTCCAGAAACAACATACAAATGGTCAACAGGTATATGAAAAGATGCTCAACATCATTAATCATCAGGAAAATGCAAATCAAAATCACAATGAGAATCACCTCACACCTGTTATGATAGCTATTATCAAAAGAACAAAAGACAAGGTTGGTGAGGATGTGGAGAAATTGGAACCCTTGTACACTGTTGGTGAGGATGCACAATGGTGTAGCCAGTATAGAAAACAGCAGGGAGGTTTCTTGAGAAATTAAAAATAGAACTACCATATGATCCAGCAATCCCACTTCTGGGTATTTATCCAAAACAACTGAAATCAGGATCTTGACGAAATATTAGCACTCCCATGTTCACTGCAGTGCTATTCAAAATAGCCAAGATATGGAGACAATCTTGTGAACGGAAAAAGAAACAAAGATATAAAAGGATAAAGAAAATTTGGTATATACATACAACAGAATATTATTCAGCCTTTAAAGAGAAGGAGGGGGGCCGGCCCGGTGGCGCAGCGGTTAAGTGCGCACATTCCACATCAGGGGCCTGGAGTTCGCCAGTTCAGATCCTGGGTGCGGACATGGCACTGCTTGTCAAGCCATGCTGTGGTAGGCATCCCATATACAGAGTAGAGGAAGATGGGCACAGATGTTAGCTCAGGGCCAGCCTTCCTCAGCAAAAAGAGGAGGATTGGCAACAGTTAGCTCAGGGTTAATCTTCCTCAAAAAAAAAAAAAAAAGAAAAAGAAAAAAAGAAAAGAAAAGGGGGGCCAGCCCGGTGGCCAAATGGTTTTCGCACTCCACTTCAGCAGCTGAGGGTTTCGCTGGTTCGAATCCTGGGCAAGGACATGGCACCACTCATCAAGCCATGCTGAGGTGGCATCCCACATGCCACAACTGGAAGGACCCACAACTAAAAATACACAACTATGTACCGGGGGGCTTTGGGGAGAAAAAGGAAAAATAAAATCTTTAAAAGGAAAAAAAAGGAAAGAAAAGGAAATCCTGCACATGTGACAACATGAATGAACTTTGAGGACATTATGCTAAGTTAAATAAGCCAGTCACAAGACTAATACTGCACGACTCCACTTACATGAGGTATCTAAAAATAGCCAAAGTCACAGAAGTAAAGAAGAGAATGATGGTCGCCAGGGGCCGGGGGAGGGGAAAATGTGGAGTTGCTAATCAACATGTATAAAATTTCAGTTACGCAAGTTCTAGACAGGTGCTGTACAACATTGTACCTATAGATAACAATACTACATTGTACACTTAAAAATCTGTTAAGAGAATAGATATCTCATGTTCAGTATCCCTACCACAATAAAAAAAAAGGAGGGGGGGAACTATGTATGACTATGCCATTTTATGCTAAATTAAATTGTGATGGTCCCTAAAGCAAAGTTTTCAAAATACTAGAGTATCTTACTTTCAGCCTTCTTTTTCCTTCCCTTTTTCCTTTCTTTTTATTGCAGGGGAAGATTTGCCCTAAGTTAACATCTGTTGCCAATCTTCCTCCTTTTTTCTTCCCTCCCCTCCCACCCAAAGGTGCAGTACATAGTTGTGTATAGTTTTAAGTTCTTCTGGTTCTTCTATGTGAGTCGCTGCCACAGATGGCTACTGAGAGATGAGTAGTGTGGTTCTGTGCCTGGGAACTGAACCCAGGCCGCCAAAGCAAAGCGTGCCAAACTTTTAAGTTCTAGGCCATCAGGGCTGGCTCTCATTTTCAGTCTTTTTAAAATATGAAGAAAATTCTCAAGTTCTATGTTTACGTTTTTTACAAAACAGCAACAAAAATTTGTTTAATTTTGAGTAAAAGATACATATATATTTGGAATGCATGTAATAAAGGAACATTATCCAGAATATACAGAATATCTATAAATAAGGAAAAGGACATTTTATCTAATATTTGTACCAGACTCTTTAATAAATAGTTATTTAGCCACTTAAAGCGTCCAAGACCTTGGAGAGAAATGTGGTAGGAACAATATAGGACTGCCTGCAACTTTCATCCCATCAGTCTTTGTGAAGAGCTGTATCTGGACTAAACTGCCTGAGTCTGCTGATATCCAGTTCTTAACATTTACTAAATGTCAAGATTAGTAGGAAAAGCCTGCAAATAGACCAAATAATTCCCAAGGAAGATAAAATAGAAATGTGTTCTGGCATCTTCTTTTTTTTCTTCCACATTTTTTTTTGAGTTAATGATAGGTTACAATCTTGTGAAATTTCAGTTGTACATTAATGTTTGTCATTCGTGTTGTAGGTGCACCACTTCACCCTTTTTGCCCACACCCCACCCCACCTCTCCCCTGGTAGCCACCAATCTGTTCTCTTAGTCCACATTTTTAAATTCCTCATATGAGTGGAGTCATATACAGATTATCCTTCTCTAGCTGGCTTATTTCACTTAATGTAATTCCCTCAAGGTCCATCCATGTTATTGCAAATGGAATGATTTTCTTCTGTTTTGCAGCTGAGTAGTATTCCATTGTATATATGTACCACATCTTCTTTATCCATTCGTCTGTTGCTGGGCACTTAGGTTGCTTCCATGTCTTGGCTATTGTAAATCATGCTGCAATGAACACTGAGGTGCATAGGACTTTTGGAATTGCTGACTTCAAGCTCTTTGGATAGACACCCAGCAGTGGAATGGCTGGATCGTATGGTAGCTCTATTTTAAATTTTTTGAGGAATCTCCATGAAATGTGTTCTGGCATCTTAATGATTACAAGCATCCTCCCCTCTCTCCTCCTCACCTCTACTGGCTAAAGAAAACAAAGATATAGTCTAATATGTTAAAAGTAGAATTTTATTGTTATAAACTAGAAATGGCCTTAGTAAAACAACTAGCACTGCTATATAATTATTGAGAAACTACCCACAGTAGTCTAATGCAATCATTTTGTTAAACACCCTCCAACACGTATTAGTTTATGGTAAATAGTTCTACCCTGAAAGATCTGACTGAAACTAGTGCTAGTTTATTATGGATGACTCAACGGGAAGTTATACCACTTACATATATGGGAAAAAGAGATTTTATCTGTTTTACCCATCCCTCTATATTCAATTCCCTCTATATTCAACATTAGAGTGTGAGTCCAGCAGTTCAGAAGGTACAATAAAGGTATGCTGAATTAATAAAATAATTTATGGGTTTATTTTGAAATTTTTTTTACTAGTGAGATAGGTACATGCAAATACCACTTTAAGAATTTCCACAGCCACAGAGTTCAGAGTTTAAATCACCCATTTATACTTATGAGGGAATACTTGAATTGTCTTCTCAGAAAACACAGGCTCTACTCTTAGGTAGTCCCTTGACTTTGCTACAGACACGTCTTTATTAAAGTAATGAATTTTCATAAGATGCCACCAAACCCTGCTCAGCTAACTATTAACTATATGGACCTGCTCTTAATCAGCAATATTAAATATATCTGTTTTCCAGTTACTAGACATAGGGTAGAACCTTAAATTCTCCAAACTGAAATGTCTATTAAAAGCTTAGCTGCTAGAAATAACCTTCATGGAGAACTGTCTGAATGTGCAGATCCTGTCTATTCTACCATGCACTAGACTAAGCTAGAATGTCAGAGAAAAGCCCCTGGAAGACAAGCTTTCATAAACGGCAATAAGGCATGATGATAGCCTACACTGAAGGTCTTTAAAGTACAGCCCTATGTAACTTGTTCTGTATTTACCACAGGAAAGAGGATGTTTACTGCATGGTTTCTTCTTCTGAGGACCAATAGGCAAAATCACTTCAGTATCATTTCTTTTAGTATCAGGAACAGCTGTGTTTCCCATTAAGAACTATTTTGTGTATAATATCATAGACACTATTAATAACATAACGATGTTTTCTTCTTCGCACTCACTAGTTGGAAGCTGTGAAACAGTGTATAGAATATTACAATATATTTGGCTACTAACTGAAATACTTATGTGCTGAGTTTCTTTTGCCCCTCCAGATCTGTCCTCCATTTTTCACCATACTCTGTGTACTGAGAGACTAACCTGCATCAAAAGATTCCCTTCTCTGCTTCCCAGTTGGGTTCAGCCCAGCAGGAGATTTGGAGGGAGAAATAAGAGGAAAGTTAGCATACTTATTTCCCAGACTCCTTCCCAGCAAAACCGCCTAGACTGGCTGCATCCCTCTCCAATTGCCCCTCCACTGGAAAGGAGAACTTGCAAGAAAGAACTTTCTTTCTCCAAGTTCTGGTATGTATTTCCTCCCCTCCCCTGCTCTCAGCAGACCCAGAGTACCTATCTATCCCTTGTGATTTCCTATACCCTGCTCACATAGTGTACCCAATACCCTATTCTTTGAAAATATTCCCTTTACTAAATTCTCCTCAGACTACCTAATTTGAGCATAACTATCTGTTTCCTCCCAAGACCCTGACTATACTCTAGCTTCATACCTGTGTTTCCTACCATTTTTTTTATTTTTACTTTTTTTGCTGAAGAAGATTCGCCCTAAGCTAACAGCTGTTGCCAATCTTCCTCTTTTTTTGTATGTGAGATGCACCACAGCACGGCCACTGACGAGTGGTGTAGGTTCACACCTGGGAACAAAATCCAGGCCACCAAAGCAGGGTGCAACCCAACTTAACCACCAGACCACCAGGGCTGGCTGGCCCTTTTGTACCATTTTTTAATTAAAAAAACAAAAAACCCTTCTTTCACCAATTTTCTTATTAAAATTCATATACAAACTCAATTTTTATGTTGTAATTAGAATTTTGCTTAGGATATAAAAATGAGTAAGACTAAGTAGCCCATTCTAGATAAAGAAAGATAAGTAAACAAATAAATATTATAAAGTGTTACAGGGTCCAGCCAGAACACAAAGAAACAGTTCTACCAGAGGAAGAAATTCTAGAGGTTAGGAAAGATTTCATAGAGTAGATAAGACTTGGTCTAAATCTTCAAAGAGAAGAAAAAGCCCACTAGAGGGTAAAGTGTGGGTTGGGGTTGTGGGGGAAGGGAGTACTACTGGTCAAAGCTTGGAGGTGAGGGGGTGATTGATGACCATGATGATGATAATTAAAAACTAACATTTACTAAGCAAGGTACTATTCAATGTGCTTCACCTGTATTGAGCTATTTATTGACTCCCAACCCAATGAGATATTAATAGTATCACCACCATCCCTTTACTTTAAACAGATAAGAAAACTGAGATATAGCTTCTTGCCAAAGTCATACAGTTAGTATGTGACAGAGCCTGGGACCCGGGCAGTTTGGCTCCTAGCCTTCGTTTTTAACGACTGAATTTTATTGCTTCTCGAGGATGGCAAGTATATGGTATAAATAGTTCAACTAGGCAAAGGCATATGATGCAACAATGAGTAGCAAAGAAAGAGAAAAGCTAAAAGGAAAGGCAAGTGCCAGTTCAGAAAGGACTTTAGAATAAAATACTTTGTCTTATAAACTAATTGTTGGATTTTAGATCATGGAACCCCTTGAGAATCTTTGACCTTCTCCCTCCAGAAGAATGCACATACACAAAAAATTTGGCAGTTTAGGTAGTTCACAGAACCCTTACAGACTCATGGAACCCAGGATGAGAAACACTACTATGGGGCCATGCTCAGTCACTGAAAAGGTATAGGGAGGAAGGTACAAGGACAGGAAGAAGGAGATCAGAACTGCACTTCTAAAATATCACTTTGGCAAGAGTATATAGGACAGATTAGAGGAGGACCACCAACTAAAAGACTACTGCAATAGTTCAAGTGAGAGATGACAAGGGCTTCAGATAGGGAAGCGACAACAGGGATGAACAAAAGCACAGATGAGGAATACTGCTATTAGGAATCAATGGGGGGTCAGCCCAGCGGCACAGTGGTTAACTTTGCATGTTCCATGTCGGTGGCCCGCGGTTTGCCAGTTGGGATCCCAGGTGTGGACTTAGGCAGCATTTGTCAAACCATGCTGTGGAGGCGTTCCACGTATAAAGTAGACGAAGATGGGCACGGATGCTAGTTCAGGGCCAGTCTTCCTCAGCAAAAAGAGGAAGACTGGTGGCAGATGTTAGCTCAGGGCTAATCTTCCTCAAAAACAAACAAAAAAGGAATCAATGATAACTATGACCAACTGGATTTGAGGAGTAAGAGGGAAGAAGGCATGTCTCTTGCGAAGAAAATTCCCTCACTTAACAAGCAATGATTGCACAAATCACCTATACCAGGCATTTTGCTAAGAGCTGGAGAGACAATGTCAAACAAGACAAACACCATCCCCGCACTTAAGAATAATCTATTCGGTTTATAACAACTTGAGTACTTTCAATAAAGCAGAAGTACAACAATAAAGCATAAGAGATGAAGAAACTTAAGAGGATTTTTAAAATCACAAAATAGGAGTGACTTATTTCATCCAATGACATTAAGTCAAGTAAAATGAGAACCTAAAAGAATTTGGCAGACTAGACAGAGAATTACTAAAGACCTTACTAGAACAGTTTCAACTTAGGAGTAGAGAAGCCTGACTGTAGTATGAGTACTTAAGATGAGTTAAATCAATGAAAACTAGCAACATGTGAAATGAAATGCTACTAAAATAAAATCTTAGAGATGCTGCTTAATGTATTGTCTCATGGGAACCTTTTTATATACTGCCAGTATTGCCTTTCCTTACACAACTATGTGTGTGCTTGCTATAGAGTTTTAAAAAATTAAACACTTCATTGTTTAGGGATACACGCATGGGTGGTTATATTATAAAGAAAAGTAAGAGAATGAACAACCCAAAAAAGAGGATACTGGTTACCTCTGGGAGTATGGGGTTCAAATGGGCGTGGGCTGACAAGGAGATTCTGAGGTCCTGAAAAATGTCCCATTTTTTGACCTGGTTAGTGGGTAACTGGGTATTTGCTTTATCACTACTTTTTAAATCACACATGTGCATGTTGGCCATTCTTCTGCATAAAAAACAATTCATAAAAATGTTTAGCATACGTAATCTGTGACAACAAAATACAAATCAAGCCAAAATCTAGTTTTAAAAAAAACTGAGACTAAAGTAGAACCAAGAATATAATAATAACAAGCCTCACTTTTATGTGACATTATCAGAATAAAAATTTCAAACGGCTCTATTTCTTAAAAATAAAAGCAATTTCAGTTTGTGAATACAATACTGAAAGGGATTTTCTTTAGTTTTTAAATAATTTCAATTGCAAAAGAAAAGTCTTCAACTCTCGTCTATTTTTTATTCAAAGAAATGTAGATTATCTTAGAATGATTTTTAAATAACATGAGCTTAAGTATATCATGAAGTTAATCTCCCAGACACAATCTTACATGAGTCAAACTAACTTTTGAAGACAAACGATCTAGTTTTGATACTTAGCGATTTACTGTAAAACACACACACACACACACACACAAAACAAAAAACACCTTATATAGTTTGCAAAACAATTTCCAATTCAACCACAAAAATTCTCTTTTTAGGAATAAATATTGCTTACCTGTTCCCTACTGAATCTTGAGAGATCTGAAAGTTTGGAATGATAGAGGAAACACCATATTCATCTTGATACTTCTTACAGGATTTGTAATGATGTCTCATGCGATAGAATTTAATCTGTAAATTATTGATTAAAATGTAACGTGACTCAATATAAAACAGAACTCTTTAAGATTGAGATATGGTCAACAAGAGGGAAAAACAATAAAATAGATAACTAAATATTCCATTTAAACAAGAGGTTCTTAAGTAAATGATTTAATTCTTAAGTAGGAGCTGAAAATAAAAAGTTTCTATCCACTAGATGCAAATATAAACTCACTGTAGAAAAAAATAATTTTACACTTGAAACGATACTACTACTAATCAACAAAAAATAAAATTAAAAGTACTAAGAGGTTGCCTCATGGTATTGGACATTTCTTTATTCTTTAACTACTGCAACCCTGGCAGAGTTAGAAAGCACTTAAAAAAATTAAGATCTAGGTTAACACTGGCAATGTTTTTCAGTTTCTCACTGAGGAGTAGAGCCAGAATCTCTCAGGTATATTTTCCAGCTTCACTTCATTGCCCTGTCAGTTAACACCTCCCTCAAAGAGATGGAAAAGCAGATCCGACTTGTGTCAATGCATAAAATAACTGGTTTTGATCACTAACTTTATTAGCTGTTTGAAAAAAAGTGGCTGCAATAAATCCATGAACACAGAGATATACTCAAAGTCTAACCACCTCTCACCATTTTACCTCTCCAAATGACAGAATAAAATCCATACTGGAGAATTAATGCCAGTTATTTGCCAATACCTGATTTTCCCAACTGTTCCTTAAAAATTAAGCAGTCTTCTGCCAAATACTTTGTGATTTCTTAGATAAACACACAAAAACACAAAGTGGACAGCTAGAGAGTTCCCTGACTACATAAATCCATTTGGCCCATTTCTACGTGCAAAACTGCAATAATGATGTTACCATCAGAAAACCTATTTAAGAACTGAATTTGTACAAGAATGGACTTTAAATGAGTTAAATGCCAGTATGCTCATTCAGTTCATTAAGTAGGCAATCAATGAGCAATTACTTTGAGAAAAATACCATGTAAAAATTACGGAAAATTCAGAGATTGTATCTTTCAGTCTTTGTTCTCAATAAATTTATAATACAGTAAGATCTATAGCCACAGTTTTTTTGGCCTTTTCTGCCCAATTCCCAACCTAAGTAACTTCCTTCTCTTCAAAACAACACCCATCAAGAAAAATCAAACAGGAATTTCAGAGTAGAAAGAACTTTCAAAGAAGAGCTATGTCACATTTACTCTACCTGTTTTGCACAGCATCTGCAGCTACCAGAAAACTTCCTCATGATATTTTCAAGGTCTAAGGCCCGTTCAGGACATGCTCTTTCTCTTCTAGTCACATTTCCACGACAGAGGGGACAATGTATTCCGCTTTCTCTCATTGCAGTCAGGAAACATTTTCTACAGAAACTAAACCAAACATTTGTGACATGTTAACTAGAGAAAAAAGTACTCTTTTCATTTCTATCATTAACACAAACAAGCAGTTATTGATATGTATTCATGCTAAATGAGTTAGGCTATTCATACGTATATAAACCTCAGAATTTTGAAAACTGCATATGTATTTTTCAGAGCATAAGACTAATAACTGGGGGGCCGGCTTCGTGGCCAAGTGGTTAAGTTCGTGCGCTCTGCTGTGGCAGCCCAGGGTTCGGATCCTGGGCGCAGACATGGCACCGTTCGTCAGGCCACATTGAGGCGGCGTCCCACATCCCACAACTAGAAGGACCTGCAACTAGGATATACAACCATGTACCGGGGGGAGTTTGGGAAATAAAGCAGAAAAAAAAGGAAAAAAAAAAAGACTAATAACTGGGGGCCGGCCGGGTGGTACAGTGGTTAAGTTCACATGTTCCACTTCTCGGCGGCCCGGGGTTCGCCAGTTCAGATCCCAGGTGCGGACATGGCACCGCATGGCAAGCCATGCTGTGGTAGGTGTCCCACATATAAAGTAGAGGAAGATGGGCATGGATGTTAGCTCAGGGCTAATCTTCGCCCCCCCACCAAAAAAAGACTAATAACTGGACTAGATGAGAATATAAAAGAAACTACACTCAAGTATACTTTACAACTTTTCAATATATGAAAAATAAATATTAACATTATATAACATTATTAGAGAAAGTATGGTACAAAGGAAAGACTGGATCTTATCCTGTGTCATTGAGAAGCTATGTGATCTTAGGCAACACACTTAACCATACTGGATCTCCATTTCCTCCCCTTATAAAATGAGATAATGCACCACCTTAGCTTTTTGTCTCAAACCAATGTACCTCAAGATATTGTTCCAAAAGATGTAAATAGGTCTACTACAGGACAGTGCACAAACTGATTCGGGAAATTCTAGAATAAATAAAGTTAATAAAATTTCTCTGCTGAGGAAAAGTTGCCCAAACTTATATGATCAGGAAATATTTCCCACCAGTGTGCAACGGAAGATAGTTTGAGAAATATTTAAGAACGCTTCCAGCTCTCAACATCCATAACCAACATTCTAACTGGAATCAAACTCACTAAAATCATTATTTTTTTCTCCCCTAATCCAACCAGATACCAAACTTGATCATTTTGCTTTTAGAAAAACTAGAAAAATCACAGCCATCTCTATCTGGGATGCTAAGTAAGTATAGATTTAACCCAATCCCTTAGAAATACAGATATACCAATCTTCCTCATCTATATTAACAAAAGTTGAGAGGTAACAGTGTAATAACAGATGATAGAATCTGTTTCCTAACTGTGTAGCATCAAACAAGTCACTTTTTCTCCCTATGATCAGCTTTCTCACCCATAAAATAATAAATGTATCTACACTTGATAGGGTTGTTCATAGAATTAAAATAGGCAATGCAGTAAAATGCCTGTCATAGTACTTTTGACAGTCAGTAAAGTGCTGGATAAATAGTAGAGAAAACATCACTAAAGTAGCATTAAAAGTGATTACCAATAAAGATGATAAATTAAAACATTAAAAGTATTCACCATAACTGGAAGTCAAAAAAACACAAATAAGACCAAGATACCATTTTTCAGTTGTCAAACTAAAACCTAGTTTTAAAAATAACAACAACAACCAGTGTTAGAGGAGACATAAGGAAATGTGTGCTCTACGTTTCTGCATAGCAATTTGTCAATATTCATCAAAATCCCTAAACAGAGGGGGTCCCAAAAGTCTGAGTGCCATTTTGAGCTCTCTTAACTTCGGTAGTAAAAACACTACAAAGTTACAAAACCATCACTAGTAGGCTTAATTGTTTAAATCAAAAACTGAAAATTTAATTGTCTATATTTTGTAAATTTTGAACAATAAATTTTTAATTTAAATTCTTTGTTTGCATTCTTTATTCAGAGGGACTGTAAAAAAGAGAATAAAGGAAGCAAGAGTCGGACAAAAGAAAAAGCCAACACTAAATGGAACAACAGCCTAGACCATGATAAGGTCTGCTCTAAGACAGGGGTAGGCGGGAGAGACAGGATCGCTCTTTTAGAGAGACAGTTCTCAATGTTTGTGACTGTGTATGAAGGGAGCTTCCTATGCTAAAAAATAAAATCGACAGAATTTTCTGACAATTACTTGTGGGAGAACGAGAAAGATAGACATTTCTAACTTAGAAGACTAAAAGGCAGACTGTATTAACCAAGTTAAGAAAGACTGGAAGAGTTGGTTTGACAGAGGAGAGGTAAGCGCAAGATCAAAGTACCTAAAATCTCAAAGCATGATATCCAGGCAACAATTGGAAATGTGCATATGGAAATTAGGGGGAAAATATGGAGAGCAGATAAGGTGAGACGAGCACTAGAGAAACAATCCAGAGAAATAGTGTTCAGAGAAGGAAGAGGCAGAGAAACAGAAGAACCAAGACTAAGCAATGTTATAGAAATCAAGTCTAATGAGCTACCAAAGAGAAACAATAATTGAAGATATGAAGAAAAAACTATCACCAAACTATTAAGCTAAACTTTCCTCTTTAAATAATGAATTGAAACTGTCAATAAAGTTCACACCAGCAGATTTCATTACAGAGATAATTATGCATAAAAATGATGAAGCATGAGTGAAAGAAATGAGGTAGAATAGTAACTATTAGCAGGTAAATGAGTCAATTTGCTGGCTAATTTAACAATTAATTATAAATAAAATATAAACACAGAATATTAAAAGACTTTAAACAACCAAGATGCACAAACAAAAGCTGTATTTAGAGGGATGGTACAAAACAAAGCAAAATTTCAAAGCTCACTTATTCAAAAACTAAAATAGTAAAAATGTGGTAATGCTACATACCCATCAGAATGACTAAAGTGAAAAAGGTGGAAAATACTAACTGTTGGGGAGGATGTGAACCAAGCTAAACTCACAGTCGATGCTATGGGAGTGTAAATTAATGCAACCATTTGGAAAACTGCCTGACAGTATCTACCACAGTCCAGTAATTCCACTCAAAAGTATATACCCAATAGAATTACAGATATGATTGAAGAAATTTCCTAGAAAGTTTATAGCCACACTATTTGCAACAGCCCAAAGCTAAAAACTATACAAATGTCCACCAATACAAGAATGAATAAACAAATAGTGGCATATTCACAAAACGAAAACTAACATGCTGTAATGAGATGAATATGAAGGAACATAACATCGAGCTAAAGAAGCTAGATGCAAGAGTACAAACTGCATGATTCTATTTTATAAAGTACAAAGAGCAGGTAAAACTATATTGTTGAAAGTCCTAATAGTGGTATCCTAGAAGAAGTGGGATACACTCCTTGGAGAAAGGAAAATTAGAGGAGCTTTTGAAGTGCTGGTAATATTCTGTTGCCATGGGGCACTTTTCTGTTATGCATATTATACTTAAATGTAAAATTTTTTTAAGTTAGGAGTAAAAACAAGGGTAACTATGTTAAAACTGTTATAAAAATAGCTAAGTTAAAATTTTCTTCTAGCCAGGCTTAAAATAAAAACAAAAAGGAATCGCTAGAAAATTTCCAGAGCTAAAAAATATCTCTGCAGAATGAGAGACAACTGAATGACAAGTGCAATGAATTTTAAAAACATCCACACAAAGAGAGATCACTGAAAAATTTTAAATAATGTTTTTTCCCAACTTCTAATAGCTTCCAGAGAGGGAGTAGAAAAAGAGATCACTTACCAACGAAAAAGGATCAGACTACCATCAAACTTATCAGCAATAAACAAACAGATGAAAAAACAATAGAATGATGTGTTCAAAGTTCTGAAGGAAAATAATTTACAACCTAGAATTTCATCTTCTTGATATATCATCATCAAGTCATTTGCTTTATGTAATTTACCCTTCTGATAAAATGCAAGATATGCAATACTGAAACACTTTGCATTCTGCAAAACTACACACTAAAACTCACAGAGCTTGTGGGGGAAAAACTTGGGTAGACTACCTGTACAACCCTGTCAGCAGAGCACTAACAAAAATTCAAACAATCCTAATAAAAATACTAACATTTAAAAAGATACGTAAGTTCCTAATAAAGACTTAACCCTAAAATTTTTTAAAAAGGGGTGAGGTGAGGAGTGACGTCAGCATCACGGCAGAAGGAGCTCTTCCCTTAGTCCCTACCCACAAGATACAAGGAAAAGAACTTCCATAAACAAAGAGAAAACATTCACACAACACAACAGACATGTGAGAGATCCAAGCAGCCATACATCTGAAGGTGCAGGAGCTGAACCCCCTGGGGAGGTAGTGGAAGGAGGCAAGCAGATCTCCTCCCCTGCCTCTGAGGCAGAGATCTGGGGTGGGGGACCTCACAGAGCAACTGCCGTGAGACTCTGAGAGGAGATGGGGGAAAACGCAGCCCTCTGCCAGAATGCTTTCACTCTCAGAGCTGCCTCCCAACCTGTGGGAATGCTCCATAGCGAGGCATCTAAGCAATTGCAGGGGTGTCCCCAAAAAGCCAAGCAGCTGAGGCAGGCAGTGAATATACAGCAGAAGCACACAGAATTGCACATGTGAAAGAAAGCCCCCTACCCCGCTCCCGCCTGGCACACCAGCTTGGCCGGTCCACCAGAACAGGGGAGCCCTACCTGAGCGCTGGCACCTACATGTGTAAAGCAGCAGCAGCCAGCGGGAAAATGCAGACAGGCTCTGTCAGCACAGCTTCCAATGGACAGGCACAAGTGCCAGGGGTTGCAGCAGGCTCAGAAAACACAGCTCCCAACCACCGCCCCAGTGGTGGCAGATGGAATGTGAGACCAGATACTACCATTATGTGATGGCAGAAGTCCGGCCCATCAAACAGCATGAAGAAATATCTTAACACTCCAGACTAGAAGGGAAATGAGAAGTACCCAGAAATCAATCTTGAAATCACAGAAATTTACAATCTAAATAACAGAGAATTCAAAATAGTTATCATAAAGAAACTCAATGAGTTACAAGAAAATGCAGAAAGACAGTTCAATGAACTCTGGAATAGAATTAATGAACAGAGGGAATTCTTCACAAAAGACACTGAAATTACAAAAAACCAATCATAAACATAGGAGATGAAGAACAAAATGAATGAGATAAAGAAAACTCTAGAATCCTTAAAAACCAGAGCTGACATTAAGGAGGACAAAATAAGGAATTCAGAAGACAGAAATACAGAAATGATTCAGATGGAGGAGGAGACAGAAGTAAGACTAAAAAGAAATGAAATTCTCTGAGAAATATTCAACTCAATTAGGAAATGCAACATACAGATTACAGGTCTTCAAGAGAAAGAGGGAGAAAGGAACAGAGAGTTTGTTCAAGAAGTAATAGCTGAGAACATCCCAAACCTGGGGAAGGAGCAAGAATTACAAGTAAATGAAGCTAACAGAACTCCTAATTACATCAATGTAAGAAAACGTTCTCCAAGGCATATAGCAATAAAGCTGGCAAAAGTCAATGAAAAAGAAAAAATATTAAGGGCAGCAGGTCAGAAGAAAATAACCTACAAAGGAACCCCCATCAGATTTCTCAGCAGAAATCTTGCAGGAGAAAAGAGAGTGGAACAATATATTCAAAATTCTGAAAAACAAAAACTTTCAGGCAAGAATACACTGTCCAATGAACTATCCTTCAGATACAAGGGAGAAATAAAAACTTTCCGAGATAAACACAAGCTGATAGAGTTTATCACCACAAGAACCCCACTACAAGAAATGATCAAGAAGGCCCTCATACCTGAAAAAGAAAAAAAAAAGGGTTTATAAAGCCTTGAGCAAGGAGATAAATAAACAAAATCAGAAAATGGCACCTCTCCCTGTGTTATCAGAGGATAACAAACAACTATAACATTAAAGATAAACAGAGGGAAAGAATGAAAAACAACTACAATCACTTCATTTTAATCACAAACTCACAACACAAAATGCAATAATTTGTGACCACAATAACTTAAATAAGGAAGAGAAAAAGGGATGGAACCTGCTTCAACAAAGGAAATAAGAGGCTATCAGAAAATGGACTATCTCTTCTACGAGATCTTTTATATACACTTCATGCTAACCACTAAACAAAAAATCAGAACAAAGACACAAATGAGAAAGAGAAAACTGAGAAAACCATCATAGAGAATCAACAAACTGAATTAGCAATCAGAAATACACAGGACAAGAAACAAGGGAAATACACAAACAACTGTAAACGGAGTGATAAAAGGGCAGCATTAAGCCCTCATGTATCAATAATCACTCTGAACGTAAATGTACTGAATCAAAAGACAGACTGGCTGGATAGATTAACAAACAAGACCCAACAATATGCTGCCTCCAGAAAACATATCTCGGCTCTAAAGACAAACACAGGCTCAGAGTGAAAGGATGGAAGATGATACTCCAAGCTAATGGCAAACAAAAGAAAGCAGCAGTTGTCATACTTATATCAAACAAAGTAAACTTCAAGATTAAAAAGGCAACGAGAGACAAAAAGGGCAGTATATAATGATAAAAGGGACACTCCACAAGAGGTCTTAACACTTAATATATGTACCTAACACAGAAGGACCAAAGTACATAAACCACTACAGCAAAGTTGCAGGGTACAAAATCAACTTATGAAAATCAGTTATATTTCTATACTCTAATAATGAACAAAGAGAACTCAAGAATACAATCCCATTTACTATCGCAGCAAAAAGAATAAAATATCTAGGAATAAATTTAATCTAAGAGGTTAAGGATCTATACAATGAAAACTGTTAAGTCACTGATGACTTAAAGAAATGGAATGATATTCCATGCACATGTACTGGGGGAGTAAACAGAGTTAAAATGCCCATACTATCTAAAGCAATCTACAGATTCAACACAATCCCAATCAGAATTCCAGTGACATTTTTCATTGGGAAATAGAACAAAGAATCGTAAAATTCCTATAGGCAACAAGAGCCTGAATAGTCAAAGCAATGCTGAGAAAGAAGAATAAAGCTGAAGACATCACAATCCCTGACTTCAAAATATACTACAAAGCTATAGTAATCAAAACACTATGGTACTAGTACAAAAACAGACACACAGATCAATGGAACAGCACTGAAACCTCAGAAATAAAACCACACATCTACGGACAGCTAAATCTTTGACAAAGGAGCCAAGAACACACAACGGAGAAAGGAAAGTCTCTTCAATAAATAGTGTTGGGAAAACCGGACAGCCACATGAAAAAGAATGAAAGTAGACCATGATCTTTCGCCATACACAAAAATTAACTCAAAAGTGATCAAAGACTTGAAGGTAAGATGTGAAATCATAAACTCCTAGAAAAAAATATAAACAGTACACTGTTTGACATTGGTCTTAGAATTAGAAGGATCTTTTCAAATACCAAGTCTACCTAGGCAAGGGAAACAAAAGAAATGATAAACAAATGGGACTACATCAGACTAAAGAGCTTCTGCAAGGCAAAGGAAATCAGAAACAAAAAAAAAAAAGACAACACATCAACTGGGAGGAAATACTTGCATATCATATACTCAACAAGGGATTAATCTCCAAAATACATAAAGAACTCATACAACTCAACAACAAGAAAATAAATGACCTGATCAAAAAATGGGCAGAGGATATGAACAGGTATTTTCCAAAGAAGAAATACAGATGGCTAAAAGGCACATGAAAAGATGTTCAACATCAGCCATCATTAAGGAAATGCAAATCAAAACCAGAATGAGCTATCACCTTACACTGGTCAGAATGGCTATAATTATCAAGACAAAAAATAACAATTGTTGGAGGGGATGTGGAGAAAAGGGAACCCTCATACACTGCTGGTGGGAATGCAGAATGGTGCAGCCACTGTGGAAAACAGTATGGGAGATTTCTCAGAAAATTAAAAATAGAAATACCATATGACCCAGCTATCCCACTACTGGGCATTTATCCAAAGATGAAATCAACAATTCAAAGAGATTCCTGCACCCCATGTTGACTGCAGTATAATTCACAATAGCCAACATGTGGAAGCAACCCAAGTGCCCAATGACTGATGAACAGATGAAGATGATGTGGTACAAACATACAATGGAATACTACTCAGCCATACATAAAGCCAAAATCGTCCCATTTGCAACAACATGGATAGATCTTGAGGGTATTACGTTAAGCAAAATAAGCCAGACAAATACCACATAACTTCACTCACATGTGGAAGATAAACACATGGACAAAGAGAACAGATTACTGGTTACCAGAGGGGAAGGTGGTTGGGGGTGTGGGCATAAGGGGTAAAGGGTCACACACATATGGTGACTGACAAATGCTGCACAACTGAAATTTCACAATGGTATAAACTATTAAGACCTCAATAAAATTTGGGGAAAAAAAACGGAGATGAGGAGGTTATAAGGATGGTTGAAGTTGGTAAATTATGGAAATAATAGTAAAATACACAAAAGTAAAGAGACCCATAGAACAGCTATTCCAAGAGAGAGCTCGTGGCCAAACTGAACCAAGAATGTGGGCGGGCATCTTGTATAATAGTGTGTAATTCTGTAGCTTGTTACATTCAGCTGAATTTTTGTGTACTTTGCTCCAGCTGCCATTTGCCGATGGCCCAAAACATCAATGTGGAGGAGAAAAGTCACATATAACCAATCTGTTCTGATATACTCTGTACAACACTGTACATCACTGTTTAGTCTATCACTTGTCCTTAACGTTGTTTGTGGTCTTTTGATACGGAAAATTTTAAATTTTTAGTGCAGTCTAAATCATTACCTTTTCTTGAAATTACGATTTGTGCTTTTGAAGTCTTAACCCTTCCCCCTCTCAAGATCAGAGATATTCCCATGCATTTCTTCTAAAAAGGTTTAAGTTTTGCTCATCACATTTAAGTTTTTAAAAACCCACCTGAAAAATATTTTTATGTATAGTATACAACAGACATTCCATATGCAAAGCCATTACCCAAATACTCTTCCAGTGAATAAGCCATCTTTTCCCTTCTGATTTGCCATGTCTTATGTATCAAAGATAAAAGTTCTAATAAATGTGTGAGACTATTTCTGGGCTCTCTAATACGTTCTACTGATTGTATATCTACTGATGAATCAATACCACACCATTTTAATTTCCATAGCTTCATAATATGTCATAATATCTGGTATGGTTGGTTCTATCTCTGTTCTACTTATTACTTTTTCCAAATTTTCAGTTATGCATGGTTATTAACTCATCATTAGAATTTTTAAATCAGTTCTCCAAGTTCTACCAAAAATATCATGTCCAGATTTTATTGGAACTGTATTAGCATTTTTAGAATTATCTGGTGGAGAACTGGCATCTTAATTTTATTGAATCTATCCATAAATATGTCTCTCCACTTATTCAGATCTTTTACGCTTTTTCACTGAAGTTTTAAAATTTTCCCTATAGAAGACTTTTACATTTTTATTAGATTTAGTCTAATAAATATTCTAAATACTTATAAACTACTTCTAATTTTTGTGGTACTATAAATAGGCATTTTTTGCTATTAAATTTATCTGATTATTGTTGGTATAAAACAATGTTATTGATTTTTGTCTGCTGTTCTTGTATCCAGAAACTTCTCCGTATTCTCTCATTAGTTCCAATTGTTTGTCAGATGCTTCTCTTATGTTTTGTATGTAGTTTTATCATTCATAATTTATCACAATTTTATTTCTTCATTTTCCATCTTTGCATATCTTAATTATTCTTTTCTCACTGAATTGTCTAAAACCTGAAATACAATGTTAAATGGTAGGGATGATGCAAATATCCTCATCTAGTTCCTGACCAGAAAAGCACATAAGCCTTTCTTTTCAGTATATTTGCTATAGATTTTAGGGAAGCTATCCTTAATTAGGATAAAACAAAGTTCCACCCTATTCCTAATCTGCAATTACATTCTGTAATAAAAGGTTAAATTCTATCAAATGCTTTCAGCATCTATTGAAATGATCATATGCTTTAAGGATGTCATCTAGTTGAACATCCAAATTCTCTTTCTATTTTGAAGACCTTCTCCATTATGTGATCTTCAGTGAAAATCAGTTCCTTTTCAAAGAGGTGAATTTAAATATCCCATGATGATCGTGGGTCTATCATTTCCTCCCTACGATTCTATCGGTTTTCATCTACATGAAGTTACGTTGGTAGGTACATAAAAGTTTGTGATTGTTCTTTTTATCCATATGAAATGTCTCTCTCCCTTGTAATGCTATCTGAATTTAAGTTGTGTCTGATATTAATACTGCTATAGCAGTTTTCTTTTGGGTGACAAGAAATACAGGTGACTCAGAAAAGTTAGCACTTTCAGACACTCTCTGAAAGAGCCAGTTCTGGTATAACACGATACACACATTCCTAAAAATCAATGCACTATGCAAAATCATCCAATAAAAACCACAAGGCTCATGGGGAAAACGAGGTTGGGACACAACACCCACATGTGCACACCCAAAATGATACTCTGTGTTGGTTACAGATGCATTCATAGCCTGAAAAAATACACACTACTCATAATTGTTAAAGAAGACTTAACTTTATTTATAATGTGTTACATTCCTTGGGGGAAATATTGTAAGCAAATATAACAAAATAGTAACAGTTTTCAGTATGTATAGTACGCCACCATTTGTGTAAAAAAAAGGAAGGGGAAAGAATGAATGTTCATATTTGCTTATATATACATGAAATGTCTGAAGGATACCAAAGAAATCAACAGGGATATATACCAGGGAATTGTGGGGCAGAGGAGGATTCAGGGAATGACAACAAGAACAAGGCAACTTTTCATTTCATACCTGTTGGTACTTTTTGATTTCTGAATCATGTAAATATATTATCTATGTTTTTAAATGTTTTGATTAAAACATTTAAAATTTTGTTAGTTAAGTTTGGGTGATAGAAACATAGAAGTCAATTTCTTTATTCTTTGTGCTCTTCTGTATTAAATTTCTCAAAAGAAGTCATCTAAAGGAAGAAAGGAAAGGAAGAGATACGACATTAAGGAGATGTAAAGATAAGTTAGGAGTTTGCTGCGTGAAAAAAAGACGAGTCATGCAATGTGTACTGTATGTTCCATTTACACTTTTTAAAGTACGTACATATTTATAAATGCATGAGGAAGGGTGGAAGAAAATACACCAACCTCTTAACAAGGGTTACACCTGTGGCAATGATAATGGGAATAAAGGAGGACATCCTTTTCCTACAGTTTTAATGTTTTTACATTTAATATGAATTGCCTTTATAAAGTACATTTTAAAATTAATAATGTAATCATTTAAACATATACTTATATAGTGCTTAGACCAGGTAGGAAATTGAGACCTTCATCATAATATTTAATAATGAAATCTAGAAAGCATTGTTCTAATAAATCCCAAAAAAATGTGAATTGTTTTTAAATAAAAAATGTAAAACTTTTTAAGTGAGAAAGGAAAAAAATTCAGAACACTTACCTAATTCATAATTAACACAATTCACTACAAAGTTAAATACTTTTCAAAATTGTAAATACAGTGAACACCGTTCCAAAATATATCCTATGTTATCCAAATACTTCTATTTGTGAGATACACAAGGCTTTCAATTACAAAACTCACAAAGCCAGACAGAAATAAATATATAGATTCATAAATTTTACTTACAAGCATACACACAAAAGTCCTAAATTGGGCACAATGGCATAATGGAAAGGATGTGGAATAGTATTTTTTAAATCATAAATCAAATATTAGCAAACGAAGTACAACTGTCCTTTAAAATAATTCTATGTGTAATTTCACTTTATATCAGAAGACATAGCCAACATATTTTAAAATAATCTATATGGAAACTTATTTACAATTTTTTGTTAATATTGTTACTATCTTAAAGAGCACATTAAGGAAGTTTCAAAAAGCTCAAAATCCTTGCCTAAAATATTTTAAAAATATAATCAAAAAGGATAATGGAGGCCAGCCCCATGGCATAGCTGCTGAGTTCGGTATACTCAGCTTTGGCAGTCTGGGTTCAGTTCCCTGGCATGAACCTACATCACCCCTCAGTGGCCATGCTGTGGCGGCGACTCACATACAAAATAGAGTAAGACTGGCACAGATGTTAGCCTAGGGCGAATCTTCCTCAAGCAAAAAGAGGAAGATTAGGAACAGATGTTAGCTGAGTGCAAATCTTACTCAGCAAAAGAAAAAAGGGGGGGATAATTATAGAAATATGGTTAATTATAATAAACAACTATAAATTAGTCTTTAAAAAGCTTCTAAATACTTTCCTAGACACAAAGTATTTATTTAATGGTAAATTACTGTTTACTGACTGTGTTCCTTAAGGACACATCTTTCTTTTCTTGGTGCCTTCCTGGCATATTAGGTATACAAAAAATGTTTAGTCAAATGCTGAATGAATTTTTACTAAAAGGTAGAAAAAATACAATTTCTATTTAGTATTTACTTTCAAAAATATTGGCAATGGCTACAAAAACAAAACAAAAAAGATTTAAAAGATAAAATACTGAAAAGCAAGAAATAAACATCACTTTAGATGACAAAACTGTTTGTTAGAAAATCCTAAATTAACCCAAAATATTACATGTAATAAATTAGTTAAACAAACTGTAAAATACAAACTCTCCAAATTAATTATTTTACTATAGACTAGTGATATTGTCAAAAACAATGAAAAACATTCGTATACTAAATAAGTAATCAGGTTTAAAATTAACTTAGGACTTTACATTATTCAAAATGTAAAGACACAAAGGAAAAAACACAGATTTCTACTTGAAATAAACATAATAAAGTAATAAACGCAAAACAGGGCTTTATTAAATAGATGCTGAACTTCTTAAAGAAGACCGGCAAGAATATATCTTAAAAAGCAAAAATGATTCACAAAGACGCTGGGCTGGACCTGTGGCATACTGGTTAAATTCAGTACCCTCCACTTCAGCAACCAGGTTCATGGGTTTCCCAGGTGTGGACCTACACCACTTGTCTGCCATGCTGTGGTGGCAACCCATACACAAAATAGAGGAAGACTGGCACAGATATTAGCTCAAAGCTAATCTTCCTCAAGCAAAAAAGGAGGACTGGCAACAGATGTTAGCTCAGGGTGTATCTTCCTCAGCAAAGAAAAAGATTAACAAAGGTGCAAAGGCAATTTAATGGAGAAAAGACAGACTTCTCAATAAATGATGTGGAACAATTGGACATCCATAGGCAAAAAAATGAACCTCAATCTAAGCCTGCCACCTTATACAAAAATTAACTCAAAATGGATGACAGATTGTAATAAACTGGGTAATAGCCATTCGAAGATACATTCACTTCCTAATTCCCACAAGTGAATACGACCTTGTATTGTAACATATCTGATTAAAGTTAAGGATGTGGGGATGAGGTAATTAGCTGGGATTATTCAGTTGGGTCCTAAATGCCATGACAAGTATCTTTGTAAGTGAGGAAAAGGGAGATTTGACATAGATACACAGGAGAAGGCCATATTAAGATGGAAGCAGAGACTGGAGTGGTGCAGTCCCCAGGGTCTCAGGAAACCATCCCAACACCTTGATTTGGACTTCTAGCCTCCACAACTGTGAGAAAATAAATTTCTGATGTTTTAATCCACTAAGTTTGTGGTACTCTGTTACCAGAATCTAATACAGAGAGTTAAAAGACTCTGTTAAAAAGATAAAGACAGGGGCCAGTCCCGTGGACGAGTGGTTAAGTTCGTGCACTCCACTTCAGTGGCCCAGGGTTTCGCTGGTTTGGATCCTGGGCGCAGACATGGCACCGCTCATCAAGTCATGCTGAGGCGGCGTCCCATGTGCCACAACTAGAAGGACCCACAAGTAAAAATACGCAACTATGTATCAGGGGGCTTTGGGGAGAAAAAAAGAAAAAAAAGAAAATCTTTAAAAAAGACAAATAGACTAGAAGAAAATATTTGTAAATTACATATCTAACAAAGGACTAGTATCTAGAATACAGAAAGAAGTCTCAAAGCTCAACAGTTAAAAAACAAACAATCCAATTAATACATAGGCAAAAGACATAAAGAGATACAACTTGACCTAAAATGATACACAGATGGCAAATAACCACACAAAAAGATGTTCAACATCCTTAGCCATTAGGGAAATACAAATTAAAGTCAACAGATATCACTACACACCTATTGAAATGGCTGCAATTTTAAAATAATGACAACTGGTGAGGATGCAAAGAAACTGGATCACTCATACATTGGTGGTGAAAATGTAAAACGGTACAGACTCTGTGGAAAATAATTTGCCATTTTCTTAAACAATAAAATGTGGGGCTGGCCCAGTGGCATAGTGGTTAAGATCACGCGCTCTGCTTTAGCAGCCCCGGGTTCGCAGGTTCGTCATCAAGCCATGTTGTGGCAGCCTCTCACATAAAAAATAGAGGAAGACTGGGGAGAGTGGGTGGAGCAAAATGGCAGGGTGAGCTGACCCGGGATTCTCTCCCCTCCAAAATACAACAAAAGATTGGAAGAACTGAATTTCAGAGAATAAACATAATGCCAGCTCGTTAGAGACCTACAATACCAAGAAGGCAGAGATCATAACCTTGCTTACACCCTCGGAGGCACTCGAACGGTAGGAGAGGACATCGCTCCCTCCCCTAGAGTCTGCGATCGCTGCGGCGCGGGTCGGGAAGGAGCGGGGGAGGGGCCGCGTGACCGGGGGATCATCCAGGACTCCTGCTGCTGGTTCAGTGGAGACCCGCTGACGGGGGAAAGCTTCCGTCCGCGAGGACCCTATAAATCAAGGGCCTTGGGAGACCAGAGAACAGAACTGATCTGAACCCAGACCAGTGCGTGTGAGTGACAGCCCCTCCCCCCGAGCAAAGCCAGTGGGCGCAGCCATCTTGCCCCAAGGCGGAGAGCTAACACGCTGCTCTCCACCCCCATCTAGTGGCGACCGGCTGTAACTGCAACTGAATTCTACCACCATGAGAAAAAACCACTCCTCTACCATCCAGCAATTTATAAAAGTCCCAGACCAGAAGGAAAACAATAAAAACACAGAATTAAGTCCTGAGGATTTGGAATTAGGTAAACTAAGTGATAATGAATTCAGAGCAGCTATAACCAAAAAACTCAATGAGGTAGAGAGAAAGAGAAACAAGCCGAGTTCTGGAGTTACTTCACAAAAGAGATTGAAATCATAAAGAAGAATCAAACAGAATTACTTGAGATGAAAAACACAATGGACCAGATAAAACAGAATACGGATTCCCTGAATGCCCGTGTAGACAACATAGAGGAGCAAATTAGCATAATCGAGGACGGACAGGCTGAATGGCGCCAGACAGAGGAAGAAAGAGAACTACGAATTTAAAAAAATGAGGAAAATCTCCGAGAAATAATGGATTCAATGAGGAGTAAGAACATAAGGATCATAGGAATTCCCGAGAATATGGAAAAGGAAAATGGAGCAGAAAGAGTGCTTAACGAAATTATTGAAGAGAACTTCCCAAATCTAGGGATCAACGGAGAAATGTGTGTAGAGGAGGGTTTTAGATCTCCTAGATTTGTCAATGTAAAAGGACCTACCGGAAGGCACATAGTAGTAAAGTTGGCAAATAGGAATGATAAGGAGAGAATACTCAGGGAAGTAAGAAAAAAAAGAGAATAACCTATAAAGGAGCCCCTATCAGACTGTCAGCAGATTTCTCTACAGAAACCCCACAAGCTAGGAGAGAATGGAGTGATATATTCAAAGCTTTAAAGGATAAAAACCTTCAGCCAAGAATACTCTATCCAGCAAGAATTTCCTTCAGATATGAGGGAGAAATTAAATATTTTCCAGACAAAGAAAAGTTAAGGGAATTTGTAACTAAAAGCCCTCCATTACAAGAAATCCTCAAGAAGACTCTCATACTTGAAAAAAGAAAAAAGGGAGAAAGGGGACACAATCCACAGACTTGGGAGACCGATGGATAGAACCAGAACAGGATAGCAAATATTCAATTATAGCACTAGGCTAAAAGTAAGGAAACTACCAAAACAAGGACGATCTTAGCACTCTAACTACAAATTAATAAGACAAGTTGGAATAAAAAATGAAAATAATTATTTAGGAGGGGAAGAGCAAAGGGTCTAAATCAGTATTGGTCGAGTAGGTAAGAGACCACCAGAGAATAGACTATATTATACACGAGATTCTAAATACAAACTTCAAGGTAGACACTAAAATAAAGTACAGAACAGAGTCACAAATCATAGATAAGGAAAAATCTAAGAAACCTAGCATAAGAAACTGCAGTATTAAATGGGTAGTCTAAAGCACACAGGAAAAGAAACACAGGAAAACAAGATAATGAGCGACAGATTGACAGCATTAAGTCCACATGCATCAATAATCACTCTCAATGTGAACGGATTGAACTCTCCAATAAAAAGACACAGAGTAGCAAAATGGATTAAAGAACAAGATCCAACAATTTGTTCCCTCCAGGAAACACACCTCAGCCCCAAGGACAAACACAGACTCAGGGTGAAGGAGTGGAGGACAATACTTCAAGCAAATAGCAAGGAAAAAAAGACAGGTGTTGCAATTCTCATATCAGACCAAGTGGATTTCAAAATAAGACAGGTAAAGAGAGACACAGAGGGACACTATATAATGATCAAAGGGAGACTTCATCAAGAAGAAATAACGCTTATAAATATCTATGCACCCAACACAGGAGCACCAAGATTCATAAAGCAACTATTAACAGACCTAAAGGAAGATGTTAAAAACAACACAATAATAGTAGGGGACCTCAACACCCCACTCACATCAATGGACAGATCATCCAGACAGAAAATCAACAAGGAAATAGTGGAACTGAATGAAAAACTAAAACAATTGGACTTAACAGACATACATAGATCACTCCACCCTGAAAGAGCTGAATACACATTCTTCTCAAGTGCACATGGAACATTCTCTAGGATAGACCATATGTTGGGAAACAAGACAAGCCTCTACAAATTTTAAAAAATTGAAATAATAACAAGCATCTTCTCAGATCATAGTGCTATAAGGCTAGAAATTAATTACAAGAAAAAAGCTGAGAAAGGCACAAAGACGTGGAGACTAAACAACACACTACTGAACAAGCAATGGATCATTGAAGAAATTAAAGAAGAAATCAAAAAATACTTGGAAACAAATGAAAATGATAGCATGCCATACCAACTCATATGGGATACAGCAAAAGCTGTATTAAGAGGAAAATTCATCGCAATACAGGCACATCTTAACAAACAAGAAAAATCCCAAATAAGCAACCTTAAAGCACACCTAACTGAACTAGAGAAAAAAGAACAAATGAAGCCCAAAGTCAGCAGAAGGAGAGAAATAATAAAAATCAGAGCAGAAATAAATACTATTGAAACGAAAAAGGCAGCAGAAAGGATCAATGAGACAAAGAGCTGGTTTTTCGAGAAGATAAATAAAATTGACAAACCACTAGCCAGACTTACAAAGAAAAAAAGGGAGAAAGCTCAAATAAACAAAATCAGAAATGAGCGAGGAGAAATAACAACAGACTCTGCAGAAATGCAACAGATTATAAGAGAATACTACAAAAAACTATACGCCAACAGAATGGATAACCTAGAGGAAATGGATAAATTCTTGGACTCCTACAATCTCCCAAAGCTCACTCAACAAGAGGCAGACAATTTGAACAGACCAATCACAAGCAAAGAGATTGAAACAGCAATCAAAAACATCCCAAAGAATAAAACCCCAGGACCAGATGGCTTTCCTGGGGAATTCTACCAAACTTTCAGAGAGGATTTAATACCTATCCTTTTCAAGCTATTCCAAAAAATTAGGGAAGATGGAACACTTCCTAACACATTCTAGGAGGCCAACATCACGCTGATACCAAAACCTGACAAGGACACCACGAAAAAAGAGAACTACAGGCCAATATCACTGATGAACATAGATGCAAAAATTCTAAACAAAATTTTGGCAACCAGAATTCAGCAATTCATCAAAAGAATCATACATCAGGATCAGGTGGGATTCATACCAGATACAGGGATGGTTCAACATCCGCAAATCAATCAACGTGATACACCACATCAACAAACTGAGGAATAAAAACCACATGATCATCTCAATAGATGCAGAGAAGGCATTTGACAAGATCCAACAGCCATTTATGATAAAAACTCTGAACAAAATGGGCATAGAAGGAAACTACCTCAACATAATAAAGGCCATATACGACAAACCCATAGCCAACATCATACTCAATGGGCAAAAACTGAAACCCATCCCCCTGAAAACAGGAACAAGACAAGGATGCCCTCTATCACCACTCTTATTTAACATAGTACTGGAGGTCCTGGCCAGAGCAATCAGGCAAGAAAAAGGAATAAAAGGAATCCAAATAGGGAGGGAAGAAGTGAAACTCTCGCTCTTTGCAGACGACATGATCTTATACATAGAAAACCCCAAAGAATCCATTGGAAAACTGTTAGAAGTAATCAACAACTACAGCAAAGTGGCAGGGTATGAAATCAATTTGCATAAATCAGTACCACTTCTATACTCCAGTAATGAACCAACAGAAAAAGAACTCAAGAATACAATACCATTCACAATCGCAACAAAAAGAATAAAATACCTTGGGGTAAATTTAACTAAGGAAGTGAAGGACCTATATAATGAAAATTACAAGGCCTTTCTGAGAGAATTGGATGACGACATAAGGAGATGGAAAGACATTCCATGTACATGGATTGGAAGAATAAACATAGTTAAAATGTCCATTCTACCTAAAGCAATCTACAGATTCAACGCCATCCCAATCAGAATCCCAATGACATTCTTTACAGAATTAGAACAAAGAATCCTAAAATTCATATGGGGCAACAAAAGACCCCGAATTGCTAAAGCAATCCTGAGAAAAAAGAACAAAACGGGAGGCATCACAATCCCTGACTTCAAAACATACTACAAAGCTACAGTAATCAAAACAGCATGGTACTGGTGCAAAAACAGGTGCACATATCAATGGAACAGAATTGAAAGCCCAGAAATAAAACCACACATCTATGGACAGCTTATCTTTGACAAAGGAGCTGAGGGCATACAATGGAGAAAAGAAAGCCTTTTCAACAAATGGTGCTGGGAAAACTGGAAAGCCACATGTAAAAGAATGAAAATTGACCATTCTTTTTCACCATTCACCAAAATAAACTCAAAATGGATTAAAGACCTAAAGGTGAGATCTGAAACCATAAGGCTTCTGGAAGAAAACGTAGGCAGTACACTCTTTGACATCAGTATTAAAAGGATCTTTTCGGACACCATGCCTTCTCAGAGAAGGGAAACAATAGAAAGAATAAACAAATGGGACTTCATCAGATTAAAGAGCTTCTTCAAGGCAAATGAAAACAGGATCGAAACAAAAAAACAACCCACTAACTGGGAAAAAATATTTGCAAGTCATATATCTGACAAAGGCTTAATATCCATAATATATAAAGAACTCTCGCAACTCAACCACAAAACATCAAACCACCCAATCAAAAAATGGGCTGGAGACATGAACAGACATTTCTCCAAAGATGATATACTGATGGCCAATAGGCACATGAAAAGATGCTCATCATCGCTGATCATCAGGGAAATGCAAATCAAAACTACACTAAGATATCACCTTACACCCGTTAGAATGACAAAAATATCTAAAACTAACAGCAACAAATGTTGGAGAGGTTGCAGAGAAAAAGGAACCCTCACACACTGCTGGTGGGAATACAAACTGGTGCAGCCACTATGGAAAACAGTATGGAGATTCCTCAAAAAACTAAAAATAAAACTACCATACGATCCAGCCATCCCACTACTGGGTATTTATCCAAAGAGCTTGAAGTCAGCAATCCCAAAAGTCCTGTGCACCCCAATGTTTACTGCAGCACTGTTTACAACAGCCAAGACATGGAAGCAACCTAAGTGTCCAGCAACAGACGAATGGATAAAGAAGATGTGGTACATATATACAACGGAATACTACTCAGCTGCAAAAGAGAACAAAATCATTCCATTTGCAATAACATGGATGGACCTTGAGAGAATTATGTTAAGTGAAATAAGCCAGCGAGAGAAAGATAATCTGTGTATGACTCCACTCGTATGAGGAATTTAAAATTATGGACCAAGAACAGTTTAGTGGATACCAGGGGAAAGGTGGGGTGGGGGGTGGGCAAAAAGGGTGAAGTGGTGCACCTATAACATGACTGACAAACATTAATGTACAATTGAAATTTCACAAGATTGTAACCTATCAATAACTCAATAAAAAAATAACAAAAAAAAATAGAGGAAGACTGGCACAGATGTTAGCTCAGTGCCAATCTTCCTCATCAAAAAACAAACAAACAACAAAAAAACAAAACATGCAACTACCATATGACCCAATAATCACATTCCTGGGCATTTATCCCAAAGAAACGAAGGCTTATGTTCACACAAAAACCTATACATGAACGTAGCAGCTTCATCTGTAATAGTCAAAAACTGGCAATTCCAGATGTCCTTCAGTGAGTCAATGGTTAACCAAAATCTGGTACATCCCTACCATGTAGTACATTCGTATCATGTATTACTCAGCAATAAAAGGAACTAACGATTGAAACACACAACAACCTGAATTCCTAGAGAATTATGCTGAGTGAAAAAAGAAAGCCCAAGAGTTTACATATCGTTTGATTTCGTTTGTATAACATTACATAACATTCTTTTTTTGGCAACAGCTCTACTGAAATATAATTCACATATCGCACAATTCTCTCATTTAAAGTGTACAATTAAATGGTTTTTTACCATATTTAGAGTTGTGCGATATATAAGATTCTTTTTTCTTTTTTTGAGGAAGATTAGCCCTGAACTAATAATCTGCCACTCCTCCTCGTTTTTGCCGACGAAGAGTGGCCCTGAGCTAACATCCATGCCCATCCTCCTCTATTTTATATGTGGGACGCCTGCCACAGTATGGCTTGATAACAGGTGTGTAGGTCCACACCCAGGATCCGAACCACGAACCCTGGGCCACAGAAGCGGAACGTGCAAACTTAACCACTGTGCCACTGGGCTGGCCCAAGATTCTTAAAATGACAAAATTTTAAGCTAGAGAACACAAGCACATCAGTGCCTGCCAAGGATTAAGGAGGAGTGGGGTGGGATAAGAAGAAAGTGGGTGTGGCTATAAAAGGCTATGTGAAGGATCTTTGTGGTGACTGAAATGTTCTGTTCTTTATCAATGAAGATATCCTGGTTATATTTACAAGATATCACCATTTGGGAAAACTGGGTGAGGGTACACAGGATTTCTGTATTATTTCTTATAACTACATGTGAATCTACAACAATCTCAAAATAACAAGTTTAACTTAAAAGAAAGTTATTTTAAAAAAAAGAGCAAAACTGATAAACCTACCCTACCAGGTTTTAAAAAATTATGTCCATATATTATAACGCTTATTCACTTGATAGACATGTATTAAATACTTACTACGTTACAGATACTAGGTATATAACAGAGAATAAAAGTGACAAAAATCCCTACCCTGATGAGACTTACAGCATTGTGTGCATGCAGGTACTTAATGGCAGGTTTGTGTGTATACACTACATCCTCCTAAAATATTTAACAAGTCATATTATACCAGGCTAAAACAGCAAAAGTAATTACTGAAAGTGAAGACTCCTCAAAGAATCAAATTATTATTAAGAATTCAAATACACTAAAAGATTTTTTTGGGGCCGGCCCCGTGGCCGAGCGGTTAAGTTCGCACGCTCCGCTGCAGCGGCCCAGGGTTCGCATCCTGGGCGCGGACATGGCACCGCTCGTCAGGCCACATTGAGGCGGCGTCCCACATCCCACAACTAGAAGGGCCTGCAACTAAGATATACAACTGTGTACAGGGGGGGTTTGGGGAGATAAAGCAGAAAAAAAAAAAAAAGATTGGCAACAGTTGTTAGCTCAGGTGCCAATCTTTAAAAAAAAGATTTTTTGAAACAATGGAAAAGGTCCTCTAAGAAAAAATAAGGTCAACTGAATAAGAATGGCAAATTAATTAAGATTCAACAACAAGAACATAGTCTCAGCAGATTTAAGGTGGGTCCAAAAAATAAACAATTTTTTAAAAAGATTCAACGAATAGAAAAAATTGAATAATATAACTTTAGATGAATAAAAAGAATCAAATATGAACATACAAGATATAATAACAAACAAAAGCAGAGCAAATGAATAGGAAAAAAGTGTAAAATAAGTTTAAGTAATAAATTATAATACATTATCATTAAAACAGTATTAGAAATGATCACAAATGTACCTAGAGCACACTCTGTGTACAGGAAAATTATAAACTAACATAAAAATGTAATATGGAAAAATGCACACAGCTGTGCTAGCAACTAAGGAAATAGATTCTAAAGTGACTTCTAGACATGATTATGAACTGTATTAAACTAAAAAAAGCTGGCAAAAACGACAGAATACAAACTTTTATAGCACTAATAGCATTTTGTAAGTTAGCCCAACTATGTGGAAAGCAACATGACATTTATACAAATAGCAGTAACTATTTATTGAGTACTTAATATGTGCTAAGCAGGATTCCAAATACTTTATATTCATTATCTAGAATTCATAAAAATAAATAAATGTTTAAAAAGTTCCTTTATTACACAGATGAGGAAAATAAGGCTTAAAAAATAAAAAGTTAAGAAACCTGTAAGATGTTGAAAGCCAAAAGATGCCTCTTCATTAAAATACTAGGCCCTGTATGTTCTCTCTACCTCAAGGTCTTTGCCCAGAATGCTCCCTCTCCCCCCAGAATATTCTATACACAAACACAGTCCTCCAAAAATTAACACAACACATCACTTAGATCTCAGGAACAATATCACCTCCTCAAAAAAGGGCCTTTGACTACCTACCCATCCACCCACCAACTGGTCCCCTTCTTATACTCTCTATTGGAACCCTGAGTTTGTAATTACATGTTTATCTGAGTATTTATTTGAATTAAAATATGTCTCACCAACACCAGCTCCAATGATAGGGATCATATCTATCTGTTCCCCACTGTATGCTCAGCATTCTAACACAGAGCTGGGCACCTAGTAGCATTCACTAATATTTGTTAAAGTGATGAATGCAAATTTACCTTAATCTAATCCAAAAACTGTTAAATCTCTGAACCTAAAGATATAATCCACAGTCCTCAAATCTAAACCATGAGCACCTTCTATGTACAGAACACTTCACTAGAGCTGTAATCATCCTCATGTGACATAGCTGACAAGTTCCCTTGTATTTACCCTTTGACCCAGCAATTACACTTGTGAGAAATTATCTTACATGAAAAACTCTCACATGTGAAATGGTATTTATATAAGTTTAGTCACTGCAGCATTCTTTTCAACAGCAAAATATTAGAAACAACCTAAACGTTCATCAATATGAGATTGGATAAATAAATAATGATACATCAAACAATGGACCACTAAAACACTGAACATGTTCCATAAGGTCAAAGATTTTTATCTGGTTTGTTGAATGCTATAGCCCTAGTGTCTACAATAGTATTGGCACATAACGCTCGCTCAGCTTTGGGTGAATGAATGAATGAGAACTCTACGATCAAGAAAAAAAAGATTAAGAAGGTCCTTTATGTAGTGATAAAGAAGGATCTCTAACATAGTAACATGCAAATAGCAAGTTACAAAAGAATGCATATAATATGCTGCTCTGTGTGAAAAACAAGAAAAGAGTATTTACAACCTTGTCTATGTATATAAATTTGGAAGGATATCTAAGGTATATAAGGTACAGTGATTGTGGGAGACAGTCATATTATTTCCTTTGGTATCTTTAAAATTGTGAATTACAATACTCTCCATTCACAGTAAGTCCTTTGGTATTAAATATCTGAGCCAAAAACCTGGAAAATAGAGTCCTTTCTATTTACAATAATAATCTAGCTTTTTGTGTTAGATGCTGCAGTTATTAAAGTAACGATAGTTGTATATTTTTACGTGTTTTGAAAACCATAAAACACATATACAAGACTATTATTATTTACAAACATTACTTCATTTGGTCCCTGCAACAATCTTGTGGAATAGGTTGTTTCTACCTCTGTTTCATGGAATATAAAAGAGGCTAAAAGCAGTTAAATGACTTCACCAAGTGATACAGCTAGTAAGCTGTGGTCTCCCAACAAACCCACATTCCTTTACTCAATACTGAATGCATATACAGTAGGTTCAGGTTATTAAAAGTAGACCTGGGTTACTGCCTTTATAGAGCTTAGAGTCTAACAGGTAAGAATGACATAACCAAATCATCTGATGCCAAAAATGTTATGATTATAAACTGTGATAACAGGTACAAAGGAAAGTTCTTCAGGTCTTTTATTTCCAATTCTACTGTTCCTTCCTCTGTACCCACCAAGTACACGTTTCCTCAGATATAAAGCTGCTTACTCCTCATCACCCTTTGGCTAGACTATTTGAATTTGCTAGATGGAGCTTATTTCAAAACAAAGTAGAAGGGGAGGAAAAAAAGGTGCAAATCAAGATTACTAAAACTATTTTGATGTATCAAAGGAGCCTACATCTTTAGGATAGAGCATTACCCTGAAACAACTTACAGGTTATCTTTAAGTTTCTCTTAACTGGGGGCCGCCCCGTGGCCAAGTGGTTAAGTTGCACATTCCACTGCGGAGGCCCGGTGTTTCACTGGTTCAGATCCTGGGCTCGGACATGGCACAGCTCCTCAGGCCATGCTGAGGCAGCGTCCCACATGCCACAAGCAGAAGGACTCACAACTAAAAATAGACAACTATGTAGTGGGGGGATTTGGGGAGAAAAAGTTGAAAAAAAAAAAAAAGATCAGCAACAATTGTTAGCTCAGGTGCCAATCTTTTAAAAAAAAAAAAGCTCTGAACTTTAAACTAGCAGATGCCTGAGGAACTTCTGTTCTTATCCATTTTCCTAACAAAAGGCTGATCAACAGATGTTGGGAGGGACAAGCAACTTTCCTATCCATCATGCTCCTGATTTTAGTAGTAATTAATTAACAATCCGGCACCTTTTATTGTCCCCATCTATAATCAGAATCATTCCCCAAAAGAACTTAAAAAAAAAAAGACAGACGTTTTAAGTTGGTCTTCAGGACTTAAAATTAAGTCAATCGACTTAAAATTAAGTCAATTACATAGCATATTCTTTAAAATTATGCCATTTTATAAGTAACGACTTCATCAAGAGGATTTGGATAAAGTCGAAAAACCTTAAGAAAAAAAGATGGTCTAGAGTAGGATTTATCAAATTAGCAAGAACCCATACAAGCCTGGCTTTCAGGATCATAACAAGCATGTAGGAAAGAAGAAATTTAAGAAGTATACATACTCATGCATCACTTAATGACAGGGATACGTTCTGAGAAATACACCAGGGAATCCTGTCATTGTTCGAACATCACAGAGAGTATTTGCACAAATCTAGATAGTATAGCCTACTACACACGTAGGCTATATGGTACTAATTCTATGGGACCACGGTGGTCTATCATCAACCAAAACGTCCTTAAGCAGCGTATGACTGTATTTACAGCACGACTGCTCAAACAGCTAGATACCAATGAAGCTGTTAAATTATATGAAATATTAACTGAAAATTCGGGGACTGGATAATCCAAAGCACATCAATAGAGAATCATACAAATCTGTACTTAATGAAAAGTGGAAGCTGATTTCTATTACCTCATTTTAAAAGATGCCTCCTTACAGAGATGCCCAAAAGCAAACAGATTAGATTTCTATTTTTAAGAGTCTGGCAAGGGATTAACCTGTTATTATATGTAATTTTCATTGTGATGTGAGTTTACTTCTAACAGTGTACAGAGTTATTTACTCGACCATTCAAAACAAAGAAGGGAGGTTTAGTTCAAGGAGCCTTTCAAGATTACAAAGGAGAACACCAAGAGATAAATATCTTCAACTATGCCAATCTGTACCTTCTTCTGAAACCTTAATTTGAATACTTGCTTAACTTTAATATTCTTAATTCATCTTTACATGTTTTTCAAAATATTACGTCTGACCCACTCCAAGGCATCTGACACTGCTGATCACTGTTTCTTTAAAATTCTTCTCAGTTTCCACTGTCACACTCTCTTGGTTTTCTTCCTATCCTGTCCGTTCCTTCTCAGCCTCCACTTTTCTCCACTCCATATTTAAACATGTATTCTCCAGCACTTTGTTCTATCTAGGCCCTCTGCTTTCTTTCAATTTATATACCTCCCCCAATGGCTACATCCATACTCACAGCTTTAGTTCCATGTATTCCAGATCTACGTAGAAACACTTAACTATTGGACATACAATCATCAAATCTTACACGATCTCCTTAAAATGTCAGGCATCTCTTCTCTCCCTTCCCACTATCATGACTTTGCTTCAGGTTCTAATCATTTCTCTCTCTGACACAGCAATGAATGACCTCTTCCCTAGTCTCACCACTACCACGCTGCACCCTGCTACTAAAGTAAACTTTCTAAAATTCAAATGTGACCATGGTGCTCCCCTGCCAAAAATTATTGAACAGGTCTCTATGGTTTTCGGGAAAAAGTTCAAATTGGCTTACACAGTAAGTTCCTGCCAATATCTCTAAGCTCCATCTCCACTACACTCATCCTTTGGCTCCAGCCAAACTTTGCAGTCTGGATACAGTCAACCACTGTAACACCTCCTTGCCTCTGCATATGCTGTAAACCTAATCAGGGTATTCCTCAAAAGCCTAAATACCCATCCTAACCTAAAGTATTACTTCCTCCAGGAAATCTCGCCTATCCTCATAGGCTGATTTAGATACCTGTTCTCAATGCTCCCAGGACATTTTCCTCCTAAATCTCTTCCACATCAATCACACTCATGCATAGGTCTCCTTTATTAGACTATTAACAGTCTCCAGGAAAAGAGCACTTCGTAATCCCTGCACCTAACACACAGAAAGCATTCAACAACTGCTGTTTGAAGGAATGATCGAGGATTAAATGGGAATTTATACTTTGGTGAAGATATTCTAATGACAATGAACTTGCTCCTCCAACTAGAATAGTCAATGAACAAATCCTCTGCTGCTGTTGAAATGGTAATGCATACTTTTCATATTCTAACAGACCCACAGTGAGCCAAAGCCTTTATCATCTCATCTCTCCCTACCCATGAATCAAAAACTCATTTTGTAGCTGGACATAAATTTGTTTAAAGGCACAGGTTTGTCCTTTGTGAAAAGAGAAGAGCAAATGACATTGTAAACTAGATTATTTAAAACAGAATTGTATTTCTCCACCAAACTCCTTCAGGTCAATGAAGACACTGCTGCGCCATTACCACCCATTCCAAATAAAACTCCTCCCCCGCCTTCTTTAATTCATTGTTCAGCCAGAACCTCAGAGCAACTGTGTATGTGTTTGAGAAGGGTTTAAGGCTGGTAAAGGAGGGGATGGAAGAGGGTGATAGAGCAGTTAAGAGCCTACTCCTCTTATCAACAAAATCTATTCTATATTTCATTTCCACATCTAGTCTGGTCACATCCAAGCCCAACAAGCAGCTTTGAAAAAGATCCTTAACAATCATCTCCACTCTCTTTTCCACAGCCTTGAGGTCAAGCCAAATTACAGTCTGATTTTAAAATATCCCACAAGGGAAGTGAACTAGAACAAACGGCGTGGAATTTTGAGGGGAGCTAGAGATTACAATGAGTTCTATGAGGTCAATGACCCAAAGGGTAATTGAAATGATTCTGTCCAGAAAAGACTGACTTCCTCTCACTTCACCCTCCTTCCATCCCGCTCTTCCACCCACTGCCAGCACAAGCACAGGAAAGGCATCGAGTTATGATAATGAATACTGACAGATTAAAGGCCCAAAAGTATACATTGTGCCTTAGACATCTCAAAATATTTTTCTAACAATTCGGCATTTGTTGCATCAAATAAAAGAATTTCAGACTGTCATTCATCTCCCATTAACAGCAAAAACATAACCACCATAACTTCAATCACGAAAAGTCACAGACTCTTAGCTCACATAACCACCCCAAAATGGGAGTAAGGGAGACAGTGCAGTTAACATTGAGAAGCAGAGTGAGAGGAGTGGGTATCCAGAAACAATTGTAATGAAATTTCTGATTAAGAACTCAAAGTTCAATCCATTCATTACAAAATTAAACAACCTAACTCTCCCCACCCCCACCCCCCAAAAAAAACGCCAAGGAGAAAGAAATAGAGCACTTAGGAACTTGTTTGATTCTTTTCAGCTATTTGCAAGCACACAGAACTTTCAACCCTGAGAGTATTTTTTGCAGATAAAGATTTCCACGCCTCACCTGCCAGGAATTCTTTTATAAATTTGGAATGGAGCCTGGAAATTGGTATGGTTACTTATAAAGTTCCCCAGGGACTCTGATCAGCAGCCAGGTTTGTCAGAAGTGCTATATACCTTCATAAGAAAGGCTCCTTCTAACCCTCACTGACACTCCAGCAGTCTGTAGGATTATCGAAGTTCTTCCTATAAATATGCCAAATCAAACAGCCCCATGCCACCTCACCTAATCCCATTGTGTTCTCGTCACCCCTCGGGTTACTGCTTTAATTTCAGTCCATGCCTTAGAGCAGTTTTTCTTTCTTATCTCCACCCTTCTAGTAACAAAATAATAAGAAGAAGGGTAAAACAAAGGGAAACAATCACTTCAATACCCGGAAATCCTGTTAGTTAGAGTAGCAAATCCATTCTAGAGCATTCTGCTGTGTACCGAATTTTAAACGAATCAAACCACTCTGAAGGGTGGTCTGCAAAGCCGGGCTGAAGGGTAAGTTGGAAAAGAGCTCCTGGATCTGGAAAGGACGAACCAAGGGGCCGAAAGGAGGAGAAGGGAAAACTTCACAGCAGGGCAGGTCGCCGAGTGGGCGGGCGGGCACCTTCGGCCGGTTTTGACACTCGACACCCCAGCCTTGTCGCAGGTTGCTAGGAAACAAAAAGGCTCCACGTTCCCTGCAGTTCCTCTCGGGCCTCGAAGAGAGGGGCCTGCGGGGCGTGGACATGGCACGGGGACCGGCCAGGCCACTGTCCCGGGGGCGCGAAGCGAGGGACACCGGGGGACCCGGGGCCAAGCTGAGGAGCCGCGCGCAGGAAGCGGGCCCCGAGCCCGAGGGAGGGCGCGCCGGGGCTCCGACGGCCGGGCACGAGCCCTCCGCGCCGGGCGCCGCTCCGACAGGCCGCGGCGGGCTCGCCTCCCGCCAGGCCGCAGCCGACGAGGGTCCGGGGCCGGATGCGGGGGCTAAAGGAGCAGCCGGTCCGAGCGGGGGAGGGGGCGTCTACTCACACGTGCTGACAGGCCGCGGTCCGCACGGGCGTTTTGAGCACCTCCTGACAGACGGGGCAGTAGAAATCATCTTCGGTGTAGGACGTGGCCGCGGAGAGCTCCTCGGCCATGGCGGGGGATGGAGGATCCAGGCGGTGGCGAAGGCGGCGGCGGCAGCAACCCAGGTGGCGGGGGCAGCCCCGGGCCCGACTCCCTGCGCGAACCCGGAGGGGGAGGAGAATCCCGTCAGGAAGCGGCTCGCGCCAGGAAGGGGGCGGCGCCCTGGCGGGGAAGGGGCGGGGCCGAACGCCGAGACGCTGCGGCCGCACGCGCCGCGCCGGGGAGGGTCGGCCCGCCGGGCGGCTCTTCCTGCAGGGGCAGGGCGGGAAGGCGGCCCTGGGACGGGGGCGGCGCCCGAGAAGCCTGCGATTGGTTTCACTTTCGCTTCCGCCCGGGCTCGGAGCATGTGGGGCGTCGCCTCTCTCGCCGGGCAGAGCGGTCCCAGGCCGCAGCCTCCCGCCGGAGGCCACACCCGTACCTGGCTCCCGGAGGCGGCCGCCGCTCCGCCCCGCCCCCAGCCCTATTCTTCGCCTCGGGCCTCCCTTTCCCCCGCTTTTCGGCTCCGTTTTCCGCTCTCTCGCTGAATCCCCAGTGCGCTCAGCCGTCTCGCTCCCCGCGCAGCCCACCCTTGTGCGCGGCTCCCTGCCTCTCCCCACGCCGCCCTCGCCCCGAACCGCCACTCGGCTTTCGTGGACGCTCACTTAGGAGCCCCGGAGCAGACCAGCTGACGAGCTGCTTCCCTGGCGCGTGTTGGTAGAGAGGTGGCCCTGCGCCGTCCTCGGGCTTCCTGTCCGGCGCTGCTGCCTTCGCATCCGAGGCCAGGAGCGGAGTGGCGGGCGGAGTGCGCAGTGCTCATCGGCCCGAAGCGGGGCCGGGCTCGAGGCTCATGGTGCACCAGGATCCCACCGCCCCCTCCAGCAGCTCTCCCCTGGCATTGCGCTGCCAGCCGCCTACAGCCTGCCGGGCAGGTCACCGATCACAGTAGGGCTGTGAGCGCTGGGCCGAGGACTGGGAAGAGGGCGGGGCGGGGAGCGCGGCCTCCATGGCAACCGGCGCGTGTAGCCTTCAGAGGTTTGTGACGTCAACAGGTGCTTGCCGACCTGTACCCCCAGCCTCCCTACAGCGGGGACCCCATTTCTCCCCGCTCCTATCAAATATATTGAGTTTTGACTTGACAGAATGTTTTGATCATGTCAAGATGTGTTAAGAAGCAAGTAATACCCGTTATGGGATTTTAATCCTTTGGGGAAGAAAAATTAAAAATAAGCTCCCTTGAGAGGGTTTCAACTTTTCGCCCTTAACACACTGTGGCTGATGAGTTATAGTCGCAGATGCAGTCTTCACCAACGCTTTTGTTTTGTTTTTTGATAGCTTTGAAGAAAAGTGAGTTAGAAGCATGGATTTAAGCATTTCAACAACGTTATTGACTAAACGTTTCTGTTATTTTTTAATAGGCGCTAATATAGCCACACAATTGTTCAGTCTAGAAGATGGGGCAACAACCACATGAAAGGAGCTAAGGAAAATCTGGAACATCATAAAGCATACTCAATTAGCTTTCAGAAAAGAAAAAAGGTTTCATTACCATGCTTTGTTAAAGCTCTCCACCGTGGTCTAAATGAATCATAAGTAGAAGCCATTGAAGGGACTAGTTAATTCAATTCGGTCGTTGTCTACATTGTCCTTGGCACTGTGTTAGATGCTATGCAGATGTCATAAACTTTGCTCTCAACTAGTTTGCAGTCTTGGATGTCTATCAAAATGAAAGAACAAAACGTTATATTTGCCAACGTATTAAATATGTCATCAACAGTGACTATAAAAAGGATAGGAAATGGAATGACTGGATTTGTAAGAACTTAGAAAAAACCTTCTGGAGGGAGCAGAGCTTAAGGTGCATCTTAAAATGATGATTCCTAGAATAATACTGAATTATTTGTCCAATGAACAGCTAATTTCCTCCAACAAACTACAACATTTTGTATTTTTTCCCTTTCTGCCCTAGCAAGAACAGTGAAAGCAGAGGTGGAAAGCTAATTTTAGCTTCAGATTTCATGGAAGGAGGAAGAGCATTTGATGGGAGGGGCATCTATTAGCAGTAGTCCAGGTGCTTTTCAAATTCACTTGTAAAATGATTCTTGGGGGCCAGTCCTGTGATATAGTGGCTAAGTTCAGGTGTGCTCCACTTCTGCTGCCTGGATTCGTGGGTGCAGATCCAAGCACAGATCTACACCACTCATCAGCCATGCTGTGGCAGCAACCCACATAAAAGAGAAAAAGATGGGCACAGATGTTAAACTCAGGGCTAATCTTCCTCAAGCAAAGAAAGAGGAAGATTAACAACAGACGTTAGCTCAGGGCGAAGCTTCCTCAGCAAAAAATAGATTCTTGGATTCCAAATTTCACCTTTTTGATAACATATTTCCAATGATATTTCCCTCATCTTGACCACTTTAGGGAGGGTATTTTCTACATAGTACAGTGTTGCCCTTTGCTCATTGGGAATCTTTATCCAGAACATTAATTTTGTGACTTTAATTTTATTTGCGTCATTCTTTCTCTGTAATGGCAGCCTTACTCATGCCCTAATTCAAACATGTTTGACATGTTTGTGTTACTTCCTCATATGTTCTAAGAAGTCATTTGGCATACATGTAAGCATATAATTGGCAGTATGTGGAAATCCATCAAAAATGTGGGTATAAAGAAAATGTAGTTACCTTCTAAGAGTTAAGCTTAGAAAAGTAAGCCATAATTGCCAAAAGAAACAATCTTCTGTCTTGGCAGCATTTCATATGAAAAACTACTTGATATTTTTATGGCAGTGTCACAGATTTACTCAAAATACATTCAGCTGTGTAAATAAAATGTCCTCAGCCTTTGGGCAGTAGGGGAAAACCCTAAAAGTTAGATCAATTTAATAAACTTAGTCCATTGCGATAATTTAAACAGTTCCTTTAAGTTTAGGTTAAAATACTCAGTCTCTTAAGGTTCCATCTCTCTCTGCTCCCCTCAAAATGACGTCTGGAGTCTAGGAGAGAGGATGATGGGTAGCTGACGTGAACCTGAGACACTGCTGGGGAATCTTGGTCCTGAGACCTGCAAGGTCTCTTGAATTCTTGCTGGACTTTCCTGTAGCAAGGCTCATTTTGGCTGCTCTCTGAGATGCAACGAGTCCTGGGCATTCTGCTGCTGGGACCTGGTGGTGAAGCCTACTCTGGCCTATCTCAGCTGGGTCAGGGTCCTTCAGTGTGCTCTGGTTGGTTCATCCTCACTAACACTGTAGAACCCTCTGAATCTCTGCCACAATCATCTTCTCAACAGAGGCAGACCCCAATACTCTCAACACAGCTACTGTCCGTGGCATCCTTTGGGGCCCTCCTCTCTCTCACTCTGAGAGAAGACTTCCTTCTAAACATTCTTTGTGACTGAATTTGGATGAATTGCTGACCCCATGGTTGGTTCTGCACAGCTTATAAGGCAATATGCTTTCAGCTCCCCAACCCTCAGCAGTTCCTTCAGTCTAACACACTTTTCACCTACTCTGTCTCTTTTCCAACCACAATCCCTTGGACGAGAAAGAATGGACCTTTACCCTTGCCAGTACTCCTGATTGGACCGTCCCATATGCAAAACTCTTCAGTCAAGTCCACTAAGCCAGTTAATTAACATTCTAAAGGCGGAGATAAATGAATCCAGAAAATTAATTTCTTTATTGACAAAGCCTAGCTTTTGTCTTGCTACAAAGCCTCAAAAGCCTGTTTTTCTAGTAAAAGAGGTTGCCTTTGAAGAAGTGAACTGGGAAGCTGGGGGATGGAATGAGAGCAAGGCTCCTGTGTCACTGCCTACCCTTTGGTATCTTTTTAAATTGGTACCGTGTGCAGTGTTGACCTTCAGCGGGTTTGCACCAGTACAACTCTACTAGTCCTTTTCAGCCTTGCCCATTCTGATTGGTCAGCAGTCTGTCCTGAATGGCCAGTGCTCATTTGGTTCCAGTTGTTAAATATTTTCAACATTATTCTTGACTATCTACATAAATAACCTATTCTCTGAAGGTATATCATTTAATTATTTAAGCCTGTTTTGGAAATACACTTTTTTTGAAAAAATCAGCAAGATTCTTTACCTTCCTGTTAAATTAATCCTAATTTCTTCTTTTCCCCATCTCGCCCCAGCACACAACACAAACACACACGGGCAGATGGATGCCTTAGGCTGTAGGAAGAAGTCAGGGGAATAAAAATGTGAAAGAGAAACCATAACAGGCACCATGTTCCTATCAGCAAACATTCATAAACCCTACTCACATCCCCACTCTAAGAAATCATGGTTTTTGTTCAGGTATCTCTTTTTTTTCCCAGTTATGTCCTTCAGGACGCAACACTCATTGCCACCTCAAGGGGAAGAACCATGATTGAGATTAGCCAATCTGGATGTGCCATTTCCTCTTGCCAGTGGTTTAGGCATGGGCATGTGACTCCTCCATTGTGACCAAGAAGGTGTGAAGGGAATTCTTTTGAGGGACTTCAGCAAGTGCTTTCTTTGCTGATTAAAAAACAAACAAATCGGGGCCAGCGCCGTGGCTGAGTGGTTAAGTTCTTGTGCTCCACTTCAGCGGCCCAGGATTTCACTGGTTCAGATCCTGGGCCCGGACATGGCACCACTAATCAGGCTGTGCTGAGGTGGCGTCCCACATAGCACAACCAGAGGCACTCTCAACTAGAATATACAACTATGTAACTGGGGGCCTTTAGAGAGAAGAAGAAGGAAAAAAAGAAAAAAGAAAAACAGACAAATAGGAATAAACAATTCCATGCTACATTCTGATGTTTTCTTGTCTATCTTTGCTGCATGGAACTCTGCAACCATCATGAAACCATGAAAAGAACAAGCCAGTGGATAGCCAATGTGCTGAAGATGGCAGAGCTGAAAGATGGAAGGAATGTAGGTCCTTGATGTAAGTGAGCCATTCAGTTAATCTAACCACCCTGAAACTGCCCTACCTCCTATCTGTTAAGCCCATCTGGTTTCAGCCCTTCCCAGTTGGCTCTTCTGTTATCTGTAGCTGAAAGTATCTGAGCTAGGCATTTGCTCATTGACTATCAGATCCATTCTCCCACCTGTCCCCTGTTCTGCTCTGTGTTGCTGGAGCTGACCCTTACAAACTTGCCCCATTTTCCCTTGCCAACTGACTTCTGGCTATATTCAGCCAATGGGAGGCACTGATAAGAGACTGGAAAAAAGAAGCCAAGGTATTACTCCCTCTCTCTCTGCTTTTTGCTATGCTTCATTTCTTCCATGGTTTCAGCTTCTGGGAGACCGCCCTTATCCTCTAGGGTCCCAGTTCCTGCTGGAAAGTCCCTGCCTTTTCTCAGTGGCTTCTGTGTTTGCCTCCCTGTCACGTTTGTTCTTTCAGCACTCCTGACATGTTTGTAATTAATTTTCCATATTAAATATCCTCTTTTAAACTACGTATTGAGAGCTCTCTTTCCTTGTTGAACCCTGACGCATTTTGCCAACTGAATCAACACTTTAGGAGGAGAGGGGAAAGCAAAGGAGAAAGAAACACTGCAAGAGTGGTTCCTCTTCCCAAAAGAGAAGAAACTGAGTTACTTGTCGTTGTAAGTTTAAATTCTCTCCTCACGACTCTGCAAATTAGCACAAATGGAAAGTCAAATGGGAGATTAAGTTAAATATAAAAAGTAAAGGAATTTACTCTTTTTTAGTCCACTCCAGTTTGTGACAGTTAAATTTCAACTCCTTCATAAATGTCATTATAATATGCATTTTCATGCTGTTTACATAGCATTTAATTTCCTATCAGCGGTATTTTGTGTTCTTTTGTACAGCTGTCATTTTTAACAATACTCCTATTAGTAGTCCCAGTGGCCCTATTTATGCTGTAGATTCAGGCCTCCGTGTTACAGTTGATTAGAATAGAGGTGTATATAGTCCCAACTGTGCAAGTTACACTCTCTCCCAAGAATGTGGAATTGAGATCCCTATTCTTGTCAGTCTCTTAAGTGCCTAAACTTGGCAGGTATATTAACAGGAGCTGTGGGGCAGGCATCTTCTTCCTTCCCCAAGTAGAGAAAGCCAATCAGTACAGAGAGAGCAAACCAACAATGAAACAGACATTCTGAATGCAGCTAAAGATGTTTCACCAAATAAACTATGGTGTCCTAAAAGGCAGCCACAGATTAGACCAGAAATGGCAATAGATTTCAACAAATTAACTCACATTCCAACTTTTCTTTATTATTTTTTTTAATCTTTAAGAGAAAGATGTAAATTTGAAGCTAAAAGATCTCTCTCTTCTCCTTTCTCCCTCCTCCTTTTTTCTTTTCTTATTTCACACATTTATTGACATCCTCTGGGCATTGTTCTGTCTTGGGAGCATAGCCAGGGCAAAGGCTCCTATAACAAGATTAGCTCCAGTATAACAGCGGAGGCAAAAGCCTGACACCAGTTTTAAAAAGCAAACAAAGCCTAAGTGTCAGAGAAATCAAAGAACCTCCAGCAGAAGTACACCGTCCTTTCTATACATAAAGTGCAATTATTCCAGGCATTCCCCCTCAATATACATATGCGTTTACTGGTTCCTCAAAGGGAGTCTATCCAAACTCCCTTCCAGCTTTGCTTCTAGAGGCAGTGTCATGAGAGCACTAGTTTTTGAGTCCAATATCTCCAAATAATTTACTTCTTCCTTTGGTTGAGTCTTAATCTGCTCCAGTTTTAGCATCATGATCCTGCAACCTTAGACTAAATCATAAATGTAATCCCTATCAACTACCTTTTATGTACCACAACGCAGAGCAAATACAGTCGTGTGTCACTTAACAATGGGGATACTTTCTAAGAAATGCATCATTAGATGATTTCATTGTTGTGCGAACATCAGAATGTTCTTACACAAACCTAGATGGTATACCCTGCTACACACCTGGGCTATGTGGTACTAATCTTATGGGACCACCGTCATACATGTCATTCATCGTTGAGTGAAACATCGCTATGCAGCGCATGACCGTACAACTACCATGAAAACTTCTGTTTAGAGCATGGAGAAAGGAGAAGAAATCACAGGATATGTACCATATGCTGCTGGACAGAGTTAATGAAGCAAAGCAGAGAACCACTGAGTCTCATGGGCATCGTTTGATTGACTTGGCCGTGGTGAGAATTCTATTGTCAGATAATCTGGCTCTCTGATATTGCCTGCTAAGATCATTTCTATTGCCAAGAGAACACCTAAAAGGAGATTAGAATAGACAACTATGTTTGGGGATGGGGGTGGAGGGTGGGGCAAGGGATATTTGTAATTCATTTTTTATTTAAGGTATTGGGGTACAAAAGTGGCCTGAGGCCCACTAAGGATTAGGACATTCTGCCCCCTTGATTTTGATGAACCACAGGCCTGTTACACATATTTAGGTTTTTGCTGGTGCTACAATTCTAGTAAAACCTTAGTCTAATGAAACCTGTCTATCACTTTCATTTTAGGGTAACTTCCTAAAAGTAAACACCAAAAACTTTGTCTGATCAGCAAGGCTGCTAAGTTAAAGAGCCAAGGCTGAGCCATACTTACGTTTTCTGTTTGTTAGCAGTAACAATGGGGACAACACATCCCCAGTGCAGTCTGTTTGGCAAACTTTGTCTCAGGGCAGTGCAGATGAAGAAACTGGCTGGGCCGGCAGAGAATTCTTCTCCTTATCTTCTAGAATCTCACCCTGCCGCCAAACTGAATTCCAGTCCAGTGTACTTTGCAATGGCAGTGTCATCCCGTTTGTGAAGAAGGGAGCCAGTGTGAGGCACTGTGGTATGGCTCAGGGAGTCAGGATACCCAAATCCTCCATTAATTGCTCCCCATTCCAGTTGCCAGGATCTCCTGCTTTCTCAGGCAGCATTTTAATCTTGTACACAGAAAGGGAAGTGAATCAGAGAGCTTGACTTCTGCATTTCAGTCCAGCAAATGATTACTTTTGTGGGGGATCAGAATTTGCCACCCCAAAGTGTGTCTCTTTGGCCTGATTATTTTTAAGAATAAAAGACTCTGAAGGAAACTTTGACCTTCTCCCTAACTGCCTCAAAGGGTTTAAGATAGAAGACCTGTCTCCAGGGCAGGCCATCACCGTGGTAACTCTGGGTACTGGTAGACAGGGCTGGTTCTTCTTTTTCCCCGTTTTTTTTTGAAAGATTTTATTTATGTTTTATTTTTCCTTTTTCTCCTCAAAGCCCTCCAGTACATAGTTGTATAGTTTAGTTGTGGGTCCTTCTAGTTGTGGCACGTGGGACACCACCTCAGCATGGCTTGACAAATGGTGCTAAGTCACTGCCCGGGATCCAAACTGGCGAAACCCTGGGCTGCTGAGCGAATTTAATCATTCAGCCATGGGGCCGGCCCCTGGGATGGTCCTTCTAAGTCGATTTTTATCACAGTTCTGTCTTTCAGCTCCCATTGTCTATAGATGGCCCAGCAAACACTTGTTTATCATACATTTGCTTTTCCATCTCCATATAAATTGTTTTCCTCCTCTTCAAAGTCCCAAACCACTACCCCCAACATCCTCCTTTGTCTTTAGCTGAAGATGGTATTTAAGGGGGTGGCTTCAGCCCTTTTGTTGAGTTACTCAGTTTTCCTGGGTTTTACCCATGTATGTATGTTATTAAACTTTGTTTTATTTTGTCCTGTTATTCTGTCTCATGTCAATTTATTTATTTTTTTAAAGGGATTGTTTTTCTTCCCAAATCCCCCCAGCACATAGTTGTATATTTTAGTTGTGGATCCTTCTAGTTGTTGTATGTGGGACACCACCTCAACATGGCCTAATGAGCGGTGCCATGTCCGTGCCCAGGATTCGAACCAGTGAAATCCTGGGCTGCCGAAGCAGAGTGCATGAACTTAACTACTTGGCCACAGGGCCAGCCCGTCTCATGTCAATTTAATTCTTAGAGCAGCCAGAGGGACCTAGAGGGTAGAGGAATAGTTCTTCCTCCCCCACACTTTCTTGATTTGGACCTTAGCATTTTTGGTTCCCAATTCTTCTTTTTCTCTACCCACATCCAGGAAAATCTTGATGGCAGCTTGCACATTTCTTGTTGTACCTAATTGAAGATATCAACATAATCTGAACTATCAGTCTGAGTCCAATCAGGAGAGAAAAATCACACAGTAATTTGAACAAAAAAGTTTAATATAAAAAATTTTTACCTCTAATAAGGGATTGGCATAAGAAGTAAAGAATACAGGGTTGAACGCTTGCTTTGGCAGCACATACACTAAATTTGGAACGGTACAGAGAAGATTAGCATGACCTCTGCACAAGGATGACATGCAAATTTGTGAAGCATTCCATATTAAAAAAGAAGAAGAAGAATGTAGGATTGAGAGAGAGTCCCCCAAAAAGGGCCCTCCCACCACCACCACCACTAGGCCTGAGATTCACACCTTGCTGCAGAGAGCCCAGCTGTGGTTCACTGGATGGCAGAGAAGTCTCTAGGGGGCCATACTGGTGAAACTTGGGACTCTATCCTCTAGGGTGCCAAGGAAAGCTGTTCACAGAAAAGTGTCTCCTAGAGGCATTCTGCTACAAAACTGTTGAGGGGGACCTTGGAGGAAGATGCTGTCTGCTAGGTGCTGCTGGCCACATGCACTGCAGAAGCTGGGACTGGCCCTGTGTGCTATAATAGGAAACAAGCACACCAGAACTAGAAAACAAAGCCCTGTTCCTGCCATAGTTTCTCTCTAGTGCCCTCTATTAGCAAAACTTATTGTGCCAGCTGACAAAGGAAAAATATCTAAGGGCCCAGATTTATTTTCACATAGCAGGCAAAGAAATGAGTAAATTTGGAGCTGAGAATTACTAGATTGGTAACTGGCATACTGACCCACTGACATTTTCCTACTAAGTCCTCTAAAGCTTCACCCTCCATGGCCTTTTGCCCAGAGCCTAAGGGACTAAAGGAATTAACCCAGGCAATTGCTTCACACCTACATACAAAATCTTAAGTTTCTCACCCACAATGCAGGAATCTTTACTGTCCCACCTCCCCCACCTACAGCTTAGCTAGTTCTGCATTTTCTCTGATGATCTGAAATAAGGATCCCGTTTCTAGTACTTATTTCTGTATGACTTAAAACTCTCAGGTTGTACATTACAGAACCCAATTTGAACTAGGTAAGGGGGGAAATGCATTTTAAAGATGTAGAAATATTGCATGTGTCGACAAAAATAATCTATAACCAATCTATAAATGAAAATTTGGGAGAGTTTATTCTGAGCTAAAATCTGAGGACCATGGCCCAGGGCCTTTCTTCCCAAAGGAAGAAAGGGCACCAAAGAAGTGAGGTATGGAGAGTGGTTATATACCCCCAAAGAGGATGCTTTACATATGATTGAAATGTCCCTCCCACAATAGTCACAAGATTGCCCTGTGGCACAGCGCTTGATGGACACGGCAGGTAGTGGGTCTGCTATCTCGGTGGGCGCAGCAGGAAGCAAGTCTGTTGTCTTGAGCTGGGTAGTCACAGGTGAGCTCAGCAATCAGTTCCTAGCCTAAGGAAAGATGCTTAATCCTTAAGGAAATGCCAACATTGGGAGGAGGAGGGAGGTTGCACCTTTATCTCAAGGGCCTTTGTTCTTGCCATAGGGAATATCTAAAGCAGATAATACAATGCATGCTCAACGGCCATGGTCAGGCCCTTTTGGAAGAACAAGGTCGGGCCGAATTAGGTTTACACCAAATGGTTTCCTCATATACTCCAATATATCCTGTGCTTGCCATTTATATTTGTCACATGGAACTCATATTAGTCAAGATTCTTTCCATTCCATGTGATACAAATTCAAGTTAAAATGGCTTAAGCAAAAACAGAATTCTCTAGTTCATACAATTCCAGTGGTAAGGCTGAGATAACGCATGTTCGAAACCAGAGCCTCAGAAGGTATCAAGATTTAGTTTCTCACTTTCTCCTGGCTCTGCTCTCCTTGGACTGACTTTAGCCTCAGGCAAACTCTTCCTCTCATGGTGGTCTGCAAATGCTAACTTATTTGAGTTTAGGATATTCAGTGTGAAAAACACAACAACAGGACCAACAATAAAAATAAGAACTGCCTTCTCCTAGGAGTTGCAGCAAAACTCCTGTAATTAAGTGATACCAGCCCAAACTGGTGACTCAAATCAATAAATATCTAAGAGAATGTACAATGGGGAAACAAAGAAGCAAACAAAGCTGTGTGCTTTAAGCTTCATCAGAAGTCTGGAGAGAGACCAGTGGATGGAAAAAATAGCATTAGGGAGGAGAGTTGTTTGGTCTCTATATTTAAATACTTTATTTTTGAAACCACAAGGGCTTTGCCAGTGAGATACTTCTTTCCTAAATTTCATGGACAATTATAATTTCCTAAATTGGGTGGAATAGAACTATATATACAATATAGTATTTGGTTTACCCACAGACCAATTTTGTTTGTTTGTTTGTTTATTGTGGTAAAAAAAAAAGTAACATAAAATTTACCATTTTAACCTTTTTTTTCTTTGGTGAGGAAGATTGGCCCTAAGCTAACATCTGTTGCCAATCTTCCTCTTTTTGCCTGAGGAAGATTGTCACTGAGCTAACATCAGTGTCAGTCTTCCTCCATTTTTGTATGTGGGATGCCACCACAGCATGGCTTGATGAGTGCTAGGTCCGTGCCCAGGAACTGAACCAGCAAACCCTGGGCTGTTGAAGCGGAGAATGCGAACTTAATTAACCAGTACGCCATCAGGCCAGGCCCCGTTTTAACCATTTTTAAGTTTACAGTACAGTAATGTTAACTATTTCACCTTGTTATGCAACAAGTCTCTAGAACTTTTTCATCTTATAAAACTGAAGTTCCACATCCATTGAATAATAACTCCAGTCTTCCTCTTCCCTCTGGCCCCTGGCAGCCACCCTTCTATTTTCTGTTTCTAAGAGCATGACTACTTTATTAGCATTTTTTTATTAGAAAGCTATTGTTTCTCTCTTTAAGGTAGTTTTAAAACCAGCATGCCTCAAAGCTGAAATTTCTGAAGAAGACACCCTTGAAATACTGTCAAAGGAGAATATGATTTTAAATATAAGACTTTGATCTTCTTGCATACATTATTAAGAATGTTGTCAAAGGGACAAGGTGAAACACACAGAGGTATATCAAAATATAGTGGATATAAGAACTTCATTTTATCTGATTACCTGGGCTAGCCAATTTTACTTGGTTACCTAGGTTAATTCCATAGCAAATTACTACATTGTATAATCTGGAACAAATTAAACTCAGCAACTATATTGTATAATGCATAGTTGTCCTTCAAAATTAGCATCATAACTCTAATGTTACTGAATGAAGGCAGAACAATACTGCTTCTCCTATGGGAGCTGCACCACTGCACTGAATCTCTGCTTTAGAACTCTGTCCAGGAGAGAAGCCATCTAGTACTTTGGCTCACTTGACAGCTGTATCTCTAAAGAGAAGAGATGCATCTGGCTTGAAGACCTTATTCATTAAGAACATCTTATCTGTGCTTCTCAAACTACAATTTATTCACTAATTTATTCATCAGATATTTATTGAGTGCCTGTAGATGCACGGCACTGTGCTAAGTTCTGGGGGAACAATGACGAGCAAATCCAGACATAGTGCTGCTCTCTTGATTACGATTTTCCCTTCCCATGTAGACTTTATTAGTGAGAAAAGAATATGCTGTGGAGCTAACATCAGTATTCTAATCCACTCATCAGTCATTCAATTTCCGTTCAACAAGTATATTATGGACTAAATGTTTGTGTCCTACCCCCTCCCCACTACCACCAAATTTATGTTGAAACTCTAATCCCCATTGTGATGGTATTTGGAGATGGGGACTTTGGGAGGTAATTAGGGTTAGGTGAGGTCATGAGGGTGGTTGCCCTCTTGATGGGATTAGTTCCCTTATGAGAAGCACCACAGAGCTTACTCTCTCTCTCTCTGCCAGGTGAGGACACAGTGAGAAGGGGCTATCTGCCAGCCAGAAAGAAAGTCCTCGCCAGAAACTGAACCCTGACAGACCTTGAGGTTGCAGCCAGCCTCCAGAACTGCAGAAAATAAATTTCTGTTGTTTAAGCCCCCCAGTCTGCGGTATTTTGTTATGACAGCTCTAGCAGACCAAGACCCACGTACTGAGTTTCCAGTGAGGCCCAGTGAATGTAAAGACAAACCCCAATCCTTGCCCTCAAGGACTCCCAGTCTCATGAGTACCAGACATATAAACAAAAAAATAGAACGTGGTAACTGTAGCAATGAAAGTGTGGTCTAGGGACAGTGGTGATACAAGACAGTGTGCTTGACTCCACTTGGATGGCTCAAAGAAGTCTCTTCAGAGAAATCATGAAATTTATTTGAGGCTGAGCAAAAAGTACGCAGAGTCACAGAGGCATGAAACAATATTATGCATGGAGGGGTCAGAGGACTAGGACATCAATAAAATATTTCCCAAGAACTTGAAAATAGTGAACAGGATTGCTCTCTGGGAGCTAAAACTAACCATGGATGCCAGAGTTTAAATATGATAGTTTAGATATAAAATTCTTCCAGGCTGACTTGACAGTAAACTTAACGGTGTATTAACATATTTAATGACAGGGTCAATCAAAAAAAGGCCACATTTTAATCATTTTTGAACTCTAGTTTACTCCTCCCCTTCCTTTTTTTTGTTATTATGAATGGTTGCAATAAATATCCTGCATATAGATTCCATTTAGGGTAGACGGCCAGGAAATATTTCTAGAAGTAGAGAAGCACATGGTGATATACAAATACCAGGAGATCAAAGTAATTTGGAATTCTGGAGAATAGTTGCCTGGAGAATAGCCAGAATCCACAGGTGACCTGGGTGAGCAATAAGTTTGGGGGTTGTTTGTAATTGCAGCATGACCCAATCTATCTTGCCCAATCTCTCCCTGTGGTTCACCTTCATTGGACCTCTCATACGGCTGCTTTGGGCAATGATTAACCTTAATCAAGATCCATGCGTGGCTGCCTCTGAAACCTGCAGGATTAAAATACCAGATGATTTCCCAATAACAAGATATAAACTTAAACTTAAATACATAAAATATATAAAAACTTTAATATTTAAATACTCTTAATAAATAAAACATAAATATTTCTCAGACGTAGGTGTCCCTCTATAAAATTTTGTCTTATTTACTTCAATAAAGATAGCCTAGGTGATAAAGGTAAGTCTTCCCAACCCATCTTGGGTCCCCTCTATCTTTTAGGATATCATTTAGCAAACAGGGTCATCAGAGGTCAAGTCCGTAATGCCTGTGTTCTGCCCTGTACCTCCTGTGAAAAAAATCAAAAAAACTTTCATATGTTTGAGCATATTCTGAACTCAGGTACACATGACTGCTACAGACACCTAAAACTTAGTATGTATTTAGCAGAGAAGAGGATATACAGAGTTCATCTACATCTTCTTTATTAAATTCCAAGGAAGTACCTTGGAAGTAGAACCAAAAATAACTCTATGGTGCTTGGCCTAAATCTACCTTGGCCTAAATCAGGGTTTCTAAACTTCAGCACTATTGACATATGGGGCAGGGTAATTCTTTATTGTGAGCGGCTGTCTTGTGCATAATAGAATGTTGAGCAGCATCCCTGGCCTCTACTCACTTCCCTGGCCAATAGCATACCCCAGTTATGGCAAAGAAAAATGTCTCTAGACATTGTCAAATGTCTCTTGAGATGCAACACTGCCTCTAGTTGAGAACTAATGGCCTAAATGAAGGTATATTTTTGTGACAGATATTGCTGAATGATGACAATTTTAAAAGCATATTAAGTTTGTGTAAAAAATTATCAAGATCAATATACAAGAATAGACACAGTAGATATTTTAATGAAAGCAATGGTCCTGCCATTCTTTATTTCTCCCAACACATATTTACAGAAGAAAAAGAATTGTACATTTTAAATTCTGATCATTATACAGATTTTTTTTGCAGCTGAATAATAAAAGAATGACTCTCTTAATGACTTTTTAAAACAACTTCAATGCTTCAAGGTACAAATTCTATGACAAACATTCAATAACTGGAGTAAGGTCACTTCAAAATGAAAGACACTTAGCACCCAGTAAAAGTGATGAAGGATCATCATTGGAGCCAGGATCTCTTAGGAGATCTGACCTGGAATTATCTTTACTACAGATTCACAATCCAATTTATCAACCTACATTGTAGACAGTTGGGTGAAAAAACACATGGAAGGAAAATCTCCATAGGTTTTTGTAGGATTAGAAGAATTTAGCTTTTGAAGAATGACATGTGAATCAGTGTTTTCCCTACGAGGCCTTGAAAAAGTTGCATCTTGAGGTGCCATAAAGAGAGTGAAACTTTTTGTTAGTAGTCAACAATTTCCAATACTGGTTTTCACTTTTTTTTAAAACAATTGTATTATAAATTGCTTTTTATAAAAGGCTAAAGGCACAGTGAAACAACGAACATTTGCACCTCACCATTTTAGAACTCAAAATAATTCAAAAGGCAAAATAATTCAGGCGGCCAGCACCTAATCTGTCCTGTAGGTGGCAAAATTATCCTAAGAGGAACCCAGGGACAAGAGGCAGAACTGCTGCACTGAGGTTAATAGTGGCAGGTGACTTAAAGCTTTACTTAAAATACAGCTTTTAAAGTTTTGAAATTTTTTCAAGTTTTACAATTGAAAGATGCATTTTGTATTGCTCTGAATTAACGAAGATTTATTTTCTGGATAGTCGGTACTAATGCTTAGAAATATATTCTTTCATTTTTCAGGGACTAGGTTTTTAGTCTGATTATCTCTAAAATTCCTCTCCTTTTGCACTTGTTGTCCAACAGGTTTTGCTTTATTGATGATTCATCCATATTGGAGGAAGAGAGGTTGTGAAACTAAAAATCTGTTATTACTTGTTTGTAGCTGTGAAAAGCAAGCTTGAAACCAATACCTAAAAGGGCAGAAATAAGGCCCCCTAGATTTCATCCAGTTTTATGTTTTTTTAATTATCTTGTATGGATGGCAGAATAGTAAGCAAGACTTTAAAGAAGTAATGGATAATTTACTACAGAAAATTTGGGGCATCACGATTATGACTACATTTATGTGTAAGAAACAAGGAAGCTTATAAATGATTACAATTAAAAAGCTAACTACAGCCAAATAACATTTTATCCTCAGGAGTTGGCATCACTAGTCTTTATAGCTTCTTTGCTTGCTTTCAGGATGGAAACATTATTCTCTGTCCTGGATTCGTCATTAAAAAGCAAGATACGAAAAAGAGTCACAGTCATCAAATAAGGACTAGTGGCAAGCACTGAATATATAGTTACCTGAAGAACTAAGACTAAATGAGAGCTAGGAGGGAGAAAGTATAGTATGTTATACCAGTATGTTCTGAAAATGTTAATATAACATGACTTTAAAAAATAGAAGCAGGGGCCGGCCAGGTGTCGCAGTGGTTACGTTCACACGTTCCACTTCTTGGTGGCCCGGGGTTCACCAGTTCCGATCCCAGGTGCGGACATGGCACTGCTTGGCAAAAGCCATGCTGTGGTAGGCGTCCCATGTATAAAGCAGAGGAAGATGGGCATGGATCTTAGCTCAGGGCCAGTCTTCCTCAGCAAAAAGAGGAGGATTGGCAGTAGTTAGCTCAGGGCTAATCTTCCTCAAAAAAAAAAAAAAGAAAAATAGAAGGAGAATAGGGAGAGCAAATGAAAAAAATTTTAACTGTTTTGGTTATCATATTGGTGGTGGTTGTATTAGTATTGTTATGCTAAAACTATTGCATGTATAAGGTAGATAAAGGAAATGAATAATTGTGGGATATTCTACTTCTATCATACCCTGTGTCCTTGAAAACCAGGATTATCAATATAGAAAAAAATGGAGATATACTTGTAATAGAAAGGATTAGGTAAAAATCCTGTAGTACTCAATTTGATTTGGAAGTATCAAAATAAACTCATGAAATGTTTTATCCTTAAAAAACATAGATATTTCCTAGCTTTCTCCTAGAAACAGTGACCAATGTAATAGCAATGAGCATCCTCAGAGCCTAGATTATGGTTCTGAAATACCATTTCTCACCGTCAGTAACCAGGCTTCTCAGAGAAATGACTGATTCCAGGTCTGGATGCAGGAAGCATACAAGTTGAGCTTGGAATATCTAGTCATAGGAGACAGCAAGGAAGCTATTAAAGACTGCAGAGTAGTGTCAAAAGGACTCAGAACCAACTTGATGAGGTTCCCAATGGCCAAAGATGGGACAATTTGAGCTTTAATAAGGTAATATTTGAAACGGATTGAAACTTATCAAATACGTGTGAATCCATGAGTTCATAATACTAAAAAAAAAAGTCATCTCTGGAAGATGATAGGGAACAAGTCTATTATCTTGACAATTGGTGAATAAAGGGAAAATTCAAATATTGACTTTCCCTTTCCCTTTCACTGGTTAACCAAATAGTAGATGTAGGGAAACATCTCTTTATAAAAATCTTCCAACTAATGAATGAAAAAAATGATAGAATACTCCAACCCCACAATGGATCCAGGCATTGAGTATCAATTTTACTGACATCACAAAAAGAGAGAACCAGACATTATGTGCCCTCTGATGAAAGAACACACCATGACCTGTAGTCTTGCCAAAAGGACTGAACCTGAGTCTGCTCAAAGCTCCGGATCCATGTGTCACATCCAGAGGGGAGAAGAACATGCTGAATTGCACCATGAGTATGCAATCAGCAAAATATAGACTGTGCGAAACTTTATAGGTCATAAGACCAGGTTCTTCAACTGGTAAATTTTAAGGAAAAGAAAAAAGGGGGAACCTTTAGATTAAAAAGAGATGTAAGGGGCCAGCCCTGTGGCCTGGCGGTTAAGTTCGGGCGCTCTGCTTTGGTGGCCCAGGGTTTCACCGGTTTGGATCCTGGGCGTGGACATGGCACCACTGATCAGGCCATGCTGAGGCCGTGCCCCACACAGCACAACCAGAGGCACTCACAACTAGAATATACAACTATGTACTGGGGAGCTTTGGGAAGAATAAAAAACACTAAAAAAATTTAAAAAGAAGGTTGGCAACAGTTGTTAGCTTGGGTGCCAATCTTAAAAAAAAAAGAGAGAGATGTAAAAGATGTATGTAATAAAACAATTCTAAATGGGTAAGGTTAAAATGCAGTGTGTAGAGGTACACACGTGGGTGATGATAGAGAAATGCAAAGAAGTGATTACTATTGCAATCAATGTAGTGGTTACTTCTGTGGGGTTGGGGAAGAAGATCGTCAACTGTGACAGGACAGACAGAGGACATCCAGGGTGGCAGGCAGAGCTCTAAAAGAGTATTTCCCTAAAATAATGTAATAAGCTATACATTTTCTTTTGGTTTTCAGTTACTTATGTTTTATTTTATAATTTTTCTAAAGGATAAAATAAAAAAAAATCAAAGCCCTTAGGGTTTTCCACTAAAAATTATGCATGAGAATACTTCTACTGTAAATATCAGCTGATGGCTCTTAAAAAATTGCCTATATTATAGAAATATTTCTAAATAATAAGCTACAAATATTTGAAAAATATAGTATTAAATTCTTATGTGTGCACAGTTATAAAAAGTCAAATAATTAAGTATACATTCCTAACACAAAGTTTATCTTGTTACAGTATTATGTTACACAATTTGGTTAAACAGACTTCGCTGACTTCCAAAATTTTCCTTTCCTACTCTCATGTAAGGTTATTCATGTTATTCTATTAGATATTAGAATATGAGCATTGGAACAGATTTCATATTTCCTTGAAAGTCCACACTTTGTTTCACTCTCCATCTTTTTACATAGAACAAACATTAGTTATCTTGCCCAGCCATGAAGGTAATTATTAACATGTAGCATTACACACAGTGTCATCCAGTTTACAAATAAAGATCCTTCACCCACATACCCAGCCTCGTGTTCTCTTCCCTATATTAATGGCTGATGGAGACAATTTTTTGTCATTAAGTGTCTAAGAAACTCAAGAATGTAAAACATTTAAACCACCATAGTGAAAGTAGTTTTAAAAGGCAATATAACAATAAACACGGGCAAACATTTAACTGTGTTGTACATTTTTGCTCATTAAACATCGACCATTTCCCTTCAATTTTTCAAGCAGCATCTTAACAAATGGTGCAATTGTATGATTTCCTTCTCTTTCCTTTTAAAAAAATTATGTGGTGTTCGAGCGATTCACATATTCCAGAAGAGAGCGGTCTAAGACCCTTCGGATAAGAGCCTCCTCAATTATATTAAAATCCTACAATAAAGAAAAATAGTTAGAAACATATAATGAGAGACAATAGTTTTCAGAAACTGGACAATGAGAGTCAATGCAATGCCCTCATTTTGCAGGAAACCAAGGCCCTGAATTTAGTGATCTCTCAGTTTCCATAAAAACTGTCACAGAACCCAGGATGTTTGCTTTGTGGTTAGTGCATGTTCTATTTCATTTTACTGCCTATCAATTAACCAGTTATTGTCATAGTAAAATAGTCTGGATTTGGAATGTCAAGGTTTTATCTGATCTAGCTAGTAGTTTGTAGTCAACATTACAAATCTTGGTAAGAGTGTTATGTTTCACATAAACATATAATATGGAATAAAATTAAGACATTCCCATAGGATTCACCAATCCCAACAGTACTACTGAATATCTATTTCCAAAAAAAAATTGAAAACAAATCTTTCTTCTTGCCTCCCTGAGGTCAAAATGGAATTCAAAACTTTTAAATCAGCACATTTTGTAAAAAAAATAAAAACTATTAAGAGCTCTATCCTCTGCAATCCATCTCCTCTTCCCCAATAAACTAAAAAAAAAGTAAACTCTCCATTGGCAGTGCATTCTAAAACATAAAAGTAACTAAGCAAAATCCAAAGGAAAGCCATAAAGCACAGAAGAGAACAAGATATGTACTAAACAGTGGCTTGTTCTTAAGCAATTTATTAAACTTTGGGATTCAGATACTTCACAGCTAAGTGAGGATCATAATACAGTACTCATTTCACAGAAGTTGCTGCAAGGAATAAAATTAGGTAATTTGTATAAAGTGCATCGTATAGTACTTGGTGGTAACTTAAGAAACAAAAAAGCAAAACAGAGAACATCCCTTCAACTTCATTCCATATCCAAGAATATGGGTTTTTTAAATTTTTATTTATTTATTTTTAAGATTGGCACCTGGGCTAACAACTGTTGCCAATCTTTTTTTTTTTTTTCTGCTTTTATCTCCCCAAACCCCCCTGTACACAGTTGTATATCTTAGTTGCAGGTCCTTCTAGTTGTGGGATGTGGGACACCGCCTCAATGTGGCCTGACGAGCGGTGCCATGTCCGCGCCCAGGATCCGAACCCTTGGCCGCCACAGCAGAGTGCGCGAACTTAACCACTCGGCCACTTGGAGCCGACCCCCAAGAATATGGTTTTGAGTGGGGGAAAGTGACTTCTTCCTGACCTGCCCTGGATCATACTGTGTCTGAAAGGTCTTGAGAAGAACGGACTGAACATGAATAGTCAGAACAGGTATGGAATCAACCTGGCTTTTAGAACATCTTATGGAGCTAAACTAAAGAGGAAGCATTATGCGTTGTGAAAAATGAGCACACGCAGACCAGAACCAGGCTCTGGTGAGGCCTTGCGTGCTTTAGGCGCCAGGAAAGACATTATCGGAGAGATGGAGCAGAGAATGTGAAGCCTCTGTGGGGCAGCTTCTTCGATTCTTCCAGTGGTCCTTCCACTCCCACATCCTCTCTTCCCTTCAACCCGCCTAACATCAGGGCCCAAACTGTGAAAATCACTTTAGATGCATTATCTCGTTTAACCCTCACAAAAGCTTTAGGGAAGAGGTGTTTTTATTCTTCTCACTCAACAAATGAACAAGCAGAGGCTCAGAGGTTAAATATCTTGCCCAAGGTCACACACTTGTGACAGAGCTGTTACTTAGAACCCAGGTCAGGACTCAAGGTCCTTGTGTTGAACCTGGATAATCACAGTGGGCAGATCAGAAAGCAAGGAGAAAATTTACAAATGACAGTCTTTAACAATTATTAAATTCTACCCTAAATAGCATGAAAAGAAAACAGTCAAATCATGTGAATTACATGCAAATTCAAATTTAACCCTTAACATTTCACATATTTAAATAAAAGTAACAATAAAATATTCTATTTCAGAACATGGCTATGAGTGATTTTTCTCCCCATAATAGACTGAAAGGGACTCAGAAGACAACCCATTACCCTCACATGGCGACGCATGGACCGAAGTACAACAAAAGCTATGTTACTTTTTGCTTATTAGTCTCATTTCTGATCGTGGGAAATACAGTCATAAGTAAAGGACTATTCATATTATACTTAAATTTTCTTACATCTTAAAAAAAGTCTTAATATGAGGAGATTGGCCAGGAGTTGGTCGTTATTGATGGATCAGTGATGGGTATATGGAGGCTCATTATACTATTCCATCTACTTTTGCACATGTTGAAAATTTTTTCATAATAAATTTTTTAAGTTTAAAAAAGTTCAGTAAACATGAGTGTTGTGTTTTATAGAATTTAAATTAAAAATAAGGCCTGTGTGTCTCACTACTGACAATGTCATACCTACTAACAGCCATTTAAAAAGCAACTGGATGCAGAAGAAACTCTCTAAGCCATTTCATTACTGATGTGATTTCATCTGAGCTATGTAAGTTTTCAAGTTCATAAAAATTATAACTATGTATAGGGAGGGACGAGAGTAGAAATTAAAATAATTTGAAAGCAAAATCTGGTTCTTTACACATGGATCACAAAGAAAATAATTTTGTCTAAGGCAGATAACCACTGTAATATTAACAGTCAAATTTATGAAACATTATATTTTTATGATTTCCTACTTAATGCTAATAGTTAACACTTCAGCTATATACAAATTTTTTTCTCTAGAATTTTATTTACTTGTTTTAAAAAAGGTAAGCTTAACACAGACAGCATAAAAACAAAGTAAAAGTAAGAAAATATACTCACTAGGAAATCATCATAAAACAAAGTGTGATTGACTTGCAAATGTCTTATTAAACTGCCACTGAAGCTGTTCGGATTCTCATTAGGTATTAATCGGCAAATGGGACAGAACTGGAAATAAACAAGACCAAGAGTTCAAGAAAGAATTTAAAATAATCATTAGTTTCAGATTTAAAAAATAATCGTTCAACAAAGCGAATTTTAACTTCATGAATATATTGGCCATACTTCAGTATTATGTTTTAAAATTGCATGAATATTAAAGCAACATTAAACAAATAAAATCACATCTATTCTTCATATGTATTTCTTGTATATAACTATTTGTTTCATATTTATCAATTTATTATTTAAACAATATTACAGTTGGTAGACGTACCATAAATTACTTAATTAGTTGCCTACCTTGTGGAAGACAAGTTTTTTTGTATGTGGATATTTTGTTATTATAAATGACATTATCTATAGTGTTTATCTTTGGGGGATTATTTTCTTAGGATAAATGACCAGAAATGGAGATTAGTAGGTCAAAGGTTATGAATATTTACAATTCATAATATCTATTGCTCTATAGTTTTGTATTTTTTTTAAAGATTTTATTTTTTCCTTTTTCTCCCCAAAGCCCCCTGGTACATAGTTGTATATTCTTCATTGTGGGTCCTTCTAGTTGTGGCATGTGGGATGCTGCCTCAGTGTGGTTTGATGAGCAGTGCCATGATGGCGCCCAGGATTCGGACCAACGAAACCCTGGGCCGCCTGCAGTGGAGTGCGCAAACTTAGCCACTCGGCCATGGGGCCAGCCCCTGCTCTATAGTTTTTTATTGCTATCAGTAATATAGATTATCACACACCAGCATCAGTTCTTAGTATTTACGTGTATTTTCCTAATTTAATAGCCATTAATTGCTCTTTAAAAAAATTTTTTTTCATTTTGAAAAAATGGGTAATGAAATGGGTTGAGATATTGACAAACTCACAAGAAATTGCAAAAATAATGCAGAAAGGTCCCATGTCCCCATCACCCAGCTTCCCCAAATGGAAACATCTTACATAACTATAGTACATTATCAAGACCAGGAAAATGGCAATTAACTAGACTACAGATCATACTTAGATTTCATCAATTTTTGCATGAACTCATTTTGGGGGGAGGGGTTGTACATTTGTGTAGCCCTATGAAATTTTATCACATGTATAGGTTCATATAACCACCAACACAATCAAGATACAGAACTGTTCTGTCACTACAAGGGAGCTCCCTGATGTTACCTTTTCACTTTCTCTTCTCTCCCTAACCCTGGCACCCACTGATCTGTTCTCCACCTCTATAATTTCATCATTCTGAGAGTGTTATATAAATAGAGTTATACGGTATTTAATCTTCTGCGATTGGCTTTTTTCGTTGAGCTTAATGACTTTGAGATTCATCTACATTGTTGCCTGCATCACTAGTTCCTTCCTGTTTATTGCTGAGTAGTATTCCATGGTATGGATGTACCACAGTTTGTTTATCTATTTACCCCCTGAAGGACACTTGTTCTTTCTACTTTTTGGCTGTTACAAATAAAGCTACAATGAATATCTGTGTACAGATATTTGCACAAGCACATTTTCCTTTCCTAGGATAAATTTCCAGGAGTGTGATTGCTGGGTGTTATGGTTATGATTATGGTTATGGTTATCTGTATATGGTGTTATGGTTAACTTTATAAAAAACTGCCAAATTATTTTCCAGAGTGACTGTACCATTTTACATTCCGATCAGCAATGTGGAATTATCCAGTTTTTCCTCATGTTTGCCAACACTTGGTACTGTCAATACTTTTTTATTTTAGTCCCTTTGATAGGTGTGTAAGTGGTATCTCATTACGGTTTAAACATGCATTTCCCTACTGGCTAATATAAATGACTCTTTTAATGTATATTGCTTTATTATGTTTTAAGCTAGGTTTTTAAAAAAATTTATTTCTTCATGTATTCATTACCTAAAATACCAGATTCAGAATCATTACTGAATGCTAAGCATGTGCTAAGTATAAATTAGGTGGTATTCTCATTTGATCTTCACGAAAATCCAAGGAATTATTATCCTTATTTTGTTGAAGAACCTAATTTCAGAGGGGAAGAAATAAGCTTCAATTTATCCCACTATAAGTATCAGCAATGGAATCTAAGCCTCTACTAGATAATCCAGTGTTCTTCTCATATTATAACAGTGTCTAATTTATCACCTTGGATGATGTTTTTCTTTAAATCTAAATGAGGTCTTTATATAATTCTTTTCTTTCTTATTGTTTTATGGGGTCCTGGTTTCAATATGCTCAATTTCTATAAACAAGCTCCATTTCTGAACTTTGCTCTACTCCATTAATCTTTTTTTTTTTAAACACTGGCACCTGAGCTAAGAACTGTTGCCAACCTTTTGTTGCTGTTTTTTCGCCTGTTCTCCCCAAATTCCCCAAGTACATAGTTGTATATTTTAGTTGTGGGTCCTTCTAGTTGTGGCATGTGGGACGCCACCTCAGCGTGACCTGACGAGCAGTGCCATGTCTGCACCCAGGATCCGAACCAGCGAGACCCTGGGCTGCCGGAGGGGAGTGCGAGAACCTAATTAACCACTCAGCCATGGGGCCGGCCCCTACTCTGTTAATCTTTATGTCTTATTTTTAATAAAATGACATCATTCAAATTATTATTGCTTTCTAACCACTTATGATTTTCTAATGCTCTAGCTATCTTGGTTAACTGGCAACACTGGCTATCGCAAGACACCACTGAATCTACTCTGAGACACCTATGTAGTAACAAGAACAGAGCTGAGACCAAGAAATATTTTAACAGAAAAGCAACTAATTTTTTGTGGTGTGGAAGAAAGAATATGTGTGTGAGAGAAATGTGTTCATTCAACACTCTTTATTGTGCCTCTACTCTGTGCTAAGCACGTGGAATACAGAAACCAGTAAGCTAGGGTTGTGTTGCAGGGCCTTTGAAGTCAGCAAGCCTTGGGTTCAAATCCTAGCACTGGCTCTTACCAGCTGTCTGACCTTCGACACGTAAGTTCCCTCTTCTGTCAAATGGAGACACCACTACCTATCTTGTAAAGTAGTTATGATGTTTATAAATAATGTCCTTAATGTGCCAAGTACATATGAGGCATTTAATAAATGCCATATATTTACTACTATTTTGATCCCTGTCCTTGAATAGCTGGGGCTCCCTAAGGGAAGATTACACATGTCCTGTTCACCCTTGCATTCCCAGTACCCAGAAAATAGTTTCCAATTTCATCCCAGCCTCTCACTGACTTAACTGTGGCAAATAATTAATCCTAACCTGTAAGATGAGAATTATCTCTGTTTTGTGGGGCTGTTGGTAGATTCAAAATAAGACATAATTTCACATTATGAAGCCCAGTCACTATATTAGCTGAGTCCTTGGCACATATAATAAACGGCTTATCATTTAAGCAGATAGTTTCAACGCAGCATAACAAGCACTATATTCAAGATATGAACAGACAACTGTTCAAGACCTGAAAAGGGAATCACTAATTTTGCCCAGGAACTCAGGAAAGGACTCAGCCGAGTTTCTGGTAACTGAAATGAGTCTTAAAGAACGAGCCAGTCATGCCCAAGGAGGCGCATCACAGGCAATGGAATCAATGTGGAGAAAGCCTGGAAATCCTAAAAGGACAGGGCAATGGAAATAGCTCAGCACAGCTGAGGACAGGGCAGGTTGGAGGAAGTGGTGGGAGACGAGTTTGGCACGAGGAGTTGGGACCAGTTCAACTCAATAGATCCTCATTTGAGCGTTGAACATGGTTTCTGATGACACCGCGCCAGGAGCCAGAGGTACAGAGATGACTAAGCCCTGGCCCTACCATTAAGGAGCTTCAAGTCTAACAGAGGAGAAAGCTACAGGAAACCTGGAATTTTAAGCAAAGTAGTTTTTGTTTTTAGTCTGATGTTAATAAGGAGCGAGTGGAGGCTTCAGTCTTCCAGTGTGCAGAAAATTTAGTTGTGTGACTAAAGAGATTTCCACTAGAAGGACACTGCAAAACAATGGGCTAAAGTCTGTGCTACTCCAAAAATTTCTTTTAATTCTTACATTGGGGAATTTGACCTGTTGGAGGAAAGGGTAAGAATAGGAAGGAGAAGGAAATGGTAAATGAGAGACTGACTGATCATCACCTAAGTACCTAAGTGTTCACCCACCCTCTCCCTAACGTTGCCATTTTCCTAACATCAGCTCATCCTGTATTATTCCTTTCTACTCAGTGCTCCCAGCCCATACTACTCATATTAGGTACCAATAATTGTTCAGTGTACATTCAAAAGATCTTCACCTCATCTCAGTATGGACTTTATCTGATGGGGAATGTAATGGGCAAGTAACAGCCACCACATTAGAAGCTACCACCAACTTCAATCCTTCGGAATGTCTACTACACTGGACACCCAGCTCTATCTGTGATTTCGATTAACCTCCACAGCCACTCAGCCAATTATAGAAAACTTCCTATATGATGACAAATGCCATTTGGAGAAGAAGTTAAAGTTTCCTGAATCCAACGCCAAAAGAAGAGAAAGGAGCCAGGCACTGAAAATAATTACAGGCAAATCTATAACCAAAATTAAGGTACCAAATTGCACATCTAATTTAGTAAGAGTTTGAAAGCAAATTTAATGATGATTTTTCTTCCTTCCAAAACATTTGTGCACACACGCTCCCACGCCCCAGTCAAGTCACAGGTATTCTGAAGGAAACATCTCTTGGAAATAACCTGCTGTGGGGAGGAATGGCTCAGGCTCTAGTCACCCTAGTTTTTGTTCCAAACCAAGAGAAGTCCTGTCACTTCCCTTAAGGAATGAATCTCCGGAGCAAGACAGAAAATAAAAGACGAGAGGAATCTTTGAACCTGGGTAACCGGAATTCTGCTTTTCTTTATTATCTTTTTTTTTCATATCACTACATCCTACTACGTGCTAGGTTCTCCACCAAGAACTGGACATGCAGGGTTGAACAAAGGAGTTAAGTTCCATGACTTCAAGAATTTAATAATTTAGAGAGAGAGAGACAGGCATGAAATGAATAGACAATTACAAATTGTGGTAAACTAGAAAAAAAGAGGTGAGAAAAGCAAGAGCTGAAATTAATTTGGGTGTCAGGGAGGGCTTCCAGAGGAAGTGAGACTTAAGCTGAGCTCTAAAGGATAAATAAGAGCCAGCCAGAGAAAGAAAGAGGACCCTGGGCAGACAAGATAGCCAGAAAGTGTGGTTTTGGCTGAAACATCTTTCCTTTACAAGATAAACTACCAAACTTCTCTCAGAAGTGGTCTCATAATTCAATCGGAAGCAAGCTGTTTGTGTCATTCACCTCCTTTGAGTCTATTATTCCACAGATATACTTTTTCAAAAAAATAAAACATGGCAGAACGTAACTACTGTGTGACAAAAAGGAGCTGTTGGCTGTGAAGGCTGCCCGCGAGGAAGGTCAAATTCCCTGATGTTCCTAACCTACTATCCCAGTCTTGAGCAACTCAGGAAATAAAAATTAGGGGCTAGCCCAGTGGCACAGTAGTTAAGTTTGCACGCTCCGCTTCAGCAGCCCGGGGTTCACAGGTTCGAATCCTGGGCGCACCTATACACCGCTCATCCTGTGGCAGCATCCCTCAGACAAAATAGAGGAATACTGGCACAGACGTCAGTTCAGGGACAATCATCCTCAAGCAAAAAGAGGAAGATTGGCAACGGATGTTAGCTCAGGGCCAATCTTCCTCACCAAAAAACCCAAAACAAACAAACAAACAAAAAAAGGAAAAGAAAGATTAGTTGCTTGTAGTTTGATTTCAGAATTACCTAATTGTATCTGGAAGGTAGAATCACTCTCCCAAGCCTCTAACTGGCCTGAAACTTACTACGCCAGGTAAATTAGATGATGTGACTGATCTCATCTGCAGGCAAGCCCAGCAATCGAATCCTTTAAAGCAGTAATTCCTTGCTAACTTCCACAGCAATCCAGAAGCAGCCTCAGGCTCAGTCCTCCTTGTCCAGGACTTCCACCAGGGTGTTTTTAACTATGTGTCCCCAGTGTGGATCCCTAAGCACGTGAACTCCAGCTATGCCACAATACCTACCTCTAGCCTTTTCATAACCACAGCATAGATCCTGACTTCTATTTGGCTCTAGATCCTTCGGAGTGACATGTGTCTTCAGCTTCTAGTCAAGAACGAACTGCTAACAGTGAAAACCTAAAGGTCTTCTGTTCCAGTGACCATCTCTAGATGGCCCTGGTCTGTTACAGAACCATGGATTTTCTGAACAATCTGCTCCCACCTCAAGGCCGTGATAGCATCCCGGTCTTCTGAAATTTTACCACTTCATCCTCCCCATGCCTCCCAGCTTGGTTTCCCCAACCGTGAGAGTACATGGCTTCCTCTGAGAACTCTCCACTAGCCTTGATTTCACATAGTTGCTTAGTAGAGCACAGGTGTTCACCATGCAGGCCCTGGAGCTGGACCACTAGGTGCAAATTGTAGCTCTGCTATTTACCTTGCAAGACTTACATAACCTCTCTGAGCCTCAGTTTATCATTTGTAAAATGGGGATAATAATCATACGTATCTCATAGGATTGTTGTGAGCACTATCTACCTACCTATCTGTCTATCTAATATACTAGTTTCAATCTCATCCACATACAGAAAGGATTTTATGAAAAAAACAAACTTAAAACACAGTTCAAAAAGCAAAAACATATATATAAAAACAACGCACATATAGACATATATATGTATAGATGTGTGTAAGAATATATATACACACACACACATAATCACGTACATACATAACATAAAACTAAAATAAAACTCAAAATAATCTTCAAGGTATAATTATACATTTGTTAAGCCTGAGTAATTTTAAAATAAATGTACCCAATCTTGGCCAAGTTAAGGTGAAAGGGGTTTAATCATAAATTGCTGACACAAATATAAATTGACTTAAACTTTTTGGAAGGCATTTTGGGAGCGTATTTCAAGAGTTCTTAAAAAGTTTACACTCCTGGTCCCAGAAATATCAATCTAAGGAATTTCCCTGTAGGAAGAAATCCGATAGAAGGAAAGGTTTAAATGTACAAGAATATGAATTCAAATCCTAAAAACTGGCAACAATCCAAGTGTTCAAAAATAGCAGAATAGCTGAGTAAACGATGACGTACCCATCGCCACTCTTCTTTTCCTCACAACTACACAAAAATGAAAATTATAACACCACACTGCCAAGTAAAACTAAAATGCTAGGTTGAAAAGAAAAAAGGCAGCCTTCACAATGGACCTATGAAATAATGAGCAATATGTATATTTAAAGTGCAAGCATATGGATAATTATTCAGACTAGGAAATAAAACAATAGGTTGATTAATAAAGACGAATGACTGTCAACTTTCCATTTCTAGTGTACTGTCACGATAACCCTCTTTGCATTATTAAAAAAAGCTTTTAACTTAGGATGTGACTGGTTAGTATACTAGTTAGACCTTAACTGTGCATTTTAGATCTTCTTGTTGATTATGCCCATGGTTATCTGTAAGAGATGTCTAATTTCATAAATAAAAGAATGACTGCACATTAGTAATTCTTATCAGTTTCAACTCAACACTTTCATATTGTTAATAGTCATAGAACTACTGGGACTGGCCTGGTGGCCGAGTGGTTAAGTTCGCGCGCTCCGCTGCAGGCGGCCCAGGGTTTCGTCTGTTCGAATCCTGGGTGCGGACATGGCACTGCTCATCAAACCATGCTGAGGCGGCGTCCCACATGCCACAACTAGAAGGACCCACAACTAAGAATATACAACTATGTACCGGGGGGCTTTGGGGAGAAAAAGGAAAAAATAAAATCCTTAAAAAAAAAAATAGTCATAGAACTACCATAACCTTGACATAAACTATCCTTTATATCACGTCTATAAGTAGAAGCCTAGTAAATGGATTTTCTAAAGTATATTGAATTTAGACATTCCAGAAATATAACAACAAAAATCCTTACCACAGGTCTCCTTTCCGATCTGTGATGAGTAATGCAATGATCCAGCAAACTGTCTTCATCCAATTCCCTCTGACAAAATGGACACACGCACCTGGAAATTGCATAGAATACAAGTACTACTAAAATTGTTAGCACTTAACTGGAGGTAAAAAATAGAACATAGGTAAATCTAGTTTCCAGTCCTCGTTCTTTCAGATTTGATATCATTTTTCCTATCCTGGTAATGGTGTTGGTGCCTGAATTTTTTCTCATGAGAAATGTAAATGTGTATCCTCATAGGGACAGGGCAGAGAAACAGTTATAACACACTTGAAACACTTTGTTCTTTCTGGAAGAAAGTACAATCTGAGCACTCACTAACTGAGAAATTGAGGACACACCACCCAGCTGTCCCTGGGTTCCTTTTTCTGTCTCTTTTTCTTCCTTCCTTTGCTAATTCAGGTAACATCTAAATTGGGTGTTATTTGTTCTCCAACTCCACTAGCATATATATCTACAGGTGTATATAAGGAACATTTGTCCCTTACATCTGTGCTGTCCAATCCAGTAGCTGTTAGCCATATGTGTCTATTGGCACTTGAAATGTGGCTAGTCCAAACTGAGATATGCAGGAAGTATAAACTAAACACTGAATGTCAAAGGCTTATTTAAAAAATGTAAAATATGTCAATTTTTACACTGATTACATGTTCAAATAATATTTTGGCTATATTTGGTTAAATAAAATATATCAAATATTAATTTCACTTGTTCCTCTTTACTTTTTTAGTGTGGGTACTAGAAAATTTAAAATTACATATATTTCTCATTGTATTTCTATTGGATAGTGTTGCCTTAAATTCTTAGGAACAATATGGAGGCTTGGAATTTTTTGCTCACTTTCCATTATAAATATAACTTCCTGTTCCCCAAGGCTTGTACTCTGGGACAAGTTCCCTGTATAAGAATTTTAAAAATCTGAACATATAGTAAGTTCTTCTATAAAGCAAAGATTTCTATCTTAAATGCAAATATTAATCTATCTTGTAAGATTGATTAATCAACAACCCTTCTCATTTTCTGCTATTTTAATTCTAAGTAGCAGGAGAAATTAGGATTTAAATTAGCTTTCATATATTTTTAAATTTTCATAAAGCCTATGAACCTTGCAACTAAACCCACAAACTTTCTTAACCCATTTGTTATCCTTTCTTCCTATTGGTCTTTGTAGCCAATCTAATAGAATCTACACTCTGCTTAGAGCTAAAATACTCATTTAAAGTTTATAATACATGATATAAGATTAATCCTATAATAACAGGTACATTTGCAAAGAAATCTCTAGTAAAACAAAAGGAAGGGGGCGATCATTTAGACTTTCAGGTTAGGAAATTTAAGCTATATTTTGAATATATTTTCTTGAAAGAAGCAGAACTAAGATTCTCCTTCAGAAGAGAGGAAGAAATCACACTCTTACTGAAGACCCCTATCGCACAACTGAGTTTATAAGCAGATTTAATAGTTTCTAAGCCATCAGCCGATGCAGGAGAACACAATCATTTCTTTATTTCTCCAGTACAGAGAGACTCCAACGTTTGTAATTACTCTGGCCATCAGGATAGTAGTCATGACCCAGATTTGTTTCTTTTCTTTTTTTAAAGGAAAAAAAGATTAACGATCAATATCCTCCATTATACCTATTAGCCACCTCCACCCTTCCTCTAGCCCTGTAAAAGAATATCCACCAAGCAGCTGTAGGACTCCAAATGCCTGCCCGAGGCCCCTTCTTCCTTGTTAGGATATATATCCCGAGATGTCACTTCCTGCTTTCTAAAGGGAAACCAGCAAAATGAGAGGGAATGAGCTGGGAAACAGAGCAGCGGTGATGGAAAAGTAAAGATGAATAAGCTTTTAACCATGATTTACTTCAGCAAGCTACTAGTCAGAAAACAGAGCCTGGCAGAAATTGAACAGTTCTGCATTCTATTTTTGGATCTTCCTGAATACAAACTTGTCTGAGGAAGTTTCCCCATCTCTCCTGTTTTCTGTTGGTTCCCCCATGCAAAGTTTTTCAAGTAAAGAGAGCAAAATTCTTTCATAATTATTGCTATTAACAAATGATTACCAATAACAGGTATTATGATTAAGAGCCTAAACATAACTACATAATTTTCACAATAAAAATGTTAAACTTTCCAGCCCATTAAATTCTATATAGACATATCAAATTTCGCATTAAACTATATTGTATTGAAACAAACCTTGTTGCTGTCTCCCCAAGTTCTTGTAGTGGTCCATACTTATCTATGTACTTCTGACAAGTTCTTATGTGTGCCCTCATTTCACTGAGGCAAACCTATACAAAAGCAAATTGAAAATAAACTCACTTTTGGAAAGGGGTTCAATGAAGTCTTATGTGATCCGGTTTTATGACTTTCATTATTTCAAATAAGGTCATAGTGTGAGGTCAGCAGATTAAAAGCATGCATTCATGACAACAGCACAACAAAGTTAAGGCGTTATCAAGAATAACACTTTTAAAATTTCTGTACTACTTAGAAGATCCAAAGATTGAGAAAGAAAATGGGGAGAGGACAAGGAGAGCAAGACGGAGGAAAGAAAAAAAAGAAAAGAAACAGAAAGAAAGGAAAATGAAGATAAAAAGAATAAATGGATGGATTTTAGAGATGTTCCTAGTAAGTAAAAAGAAACCCTGTGCCTCAGAGAAAGATATGAATACCATGGTTTTATAATATATCCAGCAGTATTACATGAATTCACAATACACAGTATACTTAATGGGCCCATTAAGAGTAAACATAAAAGACAGCTCTTGCAGTCCATTTTTTATGAAGGCAGAATAAAGAGCCCTTGTTCCTCCAGATATACATTCAGAAATCCTAACCAGGAGGGATCTGTTGCTCAATAACACATATTCTACTAAAAGTGTCATCAGATACTGATAAGATCTTGTGCTAAAGGAAGCTCTGTACAGCTGTGGTAAGGGGGCCTACCCACCCTGCTTCATTTTGCCCAAGCTACGGAAGTTAAACCTCAAATATGAAACCTACCATGTCAAGGAAACAGTTATAATTGCTTAACAAAAGGTAAAAAATAAAATCAAGTGGAAATGTAAAGACAAATCCTTACTTTACAAATATCTATCTAAAAGAGGTAAAAACTAGGACCAATCTAGGTAGCTCTCTTAAATCAGATTGTTTTACAACCTTTAAAATCCAACTTTGCACATTAGTGCTCTCTTGTCTCTTTACTACTTTTGTTAAAAGTTTCTTTCTTCCTCTTTGTATTCCTTCATCAACAAAGAGAAGCATTCCTCATATAAATCAGCAATTTGGGGGGGCCAGCCCCACAGCGTAGTGGTTAAGTTCAGTGCACTCAGCTTCAGTGGTCCAGCTTCGTGGGTTGGGGTGTTTGGATCATGAGTGTGAACCTACACCACTCATCAGCCATGCTGTGGCAGAAACCCACATATAAAGTCGAGGAAGACTGTCATAGATGTTAGCTCAGGGCTAATCTTCCTCAGCAAAAAATGAAGCAATTTGGGGACTATATGCTGACAAATGAATTGATAAAATCATAGAGTAAGACATTGTGAGAGAGGGCAGAAGAAACATAAGCCACTGTGCTTGCAGTAAAGGTGCTTATAATCTAATGGAGGGGAAAAAAAGATATGTAGACAAGTGTATAGGAAACTGTTTGATGCTAGGTACTGGAATATGAAGGCCAGACCTCACAGAATGTAGATGTGGCCTGCACTCTGAAGAATAGAGTCTAAAATGGCTATAGAAGGAATTGCAGTATTCCGGGCAAGACGAATAACATGAAAAGGAAGAGACAGATACAAGAAATATCTCAAAGGAAAAATCAAAATCCTTGTGAATAATCAGAAATGGGTAGATGAAAAAAAGAAAGGGACTTCCACCCAAGATAATTGAGAGAATGTTCTTGTTTCTGACAGACACGAAAGGTGAGATGAAGAACTGGATGATGGAATAATATGACGAGTTTGATTTTGTGCATGTTGAATTTTATATGTGACAAAAAGTATCAAAGTAAAAATAAGCAGTAATCCATTATTATGAATGTACAAAGCTATTGATTTTGAGCATTTACAATGTTCCAGACCGTGCTAAGAGCTGATGTTTTATCATTTACCTTTACAATCAGCCTGTGACATGAACATTACCTTTTTCCTTATTTTTCAAGGAGGTAGACAAAAACTTAGATTAATAATTGCCCCAAATCACAAAGAATAATGCAGAGAATCAGTGTTGGATCCCAGGATGTCTGACTCCAAAGATCATGCATAAATTCTGTAGTCAGGCAGCCACGAATAGATTATTGTCTTACATAAATATTCCAAAAAAAAAAAGAAAAATGCATACAGCACTTCCTATGTGCAGTCACTTTTCATAGTGCTGGGTACACAGTTGCCAATAAAACAGACACAGTGCTTACCCTCATGGAACTTAAATCTGGTGGGGACAATTGACATTAAATTAAAAAATCATAAAAGCATAATGACAAATGGTGGTAAGTGCTATAAAGGAAAAGCACAAGATGCTAGGAGAGAGCATAACAGGCTACAGTTTAGCTTAACAATCAAGAAAGTTCTCTAGGGGCTGGCCCAGTGGCCCACTGTGGCTCAGTGGTTAAGTGCACACGCTCTGCTTTGGCAGCCTGGGGTTTACTGGTTTGGATCCTGGGTATGGACATGGCACCGTTTGGCAAGCCATGCTGTGGTAGGCGTCCCATATATAAAGTAGAGGAAGATGGGCATGGATCTTAGCTCAGGGCCAGTCTTCCTCAGCAAAAAGAGGAGGATTGGCGGCAGACGTTAGCTCAGGGCTAATCTTCCTCAAAAAAAAAAGAAAGTTCTCTAAAGAAATTCAGATCCTCAGTACATAATCTCTCTTTGATCTCTAGACTGGTATACCCTAAATATCCTCCCCTTAGCAGTTCAAACTTAACATATCTAAAACTTAACTCTGGATTCTTCTCCAAATCTGCTCCCCATATTAACACCTTCACCTACTCATGTCAGAAACCTAGGAGGCATTTTTGACACTTCATTCTCTCACTCCCACATCCAGTCAATTACCAATTTCCTTCAATTCTCTTTCCTAAATACTTGAAACAACCTCTTTCCAGATCTAATGCTATCACCCTAAACCAGCTTTCTTACCTGACCCATCCTAACAGCCGCCTAATTGGCTTCACCAATCCCACTTTTGCCCCCTCCAGACCATTGTCCACGCACATGCTAGAGTGATGTCTTCAAAATATAAACCCGATCAAAAGCTTATCCTTTTCCTATACTCACTATTGCATTTAGGATAAAATCTAGAATCTTTTACACAGCTTCCAACACCTCACATGAGCCAATCAGGCTAGTATAGTATCAAAGAGGAAAACTGCAACAAGGAGGAAGTGAGCAATAGAGATAAATACTACATAGTCCAGAATCACATAGGTGGAATTATGCCACTGGATTTGATAATAAAGCTATTCACTGGTGGGCTGCAATAGAGGAGCATGAATGGAGGCCACAGAATAGGCGGTCATGGAACTTACAGCAAGAGAGGAAATAGGGGTGGTCGATGACAGCATTTGTTGGAAAAATTAGGTGATGGTTGGAGTCAGGTGACAATTTTACTGCAGCCTACACACATGAAATTGGAGAAAGGGAAGGGGAGAGGCTGAGACAATAAACTTTAGAAGTCGGGGTAGGATGAGGTCAAAGGCATAGGTACAGTGATTAGCTGCATAACAATCTTCTCAGAGGGCTAAGCCAGTAATCGTGAGCACAGGCAAGGGTCACATACCGCGGTGTCACACTCTGTGCAATTCTGGTACTCTGATTTCATTCTTTTGGCTACATCAGTTGCTGGAACTCCTTCTGAAGGAAGATATGCCCGGCAATAAGGACAGGTCCACTTATTGTTCTTTAGACTAGTAGCAATACAGGAACGGCAGAATCTACCGGAAACAAACCAAGAATTCATCACTTTCCTTAAGAGGTATAAAGGCGCCACCATTGCGTATTGGTGTGTGTAAACCATATTCTAATGATACCTCGTACACTGTGAGCTGCACTGCCAAAGTAAAGGTCCATTTGCATCCTACATTCGCCAGAGGATCTCTTACCTTCCCACTAAGACTTCTTTGGGGTCACATGTTCTCACCATATGCACTGCACGCATTTAAACAAAAGAATATAGACAGAGTGGTGAAATAGCATTCGTATATACATAGTGAAAACTATAACTCAGAGGATCTACACTGTGTTCTTTCTCTTCTTTAATCCTATTATATCTAAAATTTGGGGGGAAAATAGGTCTTTGCTCTGTGGGATTTTGTATGTTAGATAAGAAGATAGCAGCAAGTTTAGAAGGTAAAAATACAAGACATTATAATTCTTTATAAAATAATTTTAAAGTCATCCCCAGATATAGAAAATGATCTAATCAGTATTACCACTATTAGGAATATCCTCCAAGTCAAGAAATATATTCCCTGATTTATTTAAAGATGATCATAATAAAATCTTAGCATAGTCAACAGAATTCACAGAAAATCTTAACCTATTTATAGGAGCTGTTGAAGGCTAACTACACACAGAAATAAAAATGAGCATTTAGATAGCAAGATCTGACAGCTCTTAAAGTACTCAGCATATAATTACCTATTTGGGACTATTAACACATGGCAAAAGTTAAGCTTTTAAAATTTAAGTATACTACACATACTGAAAAGTTCATATATCATAGCTATGCAGTTCAATGAAATTTCAAAAACTGAACTCCCAATTATACTGGCCATTGCTGGTTCTTAAATGTACTCTCTTCTACTTCTGTTATAAAATTCTTCTATGCATACAGAGGGTGCTGACGTTTGCACTGTTCTGGAGGCATTTGCTTGATGTTTATGCCTGCCCAGCATCCATTTCCCCTTTTTCTTGCAAGAGCATTTTGATTTTGCTCTGCAGAAACTAACCTCATATTAGATACAATCTGGTGGGACCTCAAAGTGCCCACAATCCCCTGCTGAAGGCGAGAGCACCTGATGTGGGCCAGACTACGCGAACCCTCTCTCTGAAGTTGAATGCTAAACAGAGTGACACAAAGACTGATTCAGCAACAGCTTGATGGAACCATCCCACTCCTTATTTAGAACCCCAGATCTGCCTAGGTTCCCACCCGTTTTTCCCTAAGTGTCTTTGTTATTATTATTGCTGCTTGGTAACATTTTATTTTGATGTAACTTCAAACTTGGTAGATACACCGGTGTTTTAGAAATTTTTAAAACACTTCCACATACCTTAATTCATTTAACTGAACAAACCCCTAAGAAAGATTATTTCCATTTATAGAGGAGGAAATTGAGGTACATAGAGGTTAAATTACTTCTGCAAAGGCACATCTATAGAAAGTGCTTGAACTTGGTTGGTCTAAAGCTGAGGTTTTCTTGTCTAAAATTCACTAACTTTTCTTCCCACCACCACCACAGCTGCCCCAGTTGGAAAGAGCAATACTTTTAGAATCAAGAGACTTAAGTCCTCTGCTGTAGTTTCACTTTTTTCTGCCTTGGGTGATTGTAAATGCTAAGGCACAGTCTGCCCTGGCATTTCTTTGAGGCCCTAAGGATTGGTTCTCAAAATGGAATCCCGAAGGGCATTTACTACAAATGGTCCAAATGCTCAACTCATAATTACCCTTTCTAATACAACACTTGTGGTTCAGACATGAATTATTGACTTACGTAATTTAGGAGCAAGCAGACAGCAAAGTTTTTTGACAAATAATAGGTCTTCCCCCTTTTCTCACAACTTATTTGAGTTTTATGCCAACACCAGCAGAAGGCTAATCCTGGAGCCAAGTCCTCGGGTGGGCCCTGATGTACATCGCCTCATAGCCCTCACGGTCATCCTAAGATGCTGCTCTGCTTTCTCCTCACTTGACTGACGGCAAACTGAGGTTCAGGGAGGTGTAACAACTTGCCAAGGTGACACAGCCAGAAAACAATAGGGCTTTGAACCTCAAATAGTTTCAGTAAGGGTTCAAAGTTTGTAGTCTTTTTAATCACCTCAATTCCTCCTAGTGACAAGCAGAAGCAGCAAAATTATAAGATCAGCAATATAGAGACCAGTGGGCTTTACACAGGGGACATTTCTGCTGGCATTTTCTAAGTGCTGTGCATATGTTTTTGTAACTACAACTGATAACTACGACAACGGAAATGCCTCATAGAGATTCATGATAAGTAGCATCCATGAGGCCTGTTTCATCAAGTCCCTCACTAAAACCTCCCTACGCCTGTACGATAGTGTTACATAGAGATGTTATCGCATATGTGAGAATATCAGTTGCAAATCTGGTAGATCAGTCAATAAGCTGTACTTGTTTTAATAAAAGTGATTATTAAATGGAGAAAACACATCAAGACCAAGGTGTTTTGGAACAGACTGAACTTACTGATTACAATATATAAAAACCACAACTTTTAAAAGTGTTACAAATAAGGAGAGGAATTGGATGCCACTGTAGCTTAAGTCTCACTTGCTGGGGTGCAGAAGCTGGACTGCACAACTGCTTAGTTCAAAAGATCTGAGGTTAAAATTCTTTCCCTAAAGGTCCAGCCATCAAATTGAAGTCGCTAGAGCTGGAGAATTTAACATCCCTCCTCTGGTACATTAACATAAAAAGTATACAAGTGATCAAGCATTTTATGAATTGTCTAATTAGAATCCATATGGGGCTATTCAGGTTTAGATAATGAATATATATATAAACTACATTAATAGGCACATAGACAAGATAACTCAAAAATAAAACCTCTTAGAAAGCAAAGCGCAGAACGGTATATATAGGATGAGAACTTGTAGCTTTGCAGATGTGTAAAAACATCTAAAAGGATAAAGAAAGTAAGAACATTTACCTACCTCTTGGAGAAACGAGAACTGGAAAGCAGGGGTATGTGGAGAAGGAGGGTGTTTTCATTGTCAAATTTTAAATTTGAACCATATGACCATATTACCTACACAATACATAAGTTTTTTAAAAAGTTAACCACCCATAGCCACTTGGGATAAATGGTCTGGTAGTTTGTTACAAAACAAAACATACAGGCACCCCTTGGCCCTGCAATACCAAGCCTATTTATTCAAGAGAAATGAAAACATATGTCCATTTATACAAGAATATTCATAAGGAATGTTTTCATAATAGCCTCAAACTGGAAATAACCCAGGTGTCCATTAACAAGAAAATAAATAAACTGTGGCATATTCCTACAATGGAATACTACATAGCAATAAACAAGAAAAAATTACTGATACATGCAACACCATGGATGAACCTCAAAGATGTACTGAGTGAAAGAAACCAGACACGACCGAGTACATCCTGTATAAGTCCACTTATATAAAGTTCTAGAATAGGCCCAATTGATGTATGGTAGAAAAAAAAAATCACAACGGTTGCCTATTAGGGTACACAGATGGGGATTTGCTGGCAAGGGGCATGAAGGAACTTTCTCAGGGTAATGAAAGTATTCTGTATCTTGAGAGGGGTTTGGGCTAAACATTTGTCAAAACTCAGTAAATGTTAGATCTAAGATCTGTGCATTTCGCCAAGTATGTAATTTACCTCTAAAAAAACATAAACAAATATTGGACTGTGATCAATACCATGCATGCTGATATGAGAAGGGATAGAGTGGTGATATTTGCACCCTACTATTAAATGCATCAAAAAATAATATGAATTGATGGATGAATTTAGGTATGTGTTAACGTGAGAGATAAAAGCAAATATAGCAAAATTAACAGTTGTAGAATTTAGGTAGTGGATAAACGGTGTTCATTGTACAATTCTTTCAGCTGTATGTTTGAAATTTTTTGTAATAAAACGTTGGGGAAAATTAATCATCTGCTATGATTTAATATTTCTTTACTTAACCATGTGTAACTTAACTTTACTATGACTTAAGTTGTCTTCACTCCTGAGAAAAATTCAGTTGGACAATTAGGAAGGGCAATGTTAGGAGGATGAAAGACCTGAAATTTTTAATAGGATGTGATTTGAGAGAAAAATTTTTTTTTTTTGAGGAAGATTAGCCCTGAGCTAACTGCTGCCAATCCTCCTCTTTTTGCTGAGGAAGAGTGGCCCTGAGCTAACATCCATGCCCATCTTCCTCTACTGTATATGTGGGACGCCTACCACAGCATGGCTTGACAAGCAGTGCATAGGTCCACACCAAGGATCTGAACCAGTGAACCCCAGGCCACCAAAGTGGGATGTGCAAACTCAACCGCCACACCACCAGGCCGGCCCCAAATGAGAATTGTGTTTGTTTGTTTGTTTGTTTGAGGAAGATTAGCCCTGAGCTAACATCCGTGCCCATCTTCCTCTACTTTATATGTGGGACACCTACCACAGCATGGCTTGCCAAGCGGTGCCATGTCCGCACCCGGGATCCAAACCGGTGAACTCCCGGCCACCAAAGCGGAACATGGGCACTTAACCGCTGCGCCACTGGGCCGCCCCGAGAAAAATATTTTTAAAAATATATTTTTAATGGCATCCAAATTCAGTGTGAGGAAAAGATTACATTGCATTTATGATTATTTAAATAAATTTCAAGAGCACAGAATGATTTGAAATATAAGGCCAAGAGAGAAAATACAAAATTAAAAAAAATTAATTTATGTGGCTTTTAGCAAGAACAGTTATTCCATGGTCATAACGAAGAGTTTATGACAGAAAACATAAACCTGCACGAATCTTCCAAGCCCCACCCATATACACATGCATTCACTGGCGAAATTTTTGGTAATAGCTTACTATTGCCGGGCTGTGTTCAACATGCAAGAGATGAGACCATGTCTAAGGTCCCTGCTCTCAGTGTTCTGGAAGGGGGAGAGAGGAAATACGCGGGTAAACAAATAGACTGGCAAATAATAAATGCTCTGAGAAAAACAAAATAGTTGACAATAAAAATAGAGTGGGTGGGGCGGAGGGAGCAGTCAGATGGGTGGTCCCTGAGATGATATTTGAAGGCACCAGTCTTGGGAAGATCTGGGAATGGTTTTCCAAGCTGAAAACAAAAGGTACAAAATTCAGGAACTATCTTACTGAGGTATAGAGAGCCAGCATGGCTGAAATGTTGGGGGCCCCCAGGAGAGGAATCGGAGATGTGTGGGATAGTGAAGTAGGTAGGAGATGAACCATAAAGCCACAGCTAAGAGTGCTAGGAAGGCAACAGAGGGTTTTAAACAGGAGGGTGACATGACTTGATTTACATTATATAGATCACTGGTTCCTGTGTGAAGAAAGGATTCCTGTGGTGCAAGAGCCACAGCGAGGAGCCCCGTTTTAAGTCCATTGTAAGGGTCAGTTCAAGAGAGGAGGGTGCTTAGACCGGCAGAGCAGCAGTAGACAAGGTAAGTGGACAGACAGATTTAGGATTTATTTTGGAAGTAGAGGCAAAAGGACTTATACTAAATGACGACAAATATATGCCCCACTATGCTAAGTGAAAGAAGTCAAACACAAGACTACTTACTATATAATTCCAAAACTTAGTGACAGACAGCAGATAGGGTTGCCTGGGGCTGGGGGCTTTTGCAGAGGGAATTGATTGCAAAGGATTTGGGGGAACTTTTCAGGGTAATAGAACTAACTGTTCTAGGTATTGTTTGTGGTGGTGATAATAGGGTTGTTTACAATTACCAAAATTCATCAACCTGTACACTATGTGTGAATTGTACTGTATCGCCTCATAAAGCTGAAAAATACAACACAACAAGACGAAAATGCCACAGTGACACCAGGTCAGTAACAGTAACACTGCACGATGACCAGAGAAACATACACATTACAGAACCATTCAGAATCTTGCAGGCCTCCCTCCTACACAGCCCCAGGCACATAGTAGCTACTCAGTAAACCACCAGTAAACTGAAATAACTAAATCGGTTGTGGGGAATTTCCCAAAGAATTTTCTGGGCAGGGCCCAACGTTCCCATTAATAAATAAGAGTGTTGTGTCCTTCTGGGAGGACCCAAGGGATGGAAATGGTCAGAAACCTAAGAGAATAAGGGATTTCCATTTGTCTGCCCCCTCCCCCCTCCATAAGGTGGTTGAAAATGACGAGTTATAAAAGACATGATCAAAATAAGGAGAATTTAGATGAAAGATAGAAGCTGAGGATGGAAGTCAATTCATTTTTTTTAGACTGGTTCAATGTTTTCAAAAATTTGGAATGAGTTTCCAAAAATTCGGGAAAAAAAATGGCAATTGCTTTAAAATCAGATTTTATACATAAACCCAAATTTCTGGCTTCTCTTGAAAAGCTATCAGCTGCAATTCTGGACTCACAGTCTTGAGTGGCTACACGGGTTGGTGCCCCTTCCTGTGAGGTATGCACCCTCCACATTCATTTACATCACCTGCCTCCCTCCTGTTGAGTTGGCAGCTCCTGAAGAAATCAATCAGGAACTAGATAATGACCAAGAACTCAGAAACCAGCTGGAAACTTAATTAGCCCAGTCCCATTGGTTATTTTATTAACCTCATTCTCTTTCCCTAAATTAAGTGATTAGCAATAAAACCCTTTTAATGAAGAGGGGAGCAAAGGACTGGAGCAAAGGGAGAAAGGGGTGCTGAGGACATGGGCTGAAATGATGGATCCAATCTTAAGAGGACAGCTGAACCCTAAGAGGATGGGATGCATGAGCGACTCCACAGGGCCTAGGGCTAGACAGACAAAAGAAGTATCCAGACATTGTCCCTAAATGTGGTTCTGGAAGGAGCTGTTGGCAACATGTGACTGAACTAAGCTTTTACTTATGTTCTTGACACTAGGCTGCCTCACTGTGGGTATGCCACTACAAAGCAGAATTAAAATCTTGAGCTGGCTTGGGGAGCTTGAAAATGTAAACAGAATGGGGGCAGCTGCTATTGTTATTCAAAGTGACAATAAGAGTCTCAGGCTAAAATATTCCAATATAGGGCAATAAACACACACACCAACATACCCACTCACTCTTCACCAATGATGAGTCAGCCTGGAGAGGCCCAAGTGCAGCTATTCTTAGAGCATAGGCCCTCCAGCTACACCCTGCCCCTCAAGATTTCCTCATCGTGTTCATGTGTTCAATTAGGTTACACTCAAAGTCCATCCTGGGAAGCTTTCAGCCTCCAAATATTGACTCTGCATATCCCTACACTCCATTATGTGTTGATTTTAATTTTAGCCCCCTAGGGAAAATTTTATTTCCTTTAACCTAAAATCTTAGAAGGGTGCCTCTACAACTCTCAAACACGGTCCTCAACGTACTTTATCTTATTGCCAATTAAATAGGATTATCTAAGGCTATACTTTTAAAAGTGGATATAAATCACCTGGGTATCTTGTTAAAATGCAGATTCTGATTTAGATTTGAGGTGGGGCCTGAGATTCTGCAGTGGGGGCTGGTCCAAGGACCAGTAGCCAGGTTCTAAGGAGAATCTCAGCATAAAACTCAATCTGCTACATCATGTAGGTTCTGTTTGTTAGAGAATACATAACTTAAGAGGTCACTAATATTTAATTTGCCTATGACAACCCTAATGTTGCTAAGTAAACACGGAGCCGTCCAACCACCAGAGGAAGCTTAATTACGTCTTTCTGAAATTCTCAGTAATACAGGCACAGATGAGTAAGTGTATAAAAGGAATGGATTTCAAAAACTATCATGAACTCCTATCTATTACTATTAATAGCATCAGCTGGCTGGCACCATGGAGTGGTTATTCCCACTTGAGGGGTGTTCACCAAAGTATGCAAACTGCATTTTGCTTTAGAGCTATTCTTTAATTCCCCTACTAAGTGCCAGACCTCACAGCAGAGGCAACATGGAAAGTAGCATTTCTTTATTAGAGCAATGGCTCTCAGGGGTTTTTGGACCTTGATAGTACAAAAGACTCCACTCGTCCTATTATAAGCGACACCTACCCAAGTATTTTAGGATGAGGAGACATTCTATATACATTTGTTTTAGCATCAGTGGCATGGATGGTACAGATTTAAACCGCAAAGCTTTGTCTTCAAGTCAAATCACAGGTCATGTTATGTCAATGATAACTTGCTAGGAGATGAGAACTACAACCTCGCACTACCTCAATTCAGCTACCCGCATCTATGCTCATTTAATACTCTACATTCTGTTAAATGGATGAACTGTCCATTGTCCTAGCTAAGGCCAAGCTCCCCAGTGTAAATCCTTGCACTTCTCCCCTACTCAAAGGCATTGCTCCTGCAATTCTCTCCTCTCTCCTGTGCATCAATTTTTCCCTCACTATGGGTTCATTTCCATTAGCATACAAAATTCTTCTTCTCTTAAAAGAAAACTCTCTTGATCCCACTTCTTCCAGCTATTGTCCCAGTTTCTCTCCTTCCTTTTGCCTCTCAACTTGATGATAAGATGATAACTTGATGATATCCTCCCTGTCTCTAATAGGTTCCTCTGATCGCTTGTGAACGCACTCCAATTAGGCTTTGGAACCCACCATTCCATTGAAACTGCTCTTCTCAAGGTCACCAATAGTCTCCACAGTACTAAATCTAATAGTCAGTTCTCAGTCTTCAACTACTTGACCTTTAAGTGGCAGTGGATTCAGTGCAGCCCTCTTCCCTCAAAAATACTTCTTGCACTCACTGGGCCTCCGGGACACCAGATGGTTTCCTTCTTACCCCTTTGGCTGTTGCCTTTCTGGTTTTCAGGTCCCAGCTTCTAAAAGTTGGTGTGCACCACTGCTCAGTCCTTGGACCTCTATTCTTTTCTAACTATACCTACTCCTTGACAAACTCATCCAGTCCCCTGGATTTATATCAAGTACATGCTTACGATTCCCAATTTTACTTATCTACAGCCCAGATCTTCCTCTGAACTGCAGACTCAGATATCCAATTGCCTACTCAACATCTCCTCTTGGCTGTGCCAAACTTGACTTGTCGGTAACTGAACTCCTGACTTAACCCTGATCCTCATCCTGTCCTCTCAGTCTTTCCCATCTCAGTTAGGACAACTCCAGCCTTAGCTCAGGCCAAGGAAGAACTCTGCAGTCATCCTCGATTCCTCACTTTCTCCCAACTCCACACTGAATCCATCTTGTTAGCTATACCTTCAACTATATCTGAAATCCTACCCTTTTCACCACCTCTACCATTTCCGTGCACGTCCTGGTGTCTCTCAACTGGATTATTGCAATGGCCTCCTAACTCACCCTGCTCATCCTGCTCTTCCCACTACAGTGTATTCTCAACATAGCAGCCAGAGGGATTCTTCTAAATCAGCTCATGCCATGACTGCTCAAAATCCTCACTCAAAGAAAAAACCAAACTTCTTAAAAAAGCCCTCAGACCCCATACAACTGCCCCTCATTCACCTGGCTCAGCCAAACTAGCTTCCTTAACCTCTAACTTCCTGTAGACCAAGGCTGCTCAAAATGAGGCCCTGTTTATCAATAGCTCATGCTTAATTAAGGACAGAAATTGAGAGAAGTGTTTATAAACCTGCATAGAAATCTGACAGAGTAATTTTATGTCAGTTGAATCTAATAATATATATATATATATATAATTTTGGGTTTTTTTGGTGAGGAGGATTGGCCCTGAGTTAACATCCATTGCCAATCTTCCTCTTTTTGCTTGAGGAAGATTGTCCCTGAGCTAACATCTGTGCCAATCTTCCTCTATTTTGTATGTGGGATGCCGCCACAGCATGGCTTAATGAGCAGTGCATAGGTCTGCACCCAGGCTGCCAAAGCAGAGTGCACAAACTTAGCCACTCTGCCACCAGGCTGGCCTCCTAATGATAAGTTTTACAATGAGAGCTTGTATTTTACATATCTTTCGTACTTTTAAATTTCCTTTTTCCATAGTACGTTTTTTATTTTACAAAAGTATTGATCTGTGATGGGCTAGAAATTAAAACAAAATAAAACAAAACAAGAAGACCTCACTGGTTCTTTACAACAGATAATTCAAGAAACACTGCTCTAAATATCCTAAAATCACAGCTCCCCTACATACTTCCTATCCTATTTCTTTGCCTTATTATTATTATTTTTTTTTTGGTGAGGAAGATTGCCCCTGAGCTAATATCTGTGCCAATATTCCTCTATTTTTTTGTATGTGAGATGCCGCTACTGCGTGGCTTGACATGTGGTATGTAGATCTGCACCTGGGATCCAAACCCGTGAAGCGCGGGCCACTGAAGTGGAGTGTGTGAACCTAACCACTACGCCACCGGACCAGCCCTTCTTTGCCTTATTTTTTAAATCTTAACACCTATGGCTATATAACAAACTATATACTTAACACTCATATCTTGTTTATTGTCCATCTTCCCCATGAGAATGCAAGCTCCAAGAGGATAGCATTTGGGTCTATGTGCTCAGCACAGAGCAGGAGATGTTTGCTGGATCAATAAATGAATGCACCTCATATCATGGTCAATCCAATCAAACAACCCAAAACAATAATGACAAAGCTAAATGAAGAACGACTTTAATTTAAAGAAAATTGTGTGGATTCCTGCTGTCTGCTTGAGCAACATATAGTCCATGGTTGCCCCACAGCCAGACTTCTTAGTAGAATTCTGAAGGACCATCTAGCAAAGCCTGATAATGATCTAACTTTTGTTTTTGATAACCAGATTTTAATAACCCTTAAAAATTCATGGGACGGATGTGATGGTTAGTCTTACGTGTCCACTTGGCTGGGCTATAGTACTCAGTTATTTAATCAAACACTTATCCAGGTGTTGTTGTGAAGTTCTTCTATTGATATGGTTAACATCTATAATCAGTTGAATTTTACCAAAGAGATTATCCTCAGTAATGTAAACCAATTTCTTCAAATCAATCTTTCTCTCTCTGCCCATACAAATATCCTATTGGTTGTTTCTCTGGAGAGCCCTTACTAACAGATAATACACAAGTAGGTAACAAATATGTATAATAAATAATAGGATAAGTAGCTTTAACCTAGGTTAAAAAAGAAGTCTTTGCAATTGCACATCTCCCATAAGAATGGAATGAAAGTACTGTGGGGGGGGGGGGTGGCAAAATGGGTGAAGGGGGTCAAAAGTTACAAACTTACAGTTATAAAATAAATAAGTCCTGGGGATGTAATGTACAGCATGGTGACTATAGTTAATAAAACTATATTGCATATTTGAAAGTTGCTAAGAGAGTAGATCTTAAAAGTTCTTATCACAAGAAAAAAACTTTTGTAACTAGGTGTGGTGACAGATGTAAACTAAACTTTTTGTGATGATCACTTCACAATATATACAAATATAAAAATCATTATGTTGTATACCTGAAGCTAACATAATATGTCAATTATACCTCAAAAAAATTTTTTTAATAAAATAGACTAAAATTCAAAAAAAAAAAGAATGAAAGCACTAGTGTATATTTCTGAGTCAGTTTAAAACGCATCAGGAAACTCTCAGACTCTACTTAGAGAACCACTAATTTGGTGCAGGCTTTCCTGCCCATACTTGACCACAAATGAAATGTTTTAATCCATTTACCTGAAAGCATTTCAGAATTATTCTCAAGTTTCACTTAAAAAATTAGGCAAACTCTGGGAGTTAGAACAACTTAATCCAACTCAGTTCAACGGAGATGCGGCTTTTTGTACCTTATAACATGTATGCTCCAGTTTGTACTTAGGCCCATTCACAACCTCTTAATCCTTTTAGATAACTCCCTTAGCTCTGACCTCTTTCCCCAAACCCACTCTCCCAGTGTCTCTGGGATATTTCCATTCCCTATCAGACTACTGTACATTCAACAGGCCCAAACATGAGTTCATTAACTTCCTCCTGAGCTAAACTCCGCCCCTCTTTATCTCTGTCACCTGTTTGGGAGTTGTCTTTGATTTCTTTCTTCCCCTATATCTACCATATCCAATCAGAAAGCAAATTTCTTTGCACATGTCTTCTAAATGTAAATCAGACTCTCTTTCAGTTTCATTTATACAGCTTCAACTTATCTTCTCCCTCCTTCCTAGCTCGCTGATGACAGAAGAGAAGGCAGAGGCAGCAAGTCTTTCCCCAAATCTATTTTGACAACTGATACAGTGATATGAATAAAAGTCAATGTGAAATGACAGAACATTAAAATGGAACTTCTTAAAGTCCACCAAAGGAAAAAGAACTAAGCTAAAAGTAAGGCTATCTAGCACACCTTGGAAATGTGATAGATCTATCTTTGGTGGCTCAGTTTTATTCCAAAGAAAATACAGAGATAAGAAATAATCCAATTCATGGGTTTTTGCTTTGTAGAATGACTTTGAAGGAGACAGAAATTATGTTTTAAGCCTTTATTATGGGCTACTTTTACATTTCAAATACTCATAAAAATTCCATTACTCACACTATTTAAAAATGAAGAAACTGAGATTCAAAGACATTAAGCAATGTGATGGTCACACAGCTGGTTGAAGGCAGTTGAATTTCAAATCCTGCTCTCTATCATGCCCACTGTTTCTACTGCAACACTGCAATTTACTAAATGCTTTATACCTATTGCTTCTTCAAGGTATTGTTGCCATTCTTATACTTGCTTGATTTGAAATAGGTTTATAAACAGAAAGCATAAAAAACCTAGTTCAACAAGTTTGGAAATTAGCTTCAATGTGAGATAATATAGAGGGGTTTCATTCGCCTTTCTTCATTTTCCAATTTAAGTTCCATGGAAGAAAGTAATTCATTTAGGAAGTACAAATGGTGTTTACAGCGCTCACCATCTCCAGTGCATAAGGGACTCTAGTTAACATTTATAAAGCGGAAGGGCCCCAAGTAAATTTGCCAAAAGGAGGAATATGGAAACTCTGTGCGAGGCCAGAACAATGGACATAGATTTGTCAAAACAAAGAACAGTAAAGTGAGGGAAGGCAATTCATCCAGCCCTTGCTGTGCTACTTTACGACTATTTTTCCAGTTGCTGGTTTCCTATTTACTCTAACAAAGAGAACATTTTGCAAATTTATATTACCCTTTAGCAGAAGCAAAAACACTGCAAACTGTAAATTATAGCATTCAAAATACAAAGCGGGGAACACAATCTCCAATCAGATACCAATTTCCAACAGCAAAGCTGCCTAATTCAGTTCTACAAAAGGAATCTTCAACTTGATGCCCATTGTGCATCTTGGGTGCCACTTTAAAGTGTTAATGTTAACACAGAGGTTATCACTGCCCTGAACTAGTCGATATGCTTTATACTGTTACACAACAATATCAGGGCTTCCATATGTCAATGAGCTACATCTGGACAGCTGGGAAAAAAGATCGTAGGTAAATGAGCCCTGAGTTTAAAGTAGGAAGCTGAAACAGCAGGCCCTGAAAATACAGCCACAAAATAACGCCCAGGCACTCTTTATTTAAACATTGTGTGGGCTGCAGATTTTTCTCCCTGGCTCACGGCCGGGCTTCTCAGTGGTGAAAAATGCTTCTCAGGCACTAAACTACAGGTGTCAAGGACCACCTAAGTCCTTTTGAAAACATTCTGTGCACTTGCACTTACAATATGGTACTTCTTTTTTCCTAGGAAGCCACAAGCACTTACTAGCCATTGTGGTATTGCCCTGGCTCTTCAGCAAATTTGCTAGTCGGCCGTCCAAAGACATTAAGTGGGCTTCCGCTCTTGCTCTATGCAACCCCGCCCCTACACACACACACATACACACACTCAGTCACACACCCGTGCATTCACGAAAAGAAAGCTTCTAAGTAAACAGAGAACACAATTTCACAGATCCTACTCCCACTACTGTACTAGTTACTCAAGCACACATTGAGGACGTGCCAATTTTATATAGAGATTCTGTTTTTCAACTTTTCTTTGAAACTACCCTAACAGCGAATTTTAAACAGTTCGCGGTTTTTAAGACAGTTATTTTTATTTCTACTTTCCAGCCATTTGGGGAGGCGGAGCGTAAGGCAGGTAGTCTGCAACCTCCTGCCCCTTCGTGGCTGGGTTTTAAACGGCTACATTCACGGGCTTGCTGCCAACGTTCAAGCCCCAGACTCCACCCTGACAGGTTGTTAAACTCTAACGACTGACACAAAGTCACTTAGACGTTCCAGTTTGACAATCTTTGAGGGATCTGCGTGTCTGTACTGAGAAAGGGAGATGGGGGTGGAAAGACAGTTTGCACAGTTCCTTGTTTGCTCAAGAGACGAGCCTCAGTGAGCGTTCTGGAACACGTGCACACAGCCAGGAAAACAAAACCGACCCGGGGGTGAGAGGGTGGGGGGTAAGCACCGCTCGATTAACCGAGTTCAGCGGGATAACTGCTTTGCTGGGGCCCGCTGCTTTGCGCCTAGGCGGCTGCGAGTTCTCCTGCAAAGCCCACCCTCCCCAGCCCTGGCTCCCTGTGGGTCCCGCCCCTGGGATGCCCATTCAGGGGCTCCACACCTGGACTTCGGAAGGAGGCAGTTTTAGTGGGACTGCAGGGCCCGCTCGTTGCCGTTTTCTCCTCCTGAAATCCTGTGTCACCTTCCAACTGGGCATTTTTCCCGTGGCCCGCATTCGACGGGTCCAGGTTTCTCCCTGCAGCAGTTTCTCCCAAGTGCTGCCTTCTGAAACCGCCCTCCCCTGCCCATGCCTTCAGCTCCCCCAACACACCGCCCTCCCCAGCGGGTGGGCACGCAAATCGAGCTCCCCTAGCACTTACACGTGGCCACAGCGGGTCCGGACAGGCTGGTGCAACACCTCGAGGCACACAGAGCAGTCAAAGGACGTGACGGGCAGCTCAGGGTCCCTTCTGCGCTCCAGGGCCCGCGGGGTGGCCGAGGCGGGCGCGGATTTGCCGCTATCGCTGCTCAGCACGGAGCCCATCGCGGCGCCTCTCGCCCAGCCAGCTGCCAAGAGCTCCGCGCCTGCTGCCGGGTTGTTTTGTTGTCCTACGAGGGAGGAAGGAAGTCCCGGCCCAGCTGCGATCGCCGCCTCCCTGCGCGCCCCGCTAGCGCAGCCTGGAAGCAGCCTCGGCCGCGGCGCCCAACCTCGCTCTAGGGCAGGCGGAGCGCGCGGCCGCGCGTCTGAAATTGTCTCTCGCTTGGTGCCTTGCCGGAGGCGCGGAGACGGAGGCGGCGACCGCGCGGTGCGCGCCGTAGCGTCTCGTGGTCCTGCGAGGATTGAAACCTGAAACCTCAACTGCAGAGCAGAGGACCTGGGCCGCCAGTGAAGCTTCTAGGTTATCGCACATCCTTCTTCCCCACTGTGGCAAGTTAAGGAAAGTGCGGGCCTGGTCGTCTTTATGAGAATCCGAGATCACTTACTTGTAAGGGGATGGTCCTGTCGGTCCCGCGTTGTTGTAATCATAACAAACTACAGAGATGATCTATGATTGAGCGTCCCTTAATCACTACTTCGGCCATCTAATCCATACTCCAGGAATGGAGAGGTAGCATGGGGGAGTGCAGAGAGTTCTGGAGGTCTGGATTCTGATCCTAGCTCTAGGACAGGGATTCTAATGCTAGATTCTATGACCCCTAGTTTCCTCGGGTCAGGATCTCTTGATTTTGTTTGTAAAATCCCCCATCCTCTTTTTAAACCGGACTAAATATGTCACTTATTAATTCACGCATTTGATAAGACTTATTTAGTGCCCACTGCATGCCAGACTGTGTTCTGGTGATGGGGTCACAATTCCTAACAAGCAAGCGAAATCCCGGTTCTCACATCTATTTTGAGATAACTATAGATTCATAGGCTTATTATTGAGAAATAATACACACATTCAATATGTACATACAATAACATGTAATACAATAACTCATCATAATCCCATAAACTTCACCTGGTTTCCCCCAGACTTTACTTTTAATAAGAAGATATAAGTAATTATCAAAGAAATAAATGAACAAGATCATTTCAGATGGTAAGAGCCCTGAACAAGATAAAACAGGAGTGAGGATAAGGGAGAAGGATAAGATCAGAGAAGACTTTTTGGATGAGGTGACATTTGAGCAGTCATGAACAAGGAAAAGGAGTCAGCCATTCAGTGATTTAGGAAAAAGCTTGCTAGGCACTGGGACTGGTGGGTGAGGCAGGAACAAAGAACAGAAAGAAGCCCTGTGGAGCTGGAGCACAGGAGAGGAGTAGGGTAGATGGGATGAGAGGAGGTTGGAGAGGGGCCTGATCATATCCAATCTTACAGGCCAGGACTAAGAGTTTGGATTTATTCCAGGTGCCATGATTTGATTTACTCTGACTGCTGTGTGGTTTCAAAAAGACAGGAACAAGATAAAAATGGTAGCAGAGAAACTGGTTAGGGGGCTACCAAACTAGTCCAAGTGAGGATGATAATGGTTCGAACCAGGAAGATATCAGGGTAGGAAGGTGAGAGGTGGACAGGTTTGGAATATATTTGGGCGAAAAACCTGAAAGGGCTTGCTAATGAGTTGGATATAGGAGTGAAGAAAAGACAGCCATTCCCATCTTTAAAAGAAAAACAAAAACCTTCCTTGGATCCCACATGTCCCTCAGCTCCTGCCCTGTGTCCTCTTGAAGGCCAAATTTCTTGACTTGATTCTCTACCTTTCATGTCTCCATTTCTTAATTATCCTCTCTTTATCAAGACCAACCTGGGTTCTGAATCAACCACTCCACCTCCATCTGTCCCAAAACTGCTTCATCACCAGTGGCCTTTGTGTGGCTAAATCCAATCAACTCTCTTTAGTTCTGTTCTTGCGTGACATCTCAACTATATCTGTCAGTGTTGACCGCTCCCTCCTTGTAGAAACTCGCCTTGGCTTTCCTTCTTTCTTTCTGCCTGTTCTTAGTCTCCTTCGCTGGACTTTCCTTCTCCTGGAAAAGCTAAGTGCTGGAGATCCTAGGATTCTGTCTTAATATCTTTTCCCTTCTCATTCCTCCCTCCCTCCTTAAGAATCTCAAAAATCGTGTAGATTCTGTTACCATCAAGATTCCAAAGACTTTCCAGTCTTTATCTCTACTCTAGGTTACTCAAGTGCTCAAGTGCTGTCCTGACATAACCACCTGGTTGCTTCAGGCACCTTCAGCTCAACCTGTGCAACAATGAACTCATTACCATAACCTCCCACCAGTTCCACCTGCAGCTGTTTATCCGTCTCTTGGTCAATGGCACTACAATCTACCTGGTAGCTCAGTCCAGACACCTGGGAACCATCCTGATGTCTTTCTCTTCCTCATTCACATTGAAGCAATCACAGTCACGATGACAATTCTGCCTCCAGTGGATCTCTCAGTAGTTCTTGAATTGTTTCCTTTTTTCTATTCCCATAGCCAGCTACAACTCACTTTAAATCGTTGCGTCCTTTCTTGTCACCTGTTGCAATAGTTCCCATCTACTCCACCTGCATCTGCTATTGCCACTGTCCAATCTATTCTCCACATTGCAACTAAAGAGACCTTTTGAAAGGCAAATATCTTATGTCATCTCATGCTCAGAACACTTTAATGGCTGTCTATGACCCTTAGGATTAGATTCCAAATCCTTAACATGATCCACAAAGCCCTGGATGATTTTATTCCTTCAATAACTATAATCAGTTAAGATACCTTTGGCGACAGGGAATAGAAATTCAACTGAAAGTGCCTTTATCAATAGGGACATTTATTATCTAATATGGTAAATTAGTCCAGAGGTAAGAGGTTACAGAGTTGGCTCAGCAGTTCAATAATGTCCTCAAGGTCTCAGCCCCTTGCTATCCCCGATGTGTCAGAAATGTCTTGCTGATGGCAGAAAGATGGCAGGAACTACTCCAATAATTACTTCTACACACAACAATCTCCAAAAACAGAAAGGAAAGGTAGGGTTTCCTCCTTCTACCTCTCTGTCCTTTTAAATGGTAGGGAAATATTTCCTAAAGGCCTTCTTCTGAAGACTTCCTCTTACATCTTATTGGTCCAAATTGGACCCCATGACCATTCTTAAACTGGTCACCAGCAAAAGGCAATGAGAGTACTCTGATTGGCTTATATTCCTAATTTATCCCATAGGGGTTGGCACTTCAGTTATCTGGCAATACAGTTAGGGGTTCTTTTACCAAGAAGGAAGGAGATAAGGTGATTGGATAAACCAACAATAGGGTCTCCCAAAACAACTATTTTTGGCCTATCTGCTTTCACTCTCTTATTCTGCATGGTCCTAAATTTTTCTACATCTTTCAGTTCCCTGAGTGTACTAAGTTCTTTCTAACCTCAGAGCCTTTACATATGCTTTTTTTGCTCTGTCTGAATACTTCCTGCCAATACCCACCACTCTCAACTTCTTCCAACTCAAATTCCAGGTTTTAATTTGAAGACCACATCCAGCTCATATTATCTTCTTGATTCTCTCATAGCCTGCTGTATTTGCCTTCCTATTTATTCTGCTTGTGGCTGCTCTAAGAGTTAGAGATAAAAGATGTAAAGTACCTGGCATGCAGGTGGTGGTACATATATTTATCCTTATATATGTAAGAATACTTAAATATCAATTCCATACTAATCTCACAAGGTGGATATTATTGTTCTCATTTTATTTATTTATTTATTTATTTTTTTGCTGAGGAAGATTCACCCTGAGCTAACATCTGTTGCCAATCTTCCTCTTTTTGCATGTGAGCTGCTGCCACAGTGTGGCCACTGACAGACGAGTGGTATAGGTCTGCACCTGGGAACCAAACCTGGGCTGCTGAAGTGGAGTGTGCCAAACCTAACCACTTGGCCACTGAGGCTGGCCCTTATTGTTACCGTTTTATAGGCTCAGAGCAAAGGTCATATAGCAAATAAGTGGCAGAACCATGTTTTCATTCTGGATCTTTTATTTTAAAATCCATGTGCTTTTCACTAAGGCACTTGTGTAGAGATGAGAAGCACTAAGAATCTTAGAAAAGAATAAGACAAAATTAAATAAAATAAGGCAGGAAAATGGGACCTGGGAGGATAGATGAAAATAAGCATCTGATATTATTTATAAGGCTCATTTAATGAACTTATAAAGATGACGACGATGATGATGATGGTAGTATCAGAGAATAAATTTATAATCCAGACTCTAGGCCCTAAAGTGCATCAAAACTATGGATTAGTATAAAGAAAATTTGAGAGCCATATAATCAACATCTCAGTATCAAGAAGGCTAATGGTTCTCTCAGTAAACCAAAAGGAGAGCACTACTGCCAGAAAAAAATATTTTACTTATTTAATTCCTTGTAGAGGCAATGAAAAGAAATGAATTTATAATTTCAAGTAGTGTTGAAGGTGTGAGAAAGACATCCTTATATTCTTTGAAATTTATTTTTCAAACAAAACACTTAGTGGAAACTTAAATGTCCATAATAAGGAGATGTATTTAAAGTATAGTAAATGTACTTAACAAATGATAGAGCAACATTAAAAAATGTCCAGCTCACCATTTTATGCCCATTTTCAGTATTTCATTTAAAAAATGCACGTAGGTGAAATGACATGCATATTTATTATAGTATTGTTTGTAATAGCAAAATATTAGAAATGTTTTAAATATCCACCAATAAAAGACTGATTAAATACATTATGGTACATCTTTACAAGGGAATACTATGCAGTCATTAAAAAGAAAGGTGGGGCCAGCCCTGTGGCTGAGTGGTTAAGTTCGCGCATTCTGCTGTGGCGGCCCCAGGTTTTGCTGGTTCAGATCCCAGGCATGGACATGGCGCCACTCGTCAGGCCACGCTGAGGTGGTGTCCCATGTGCCACACCTAGAAGGACCCACAACTATAATATACAACTATGTACTGGGGAGATTTGGGGAGAAAAAGCAGCAAGAAAAAAAAAGATTGGCAACACTTGTTAGCTCAGGTGCCAATATTTAAAAAAAGAAAGGCAACTCTATAACTATCCTCAGAGAAAGCTCTCCAACATATGTTACTAATTGGAAAGAGCTCTAGGAGCACAACTGTATATATTGTATACTATCATTCATATTTTTAAAACGTCTGTATGCGTGCATACATACATACATATATGTACATATGTATATATACAAATTTGTATGTACTGGTACATATGCATATTAATATCCTTGGAAAAATACATAAGAAATGAGTGAGTGTGGTTGCCTTGAGGGAGTGGAAGTAATTTTGGGGGAACAGGAGTGGGAAGAAAGAATTTTAATGTATGATTTTTTGCACATTTTGACATTTGTACTCTATGTATGCACTGCAATAGATAAAAATTAATAATTTTAACATACATATACCTTTTTTAACTCAATAATTCTAATCCTTGAAGCAATGTGTGCACAAACATGTGTGCAAGGAGGCATAAACAGGAATGTTCCTTGAAGCATTGTCTATCATCCCAAAAATATGCAACCAATAAAATTTCCATTCACAGGGGAGCGATTAAATATATTATGGCACATGCACACTGTGGAAGGCAATGCATTAATTAAAAAGAACAAGCATGGGGCCAGCCCAGGTGGCCTAGTGGTTAAGTTCAATGAGCTCTGCTTTGGTAGCCTGGGTTTGGTTCGTGGGTGCAGACCTACACTACTTGTGGCCATGCTGTGGCAGTGACCCATATGCAAAAAAGAAGATTGGCAACAGATGTTAGCTCAGGGCAAATCTTCCTCACCAAAAAAAGAAAAGGACAAGAAAAATTTTATAGCACTTAATTATGTATTAGGTATTAGTCGAAGTGCTTTATATGAGTTACTAATTTAATCCTCATGATAGACTTATGACATGGGTACCTATATTGTAATCCTGATTTTCCAGAGAAACAGAGGTGCAAATAGGTTAACAACTTGCCTCAGATCACCTTTATGGCAAGCAGAGCTGGGAATCCAACTCAAGAAATCTGGCCCTAAATGCCTATGAACTTAACCACTAGGCAATACTGGTTTTCTGTGGGATAATATGGAGGTATCTCTAAGCCGCTGCTAACTAAACAGGGATGTTATTGAAAAAAGGATGTCGTCGAAGAAAACAAAAATCAATATAAGATATACTTCTTATGGAGAAGAACCATTATGTATTTCTCCCTGAGGGAGGGCAGTGCAGTACATGTTCAGATCCTAGCTCCTTCTCTTGCTAACTGAGTGCCCTTGGCGAGTTACTTCATTGGTCTTAGTTTCCTCATTTGGAAAACATAGATAATGTCTACTTGTAGAACTGTTGTGAGACGTTGAATACAATAACATTGAAACCCTTGCTCCTTGCCGCACAGATGGTGTTAAGTAAGTGTTAGTTCTCTCTGACTTCATTCATTTGGCAAACATCCAATGAGGCCCTTCTATGTAGGCTCGTCACTTGACGTTGAGGGCACAATCAGAAGCAAGACGCCACAGAGGGGATAGTTGTTGCTTTGCCCAGCGTCTCCTCACCTTCTTCAGTAATAGCACTACACATTCTTTCTTTGGACAAATTGTCCTTTCCTCATCCCACGTGACTTTGGTGGGGCTGCCAATCAGAGTGTCTACTTTTTATCCCTCAGTGCCCTCCCCTGACACGAGTAAGAATTCCTGTTACTGTGATCTGCAGTGTCTGTCCTTCCTAAGTATAATTGATACACTTCCTTTTTATCTCCTAGCTATGCAGCATCTTACAATACTTCCTTTTCTTGATTAATTTATTCAGAGTTGAGTTCTGTTGCTTGCAACCAAACTCACTGATGTATTTATCCTGTGTTCACATCGCCTTTCATGGCTAGTAGGTAAGATGGACAGGAAAATAGCATTACATTTATAATTCAATATGATGAGACCCAATGATAGAGATCTACAAAGAGAAAGGGTATTGGTGCTGACTTTGCCGAGGGAAATGTAATGAAGGGGATGGGAAAGAAAGAACATTCTGGATAGAGGGATCCTGAAATGAAAGAAAGAAAGGCAGAGCATTCTGGATATAGGGGACTTGTGAGTACAGATAAAGAAGCAAGAAGCAGCATGCTTTGTTTGGAGAGTCTAGAAACAGTTCCTTGTTGCTGGAATTTTAAGCACACCGCAGGCAGTGAGGTGAGAGAAGACTGGAGGCCTAGGCAGAGATGAGGTTGTGCAAGCTATGTTTGACACGAGAAATATTTTCAACTTATTTCTCTGGCTTTGGTGGAGCCAATTAAGAGTTTAGGTAGAAGATTGACACTGCCATACCTTCAATTTTGACAAGTCATTCTGTTTATGTCAAGGGTTGTCAAACTTTATCTAGCATCAGGATCACCTGAGGAGCTTATTAAAATGGCCTCATTCTAAGATGTTTTAATTCAATGAGCCCGGAGTGAGCTATGGAAGCTGCATTTTTAACAGTCCCCCAGCTGGTTCTGATGCAAGGGTCAATGGACCATTCTTTGAGAAATACCGTTCCACATGAGAGGTGAGCAACAGATCTCTCAGGTTACTTTTTGACAACAGCAGAGATGTCAAATGCCAGGATAAAGTTACTTACATTCATCCTAACGTAATCTGTCCACAACCTTGGCTGTGCTTCCTCGATACTGGATGACATTACACTGGTAAATACCCTGGCACTGAAACATACATATTTCTGAATCTACAAAAACAATTTTTAAAAAATCCTATCTATAAACCTATCAAGAGTAATAAAGATTCACAGTATTCTACAGGAATACAAATGTCTGAGATGTGATCTTGAATAGTGTTCAGCACACCTCCACAATCTGAAGTGTCATTTGATGATAAAATGAGGCGCTTCTTCTTAAAGGACGGACTTCATCACAAATGACGGTCGGCTTCATTCACCACAAATGAAGTCTGCAGGACTTATGAGTTCACTGGGGTAAGCCATTCAAGGACCTGGGTCTTCTGCCCTTGTTTCAGCATAATTGGTTTTTCAAACGTGAATACTGTCCTTGGTTTTCCAGCTAGCCGATCTCACTGCTGTTTGTTGCTAGGGCTCCCAGATAGCATGTTGTGGGCAGCTATACCCATGTTATTCTGACTATTGCCATTTACTGCGTCTGTGGACAGGCACAAAGCCTATCCTGAAAGCATGCTCTCTTACTCCAGGAATAACTCCATGAAACATTTCTCTAACTTTCAGTGGGCAGCACAAGTAAGTAATGTCTGAACCAAATCCCACATTTGGGGTGTTCTACTTCAATGAACATGAAATCATGGCATGCCTAGAATGGGAAAGGATTATAGAGGGCATGTGACCCAGTTCTCTCATTTTGAAGATAAGTAAACTGATTCCCAATGAGGTGAAAGAATTCACGTTGCATCCTTCAACATTTTAAATTGACACGTTTGAAAGAAGACTTAAGTCACTAAACTTGAAAAACGCTGACCTATTTATGAGATGTAATCTATTTGGGAAGAAAGGACCACAAATGATGAAAAGATAAGTAACAATAAATGATTTAAACAGCAGTTTAAAACAAAATTAGAAGCAATGTAACTAAGTAGTCTATGATTAATTGCACACGAATATAAGATCTTTTTGTGATTTTGCACAACATCCACAATTGGACTTTCTTCTATTACCTACACAACTAGCTACCTTTTATCACAGAAGAGTGTCAATGCTTCAGGCTTTAATTCCAAAAAGGTATGATTGCTTTCTGTGCTGCTATTATAAGCAAATAATATAGATAAATTATGTCTTTTCATCTAGGGGGGTGAAAATATATTTTATTGATATATATGAGTGTATGTATACATGCCCACATTATGGAAGGCTTCTTTAAGCTAGCAGATAATAATCAAAATAACAACAGATACTATTTTAATTGATTACTATGGGTCATGCACAATGTTTAATGCCAAGGCTGTATATGGAGGTGTGTGTATGTATCAGTGTTATAACAATGAAACCATGTATATCTACATATACATGCATTTGTGTTTGTATAGTTGAATGTTTATGACAGCCCACTTCTTTCTTATCCCCTTTTCAGAATTTAGACTCAGAGAATAACTTGCCCAAAGTCAAACAATTCCTATGTGGTAGAGCCAGAGTTTGATGCCGCATATTTCAGCCTCCTAAGTTTACGCTTCCGACCACTATGCAAGCACACAGGTCCACAGTACCAATTTTTTTTCACTATACCATCAGATATAGATGTAGGATTGAGTCTGTTCTGTTTATGCTCCTTGTTTCCTTTAGTGTGTTCAAAGTTTAGCACTCTGAATTCCCACATCCAGAAAATAATATAGGATATGGTGAAAACAGGCAGACTTGATTTTTTTAAAGCACAACGTAGGTAACTTAAAATAGCTTTATAGGGGCCAACCTGGTGGTGTAGTGGTTAAGTTCGCATGCTCTGCTTTGGCGGCCCAGGGTTTGCAGGTTTGGATCCCGGGCGCAGACCTAGCACTGCTCATCAAGCCATGCTGTGGAGGCATCCCAAATAAAATAGAGGAAGATGGGCACAGATGTTAGCTCTGGGCTAATCGTCCTCAGCAAGAAGAGGAAGACTGGCAATGAATGTTAGCTCAGGGCCAATTTTCCTCACACACACACAAAAATCTTTATAGTATTAAAGATGTCCCTGGAATAAAGCAGATATAAACTTTATTATTCCAATTTCACAAATGGAAAACTCAAGCATATAAATAGGCCTAATACACAATTTATTTCTAGCCTATGCCCTCACAACATGAAATGTAGGTCAATTGAAAAATAAACCCAGAGAAATTATGGTAAAGGTTAAATTCCAATGATCTGGAGTGGCAACAATAACGAGTGAATGGATTTTATGAAGAAATTTCTAGGAAGCTTAGTAGTAAGAGCTATTGTTCTGTGCCTCAGGCTAAAAGAGCAACTTCTCCTCTTAAAAGAACAGCATAGAGGTAAGAGTTGTCAGTGTCATTTTTTGACATTATATCAAAATCAGTTGCATCATGTAGAAGAGGGTGGTATCCTCAGATGTTGAAGTAAACACTTGCCTGTAAGAAAGTGCTAGAACAAATATGTTTTGTGCAGTGTTTGTGTTCCTCTTTTTCCCCCCTTTTTATGTTTGGTCTTTTGATCCTTTGTATAAGCCCTAGGAAAAGTGGGACAGGGTGGAGAGACATGGTCTGTGTGGGAATTATGGGCCGTGGACAAAAGTAGGTGCATAGCCACGGGCCAGGTGAGATGATGACATGCTGTGAGGCAACAGTCCAGATGCCGTGCTTGGTACACAAAGCCTTCTCACAGCTGGTGCCCTGCCAGGTTAGGTGGGGTGATGTCTGGGTGGGTCACTCTCTGGCCCCTTACAACTGGCAACAGATGTTGAAGGAAGAGATGTTATGGATCAATGAATACTGGAATTAAGCTTATTAATTTTAAAACTTTAACTGGAATTGTTAGAAGTATAGCATTTCTCCAACTTCAGTGCAGTATGCCAAAACAACATATCATCACTGGCAATAAAAATTTATTAAAAGCACAATATCCAAGAGTATATAAAAGATCACACAAAAAGAATTAACTTAAATCCATAAATCTTTCTTCAAAGCACCAGGCGATTGGACCTAGCATGTTATGAATATGCCACAATTGTTTTTCGTGGAAGTATACAGCTCTAATGAATTCCATTGGCCTGTTTTCTTCTTCTATTGATCTCAATATAAAACCAGCTTCCTTTCCACTATATTAAACTGGTTACTATTAGCATGCTAACATGTGTGTAGTGAGCAACTTTGTGATCAGAAACACAGAAATATAGTTTGTTGAATTTGAAGCTATTAATTTTTTTTGACATATGAGCCTAATTGAAGATGATTCTACCTGAAGAAAAACAAGTGCTCTAAGTTTGCTTATATTTACAACTGCTTTGTTTTTTTTTTTTTTTTTTTTTGAGGAAGATTAGCCCTGAGCTAACATCTGCCGCCAATCCTTCTCTTTTTGCTGAAGAAGCCTGGCCCTGAGCTACCATCCGTGCCCATCTTCCTCTACTTTATATGTGGGACGCCTACCACAGCATGGCTTGCCAAGTGGTGCCATGTCCGCACCCGGGATCCAAACTGGCGAACCCCGGGCCGCCGAAGCGTAACATGCTAACTTAACCACTGTGCCACCAGGCCGGCCCTGACAATTGCTATTTTTTATTTCCTTATATTTATAATTAAATATTGTATGATACTTATAAGTATTCCTTATATTTACAATTAGAATTATTTCTTTATATTTATAATCGCTAATCATAATCCATAAACTAACACTCAAACAATTTAGTGGCAATACTACTTTATTAGATTTGTTTCAGAGAATCGTCCGGAACTAGATTGCCAAATGAGAATGAATATCCAAAAAGTTGACCATAAACTGAAGTTATTAATAGTGATCTGTGTAGTAGCAGTAATACAAAGGACAAGCAGACTTTAAATGGAAAAGTTTTTATGGTAGAGTAATATAAAGTGAACGTTAATTATGGGTTAATTCCACCCTAAACATAAAACTTACAGGAATTAAAAACTAAACAAAAATTTTAAACTGAACCACTATGCCCCTGCTACATATAAGGCTGAATTCAGAAATAATGGCCTTTCAAGGGCTTTGTGGTGCCCTCTTTCTAGCTTGACACTGTGTAAAGTGAATATAGGAACATCAGACGATTCTAGGTCAGCAGTTGCAGAGGTAAGAGAAGAGTCATTGACTCCTTCACTTTAAGGCTCTGGAGAGTCCTCCTTCAGGAAGCAGTGGAAAAATCAATGCCAGATGGCTCTCAACGAGATGCTGCTAATGGTTCTGCTATTGTCAGATCCTCTGTGGGAAAAATTCTTTCTCAGTTAATCGATACAGCGATGCAGAGCAGCAATGTCTCCTGAACCACTGACCTCCATGGGAGAGGAAACCGCCTGGCTCTGTCTCACCCACAGCCCCTAGCACAGACTATTTCTCATGGTGCCAGTGAATTGCGATTTGGTCCAGACAAAGCAGCAGAAATTTTCCCCCTTTTCCACTTTTTATTTGTATCAAAATGGTATTTTAACCAGTTAAAGAAAATTCATAAATAACATTACTACTCCTTATAAAGCACTTACTACGTGCTGGTAAAGTGCGAAGTGTCTTACATAGGTTAACTCATTTCATACTTAGCTCTCGGACCAGTGTCATTATCCCCAGTGAAGTGAAATAACCGGCACGAGGCGATGCAGCTTGTTAGTGGTGGAGCTGGAATGTTGACATGGGTCTGTACGACACCGAAGTTTCAGTTCTTAACTGTTGCACTATATTTTCTATTCTAAAGTACAAAATTGAAAAGAATAACCTCATAAATAATGCCATAACCCTGGTAATACTGCTTTCATTTTCTTGTATTCCCTTTCATGCTCGTTCAGACGAATATTGCTGGGAAATCCTTTTCTGTTTATTGTTCTCCACACCCACTCTATCCTTTTGGTTCAGCAAGAGTCACCACTTTCCTAGAAGTGACTTTGCACCCAGAACCCTTCCCCCAGTACTGGCCTTTGTTTGTTAGTTCAAGGATAGCTACCCGACCCAAGCTGGGTTGAGAAGTCTGTGCCACAGACATTTTGAAATTTAGGCAGAGAGATTTCAAAAGATAGAGAAGGAGGGAGAAAGGGAGGGAGGGAGAGAAAATGAATCAGTTTCTCTCCGCACTAGCTGTAGCATGTAAAATTCGGAAGCTGTGTATAGTCGTGGTTCACCGTGGACTGCAGAATAGAGAAAGCCTTTAGCAGTAAGACAAAGGCACTGGAGAGAGCTGGAGAATGAGGAAGACCTTGGATTCCCAACAGTATTTCAGGCTTCGGCTTGTTCCTGAGGCCCAGCTGGGACTCTGTCTTCCATTTCTGTGAAATGTCTCAATTTTCAAAAAAAGTTCTCTGTTTTGCTTAAGATAGCTAAAGATGGCTCTTGTCACTTGCAAACAAAAGAATCTGAACTAATAATTTATAAAAAATCAATGTTTCCAGCTTTTTCCCAATTGTCTGTCTCATAAGAATGTCGACAGGTCTGGAGGGGAGATGGTATGAATGAAATCTGGAGATGGCCCTGCCTCCAGCTGCAAGCAAAGACAATCCAACTTAATCCCCTCGACTTAACTGGTGAGCGGACTTACTAGCTCGTGCAGCTACAAGCCAAGAGGAAGTGCAGGCTCCTGGGCTGGCCTGAGCCAGGAGAAGCAGCACCTTTTCCTTTTACCTTGCCTCCTCCATGCCCGCCTCCTTCTTAGCCAAGTGGTGAGATAACTGCCATCTAGGGGTTCAAGGAAACTTCCCTAATGTGCCCGATGCATTTTCATGGCCCTTAATTCTTGCTACAATTCCTGTGGCCAGAGCAACGTCATGTACTGAGGCGAGGCCTGAGTTCCTGAACTAACATCTGAAAGGCAGGATAAAGATTCAGCAGGCTCACTTTCCTGAAGAACATGGCTGCCCCTCTAGAGCAGGGGTGGAACAGATGATGGAGTCTGCTCTAGTCCCCGCTTCGGGCTCACTAGCATCCTTACACATGCCCCTTCCTCCTCCTTGCTGAGAAACAGTGGATAGAGTATGAACAGCACTGGCTGCTGTGGAACCAGACTGACTGAGATTTTTCAGATTATTGGTTTTCCTCCGAGTCTTTTTGTCCTCAGAAGCAGTTGCCTCTGTCATATTTTTTGCTTAAAGAAAGCACTGGAGTCTTTGGTTTTCCCCAAGGAGCATTTGCTCCCCAGTGACCTCAATATGGCTGATGACTGCCCCTTGTGAGACAGCCAGAGAGGCCAGAGAGGAGCCAGGAAGCTCCATCTGGGCTGCATCTGCTTTCTGTAGCAACTTGATATTTTTCTTGGCCTTGAATTTCTCAGCAGTGGTACAGGGTGTGGAGGTGGTTGGCACATAGTAAGTACTATCCAAATGTTTGAGAGGCAGCACAGTTAAGAGCAAGAACTCTCAAAACAAAATGCCTAGGCTTAGATCCCAGCTTTGGCACTTACCAGCTGTGCGACTTGGATAGCTTTCTCAACCTCTCTGTGCCTCATTTGCTTCATCTATAAGATAGGGTTAGTAACGGCACATACCACATAGGGTTGTGAGAATCAAGTGAACTAATATATGTGAAGCACTTCAAAGAGTGGCTGGTACATAATAAGCCTTCTCTAAGCATTTCCTAACGTTATTATCATTATCATAGGTTGAATTCCCAGGAAATAGACTCTGAGATGGGAATTTAGGTGCAGGAAGGTTACTGGGTGGTCCTCTTGGGATCAACCACTACGAGTGAGATTGGGACTGGGCAGAGAGAGAGGGTGAACTGTGATGCGGTTGTAACAGAGCCATGGGGAGAGGTGGGCAGGGAGTTGTCCTTCCTTGAGGCTTTTATACCACCCCTCACTCCACATCCCTGCCTCCCCATGAGTAAAGTTGGATGCAGGCTTCCCCTGAGAACAGGTATGATTCGGAGGCAGGAGGATTTCTAGGGTGGGACTTGGCTGTGAGCCACTAGCAGACATCACTCCTGGCAGCTGGCGGGAGTGATGAGTGCCGTGGTCACGGATGGGAGATCTGGGTGGTGCACTGCAGCATCCATTACATCTATCTTCATACATGACCCCACTTATATGAGCTGCATTCAGCCAGGAGTCAACACAAAGTCACTCAATTGTGGTATCAGTGTCAAGTTCAGCAATCTGTGTGTTGTGTTGTTATCTTTATCAATTCTAGCTAGAGCTCCTCAAGGGGCCTATGTCTGAATGATAAATCACCACCTCCCCCCCAGCATCCGGGTATGCAATGAACAAGATAACTGATTAAAAAATTGGAAAATGGGAGGCTGAGCAACAACATATGGTTCCAAACACATATCATATAGTGTTGCACAGGAATAGCAAGAGCTCGCTGCCATGCAGAGGAGTGAGGTCCTCGGTTAACCATGTTGGCGTTCTGAGGCTGTGCCTCTGAGCGGACCCCTTTCTATCGTGCTTATGAGCCCTAGTTCTGTCCTCTGGGATGATCTCTTTTATCCAGTGTCCTCTTGGGCTGTATCTGGGGTGAGCATCAACACAGAATCCTCTCCTAAGGGCTACATCTGTTAAGCAACCTATTTCTTGATGGTAGGCTTTCCAGGTCATGGGGATGACTTGGGGATTGAATGGTCATAAGATGTTCAAAGTGAGGATACTATCAAAAAATCCTCAACAAACTTCCCTTACTGGCCTGAATTAAGTCATATCCATTCTCAAAATAAGAATGGTTTAAATAGCTTCGGCCTGGGATCTTGAAGTAATAATTGGGGAAGGGGGTCCGTTTATCAGGTTGGGACATATCCCCATAGATGTCATCAGTTTCTCAACCATTTGGGTTCTATACAATGGGAAATGAAGTAGTTCATGCTGAGGAGTGATCCATACATTGCCCCAATAGTAATTCAACTGGATCAGCTCATTGAACAGGCAAGATATATAAAGCACTAAAGGATTTTGAAAATTTTGGAGGCTAATCTCCTCCAATCACACTCAAGAATCCCAAATTGTACTTTCAGCCTAAAGAGTTGCTTAAGGGAGATGATCTAGTCTAGAATACAGTTGAGGTGAAGGATTAAGAGGGGGTTATGTTAGCAGCAGAGAAGAACAATTAGCAAGTCGATTTATTTGGCCTTACTTGTCTTGCTATTATTATGATGGTTCATTGTTCATTTTACCTTAGATGTTCTGGTTTTGAAATCATAAATGTCAACGGTTAACTAAAAACACAGTAATGGATTGTCTTGTCTGTCTACCCAGTTAGGGACCCTATCCCATTCAGCACTGTAGACCTAACCTCTAGCATAAGTTCTCGAACATTGTAGGAACACGATGAAAGTTTGTTAAATGGCAATTGGAAGTTCCTTGTAACTAGTCACTCACAGTTACTCCACATTTTCTGATAATTTTAAAATGAGCTCTACCTGAAATGAAACTTCTACTTCTCTCATCTCTATCTACATACCTAGCATAAAACGCAGGAATATAGGAAGTTCTTGAGAAATTGCATTATTAATATTAATGTCAACATAACTTTATGAACAAACGAAGTCTTCTCAGTTATTTGAAAGTAGTTGAAAGCAATTTGCTTAAGGTATGTAAATATGTCATCTACGTTTATATAGTGAAAACTATTCTTTATGGGAAAAGTAAAAATGAGCCAGTTTTCCAAGGCCTTCTCTGTTTTAGAGGACATGGAAACGTATTACCAATCCTCAATTAAATTTCAGTAGTTCTCAGCCCCACAATCGCAGATGCAGGACTTCTCCTCCCTTCCACTTTGCCCGTAAGTATTTCTGGGGTTATCGTGAGGGATCCCACACGTGCTTGCAGAAGAGTCTATTCCCATTGGGCACTATCACTGCTTCACGGTAACTCCTCCATCAGATTCCTTCCCACTGCGCTGGGTGCCGCTGCAGGGCTGCCCCGACTCTCTGCGTAACACCGAGTTGTTTACCTGGTACCCCTATCGTTTGCATAGGCACCACTGTCTCTTCTACTACCACTGATAGGAGCTCTTTCCATCTCAATAAATATGATTATATAAAATATTTTTGTTGGCTCATATTGTCATGTATTTGTACACCTCAGAATTTATATAATTTTACTGTGTATTTTAATGGCATTTTATGCAGTATACCATAATTAATTTAACCAATCCCCTATTATTGGACATTTGGTTATTTTCTTTTTCACTATTATAAATAACGCTGCAATGAATATCTTCGCACATCTCCTTAATTTTTGCTTTAGGATCATAGTAGCTAATTTAAGCTGTTTAAATGCTTCTTAAAAACAGGGAAATGATTCCCTAAGTAGTTCAAGGACTGAATAGTTTTCAGAATTTAGAAGAGCAACTGATAAAAATAGAAAACACTAACAATCATACCATGTATACCAGCTTAATTACCAGCTACAACAATTCAAGGAAAAGCTGTCCAGTGGCCTAGAGCAACTATCTTCCTGGCTACGCCGGTTTTGTTTAGAAACTGTTCACCATCAAGTAAACAATGTGGTTTTAGAATAATTTTCAGATGTTTTTATTGCTTTGCTTTAAATATGTAATTAAGCCATTCGAGTCTAAAGAAAAGTACAACTGAATAAGAACTAAATGAGCTCTTTTAATTTTACTACTTTTTACTTAAGTAGTATAAACATTTAAACAGGAGAAGTGAGTTTATTATATAAGAGAGTGCATTCCAGAGAAACTAATAATGGGAACTCTGATGAGAGCGAAGAAAGAACTTAAGGAAGTTTCTAAAGCAGCGTTGGCTGTTTGATTTGCTCGGACCATAGGAAAACCACTGACTGAAAAATGGAAATGAGGAAGGAGACTGCAGATCTCAATAGTTAGGTCTGTTCTGTTTTGTTTCTTCTGCTAAGTTCTTTGCTATCAACCAGAATCTAAATCTGGTTCACCAGGAGCATATCCCAGGTCAATTCTCGACCTCTGATTATTTCAGTCTTTTTTTCTTTTTCAGAAACTTGTTCTGCTCACCATAACCCTTACTCACTGATAGGAAATTTTCTATATCCAGATAGATCTCCCAGTCATGTCCACTACATTGAGTCACTTACAACTTAGTTGCCTCCCTGAAATAATAATAGTTATCATTTATATGTACCATGCACTGGAGTAAGGTCTTTACTTTCGTTATTTGATTTTATCCTCATAATAAGACTAGGTTGCTATAATCTGCAAGTAACAGAAACCTGACTCAAGCTTGTTTAAGCAATAAAAAATTGTACTGGCTCAGTACAGGAAATGCAAAAGTAGTTTGACTTCAGGCATGGTTTGATCAGGGTTCTGGTTCCATTTCTCTGCAATTCTGTTTAATTCTATATGCCAGCCGTGTCCTGAAGCTGATTTCCCTGGTGCTATGGAATGGATGCTGGTGGCAGTTGGGGCTATTTATGTGCTTTTTGATGTACAAAGTGGGAAAGAGACTTTCTGTGGTTCCTCTAGCAGAGCAAGGAAAAGCCTTCCCAGAAACCTCCATTAAGTCCTTTGTACCAGTCATCTTGGGCTGCCATAACTAAACACCATAACCTGGGCGGCGTACACAAAAGAAATCTATTTTCTCACAGTCTGGAGGCTGGAAGTCCAAGATCAGAGTGCCACCATGGTCAGGTTCTGGTGAGTCCTCTCTTCCTGACTTGTGGGCTGCTACCTCCTCCTTTCTGTGTCCTCATGTGGCAGAGAAGGAAAGAAAGAGAAAGAGAAAGGGAAAGAGAGCAAGCACTAGCTCTCTGGTGTTTCTTCTAATAAGGGCACTAATCCTATCACGAGGGCCCTGCCTCAGGACCTCATCTAATCCTAATTACCTCCCAAAGGCCCCATCTCCAAATACAAATACCATCACATTTCAACGTATGAATTTTGTGGGGACATCATTAAGTGCATAGCATCCTTCTTCATGTCTCCTTAGCCACCCCTGGCCCAACTGTTAGCAAAGAGAATGGGATTCTCGTGCTTGGCTTAGATGGATCAGCTGAGGTGAAAAGAACTTGGGGGAGTCAACCACAAAGTCTACCATAAAGCAGGTACATTTCACAAAGGAGTAAACGGCATCTGAGAGATGTGAAGTGACCAGCAAAGGTCGTGCATATAATGAGCGGGAGAGCCAAGATTTGACTCAACTGACTCTAAGGTCGCTTTTCTTGGCAACACATGACACTAGTGTCTCTTGTTTGCTTTTTGAGTTTGCAGTTTATCTGTCCCTTCTAGTTTTAGGCTGTTTTCTCTTTTGATAGCAGATCCCTTGCCCTGGCCCTTGCAACATGAGTAGACAATGTAGGACCTGAGCTCCATGCCCCATCCTGGGCTCCAGGCATGGAGGGCCACGCCCAAACATGAATAGTTCCCATTTCTCTTTGGATTGCTACTTAAGACCTTTTTACAAAGTCCTTACTTTTTTTTTTTTTTAAAGATTGGCACCTGAGCTAACATCTATTGCCAATCTTCTTCTTTTTTTTCTTCTTCTCCCAAAAGTCCCCCAGTACATAGTTGTTTATTCTAGTTGTGGGTCATTCTGGTTCTTCTATGCGGGATGCCACCTCAGCATGGCCTGATGAGCGGTGCCATGTGTGCGCCCAGGATCCGAACCAGTGAAACCCTGGGCCACTGAAGCTGAGTGTGTGAACTTAACCACTTGGCCACAGGGCCAGCCCCAAATCCTTACTTTTTAAAGGTCTTTTAAGTATTCCGTACTGAACTTCTTTTGTGGAATGCCACTCCTCCACTTTCCTGGTATCTCTACTCCTGTCCAATCGGGCTGCTTGCAGAACTCCAAACATCTCTTCCGTTGTTAGCTCTCTCTGCACTTGTTCACACTGTTCAACCTGGCTAGAGGCCTCTGACTGAATTTTGTGATCCTCCTGGTGGAAAAAATAGAAACTTTGAAGTAAGCTACAGTGATATTGTGGTTTATAATAGGAAATATATATTTGGTTTTCTTCCCCGTTTCTGTTCACAGAGCTCCTAAAACTGTTGGAATTTCCTAAGTGAGAAGCACACTGAGAGCATCTTCTGTTACAGTGTTTGGTCTTTTTGGTTCCTGAAAGAGCTCCAGAGCCTAAAAGATGACAGGAATGTCGTCATTCATAACAAGCCCCTTTCAAACACACCTGAGTTGATATTACTGTGGTGACTTTTGGAAAGCCTCTAAGCATGGGGGCTGGTTGCCAGGGGAAACAACCAGGATTAGGCAAATGGACCCTTCAGTCTTACTCCCCCTACCTCCAGGAAGGAAAGAGGTGCTGGAAGTTGACTCAATCACCAATAGCCAATGATTTCATCAGTGATGCCTATGTAATGAGGCCTTCATAAAAACCCAAAAGGACAGGGTTCGGAGAGCTTCTGGGTTTGTCAACATGTGGAAGTGCTGGGAGAGTGGAGTGCCTGGAGAGGGAATGGAGGCTTCGTCTCCCTTCCCACATACCTTGCCTTATGCATCTCTTCCTTCTGGCAGTTCCTGAGTTATATCCTTTTATAATAAACCAGTAGTCTAGTAAGGAAACTGTTTTCCTGAGTTCTGTGAGCTGCTCTGGCAAATTAATCGAACCTGAGGAAGGGGGTTGTGGGAACATCCAGTTTACAATTGGTCAGTTGAAGGACAGGTGACTGCCTGCACTTGCGATTGGCATATGAATTGGGGGGTGGGGGGCCATCTTGTGGGACAGAGCCCTGTTGAAATTAATTTCTAGGCCCAAGATGGAGCTGTTCCTCCCAGGGTGTCACATCAGCAAATCAAAATTTAGATAACATTCATGTTGCTGTAAATGCTCCACTAGACCGGAATTGCAGTATATCCAGCCAGCCAATCCCCAGGCGCCAAGAATCTGTAATTACTTCTCATTCTAAATAAGGTCAGATATGCAGCCTCAGCCAATCAACTTAAGCCAAATACTTTTTCCTTATTTCCTGACTGACCTGCTAGCCTTACAAGGAAATCCCCAGCCTCCTAGCCAATCATGCCCTGTGTCCATGTTGCCCCTTCTAACATTCTGTAAAACTCGCTCTTGCCCAGACGTCCCTCAGGAAGAGCGCGCCACCGCTTGTGAGCACTGGACTCTCCCATCCATGGATTGTCTTCCCTTAAATAAAGAACACAGTGCATTACTAAATTGTTTTATTTTGTCATTTGACAACCCTTAACCTGTGGGTTCTGCTGCTATCTCCAGGTAGATCGTGGCAGAAATGAGTAAAATTGTGGGACGTCCAGCTGGTGTCCCAGGATTTCTTGGTATGTGGAAAACTCACACATCTGGCGTCAGAAGCGAGGTAATACTGTCACAGAGTTTTGAGAGTAGGGGAGACACGCGGGAGGAGCGTGTTTTTTCCTTTACAGATACATAAGTGTTCAAGCCCCCTGTACTGCTTCCTGGCTGAGTGACTTAGGACAAGTTACTTAAACCTCTGAACCTCAGTTTCCTCGTTCGTAGACTGTAGATACTAATTCCCATTTCATAGGGTTGTTCTGAGAAAGCAGACTCCATACATGGAAATGTCTGACAAGTATATATACTTAATAAATGGGAAGTCCTTCAGGACCAAACATCCCATTTCCTTCATAAATTTTCTGTGATCCTCCCAACTTGAAATGGTTACTCTTTTTCTTAACTGTCATAAAAATCACAGCTAACACAATTGGTTTGACTATTAACCAAGCACTAGTGCTAAGACTTCTGCTGCTGTCTTAGACTTCTGTTTAAAACTCAGAACTGTTTAACTTTCCAAATAGATTATTGGGTAGCACAGTGTCTTGCCCACTCATTTGGAAAGAATAGCTAGTGCAGAACTTTCTCTTCTTCAAGCATAGTTAACACTACTTTAATATGCAAAGTAAATAGCCGTCATTCTCAACTATGAGGCTGACAGCAGAAACATGAGAGGAAGAGTATATCTCCCCCCCGCATTTTGAAGGATGCCGGGGTCATTGTGAATAAGGATGCAGACTCTTGTTGCTATTATAACGTGGATGTGGCTGGTACTGACTCTGAGAGTCCCAGTAACTTCAAGGGCAGCCTGCTTACCCCCTCCAAGTGGTCCCGGGCCACAGTTCCCATTTCAAGCCCTTTTGCCTCAATTTATAAAGATGACTTCTGCCTTGGTTCCTGTTGCAAAAATTGGTATCCTTCCAAGCATTCTATACCAAGAATGACATAATTTATTGTCCTGTTGCGGATGAAAGGGGATGTTATTTAAACTTATATCAAGACACACAGTGCTGTTCCAGGCCAACTATCCATACTTCTCCTGGTACCAGAGCTTTGCCTTGCATTTTGTCTGTCCTCTCCTTGAGGACCAAGAGACTGTCCCTGGAGCCCAGGCTGATTGGTGAGTGGAGGTCGCCACCAAGCAACAGATCTCTCACATGCTGATTGCCTTACGTGAGGGCATTACCCTTTGCCCTCCTGGCTGGACTTCTGTTGTCAGCTGAGTTGACTCTCCTACCCACTTCCTAGGGGAGTGAGTTTGGCCAAGTTCCAAGATTAGTGCTTGTTTTACTCTGAGAAAATAGCCATGCTTCCTGTGATAGGGCAAGTGCTGCTGTTAATCTAATTATCTGGTTAAAGTACCCGTAGTCCTCAAGTAACGGCCCACAGACACAGGTGCCTTGGGTGTACAGGACTCCGTCAATTCCACTAGCACTGTCTGTAATCTACAGTACTCCTAGCCCTGCACCAAGTAGGTCACTGGGTCAAAATGCTTTTGGGAGTTCCAGCAAACCACAGCATCGCCTTGGCGTGACTCCCAAGCAGCTTCCCTCCCACCCCAGCTTTCCTCCTGGGGGTCTCTCAATCTCTCTGCAGAGTCATGGACTTTCTCTGACTCCTAGTTTTAGGCACCACTTGACAACAAAACACTTCCCCAGATATCTCTGCCTATCTATATAATAACTCCTTTAATTAAAAACACTTTTGCTAGAGGGCGGTGTTAAAGATCCTCGTTGACTTGAAAGGAAAGAATGTCAATTATGACACATAGGATGTTTTTGCTTTTGGGTTATCAGAATACTGACACTTCAAAAGGCAGAGCTTTTAAGGGGGAGGGCACCCCTAGACATCATTTGCCAAGGGCTATCAGTATAACTTCCTCTCCTTGAGGGTATTTCTGGTAAGTAGGAGGACAAGATTAGAAAACTCCAGTTAAAAAAATCTTCCTTGAAGCAAGTTCAGTCCCCTTTCTCTAGTCTGTCTCTCTCTTTGGTGATCTCTCCACTCCTGGAAATTCAGGTAAACTGAATTGAACAAGCATTTTTTGACGCCAACTTTGTGCATGATTATACGGCACTGGTGATACCAAGAATAAGACAGTCCTAGCCTTCAAGAAACTCAAAACCTGGCGAGCCACTCAAGAAAGAATTATGAATTCCACAGAACTTGTTATCTGCCCCCATTCAGTCAAAATTTCAGCCTCTACAAGTTGTTTTTATTTCATTTAAAAATTATATATATATTTATACACACATATTATTAGAAAAGCAAGAGAATCACACTAAAAATGATATACCACCCAAGTATACCTACTGAAAAAGGATAAATTTTATACATGTCTCTTGCAGGGAAAATTTCCCAGTAGGTTGCAAGTACATTCTAACTCTCGATGGCTTCTAGAGATTTTTTTTATTGTTGAGTCTCTACGTATAAAGGAGCTTAAATACAACTAGATTCACATTTATAGTAAATCCCAAAGCATAATTCCCTCTCACCTCTTTCAGGAGCCAGAGAAAAGACAAAGAGAGTAGAATGGGGTATCAGGGCTGTCTTCATAAAGCTGAGAAGCTGCCACCTGCGTGAGAGGTGCGCTCACTCTGCTTTTCTTCAAAGGGCGCATGAATCTGGGTAGGCACCAATGGACACATTTAGAAGGAACCCAAGCAAAAGCCTTCTAAATACTAAGTTTCTTAAAAATAGAATGGGCTGCCTTGACAGGTAGTGAGTCCTTCTTCACTAGCTTTAAACAAAGCTGAAACTAGACAACCTCTTGAAAGGGGTGCTATAAAGAGGAAGATGCCTACATTTTTTTACAAGTCATCTATGGCCAGCACTCAAGGAAGAGAAGGACCCTGAAAGATGCCGGGTCAGTTTGAATGGCACTAAACACTTTGAAGGCCTCCTTTTTTTTTGCTGTCTTCTAAAATACCAGGTGTGGAGTATTTATTGAATGAACTCTTTTGTCTGGAGAGTGGAGGGGGGTTGATATAACAGGATGTTACCTACGTGATTCCCCAAGTTTGGAAACTCTCAAGGAGGTATTAACACTAGGATTGCTGAACGGGTCCACAGGCTTTGCCAACCTAGAAACTCACATCTGTTGGAGGAGTGACTCACTTTAGGCTGAAAGGCTGTTACTTTAAAAAAGAGACAGAATCTGGGACATTACTCAAGCATTTAGAACAAAGTTGAAACCCGAACTGGGATCAGTGCCTGGGTATTCATCAACTTTGCAAACCAAAACAAAATAAAATTGAAAACAATCTGTGGAGACGAAGTAAGGAAAGGAGTCACTGGTACATTTACATGTCTGTGAAGCTGTACTGTTAATAATGTTGTTGTTTGTGATGTGTCATTGATGACAATTTAGATACAAGTTTCAATTGGACATTTTTTTCACAACTGCTTTAAAGAGGACTGCACAATTAGTTCAAAAAGCTCTTTGGATAGTGTAGAGCCTCTCAAGCATTTACTTGGCTTACTGTCCAGAAAACTAGCATTCTCAGACCCCAAACTCTAAGTTATAAAGTAATATTTCTCATAACGTTAGATGTCTCAACCCATCCCTGCGTCATTTGTACAGTTGGTTCAGCTACAGAACTATTTTTTTGTGTATTCTAAAAAAAAAAAATCATAATAATAGCTTACACTTACTAAACCAATATTTTATGCCAGGCATTGTTCTTCACATATTTTAACTTACTTAAGGAAATCTGCTTTAGAGGTTAAAAACTTAAGGAGAAGAGCAGATCTTTTCCTTATAGAAGCAGTCCTAGTGTCAGCGATACGTATAGCAGAAATGATCTTGGTTTTTTCTTGTTTTTTGTGTGTGTATGTTTCTCAAGGGGATTGTCACTCTTCGCTTTACTTGAGCCTTCTCCCAGAAGCTTTGGGGAAGAGAATTTATTTATTGTAAGACTCCTAAGACCCACTGTATCAGAAGCTCTGCACGACCCAGGAGGCTACGTTTTTAATCAGCCCCTCTGACGATTCTTATGGATATTAAATTTGAAAACCTCTGCAGCTATCCCTCTTGATTTACCCAAGGTGCCAATAGCCTCCTTTTTGCTTTCTCCTTTTGGAGCCCTGCCCTACTCAGGGTATTCCTCTTGTTCAATTTCTCCTTTTATCTCTGCCGCTTGTGCTTATACTCCATTGCAGGTAAAATGGAAAACCTGCATCATCCTGAGAAAACATATTTGGAGCCTTCTTCCTGTATTTTTTTTTTTTCCAAAATGCCATATTTGGAGAAGCGGTGGAACAGAGAATGGGCATTCTAGGCAGAGATCATTCTTGTTAATAAAGTCAAGAGTCCAATAAAAGAAGCAAAATGTCTAACAATCATTACAGCATATACATACATCTTCAAGATTTGAGCCTAGAGCTTTTCTTTTACTTGTGATGATATCATCACTAGCAGTGACTTATAAAACCAAACCCTGGAAGTCTCTTAGTTTTTCAGATTTTCCCACCTCTCATAAAATATGCTTATTTATCCATCCGTAGCATATTATTATTTTTGAAAAAGTACTATATGTTTATGGTGAAAAATTAAAACAGTGTAAAAAGATACACGGTGAAAAAGAAATGTCCCTTTCACAGTAACCCCAACCAATGACAGAACACTGTGGTCAGTTTATACTCCAGAGATACCCCACGCATACCAAGTATAGAAATGTATAAATAACCCCCCTTCTGTACACAAATGGGAGCATACTTTACACAACATTGTAGATCTCGCTTTATTCATTGAACAATTGATCTTACAGATTGTTGCAAATCAGTACCTCATTCTTGTTAACAGCATATCCACTATGTTGGAATATAACATAGTTGTGGTTCCCTGTCTTTCACTTCATGAGTCAAAAGTGTCTTGCAAAGATACTGAGATCTCTTTGCTTACTTTGAGTGCTCTGTTTCCAGGCTTTCTCAACTATGCTTCCATGAAGGTATGCTCCAATATAACAGCAACAAAATACCTGAGGACTATTTAACTCCACTCTATTATTTGGATTCATCCTAGGTTCAGTCTTAGGTTCAGATCTTAGGTTCAGTCAATAATATTGCACAGTTCACAGGTAAAAGGAAGATTAAAGGGATACTGAGGAGGAGAGATTGCTAAATCACACACCAGTGTTTGCAAAAGCCGTGTTTTTCAAATGTAGGTTGTGACCCATGGGTAGATTGTGAAATCAATTTAGTGGTTTTAAAATTCCAGCATACATTAGAAGGAGAGAAAAGCGGAATAGAAAACAGGTGCAGCACACATAGAAAAGATAAATATGGTTTTATGAAACATTTGTTTCAGTTTTACATTTACAAGTATATGTATACTGGTTTCTAATATGAAATATATCCCTAACTGAAGTCAATGCAAAAATAAATTTGAAAACTGTTGTCCCCAAGTGTATTCCTTGGGAAAATAAGTCTTGTCAATCTTGAGAAAATGTAAGAGCTTTATGGTGCTAAAAAATAAACTGAGGCATATTAAAAATTTGAAGAGTTTGTTTTAGCAAAAATCAGTTGGCTCTCAATAAAATGGGTATAGAAGGAAAGTACCTCAATATAATAAAAGCCATATATGACAAACCCACAGCCAACATCATACTTAATGGTGAAAAACTGAAAGCCATCCCTCTGAGGACAGGAAAAAGACAAGGGGCCCTTCTATTCAACACAGTACTGGAGGTTTTGGCCAGAGCAATCAGGCAAGAAAAATAAATGAAAGGGATTCAAATTGGCAAGGAAGAAGTGAATCTCTTGCTGTTTGTGGATGACGTGATTCTCTCTATATAGAAAACCCTAAAGTATCCACCTGAAAACTACTAGAAATAATCAACAACTACAGCAAAGTTGTAGGGTACAAAATCAACTTACAAAAATCGGTTGCATTTCTATACTATAATAACGAACTATTAGAAAAAGAAGTCAAGAGTAGAATCCTGTCTACAATTGCAATGAAAAGAATAAAATATCTAGGAATAAATTTAACCAAGGAGTTGAAAGACCTATATACTGAAAACTACGAGACATTATTGAAAGAAACTGAAGAAGACATAAAGAAATGGAAAGATATTCCATGCTCATGGATTGGAAGAATAAACATAGTTAAAGTGCCCATATGACCTAAAGCGATCTACAAATTCAATGCAATCCCAATCAGAATCCCAATTATGTTTTTCATAGAAATAGAATAAAGAATCCTAAAATTTATATGGAACAACAAAAGACCATGAATAGCCAAAGCAATCCTGAGAAAAAAGAATAAAGCTGGAGACATCACAATCCCTGACTTCAAAATATACTACAAAGCTATAGTAATCAAAACAGTATGGTTATGGTACTGGTACAAAAACAGACACACAGATCAATGGAACAGCACTGAAACCCCAGAAATAAAACCACAGATCTACAGACAGCTAAATCTTTCACAAAGGAGCCAAGAATATACAATGGAGAAAGGAAAGTCTCTTCAATAAATGGTGTTGGGAAAACTGGACAGCCACATGAAAAAGAATGAAAGTAGACCATGATCTTTCGCCATACACAAAAATTAACTCAAAATGGACCAAAGACTTGAATGTAAGACCTGAAACCATAAAACTCCCAGAAGAAAATACAGGCAGTACACTCTTTAACATCAGTCTTAACAGCATCTTTTTGAATACCATGTCTACTCAGGCATGGAGAACAAAAGAAAAAATAAACAAATAGGACTACATCAGACCAAAGAGCTTCTGCAAGGCAAAAGAAACCAGGAACAAAACAAAATGACAACCCACCAACTCAAGAAAATATTTTCTCAAAATATATAACGAACTCATACAACTCAACAACAACAACAAAACAACCCAATCAAACAATGGGCAGAAGATATGAACAGACATTTTTCCAAAGAAGATATACAGATGGCCAAAAAGCACATGAAAAGATGTTCAACTTCACTAATTGTTAGGGAAATGCAAATCAAAACTACAACAAGATAGCACCTTACACCTCTCAGAAAGGTTATAATTACCAAGATAAAATATAGCTAATGTTGGAGAGGATGTGGAGAAAAGGGAACCCTCATACACTGCTGGTGAGAAGGCAAACTGGTGCAGCCACTATGGAAAACAGTATGGAGATTTCTCAAAAAACTAAAAATAGAAATACCATATGATCCAGCTATCCTACTATTGGGTATTTAACCAAAGAACACAAAATCAATAATCCAAAGAGATTTATGCACCCCAATGTTCATTGCAGCATTATCCACAATAGCTGAGACGTGGAAGCAACCCACGTGCCCATCAACTGATGAATGGATAAAGAAGATGTGATGCGTGTACACACACACACACACACACACACACACAATGGAATACTACTCAGCCACAAAAAAGACAAAGTCGTCACATTTGCAACAACACAGATGGACCTTGAGTTATTATGTTAAGTGAAATAAGCCAGACAGAGAAGGACAAACACCATATGATTTCTCTCATCTGTGGAAGATAAACAACACATGGATAAAGAGAACAGATTAGTAATTACCATAGGGGAAAGTGGTGCGGGGGTGGGCAAAAGAGGTGAAGGGGATCATATGTATGGTAAAGGATAAGAGAGACTATTGGTGGTAAGCACGATGCGGAAACTGATACATAATAATGTACACCTGAAGTTATACAATATTATAAACAAACATGACCTCAATAAAATAACCGAAAAAAAATCAAGTGGATGGAGCGGTGCCAAATTGGAAGCGGTTAAGAGCAGTCAGAGGACAGGAGCAGAGGAAAGACCTATATAGAGAACGTATGGAAGCAAAGAAAAGAAATTTTTGATTGGCTATAGCTTAAAGCATAGGTCGCTGTCTGTGACTGGTTATCTTTAGGTTTTGATTTCCTAACTTGAGGCATTTACAGGCTTACATTTTGGTTTGCTTAGTAGGCCAACGTGGCATTAGAGCCACCAGTCTAATGGCCTCCTCGTTTAACCAATTTAACAATGGTCAGATAAGTTTGACAAAGTCTGAGAACCAATTTGCCTTTTGGAGAATCAAAACTCATGTTAGTATACTAAAAGCCCTGTAAAGTCTTGCAGTGAAGAAATCTGTTTAGGGACTGGCCCTGTGGCCAAGTGGTTAAGTTTGAGCACTCTGCTTCAGAGGACCAGGGTTTTCCCAACTTGGATCCTGGGCGTGGACCTAGCACCGCTCATCAAGCCACGCTGAGGTGGCATCCCACATAGCAGAACTAGAAGGACCTACAACTAGAATAAATAACCATGTACTGGAGGCTTTGAGGAGAAGAAGAAGGGAAAAAAAAAAGATTGGCAACAGATTTTAGCTCAGGGCCAACCTTTAAAAAATAAAGATGAAATTTATTTAACTAAACATTTCCAAAGATTGGCTATAGAAATTTTTTCTGTATTCCACACATAACATCTACTAACATCCTCCAGTACTGGGGTTGGGTGAAGCACACTTTCATCTATGCTGTCTTGGCCTCGGATTTCTACTGGCAGTTGTCATCTTGGAGAGTGCTAACTCCTGTCTCCAAGTGTGATCTACTTCAGATTATTACAAAGAGGGGACTATGGTGTGTGCATGGAGAGAAGTGCAGGCCACCGACAGGAAGGAAATAACAGCGTATGTCGATTTGCTCAGTCTCAGTCTACTACTCAGGATCAAATTGCTCCACCATGTCTTGCGTTTGATCACTCATTTAAATCTCAGGGTTTCTTCCAGGCCTGTGGTTAAGACCTCTTCTCAAGCTTCCTCCAATCAGGGCATGCTAAGGTAACTAATTTGGGGCCAGCATGTGAGATCTCAGGGCCTTCCCTCGATAATTCTTTCTGCAGCTCCACTAGTATTATATAAGGAGCTCTGAATTAATAGCTAACAGTCTTAACATCTAGAATGATACAGTATTTAACTAGACTGAGATATGTATTGTAAGTTTGGACTAGTTACTTAACTCTTCCATGTCTCCGGTTACCATCTCTAAAATGAGGAGCTTGGACACTGATTTCAGAGATCCCATCCTGCACCGATATCTGGATCTTTAATCCCGAGTTCTTGATTCTTTACGATAATCTGGAAACTTCTTCCCTCCAGCTTTTCCTCCCTTCCTCCTTTCTTGACTTTCCAAGTTTTTTTGAGGGTCTTCTCTTTGCCAAGCATGGTATCAACTACTGAAACTATGATGGTGAACAAATAATTTTTATGTCCTGTTGCCAGCAACCACCTGGACAAAATGGTAATTCCTAACTCTGTCTGGTCTTGGCCCATTGCATTTTGACGAGGGCATTCTTTTACCCGCTCATTGTCATTACTACAGAAAACATTTCTTCATTTCACAGAAACATCTACTCTGCTCAAAAAAAAAAATATGACTCATATTTACGTTAGAAAATAGATCATGCCAGTTTCCTGTTTGGGATGCTTTCCAATATAACATAGTGCTTTGTCCCTTTGGAGAAGAACCATGATATCAATAAGTGCCACCACCACAGAAAATAGCTGGTCAAGGTCCGTATTATATTCATGCTCTGAATAAGTCCTATCCAGTGGAATTCTGTTCAGTCAAGAATGACTTCTGAGCAGCTGATAGATTGATATAAAAATTGAGTCAAATGAAAGTGATTACTGATGCTAATGTAACTATTCCTTAAAAAGGGTAGAATATTTGTGTTAAGACTAAATATCAAATACTCTGAGAAGGTAGATACAAAATTGAATGTCCTATAAACCTTTAAACATATGTTCTGCATGTTTTCTTAGAAGTACACATACATGCAAAGAAAAAGAAAAAAACAAACCAGAAGAGCATGCTGACTTTTCATTTAACAACATTCAGATGTACTTTTGGAGTGACTGCTACATACATGGCAGTCCCCGTAAAACTTGTTTTTAAAAAAATTCCTATTTGTTAAATGACCTTAAAGAAAAGTACACTCTCCAGATGATGGAAGATAATAGTTGCATTGTGCTTGTACTGGTCAGATCACATCTGGAACACTGTGTTCAACTCTAAGCACTGCATTTTTAGAGGAACATAGACAAATGAAAGTATTCTCAGAGAAGTGAGGGAAAAATGGAGAGGGAACTTAAAACTGCGCATAAACAACTGCTAAAGAGGTTGTGTATTTTTAGACTAGAGGAGAGCAGATTATAAGGGCACACGATAGCTAGCAAGCTCTCTTCAAATATGTGACAGGAGGTGGCATTCTTACTGTATATTGCTCTAGAAAGCAAAACCCAGACAAAGGGTAGAAGTCACGAGGAGATACATTTCACAACCTAACCTGTAAATTAGATCTTTGCTGTGGTACTTGGTCATCAGAGGTAACCAAGTAGAGGCTCGATGATCACTTGGCTACAATATTGTAGCTTTTAATTCTGTTTTGAATATTAGATTGTATGTTTCTTCTTGCACTTTGGTCAATGTGAGACCCAGAATCCGATGAAGGAATTAGGCCACATTGTACAATTCTACAATACATTTGAAAAGCTTTAGCTGATACAATTTGATACCCAACCTAGGTCTTTTTTGGAACCATGTTACTCACAGTTCTAAACTGACTGGAAAGTTCTGCCTGATCTCATTCATATTTCTGATCTATATTTCCAAGCATAAGTAGTATAAAATATATTATGACCTCAGGGACATAATTTGAAGATAAATGTAACTTGCAGAGCCAGAAATGTAGCCTTTCAACTTTTTAAAAATTGAAACTTCAAGAGTATTTTCCTAAAATAGATTGAGCTCAACTCGCCCTGCAATTTTCTGGAAGAAACCCTGTTATCAATTTTCAGAGAATTATCCTGGGAAGTGCTGTCTGACTTTCAGAAGTAGGATGAAAATCGTATCCCCTTGTGTATAACGTCCTGTGTGTGGGTAGAGTGACTCTGTAAAGTATCACTCATGGATGCATTGCTTTGAATGAGGGATGGGGGTATGGGTGACAGGACAAAGTCAATGAATGCCTGTGGGGTAAGGAGGGTGAGGAGAGTGAGGAAGGAAATACGTGATAGGAGGGTGGAGTCCCGTACAAGGGGAGAGGAAGAACTGGCGGTGCCACTGCAAGCAGCGGTTACAGCAGTCAGCCCAACAGTTGAGACCGTGCACAGATGCATGCAAGGAGACTGTGGAAAGAGCAGGATCTCCTTTCCTTTCCAGAAGGGCACTTAGATGGATGAAAGGAGAATTGCATACTCTCAGATTTCAATCCACTGGTGTTGAAGAATAGAGAAGCCTACAGATTCTGATGATGGTAATAATACTGCTTTATATTTGAATACTATCTTATATTTTTCAAAGTTCTTTCACATTTTATGGGGCCAAATATAACATTGTAGAAACTTTAAAATATTCTTGAAATTTTGAGAGTCCCAAACCTGCTTAATGACTGCCAAATTCAGGCTATCAAATGTCTTTGTAAGGCCAGTGAATTTAGTGGGTATCAGTGATGATCTCTGTATTTTGTTTTTGCAGCAGCTAATAGAGAGACCATGTCCCCAACTTCACATTCTGGCCCAATGTGTAGTTTGGAGGATTACAGTTAGTTTTGTGGTGCAGAATACTGTCTGGAGGAAAATTTGGCCAGGGCATTGACTCAATTGCTTGAAAGCATGAATGGCAGGTCCCGGCTGCAATTTGTACATTTATTCTAGTTTATTCTAGTAAACTTTATGTCCATACGGTTTTAGGGCTTGTGCCAGAGATTCCTCAAACTAAAGTAGAAATGCTGAGTATTATTTTTCAAATTAACATTCTTCATTCCCTGTGGTCTTTCTCAGAAAACGCCAATACTATTATTTCTTAAATACAGTATTAAGAATTCCATTCAGATCCATTTAGCAAGTATTTATAGAGGAGAAAGTCAAAATACAAGATATGACATTATAAAGAGTCATGGCAACAGAAGGGGTACGGCATACAATAAATAAGAGGAGGGAGTCAAAGCCTGACTATCAGCGTTTAAATTCTGACTCTACCACATACTATGTGGGGTTTCTTGTGTGAGTCAGTTAATTTCTCTGTGCCTTGGTTTCTTCAGCTGTGAAGTAAGGACACACTTCTTAGAATTGTTGTATATTTTCAATGAACTAATATGTGTAGAACACTCCGAAAAGTGCTGAGCCTTTGGTAAATGTTGTTGTAAGTGGTAGTTATCATTTTTCAAGGATGTCTACTTGGAGTTCTAAGAATTCAAGCAAAATTTTTCTTAAACTTATATATTTTGGAATATTAGGGAAGAATTTTAGATTCTACACCTTTTAAGAAATTATACTTGTTACTGTTTTGGAATTTCATATCAATAGACAAACAAATATAATAATGTTTAGATATTTTAAATGAAAGAATTTCATTAAAAAAAATGAGAGACCTTAGGTACCTGTAAAAATGAGAGAATTCAGGTATGTGTAGATTAAGGGACTTGCCTGAGACGTGAAAAAGAAAGACTATATCAAGGATTTTGTCTTCTGATAATCCTAGAGAATTGCTGAAACATGTAAACCATAATCCTTAACAAAAGTAAATAAATACCCAGAGCCAATTTTGGATCACAGGTACTATTAATACTTTCACAGTCTTTGGTGTTTTTATAAACATGGCTTTAAATGCAAGGTAAGTTAAAGCCCAAGGTGAGTTTAAATAAAGTGAGCTGAGTCATCTCACCTTCTGGAAAATCTACTCATTTGCTTTTCCACACCAGCAACCTTAAGACAGTGTCTATACATAGGCAAGGTAGAATGATTAACTGGGGAAAGAAAACCATATAATTCAAACCAAATGACCCCTTTTGGTCTAAACTATTCAAATAACTATGACTAAATTCCTTGTTCTTTGTTTTATTTTGTTTGCTTTGTTTTGGAAACTTGGGGATCAGCAGGAAAAGTGAGTGAAAAGGACTAAATTATCCAAATAATTGTCTCAATTTTCTACCCAGAGATAGTCAGTGTTGATCCTAAACATAGATAATAGAAAGTGCTGTGAAAGTGTTTTGCCCCAAAATAAGAACCCTAGCTTCTGTCATTTCACGGTTATGGCATAACTTCTATTTTTTTTTTTAGATTGGCTCCTGAGCTAACATCTGTAGCCAATCTTCTTTTTTTCTTTTTTCTCTTCCTCTTCTCCCCAAATCCCCCTGGCACATAGTTGTATGTTCTTGTTGTAGGTCCTTCTGGTTGTGCTATGTGGGATGCCACCTCAGCATGGCCTGATGAGTTGTGCTACGTCTGTGCCGAGGATCCAAACCAGCGAAACCTTGGGCCACTGAAGTGGAGCATGCAAACTTAAGCACTTGGCCACAGGGTCTGCCCTTCTATTTAATTTTTATGTTTTAAAAGTATTGCCATTATTAGATATTAAGAGGTACAAACTTCCAGCATAGGGACTATAGTCAATAATATTGTAATAACTTTGTATTTTGACAGAGGGTAACTAGACTTATTGTGGTGATCATTTCATAATGTATATAAATATCAAATCACTATGATGTATACCTGAACCTAATAGGCTATTGTATGCCAATTATACTTCAATTAAAAAACAAAATATTGCCATTATTAAGATGTTTACTTTAAGCTGCTATTAGCCAAAACCCATATTTGCAGTGTCACTACTACCCATCAGCAGAAAGCAGGGCTAGCATATTGATTTCTAAATGCTTGTCTAGGAGGAGAAAAAAGGTTCAGACATGAAGTGTCAGAAAGGACCTAATTTTCCAATGTGCCTGACTTGGGTTTTGCCTAAAATATAAACACAAGAATCACCAATCAATATGAAACTAATTAAGGGAGTTCTTTTTTTTTTTTTTTTTAAGATTTTATTTTCCTTTTTTCTTCCCAAAGTCCCCCCAGTGCATAGCTGTACATTTCCAGTTGTGGGTCCTTCCAGTTTTGATATGTGGGATGCTGCCTCAGCATGGCCTGACAAGCAGTGCCATGTCTGTGCCCAGGATCCAGCCACTGAAGCGGAGAGCATGAACTTAACCACTCGGCCACAGGCTGGCCCCTAAGTGAGTTCTTAATTCATAGAAATGAAATAGCTAGAGCAAAATCAATTATTATTTGCCCCTACCTAAAAATATTAGAAACCTCTTAATATTTGTCACCATTGTTGATGTGAGCAAACTACCAACTACCTTAATTGATATTGACAAAACATGACTCCTAACAACTTCGGAATTGTTCTCTCTAATTGCAACTATCAAATTTTAAGTTTCTTTTCAAATTCATGTTGACTCATGAATGTTGACTCATTAAAAAAATATCTAGGAGCTGACCCAGTGGCATAGAGGTTAAGTTTGTGTGCTCCACTTCAGCAGCCCAGAGTTCACAGGTTAGGATCCTGGGTGTGGACCTACACACCACTTATCAAGTCATACTGTGGTGGCATCCCACATACAAAATAGAGGAAAACTGGCACAGATGTTAGCTCAGGGACAATCTTCCTTACCCACCCGCCCCCCCCTCAAAAAAATTCTAATGAAAAAATCATAATCATGTAGAATATGTTATCTGACAATAACAGAATTAAATTAAATCACAAATAATCTTATTTGCTACAACAAAATACCACAGACTAGGTGGATTAAGTAACAGAAATTTATATGCTTACAATTCTTGGGGTTGGAAGTCTAACATCAAGGTACCAGCAAATTTGGTTTCTGGTGACAGTTGTCTTCCTGGCCTGCAGACAGGCACCTTCTTGCTATATCCTCACACTGTCCTCCCTCAGTGGGTGTGTGAGGAGAGAGAGAATGCTCTCTGCTGTTTATTCTTATAAGGACACTAATCCTATTGGATCAGGTCCCCATCCTTATGACCTTATTCAACCTTAATTTTTTCCTTAAAGGCCTCATCTTCAGATACAGCTACATGGGAGGTTAGGGCTTCAATACATGAATGGGAGGGGGACACAAACATTCAGTCCATAATATTTTAAAAACCTAAAATGTTTAGAAGTTAAACAACAAACTTTTAAGTAATCCACAGGTCAAATAAGAAATAACAGGGGTCAATTGGAAAATATTTTAAACTCAATGACAATGAAAAGACAAGATATCAATTTTGAGTGATACATTAAGGTAGTGCTCAGAGAAAGATTTATAGCTTTAAATTCTTGTATTAAATAGAAGAGAAGTCTAGGATCAACAATCTAAGGTTCCATTTTAAAAAGCTTTGAAAAAGAAGAGCAAAGTTAATCCCAAAAATGTAGAAAGCAGGAAATAAAGCTAAGAGCAGAAATCAAGGTAATAGGAAGTATCAAACAATAGAAGAAATTAATAAATATAAAAGCTGACTTTACATTATTCACTAATTATGTTAGTAAAAAGGTTAGCATAGGGAGTGATGTCAGAATCATGATGGAGTGAGCTCTCCCCTTAGACTCTCCCCTCAAGATACAATGCAAAGGATATTTATATACCAACAGAAGACATTCACACAACACAGAAGACATCTGAAAGACTCACACAACCTTATGCTTGAAGGTGGAGGTGCTGGACCCCTCAAAGGAAGTGGAAGGAGGTAAGGGAATCTCCTCTCCTTCCCCCAACGGCAAGGACCCTTGGCTCTGGACCATCAGCAGCTCCGAGAGGAAAAGGGGGAATGGTGGCCCTGCACAGGAACACTTTCACTCTCCAAGTTCCCTCACAGCCCATGGGAAAGCATGACAGAGAGCTAACTAAGTTACTGCAGGAGTGTCTTCCTCAAGCTAACACTCCAGGAGAGCAGACAGCAAAGGCAGAGGAAGAATGCCCCAGGATCATGCAGGCGAGAGAAAGTGCCCCTCCCCCTGAGCAGTGCTTCACCTAAGCCAGTTAGCCAGATAGCCTGCACACATAGAAAAGAAGTGGCTATGAGCCAGCAAGCCAGGAACTGTAGCAGGCTCAGAATACACAGCCCTCGACTCCCACCCCATTGTCAGAGAAATAGCCAAATCAATTAGGAAATGCACCATAAGGATTATAGGTACTCCAGAAAGAGAAGAGAAGGAAAATGGAGCAGAAACCTTGTTCTAAAAATTAATAGCTGATGAACAGACATTTCTTCAAAGAAGATATACAGATGGCCAATAGGCACATGAAAAGATGTTCATCATCACTGATCATCAGGGAAATGCAAGTCAAAACTACACTAAGATATCACCTTACACCCATTAGAATGGCAAAAATAACCGAAACAAAAAGCAACAATTGTTGGAGAGGTTGTGGAGAAAAAGGAACCCTCATATACTGCTGGTGGGAATGCAAACTGGTGCAGCCACTATGGAAAATAGTATGGAGATTTCTCAAAAAATTAAAAATAGAAATACCATATGACCCAGCCATCCCAGTACTGGGAATCTATCCAAAGAGCTTGAAGTCAGCAATTCCAAAGGTCCCATGCACCCCTATGTTCATTGCAGCATTATTTACAATAGCCAAGATGTGGAAGCAACCTAAGTGCCCACCAACTGATGATTGGATAAAGAAGATATGGTGCATATATATATATATATACACAATGGAATAGTACTCAGCCATAAAAAAAGACAAAATCGTCCCATTCACAACACCATGGATGGACCTTGAGGGAATTATGTTAAGTGAAATAAGCCAGGTAGAGAAGGACAATCTCTGTATGATTCCACTCATACGAGGAATTTAAACATGTAGACAAAGAGAACAGATTAGTGGCTACCAGGAGAAAGAGGGGAGCGTGGGGGGTGGGCACAAAGGGTGAAGTGGTGTACCTACAACACGACTGACAAATAATAATGTACAACTGAAATTTCACAAGATTGTAAATGATATTGTTAGGATCTCAGTTCTACCCAAAATGATCTATAGATGCAACACAATCTCAGTCATCATGTAGTCGGGTTATTTTTGTAGAAATTCATGAGCTGATTCTAAAGTTTATTTTAAAATGCAAGTGACCTAGAGTAGCCAAATAATTTTTCTTATGTTCATTCAAGAGATATTTATTGGGCCTGGCCCCGTGGCCGAGTGGTTAAGTTCGTGCGCTCCGCTGCAGGCGGCCCAGTGTTTCGTTGGTTCGAATCCTGGGCGTGGACATGGCACTGCTCATCAAACCACGCTGAGGCAGCATCCCACATGCCACAGCTAGAAGGACCCACAACGAAGAATATACAACTATGTACCAGGGGGCTTTGGGGAGAAAAAGGAAAAAAAAAAAGAAATATTTATTGATAGGTGCTATGAGACAAAGTAATGTTAAAACAAGAAGAAACTTGGAGGCTTAAAGGGCCTGATTTCAAGACTTAGTATAAAGCTATGTAATCAAGACGGGACAGTACTAACACAAGGACAGACATAGGTCAATGGAATAGAATAAAGAATCCAGAAATGACCTTCAGATATAAGGTACATTGATTTTCTACAAAGGTGACAAGACAATTCAATGGAAAGGAAACTCCTTTTAGGAAATGATGCTGTAATCTTGATATTTGTATGAAAAAAAATTAATGTTGACCTGTTTGGAACCACTTACAAAATTGACTTGAAATGGATAGTAAATCTAAATACAAAAGCCAAAAATAATAAAACTTCTAAGAAAAAAACATAGGAAAAAAATCTGTGTCACCTTGAGATGGTTTTTCGGAGTAAATTTTAAAAATTAAAGTATAAAATATCCAAGAAAGTATACAAATTTAGGTTTACTGATCACTGAAGTTTTATAAATGAGTACATTTATGTTCTCTCTCCCCAGAACAATTACCAACACCATAGAAGCCTATCTCATGCCCCTTTCTAGTCAATATTTCTCTGTCAAAGTTAACCACTATTTTAGCATCTGTCATTATAGTTTAGTTTTGCTTGTCTTTTATTTCATATACATGGAAACATATAGTATGTCTTTGTACATGTAGCATTAGTTCGTTCTTTTTGTATAGTATCCTATTATATGAATATACCCCAATTTATCCATTCTATTGTCAATAGTCATTTTGAGTTTTTCCAGTTTAGAGCTAGTATCAATAAACTGCTATGAAGTTTCTTGTACCAATTTTTTGGGACATATATGGGTATGTGTTAAATACATATTCGAGTGGAATTGCTGGGTCCATAAAAGTATGTTCAGTTCTATTAGATAACTGAGATGTGACTTGTTTATGTTTCTGAGAGAGTTATGGTTTAGGCAAGCAAACCAGTAATGGATTTATTTCATTCTCAGGATTCCAAGTGTAAAGAGAAGCAGAAGCCAATGGCACTGAATCAACTGGAACTCCCAATAGCAGAATATGAGAGTTGCCGTTTCTCTACATCCTTGCCAACACCGACTATTGGCAATGGTGTAACTCTAGCCATTACGGTGGGTAACAAATGATGTGGAACACCCTTTCATACGCTTATTGGACATTTGGATGTCCTCTTTTGTGAAGCACCAGTTCAAATCATTTGACTGTTTAAAAACTGCATTGTCTGTTTTTTCTTATTGGTTTGTAGAAGTTCCAAATATATTCTGGATACAAGTTTTTTGGTGATATATATATATATATATAGCAAATATTGTCTCCTATTCCGTGACTTGCGTTTTCCCTCTCTTAATAGTATATTCGTTAAATAGAAATTTCAATTTTAGTCAAGTCCAATTTAGCAATCTCTTCCATTATGTGTCTTGTGTTATGTTTAGGAAATCTTTGCATATCCTAAAGTCTTAGGCATGTTCTCCTATGTTATACTTAAAAAGCTTTCTTTTCTTTCACATTTAAGTCTATGAGCACCTGGCATAGATTTTTGGTGTCTGTATTTTAACTTTGTATTCTCTTCCACTGATCCATTTGTCAACACTTGAATCAATGTCACACTGCTTTTATACCTTTATTTAAAAATGTTTTGATATCCAGTAGTATAAGTTCTCAACTTTGTCCTTTTTCTTCAATATTAAACTTGTTATTCTTAGCCCTTTATATTTTGATATAAATTTTAGAATCAATTTCACTAAATTTTCAATTTCCACAAAAAAATTTTCTTCGATATGGGAAGAATAGTCATCTTTAAAACATTGAGTCCTCAAGTCCATGAAGATGACACACACCTTGATTTATTTGATTAATTTTCTCAGTGATGTTTTGTTGTTTTCTGAGTATAGGTCTTGCATATCTTTCACTGATTTTTTTTCCTCAAGTATTTGATGTCTTCTGCTATTATTAGAAGTTATATTGCTTTAACACTTTATTATCTAATTTTTTTTTCTCGTGTATGGCAATACAAGCGATTTTTTTATATATTGACCTTCCACCTAGTGACCTTGCTAAATTCACTTATTGGTTCTAGAGGCTGATCCAAGATTCTCTCAAATTTTCGTGTACTCAGTTATGTCATCTGTGAATAATGATAATTTTATTTATTGACTTCTTTTCTTTGTGGGTTTTATTTCTCTTTCTTGCTTAATTGCCTAGCTAGGACATCAAGTAAAATGTTGAATGAAAGTTGTGATAGTGGACATCGCTTATAGTGAACTATAATTTTCCTGTTTTTGTATTATACTTGTCAGGTTTTGGTATGAATGTTATGGTGGCTAGGTAAAACGACTTGGGAAGTGTTCCCTCCTTGTCACATATCTGGAAGAGTTTAAGATACATTTCTTTTTTACATTTTTTATAGAATTTACTGATGATGCCACTTGGGATGAGAGTTTGCTTTGTAAGAATTTTTTAAAATTCCAGATGAAATTTCTTTAATAGTATAGTATTATTCACATATTCTATTTCTTTTGGTTTCCATTCTGCAAGGGGTTTGTTAGCTTCATCTAAATATTCAACTGTTTTGACATACAGTAGTTCCTTCTCTTATTCTTTTAATGTCTCCAGCACCTTTTTGTCCTTTTTTTATGCCTGTATTTGTACTTTCTACCTTTTTCTTGTTAAATCTTGCTAAAGATTAATTTTATTAAAAATTTCAAATAAACATTTTGCTTTGTTAAATTATCTCTATTTATTGTAAATTTGTTCTCTGTTTCTTTGATTTCTGATTTTATCTGTATTATTTCCTTCTTCTTACTTTTTTTTTTTTGAGGAAGACTATCCTGGAGCTAACATCCACTGCCAATCCTCCTCTTTTTTGCTGAGGAAGACTGGCCCTGACCTAACATCCGTGCCCATCTTCCTCTACTTTATATGTTGGACGCCTATCACAGCACGGCTTTGCCAAGCGGCACCATGTCTGCCCCCAGGATCAGAACCAGCGACCCCCAGGCCGCTGAAGCAGAATGTGCGAACTTAACCGCTGCGCCACCGGGCTGGCCCCATCTTCTTCTTACTTTCTTTAGATTCAATTTGCTAATTTTCTTTTAGCTTTTTTAGGTGGATGCATAAATAGTTGACTTTCAGCTTTATCTTTATTCATAAATATGTATTTAAATCCATAAATTTCCCTCTAAGCATTACCTTAGCTGAGTCCCATAACTTTGAAATAATATATTTTCACTGGTATCCAGTTCAGAATTTTTCTAAATTCATTCTGATTTCTTACTTGGCCAAGAGTTATTTAGAAGTATGGTGCTTACTTTCCATGTATTTGTGGATTTTCTAGTTACTTTTTTTGTAGTCAGAGAACATATTCTCTGTGATTATAATCTTTGACATTTGGTTAGTCTTAAATTATGGCCTACCATATGATTTATTTGAATAATTATTCCAGGGCCGGCCTGATGGCCAAGTGGTTAAGTTCATGCGCTCTGCTTCGGCAGCCCAGTGTTTTGCCAGTTGGGATCCTAGGTGCGGACATGGCACCACTCATCAAGCCATGCTGAGGTGGTGTCCCACATGGCACAACCAGAAGGACCTACCACTAGAATATACAACTGTGTACTGGGGATCTTTGGAGAGAAGAGGAAGGAAAAAAAAGAAAGAATATTGGCAGCAGATGTTAGCTCAGGTGCCAATCTTTAAAAAAAAATTTTTTTGAATAATGGTTCCACGTGCATTTGAAAATAAGGTGTATCCTGCAGTTGTTGGATGTACTATATTTTGTGTAACAACTAGGTCAATTTTGCTAATTGTGTTATTCAAATATTAAATATCCTTATTGTCTTCATCTTTTTCTGCTTGTTTTATCAATTATTAAAAAGGTTTGTCCATTTTTTCTTTTAATTCATCTACTTCTAGATTTATATATTTTGAGATTATATTATTAGGCAAATAACTTTATTTTTATTTTGTTTTTAAATTAAGTTGAATTAAATTTTGTTTTAAAGGACACAACATGAGATCTAACCTCTTAAAATTTTAAGTGTACAATATATTATTGATGACTATATGTACAATGTCGTGCAGCTATCTGTAAAGTGTATTCATTTTGCTTGACTGAAACTTCATGCCGTTGATTAGCAACTCCCCATTTCCTCCTCCCCTCAGCCTGTCAACTACCTTTGATTCTATGAATTTTTAGATGCTCCTGTAAGTGGAATCACGCAGTGTTTGTCTTTCTGTGATTGACTTGTTTCGCTGGGCATGATGCCCTCAAGGTTCATCCATATTTTTGCACATTGCAGAGTTTCTTTCTTTTTAAGGCTGAATCATATTCCATTGTATGTATATGCGACATTTTCTTTATCTATTCATCTGTCAATGGACATTTAGGTTGTTTCCACATCTTGGCTATTGTGAATAGTTTTGTGGTGAATACTGGAGTTCTAATATTTCTGTGAGATTTTTATTTTAATTCTTTTAAATAAATTCCCAGAAGTGGGATTATTGGTCATATGGTATTCTATTTTCAATTTTTTTTGAGGAACTTCCATACTGTTTTCTATAGTATTTGCACTATTTTGCATTCCCACCAAAAATGTACAAGGGTTCCAATTTCTTTATATCCTTACCAACAATTGTCTTCAGTTTTTCTGATAATAGCCATCCTGACAAGTATGAGGTATTATCTCATTGTGGTTTTGAAATGCATTTTCCTGATGATTTGTGATGTTGAGCATTTTTTTCATATGCCTGTTGATCACTTTTGTTTTTTTGGAGAAATGTCTATTCAAGTCCTTAGCCCATTTTATTAGTTATTTTTTTATTTTTATTTTTTTTAAAGATTGGCACCTGGGCTAACAACTGTTGCCAATCTTTTTTTTTTTTTTTTCTGCTCTATCTCCCCAACCCCCCCGTACACAGTTGTATATCTTAGTTGCAGGTCCTTCTAGTTGTGGGATGTGGGATGCCGCCTCAACGTGGCCTGACGAGCAGCGCCATGTCCGCACCCAGGATCCGAGCCCTGGGCCACTGCAGCGGAGCGTGTGAACTTAACCACTCGGCCACGGAGCCGGCCCCCCATTTTATTAGTTATTAGTTTCTTTGCTATTGAGTTGTGGAAGTTTCTTATATATTTTGGAGATTAACCCTTTATCAGATACATGGTTTGTAGATATTTTCTCTCATCCCATATATTGCCTTTTCACTCTATTGGTTGTTTCCTTTGCTGTGGAACTTCGTATCTGAAACTAATTAAAAATAATCCAAAATCAATCTTCTTTTTCTGCCTGAATCTCTAAGTGGCTATGTCTTTGTGATGATCTCTCTTCCTCTGTCTTCTACGTTTCTCTCTTAGTACCCTCTCTTCCCTACTCTGCTTCACAACTCTGGGGAAAGATTACAAGGAGATATTATGAACTAGATGTGTCTTGATGTGCAAGTATGTTTCAGAACCATGGAGAGCAGCCCACATGGTTTCAAAAGTCTAACAGTCATGCTATGACTACGGCAGGTCTTTGTTGCCCTTGTTCCAAACCCTAGATTTTAGAGCAGCGCCTACCATATGAAAAGCAGTCAATAAATATTTGTTGGATGAAATGAATTCTCCACAGTGGAATCAATTAATGAAAGACTATGAACCCTTTCGTAGCTCTTGATACATGCCACCAAATTGCTTTTCAAAAGTGGGACATTAACTTACAGAGGCACCAAGCAAAATTTCTATGATTTCTTATGTAATATCCTTCACTCATCTATCTTACGTGGGTGATGAAATGAGTGCTTCTGTGCACCTACTCTCAAAAACCTGAACATTTAGATGGGGGAACAGATGAGAAAACAAATGAATATATTACAGTGAGATAGACACTATATGAAGGTATGCTGTGAGACATGTAGAGGGACATCTTATTGCTAGACTTGAGGATCAGAGAATTCTACCTCCTGAGAAGGTTGAATTTGAGCTGAATGTTGAAAGAATGAGGATTAGCCAGGTGAAAAGAAGATGATGTAGAAGTGGTGGTGGGATTAAAGGGAAGTTTTGTATAGGTTTCATTGCCTGCCCTTCCTGTAATACTTTTTATAGTACATAATTACAGCAAGGAAGGACACCTAAAAACAACTAGTCCTTTTATCTGTCTTAATAAGTTGAACCAGGGAAACAAAGTGAATAGTTTATTACATCATGTAGAATTGGGGTTTGGATAACCATATTAAGTACAGTGCAAAATGAATAAAGAGAGAAATGTGAGTTGTGTGCGTGTGTGTGTATAAGAAAGAGAAGGATGAAGAAGTGGAGGCGGAGAAGAAAAAGAAGAAGAAGAAGCAGGAGCAGCAGGAGGAGGAGGAGAAGGAGAAGAGAAATGAGAGAAGGAGGAAGAGGAAGAAAAGGAAGAAGAAGAGGGAAGAAAAGGAAGAGGAAGAGGAATAGAAAGATGAGCAGAAGGAGGAAGGAGAAAGGAGAAGGAGAAGGAGAAAAAGAGAAGCTTAGGAAAAACCATGGACTTCATAAGGGAACGTGGCTGAGATGAAAAGGACAATAAGAATGCTCACCCAGGAAGGACTTTTGGCTCTAGCATGTCTATTTCTGTTTGCATCAAGGCCAGTTGTATTTCAGTTCCTGCCCTTGGAGCCTGTGAAAAGTCTATACTGTAACAATTTACTTACTCCTGCATTGTGCTTGAATTATTTTGGGCGAGTTTCAACTTTTCTGTAACTAAAGCCTTAAGGAAAATGTATCCTAATTACGGGGAGTTGATAGAGAGAGATTTAAGAAATATGGCTAAATTTTTGCATTTGATGGACTAGATACTGGGAGGAGGACAAGGGCCAAGTCAAGATATATCCTAATACGTCATCCTAGGAATTTGGGCTATGGGGATCATTGAAAATTTTTATGGAACATGGAATTTTTATGAGTAACATGTTTTGATATGCATTTTAGAGAGTTCACTCTGGAGAATGGAATTGGAGCTAGGCAAGACCAGAGGTTGAAAGAGCAATTAACTGAGGTAAAATGAAGCTCTAAAGTGAGGCTAAGAACAAAAAGAAGGAAAGATTTATCATAAACAGAACAAAAAGCAAATATGTTTCTCATATAAAGAGTTCCTATAGGGGCTGGCCCAGTGGTGTAGTGGCTGGAATCACAAGCTCTGCTTCAGAAGCCTGGGGTTCGTAGGTTTGGATCCCAGGTGTGGACCTACACACTGCTCAAGTCTTGCTGTGGCAGCATCCCACATACAAAATAGAGGAAGATTGGCACAGCTGATAGCTCAGGGACAATCTTCCTCTGAAGACATTCTATGGGAAACTATTTGCTTTTTGTTATATTTATGATAGATCTTTCATTCTGTTTGTTTTCTGAATTTTATGATGGTTTTTTTTTTGTTTGCCAAATAACAGCTTTAAGTTTTGAAGTAGTAAAATTTACCCATTTCTTCATTTGTGATTCCTGATATTCTTAACCTTACAATTAAATTTATAGGTTAATTTTGGAAGAACTGTCATCTCTATAGTGTTGAGTCTGTGAACAAAGTATATTTCTCTATTTATATAAGTATTCTTTTAAATTCCTTAGTTCAATAAAGTTTTTTAGTTTTCTCCACAAGCCAGCTCCAAAAAACTTTCTTTAAAACTTTCAAGTTTAAAAAGTTATTTGTACTTATATACATATATAAATATATGTATATATATTTCGGTAATCTCAAATATTTTACTGCTATTGAAAAATGTATCTTTTAAAATATCCGTTTTCTAATTATCTGCTGCTGACATGTAATAGCACAATAGATTTTTTGTATATTGATCTTTTATATAGCAAACTTGTAGAATTCTTTTTCTGTTGTTGTAAATAATTTTTCCGTGACAATAAAACAAAAGAAATGTTCTATGTAGAATATCATCTGACAATAATGAGAGATTTCTTTCTTTTTCTTTCTGATCCATAAACTCTAAATTTCTTTGTCTTGCATTATTTATGCTAGGTAGGGCCTCCAGTGTTATGCTGAATAGGAGCAGTTATAGTGGGCATTTTTAACTAAAGGAGTCAGTTTATCAAGAGGACTTAATGGTAATAAATGTTAATGTACCTGATAAAGAGCATCGAATTACATGAAGCAAAAACTGACAGAACTGAAATGAGAAAAAGATAAATCTACAATTATAGTCAGAGGTTTTTTTTCACTTTTTATTAAGATTATGATAGTTTACATCCTTGTGAAATTTCAGTTGTACATTAGTCAGTGGTTTTTATACTTCGCTCTCATTAACTAATAGAAGAAGTACACCAAAAATCCACTTTAAGTCTAAACATATGGAAAGATTTATCCTTCTGAGAGGATAGATATAAAAATATATATAAAGATAGTGTTGCGGGTTGAATTGTGTCCACCAAAGAAATATACTGAATCCTAGCCTCCAGACCTGTGAATGTGACCTTATTTAGAAATAGAGTCTTTGCAGATGTAATCAAGTTAAGATCAGATCATATTAGATTAGGGTGGGCCCTAAATCCAATTACTGATGTCCACACAAGGAGAGAGATTTGAAGACACAGAGACACAGGAAAGAAGGCCATGTGAACACAGAGGCAGAGACTGGAGTTGCCACAAACCAAGGAACACCAAGGATGGTCGATATCCCCCACGAGCTAGAAGAGGGAGGAGGGTTCTCCCGAGAGCCTTCTGAGGGACCATGGCCCTGAGGACACTGTGATTTTCGACTTTTAGACTCCAGACTGTGAGAGAGAAATTTCTGTTGTTTTAAGCCACTCAGTTTGTGCCAGTTTTGTTACAGAAGTCTTAAGAAACAAATAGAGATAGACACAAGGATACAAGATAAAGATACGGAGGACTCGAAGAACACTATCAACTGATATAACCCAATTAAACATCTAGAGAACGTCCTTCCAATAATAGCAGAATACATCCTTTTTTTCAAGTGTGCACAGAACATTTACCAAGATAGACCATATTCTGAGCCTTAAACCAACTCTCAATAAATTTAAAAGTATTCAATCATATGAAGTATGTTCTGACCACAACAAAGTTAAATTATAAATTAATAGAAACATCTGAAAAATATAAGATATTTGAAATATAAATAACACACTTCTAAATAACCTATAGGTACAAAAAGAAATAGTAAAGGGAAATTGGAAAGTATTTTAAACTGAATGAAAACGAAAACCAAACATATCCATTTTTGTAAGATGCATCTAAAGTCACGCTTAGATGGAATTAAGTGACCATTAGCTGTGATCCTATCTGCTATCACAGCATTTTATCAGGGATATTTGAGGGGTTTTGTTTGTTTTGTTTTGATTTAGTCATACATGGTTGTTGAAATTTTCATTGATTCATATAATCTTCTAATCCAGGAGTATGGATTTGCATGTGATATTTGTTTAACATATTTTTTAATTGTGTTATTCTTGTTTGTTGCTATTGATTTTATGAATTTAGGATCCTTTATTGAACACTTTTATTAATTCTTATAGTTTTTTCAATAAATTTCTGAGTACATAATAATCTATTGGGCTGGCCTGGTTGTGTAGCAGCTAAATTCTCATCCTCCACTTTAGTGGCCCGGTGTTCACTGGTTTGGGTCCCGGGGTGGACCTATGCACTGCTTATCAAGCCATGCTGTGGCAAGTGTCCCACACATAGAGTAGAGGAGGATGGGCATGGATGTTAGCTCAGGATCACTCTTCCTCAGCAAAGAGAGGAGGATTGGTGGTGGATGTTAGCTCAGGGCTAATCTTCCTCAAAAAAAAAAAAATCTGTTTTTTCTTTTCTGATATTTATACTTCTTATTTTTATTTCATTATCCCAAATTTTCAGGATAAAATTAAATATTAATAGTAATTAACATTGTCCTGCTCCTGATTTTCACCAGAATGTCTCTGATGTTTATCAACTTTTCAAAGAGATCTGTGATCCTGAAAGTTAAGAACCATTGTTTAGAATCCTGAGTTATTAGCATTCATACAATCCTTCATCTACAGATGGTTATTCTTGAGATCAGAAAGGTTAAATGACTAGTTTCAAGGTCTTACAACCAGGCAGTGGAAGAACCATGACTAGGTTTTCTCGCCACTTATTGTTTTGCGGTTATCAAACATTATAACACGAATCATAATGGTTTTCCTCATCTCTGATTTTTTTTTAAATTACAAAACATTGCAGTTGTAATTTTTTTGGTAATAGCTTTATTGAGATATAATTCACATACTGTACAATTCACCCATTTAAATTATACAATTCAATGGATTTAACACATTCACAGAGTTGTGCATCATCATCACAATCATTTTAGAATATTTTCATTACCGTAAAAAGAAATCTAGGACCCCTTAGCCATAACCTCCAACTCTCCCACTCCTCCTGGCCTCCCACTGCCCCCCAGCTCAGGGCAACCACGTATCTATTTCCTGTCTCTATTGATGTACCTATGCTGGATATTTCATATAAATGGAATCACATGTGGTTCTTTGTGACTGGCTTCTTTCACTTAGCATGTTTTCAAGGTTCATCTCTGTTGTAGCCTATATCAATACTTCAGTTCTTGTTATTGCAAAGAATATTCTATTGGGTGGATGTGCCACATGTTATGTATTCATTCATTAGCTGATGAACGTTTGGATTGTTTCCACTTTTTGGCTATTGTGAATAACACTGTTATGAACATTCATGTACAAGTTTTTGGGTGGACATATTTTTGTTTCTCTTAGGAGTAAAATTGCTGGATCATATGGTGACTCTACGTTTAACAGTTTGAGGTACTCTCTTTAAACAAGCTGTTTTCCAAACCAGCTGCACCACTTTACATTCCTGCCAGCAGAAGATGAAGGTTTAAATTTCTCCACATCCTTGTCACATTTGTTATTCTTTAGCTTTTTGATTATAGCCATCCTAGTGGGTGTGAAGCGGTATTTTATTACAGTTTTGATTTGCATTTCCCTTATGGTTAATGATGTTGAACACTTTTTCACGTGTTTATTGCCTATTTGTACATCTTTTTTTGGAGAATCATCTTTTCATATCCTTTGCCCATTGTTTTTGACTTTGAGAATATTTAAATGTTTATTGGCCATTCAAGTTTCCTCTTTTGTGAAATGACTTTTGTCATCTGCTTATTTTTCAACTGCATTGTTTGGTTTTTTTCTTATCAATTACTGGAGTTCTTTAGTGTAGATATATATCTTTACGTTTGTAGCATGTATTTTCACTGTCTCTGTGGTCTTTTGGTGAAAAGAAGATTTTAAATTTAACAAAGTCCAATTATCAGTCTTTTCTGTTATGGTTTGCACGTTTTGAATCTTGTTTAGGGAATCTATACCTACTTTCTTTGTGAAAGGGAGGTAATATAGTGTAGTAATTTAAAACAGGGACTCAAGAGGCAGATGACATGAGTTCAGATCACAGCTTTTCTACTTACTGACTCTGTGGCCTGGGGCAATTTAATTCATCTTTTTCACCTCAGTCGCCTCATCTATAAAATGGGAATGATATTAATAGTGCCTACTTCACAGGGACTGTTATGAGGACTGAATGAATTCGCATGTGTAAACTGATTAAAACCGTACCAGGTACATAATAAACATCAAGTAAGTGTTTGCTACTATGATTTGTATCTTTATTCTACCTTACCTGAGTTTTTGTATGTTGTGACATAGAAAACTAATTGGATTTATATTCCATAGAGACAACCAATTATTAAAGCACCGTTTATTGAGTAATCTGTCCTTTCTGCATTGCTTTGTTCATATTTCAAGTTTGCCTATCCCACAGCTCTCTAGTTATTCTATCGGCCTATTTATCTACCCCTGTCTTTTAAGAACTGTATTGTAACTTTAGTACGTCTTGCTTGCTAGTAGTGTCAATCTATCTTTTTATTGATCTTCAAAATTATCTTAACACTTTTTAGAATTTTGCTCTTAAACATGGATTTTAGGATCAGTTTGTCAAATTCCATAAAACTTTTGTGGGTATTTTGATTGGAATTGCACTGAACCTCTGGATTAATTTTGGTGGAATTGACATCTTTATGGTGCCTCTGCCACTACCAATGAGAGCATAAATTAAAGCTCTCCAAAAACATGTCTCCTCACATAATTCACTTTCAGATAGGATTCTTCCACGTATATGTCTAGCTGACAAAACCCTAGTCCAATGATGATGTCTTAGCTGTAAGAGAAGCTGAAATATGAGTTCTGCCTTCTGCTTTTGGGGGGGACAATTGAAGAGAAGATGTACACCCACATAAATATGATGAAGGTACATTGTATATTTAGCCCATTATATCATTTCTAAATAAGTATAGTTGTGTTTCTTCCTTTCCAAATCCTATAAATTTTCTTTTTCTTCTCTAGATGTTTTTGTAGGAAGCTAAAGTATTGAATAGATGTAGTGATAATGGACATTCTTGTTTCATTCCAACTTTAAAAGGAGAAATTCTTACTTTTCACCATTACGTATAATATTATGGATTTTTGTTACATAATCTTCATCTAGTTAAGAATTTTTTTGTTTTTGTTTATTTTTAAATTGAGGCATAATTGACCTATAAGAATGTTAGTTTCAGGTGTACAAGATAATGATTTGTTATCTGTATATGTTGTGAAATGATCACCACAAAGTCTAAGTTTCTAAGAGAGTAGATCTTAAAAGTTCTCATCAAACACATCAAAAAATTTGTAACTGTATGGTGACAAATGTTAACTAAACTTTGCCCATTTTTGATTCAGTTGTCTTTTTCATTATTGAGTCATAATAGTTCTTTATAAATACTTGATTATTTACCCTTATAGATATACATTTTTGATATCCAAATGCAGTTTTTGGCAGTATTTACACTCATTAGATTTTTATCAGATCATATATAATTTGCAAAAATTTTCTCCCATCTTCCATCTTGTGGATTGTGTTTTCATTTTCTTAATGGTGACTTTTGAAGTCCAGTTTTTAAAATTTGATGATGTTCACTTTATCTCTTATTGTTACTGTTGCTTGTGCTTTTGCTGATATATCTGAGAAACCATCTCCTGATTCCAAGTCATAAAGATTTATGCCTATGTTTTCTTCTAAGAGTTTTATAGTTTTTGCTCTTACATTTAGGTCTTTGACTAAATCTGAGCTAATTTTTATATATGGTGTGAGGTAGGAGCCCAACTTCACTCTTTTGCATGTAGATAACCTGTTGATCCAGCACCATTTGTTGAAAAGAATCTTTTTCCTCCTCTAATTGTCTTGGCACCCTTCCAAAAATCAATTGCCCTTAAACGTGATGGTTTATTTTGCAACTCTCAGTTCTATTCCATTGAACTATACATCTGTCCTTATGGCAGCACCACACTGTCTTGGTTATGGTGGCTCTGTAGTAAGTTTGTAATTAGTGTGAGTATCCAACTTTGTTCTTTTTAAAGATTGTTTTGGCTATTTTGGGTCCCTTGAACTTTGAGATATATTTAAGATCAGCTTGTTAATTTCTACCGAGAAGTCTGCTGGAATTTTGATATGAATTTGTAGATCAATTTGGAGAGTATTGCCATCTTAATAATATTAAGTCTTCTGATCCATGAACATAAGATATCATTCCATATGTTTAGGTCTTCTTTAACCTCTTTCAAACTGCATATATTCTTTAACTTGCATAGCAAGTTAGCTAAAAAAGTACACAGCTTTTGGGGACTGCTTAGTAGCTGTAACTATTCCTTTAATTTTTATGTAAACAAATCATTTTGATGTGTTAGAAATTAAAAGCATTTATTAAAAAGTACTCATTAAAACAATATCTGTTGACCTAAATCATTTCTGAAATAAAGAGGGACAAATAAATAAAAAAAAATTTTAGTTAATATGTGAACTTAAGAAGTATAATGAAAAGTGGAAGTCAGGAAACTGGGAAGCTTTTACTAGCTGTGTACCTAACTAGGCATATAACCTTGGGAAAATTATATTACCTCTCTATGACTGTTTCCTCACATGTAAAATGATACTGTAGTTTTTCCTAAATAGAAAATCATGGGTCTGTGCTATCAATCTACTATATGGCAGGTAACTGTGTGTTTATTTTTAGCTTAAGGATTAAACCTCTATAGAATTGTTTTGAGTTGAGATGTTCAATATCCCTCTCCCCCAATGTCTACATTTTTCATATCCAAATCCAGTTTTTAGAAGTATTTATGTATAATTTAAAACCAAACGCTAATTTTATCCCCATCTTAGAAGCATAAAGGAGAAGAATATTTATAGAGGATTTTTACTTGCTTCAGATTAAATTAGAGGAGGATTTATATGGAGCATAAATACCTATAATAAGTATAAAATAGAATTATGAGCCTTAGAGTGCAAAATTGTGGTTACAAATCATCCTTAAAATAATTGATAAATAGACACCATCTGTTTTAGTCAGAAATTTAATGCTAATAAATCGTTTTAAAACATCTAGTACAGTAAATAAAATAAAAAGTGTGGGCCAACGTGGATAATATATTTAAATCTTTCTCTTTTTTTTTAGTGTTTTAAAGTAGCACAACATAAAACTTTAAGCTTAAGAAACTTTTAACGTACAGATTTTCTGAGCATTCCCTGACCTCCAATGCTTTGATTTATAGATTTATCTCCTCTGTGAGGACTATGTCTGTACTCAGGAATTAGAACTGTTTTTATTGATTTTTAAAGCCAATACTCAATAGCACCATCTATTGTTAACACAGTGAAATTTAATAATAGTGGAAAGAATAATAGACTCTCAGATCTTCACCTTGGATTTAATACAAGGAACCTACTCCCAACTTTCTAAGCTTACAGATAAAGAATTCAAGGCTCAGAAAAGATAACTCGTCAAAGGTCACAGATTTCTTGCTAAAACGGTATATACTATTGCACACTAAAATTTCTGTAGGTCCTTTCCAAGCAAGAAAACATACGGAAAAGTAATTTATCCTAGTGATCAAGTCTGTAGGGTTAAAAACTGAGCTCGTTCTGTTTCTGGCTCCAGTGCTGACTGTCTTTGGGTAAGTTAATTAACTGCTTCGTGCTTCAGCTTCTACATCTGCAAATTGGTGACACGTGCTTCTCAGGGTTTGCATGACAAGCAGATGTAGTAGACAATGTATGTAAAGCTTGATAGCTGTGCTTGATAGCTGGTGAACAGCAATGGTGATATTATTTTTATTCACAAGTGGTAGAACTGCCTCTGAACCCAGGCCTCTCTGACTTCAGTGTCTGTGTTCTTTAAACTTGACCACACCAGCCATCAGAAGAGACGGGCAATATCATACATACAAAATAAAACAATCCATAAGTGTTTGATAACCCAGCATATCAAAATATAAAGCCTATTGGCATAGCATAAGTTTTATGGGATTCTTTGATTTGGGAGAGAGAAGGAAGGTGGGTCTCATCTTTAGTGCTTGGAAAAGAGGTCCTGAGTTGCTTGTGTTATTGTTATTATTTTGTCCAACAAGCTTCCTCTCTTCTAGTGATAGACTCTGTCCTCTTGGCCTTGAGGGTGGGCATATGGCCAAGGCCTGGCCAATCATAGCACCTCATTTTTCCTGGACACAGTGCCTGGTTCAGAGGGCATGTGATGCAAAAAGGACCAGTGTCCAGAGGAGTCAGAGAAATGAAAGAATTGTGATATTTAGACTCCATGCAAATATATGGGTACCATATTCCTAATAAAGTGTGGTAGAGACCTTTGACTGTCATCTCATACTCATTCTCCTCCTCTTCATTTAGCAACAGAACCCTTGAGCCTATGTTTTCCAGTCTCCTTTGGAGTGAGGTGTCACCACAAGACTCATTGGCACCAGAGGGATGTGAGTGAAATTGTTGAATGTCATTTCTACAGTTTGATCTTAAACCATTAGTCATGTGCATTTACATTCTCTTCTTCCCACTCCTGCAGCCTGGAAAGCAAATGTGGCAGTGACTCAACTTTAACCTTTAGGTGAGGACAACCTATCCCAGATGAATCCCTTAGGTAGACGAGATTAGCAAGAAATAGATTTTTTTTCAGTGAAGCCACGCACTGGAAACACTGTGTGTGGTTGTAGTGTTAGACTCTAAATTCAATGCATTAGACAAAAATCCATTTAGGCTCAGCCACAAAAAGGAATGAAGTACTGATTCATGCTACATGAATGAACCTTGAACACATTATTCTAAGTTAAAGAAGTCAGACACAAAAGATCACATACTGTATGATTCCATTTACATGAAATGTCAGGAATAGGTAAATCTATAAAGACAGAAAGTAAATTAGTGATTTCCAGGGCCTAGAGGGGCCTAGGAGTGGAGAGTGACTGCTAATGGGTCCCAGGCTTCTTTTGGGGGTGATGAAAATATTCTGGAATTAGATAGGAGTAATGGTTGTGCAACCTCTGAATATACTGAAAACCACCCAAATGTACACTTTAAAGGGGTGAATTTTATGGTATGTGCATTATATCTCAAAAAATCCATTTAGGCTAAATTACTCTTCAAAGTCCTTTTCAAAGAGTCTAATACAGCTGGTTTTACCTTCAGTGTAAAAAATAGCCTTTTAAAACTTTTATTTTGAGTTCAGTACTAGATAAAATAGTATGCTTGCATTGAGGAGTACAAGTCCTGTATCAAAGAATATATCTTATAACTTGAGTCATACTCAGTTGTATGAGATTCTCACATTATAATGGGTAAGGGATTGAGATCAGAGGAATTCAAAAGGCGATACAAGAAGAATTTCCAAGGGATACTCAGGCACACATGGTTTTAAGGAAATAAATTTCCAGGTCCCCAGCTTACACGTGTTATCTTTTCTAAATTGATCTGTGTCTAAGCCGTCATGTCATTATGTCCTAGAGTCCTTTCCTACCTCCCATTTCTCAATTTGCAGGAGAAAGGCATACCTCTCACCTGTCATAAACTCTTACCATGGTAGAAACCTCAGGATGCCAAACTACCCGACAATTTGGAATACTGATGTTGGGGAAGTTTCTTCCAAATCAAGGCACCATAAAACCACGAAAAATGCAACCACCAGCGTTGCATTTTTACTTGTCTTATATTTTTGACATGTAATTCAGAAGGAATTCAAACAATTGAGTGAGAATACAGTAAAGTTCCTTTCATTCAGTTCTACTCATTTAGAGGAAAAAGGTATGTAAATGAAAGCTAGGAAAGAAAGCCAGTTCGGTACATAATTACTGGCTTCTCCGCACATCCATCACTATGAAGTAAACACCCTATCAGAATGTAGAAAAGGAAGCGGCTGCGGACAAACGACTCGGACGTTTGCACACACCCTTTCCCTGCGACCAAGAAAGAATGCAGTAGCGGAGGAGTTTTCCCTTGCACTCATGGTAGTGGCAGCACCCACAACAGCACACATTTCTGCTCACTGGTTGAATCCACATTCGTGGCAGTCTGTTTCTAAAAGCGTGGTTGTGTTCAAATGACACACGGCCTGTTCAGGCCAGCTCCAGCGAAACCTCCAAGCACCGGCAGGGCCGCACACTCTCCGGTGAGCAGGTGGCCTTGGCCGCTCCACTGCGAGCGTTGTGGGAAGGGCGGGCCGAGCGGGCAGGAAGCCGCGCGAACAGCCACCTCATTTGCCCAGCGTTTCCAAGGAGAGCCTCTAGGGCTCCAAACAAGCCGCGTAGGCGTGGAAGGCGAGCGTACACCTCCACCACTGTGACAGCACCCATCACGAAAGCGCGCCTGCCCCATAGCGCTTCGCACCTCGCGAGGCTTTGCCAAATACGTGCGTGAGAACCACGCCTCAAGTCGCGTGCCTCTCCGCTTGGCTCCGCCCACCAAGCTCGTAGCCCTGCCCCCTCCCCCCCGCCCCGCCCAGTAGGGGCCCACCCGCGCACCACTTCCGGCGTCTGCCTCCTGACCGGCCACCGTCGCTTCTGGCTTCCCTGTCCTCGGCTCTCTTTCCCCCGCCCCTATCGCCTCCTTAAACACGGTCACGTGAGGGGCGAGCGCGGGGGCTGCCGGGACTGGTACTGCCGGTGGGTCAGGGTTCGGCCTCAATATGGCGGTTCCGGTCAGGCAGTGACCAAGGTTTTGCCGCCGAGAGGATTAACTGGCGATTGTCGGCGCCTCCACCTATCAGGGTGGCATGCGAGGACGCCGGGGCGAGCGCTGAGGAGCTGCGGTGACGGGGAGGGGTCAGCGGTGTGTGCTCCGGGAGCCGAGGCGGCGGCGTCTGTTCCTTCTATTGGTCTCGAGGCTTCAGCGCGGGGCCCCGCCCGGCCGGGCCAGGCCGGCGGGCGGCGGCAGTAGCTGCTGCAGCCGCGGGCTCGGCCTCTGAGAGTGGGCCGGAGGGCGGGCGCCGCCGCCGCCTTGCCGCGGCGATGGCCCAGTGTGTACAATCAGTGCAGGAGCTAATCCCGGACTCCTTCGTCCCCTGTGTCGCTGCGCTGTGCAGCGACGAAGCCGAGCGGCTCACTCGTCTCAATCACCTTAGCTTCGCGGAGTTGCTTAAGCCCTTCTCTCGCCTCACTTCCGAGGGTATGTGGTCTCCTCCCTTTTTCACTGAGCTCCCGCAAAGCCGGGCCGGGAGAAGGAAGTTGGGGGGCGGGCAGGGAAGGGAAGGGCGATGTTTACATCCCGGAGCCGGTGGAGTGGCGTCTGGGGTTAGGGCCCCACGGTGTCTACGGTGGCGTCTGGACGAGGGGCCTTGAGTGAGGTTGTCAAGACAGCGCGGTCCTACCTCCAGTTTCTCTAGGTACTTTTATTCTCCGGACAAGCCGGGCCACTAGGTAATTAGTGTAACGAAAAACGTGAGCCCCAGAGAAGGGTGTTGGGAATGTTCTGAATAGCCATAGGGAGGGAATTAGGAAGATGCTGCCTCTTGGACCGATGAGGTCTTAGTAAAGAAGACGGATCATCTTCCTCGGGTGTTAAACTGGGCTTTCAAAATTGTCTCGAATATTACATTCTAGCAGTGAAGCCCATCCATTTCTAAGTTTCTGTTTAGTTATTTTATGAAAATGTAACTGTTTTCTTAGGTATACAGTGTTTTACTTAACCTCTCAAGAAGATAAAAAGTATTATAAAATAATAAAACTTGCAACAGCCTTTTGGCTGATGGACAGGGAAGGACAAGTTGTGGTTCATCTAGATAGTTGAAGTTAGATTTATAGGCATAGAAAAGTCCTAAAATTTGGTTTTTCAGGTAAAAGTTTAATCAACGGGAGAAATGTGTCTTTTGTTGAGGAGCTGCCTGTCTTCTCCAGCTTTATGTTCTTTATTACGGAAAAATAAGCGTAGTAAAACTCCAAGTGTGGTTTAAGCAGTATCTTTACCTACTTTGCAAACACCACATAGTGAAGAATAGGTAATGTTCTTAAGTTCTGTATAAAATGAAAAGTTCTATAGTAAAGCTGTGTCAAGCGAATGACTGATCTTTATTTGGTTATGATGATTTCTCCACAAAAAAATAGTGCTGTGCCATAAATTTATGTATTTATATGCCACAGGTGTGTATTCTTTGGGGGAGAATTAGCTCCATTACACTTTTGTGTTTAAAGGAGAGAGGGAGCTGTCCAAAAAAACAAAGTTTGGGAACTCTTGGATTTTCTTCAGCCTGTATCTTAGCCATCAGTCTCAGCTCCTCTGGTATTGTGGTTCGTTAAGAGGAACAACAAAAGGCCTTCCATTCTTAAAACTTTAAAAAAAAAAAACACTTGAGAGCCAGTTTGATTTTGATCTGTGTTCTTCCCTGCTGTGTTAATAATAATAATGCTAATACCTGATACCTGCTTTATGTAGCTTTTCTTTTTTAGTCCTCATTGAATCCTGTGAAATAGAGATAGTTAACACCATTTTAAATCTGAGAACATTGATGCATAGTGATGTTCACTGTCCACAGTTTACATGTGGGAAAGATTTAAAAATGGGCAATGTGACTCAAGACAGGGTGTTCTTAATCAAGTCGTCTTATCTCTTGGCGATATTTAGAGTTACTTATTCACGCTAGAGAGCTGTGCTATTGGGTAGAAATATAATGTGTCACATATATAATTTTAAATTATTTAGTAGTCACATTTTAATGAAAAAGTAAAAAATAGATGAAATTAGTTTTCATATATCTTATTTAACAAGTATTTCCAAAAAGTTATCATTTCAACATCTAATCTATATAAAAAATCTTAATGAGAGATTTCACATTTTTTTATTGCTAAGTCTGAAATTTGGTGTGCATTTTACGCTTAGATTACCTCTCCATTTGGACTAGACATACTTCACGTGCTCAATAGACACGTGGCTGCCTCTAGTATTGGACAGTGCAGTGAATAGAAGCTCGAATCAGAATTCTGATTTCCTTTTGTAGACTGTGGAAGATTTAGGGAAGGAGTATACTGAATTGGGCTTTCATGGATAAAGAGTTGGTGGAAAGGATGAGGACAAGAGTTCTCTGTTGAGGAGGGGGATGAAGTTAGAAAGGTATGAGCAACAGGTATAAATTATGATTGAGGTTGGGGAACAGTGAGGAAACTATTGCTATCGGAGTACAGGATAGAGAGAGAAGATGCCTCGATAAGGAAGGATCTTGAATTCTAGGAAAGGGATTTTTGGATTTCATATCTAATGGTAAATGTATGGCAGTCATAGATTCTTGAGCATGGGTATAGAATTTTGGGAGATTAGAGTTGTGCAGGTTATAAGCAATTGAGGTTTTCTTTATACAATGAAGTTTTGTCTTTTAGGTAAAAATATAAGATACCATTATTTTATTTTTCAAAATATATACCATAGAACATCAGATGTGTTATATGCTCCCTAAAAAAGAATTTTTGGGGGCCGGCCCCATGGCCGAGTGGTTAAGTTCACGCACTCCGCTGCGGCGGCCCAGGGTTCGGATCCTGGGCATGGACATGGCACCGCTCGTCAGGCCTCGTTGAGGCGGCATCCCATATGCCACAACTAGAAGGACCTGCAACTAGGATATACAACTATGTACCAGGGGGGATTTGGGGACATAAAGCAGGAAAAAAAAAAAAAGAATTTGTGGTCAAATACGTTTGCTTAATATAGCATGTGTTTGTGAGAATTACAGTGTCCTTTAGCACATTAAAGGCTGTGGGAGGACTGGTTATAAAGAGACCTATTAAAAACTTAATCCATATTTCCCCAGTTTATTTGAACATGGGATCGATTTTTCAGAAATAACTGTTAACTATCTTGAGGAACCAGTATTACATGGAGCAGCACATACAGGGAAATGTTACTTCATAATACAGTATTCAGGAGATAATGTTTAGATGGGGTGTGTGTGTGTATATATATATAATTATTTTAAAAAAGTATTTATAAAAGTAAGATGGTAGAGCTGAATTTTATTTTGAAATTGAGATGTTATATGATATATGGAGTCACCTTTTGTGATGCTGTAATCTTAATGAAATCTTAATATAATTAGTTATGAAGCTTTTGAATTTTTTTTGTGTGATTTCAGAGCGTTTCTTTTAATCGTTCTTAGCTCTTGCATTCCTCTTTTTTGGGTTGGTTTTGTGATACTCCAGTGTATTATTAGATATTGTTGTTTAATAAATTACCCCAAAACTTAGCACCTTAAAACAGAAGCATTTATTATCTCTCAGTTTCTGAGGAATCTGGGAGTGGCTTAGCTGGATGGTTCTGGCTCAGGTCTTTCTTGAGGTTTTAGTGGAGCTGTCAGCAGGGGCTCCAGTCATCTGGGGCTGGAGGAACCGCTTCCAGGCTCACTCATATAGTTGTTGGCAAGTCTCAAATCCTCGCTGGATGTTAGCCTGGGACCTCAGTTCTGTGCCATGTGGGCATCTCCACAGGCTCCCCGAGTATCCCCATGGCATGGCACTTACCTTCTCCTGGAGGGAGTGATCAGAGTGACAACCCAAGATGAAAGCTGTACGTTTTATAACCTTATCTCAGAAGTGAAATACCATTGCTTTTGCTGTGTTCTCTTGGTCACGTGTACCAACCCTGGGATGTGGGAGGGACCTACACAAGAGTATCTCTACTGGGAAGTATTGGGATTATAGGGGGCCATTTCAGAGGCTTCCTGCTACACCTATTAACACCTATTAACTTATTTCTGAATTATTAGTAGGACTACCTAATAACTGATAAACCCACTCTGAATATAGGGCAAAACCAGAATTTTTTTTCTTGTTAACACTTATGAATACCTAAAGGTAATTAGCCAATTTAAAATTTTGAGAGAAGTTTATTACACACATGGGTATTTACGTTATTTGACAATTGTGGATCAACTTTAAGGAAAATACTTGTACAGTGTTCCTAAAAATAACAGAAATGCACCGTAGTATTTTCATGTTTTTTGGTTTCATAGTTAGACCAGCTGGAAAATTTAATTAGGGAGAGGCCTGTGTGTGTTTATTTAAGTTAGAAAACAAACAATTACAGAAGAATGCACAGAATACAAGAAATATCTATCTCCCCACTACCCAGAACCAACAAATATTACCCTTCTTGTCATATTTGCTTTGGTATCTTTTCCTTTTCTTTAAAAAGAAATCAAATATAGGTACAGTTGAAATCACCTTTCTACCTTTCTTAGTCCCATTTCCTTCCTTTATCATAGACAACCATTATAATGGAATTTGCGTGTATACTTTCTGTACAGATATTTATATTACAAGTGCACATATTCATGTCATATGTACTACTTTAAAAAGTTTTTTTTTTTTAATTTTTGGAGGAAGATTATCCCTGAGCTAACATCCACCACCAATCCTCCTCTTTTTGCTGAGGAAGATTGGCCGTGAGCTAACATCTGTGCCCATCTTCCTCTACTTTATATGTGGGACGCCTGCCACAGCATGGGTTGATAAGCGGTTGGTAGGTCTGTGCCCAGGATCTGAACCAGTGAACCCCAGGTTACCAAAGCGGAGCGCGCAAACTTAACTGCTGTGTCACTGGGCTGGCCCTTAGTATTTTAGAAAGATTTTTGTCTTATGTTTTTTAATTAAAAATTTAGAAATCAACAGAGAACTCACAGAAAATTTAGTAAGACCATTTTTACGGATGTAACTTTATTTAAAATATGGGCAGGCCTGAACTTAAAAGTTTGGAATAAAGTATTTTCCATTGGGAAAAAAGTGTCATTTTTTTATGACTAGGTACCCAAAGCCAGTTTTCCAAAGTTTCCTCTTGTATACGATGATCCATGATGTACTTGAAGCAGAGTATGTTGCCTCTGCTGCCTCCACCACTTCTCAAGCTCTTAACTAAATAGTTATGTATGTGTCAGGCATGGTGCTCTGTGCTTTACACTTACTGTGTCATCTAACGTCTCACCTAAATCCTTAAAATAACCCTGTGAAATAGGTATTAATGACATGTTATAGATGAGGAAATTGAAGCACAAAGAAGTTTAAAAGTTGTTGAGGATAACCCAGTTAATAAGTGGCAGGTTGGGATTTAAAATAAAGTCTGACTCCAGAAGTTGGGTCCTTAATCAATATAATGGACTGCTTCTAATACTACTATGAAAACTAATCATCCTGTCTGATTATATGATAAAATATGCTTGCATTTCTTATGATTATATTTATATGAAAAAATATGCGCTGTGGGCACTGTCTTCTTGCTACCATTGCCTGAGAACCTATTCCCTGGCCTGAAGCTCTGAATCACTGGTTATGAATCCCATACGCTGAGGCAAGGCCTATGGCAGGATGAAGGTAGGAGGTATTGGGTTGGGAGAAGGGATCTGGGCAGTGATCTTTTTTTAATTGACTTTAATTTTTAGAGCACTTTTAGGTTCACAACAACATTGAGCAGAAAGTACAGAGAGTTCTCCTATACTTTCTATTCCAACATGCACACAGCCTCCCGCACTACCAACATCCTACACCAGAGTGGGCATTGATTTTTTAATTTTTTTTTAAAGATTGGCATCTGAGCTAACATCTGTTGCAAATCTTCTTTTTTTCTTCTTCTTATCCCCAAAGCCCCCTAGTACGTAGTTGTACATTCTAGTTGTGTGTGCCTCTGGTTGTGCTATGTGAGATGCTGCCTCGCATGGCCTAAGGAGCGGTGCCATATCCATGCTCAGGGTCCGAACTGGTGAAACCCTGGGCTGCCAAAGCGGAGCGCGCAAACTTAACCATTCTGCCACAGGGCTGGCCCCTGAGTGTTGATTTTTATGGTAGTGGTATAGGGAGGGACTGAGAATGCAGGCAGCGCTGTAGGGGAAGCAGAGGAAGCGAGCATGCGGCGTTTAATTCCTCTTTCTTCCTTTTTACTATTTTCACTGTCGATACCACATACTTCACGCTGCCCTGGACCAACCTTGGGGTGAGGTGAAAATTAGAGATTTGATATGGATGATGGTTGGTCCCTGGCAACTTCAAACACAGGAGGAAGAAAAGAACTTACATAGGGAAGTTGTGAGCAGTAAGCATTATGGGAGGTTAGATTTTCTAGCTAGCCCTTTTGGTGTATAAGGTAATGTCAGTCAGTTGTATTTCTGGAAGACTGTTCCACTTGGAATTTCTGGTTTCTGATTTGAGCATCCTTTTTGTTTGTAATCTATTAAGCCATTTTTTAATTGTTGTTGTTATAGTTGAGTTATGTATTGTGAATTAATTTCCAGTTTTTTTCCTTTTTTTTGTTAAAGTTCATATGAGAGATCCTAATAATCAGCTTCACGTAATTAAAAATTTGAAGATAGCAGTAAGCAACATTATCACCCAACCACCTCAGCCTGGAGCCATTCGGAAGCTTTTGAATGATGTTGTTTCTGGCAGTCAGCCTGCAGAAGGATTAGTAGCTAATGTGATTACGGCGGGAGATTATGACCTCAACATCAGTGGTATGTAATGAGGTTTATTATTATCTTTTAAATGAAGTTTTCTTTTGTTAGGAAAAATAAATCTGTAACTTGGAAGTCACTCAACAAACACTTAAGTGCTTGCTGAGTGCTAGAACCTGGGAATATGATGTTGAAACAAATAGTTCTTGCTTTTGAGGACTTTTACAATCAAGTAAGTAGGCAGCCATTCAAATAACTATGAATTACATGATTTCATTTTATTTTTTCATAATGAAAATGTTTTTGTAGTTCTAATTATAAAGTTAGTACAAGCTCCATGAGGGCAGAACTTTGGCTCTTTATTTTATTCCCAGTACCTAAAGTAATGCCTACAACATATGCATGATAAATATTTCTTGAATGAGAGAACTAACAGTAGATAAAAAAACATTATTTTGTGACATAAGTAATATTATAAAAAGCATTACGTTTATTGTATTTTTTTATCTCGTCTTAGTGTTAAGTGGAGGAAATGTTTATAATATATGAATAAATATTTGCTGTTTTCTGAGTGCTTCTGATTTGAATGGTAAATGTTTTCATAGATTGGTGGGTGAAATTATATATTAATATGTAAAGTGAGTTAGTAGTATTTGGTGTGACTCTTTTCCAATATGAAAAAAGACTTAATTAATGGAGGGATATGGTATATATTTTTAGAGGGGAAAGAATAAAAGTACATCATCTGGTTAGGATGTTTCAGCAGCCTAATAAAATAATCTTTTTAGGTCAGTGTAATTTATAATCTGTTATTGTAACACCACCTAATTGCATATTTAAACATTTTCCTAAACATACAAAGAGGACTTAACTGGTATGTTTTAGGTCACAAAGTTAGTTGTTTGTAATTGTGTAGTTAGAAATATTTGTAGATTTATTTTGTTTAAATGTTCATAATTTTTTTCTTTGTGTGTGATTAATTTTAATTCCAGCAAGATAAGATAACTTGATGATTTTAAGTTTCAAATATTATGATTGTCTTTATGAATCAAAAGAATCTGAATTTCAGGATTCATATTTTGTGCAGTTCTAGGCATAAGATATTGTCAACAAGAGGCAAAATTGAGATCTTTCTGGGAGAAAGTGATGAAATTTGAACTACTACTGTCATCAATAGAAAATTCGTGTTTAAATGTGAAGGACAATGAATCAAATACCAAAGCCTCCAAGTTTTTCTACAGTCATAGCCATTAGTTAATTGAATAACTTGAATAAGTTACTTATTCAGACTCAGTTTTGTTCTCTTAAAACAACAGAATTTGGCTAAATTCTTTCTTAAGCCCTCTTCTATACTTTTAATCTTGTGATTCTATTTTATAGGGTCTTTAACATTTTTGTTATTCATGCAAAAAATATTTACTGATTTCCTACTGTATGCTTTGCATTGAGATGTAGAGATGAATAAGACATGCTATATAAGTTCATAATCTGATGGGGAGACAATACCTTATAATTACAATACATTGTAATAGAGATATGGCATATCTGATATGCCAAAATGCTAAGGGAATACAGACAGGGATTAAGTATTATATTTAAAAAACACAGGTCTGGCCCAGTGGTGCAGTGATTAAGTTTGCATGTTCTGCTTTGGCGGCCTGGGGTTTGCCGGTTTGGATCCTGGGTGTGGACATGGCATCACTTGGGAAATGCTGTGATAGGCATCCCACATATAAAGTAGAGGAAGATGGGCACGGATGTTAGCTCAGGGCCAGTCTTCCTCAGCAAAAAGAGGAGGATTGGCAACAGATGTTAGCTCAGGCCTAATCTTCCTCAAAAAAAAAAAACCAACAAATAAAAATATCTATCTTTATGCTGTGAATATCTTTCTAACCTCCAAAACCCATAATACCTTTTACTCTAAAAGGATTTAATTTATCAAAATGATATGTGCACAGAGACGTGATGCTAAAAAGACTTCAAGGAAAAAACAACAGTAATCTCTTCCCTGCACTGCTGCCCCACCAGGGAGCAGTTCTTTTAGTGGTTTCCTCTGGTATTTATTTTGTGTTTCTAAGTAATATTTTTATATGTCTGTATGTGGCTTAATGGACTTAAAATTTTTTTTATTGATTTCTCATTATAATTGATGGAGATTTAGCTTAATTGCTCCCTTTCCTCCTTTCCCCATTTCCCTAATGTAGTTTTCATAATTTTAGGTTAATATTCACTGTTTACAGTGTTATGGCTAAATATTGTTCACTTCTTCACTGCTGAGCCAAATATTGGGCTTTGAGTTCTTTTTTATACAGCGTTTTGTTTTTTCAGGATTTAGTAATTGCCTTTTTAGAATGACTTGTTGAGGGCCAGCCGTGGTGGATCACTGATTAAATTTGGCCTGCTCTACTTTGGCAGCTGGGTGTGGATCCTGGGTGCCGGCCTACACCACTCATCTGTTAGTGGCCATGTTGTGGTGGCAGCTCACATAAAAAAAGAAAAAAAGAGGAAGATTGGCACTGGCTCTTAGCTCAGGGTGAATCTTCCTTTGCAAAAAAAACCCAACTTGCTAGAGTTCTTTGTATCTTTGGCTGGTCTCTCAAACATCCAGTAGCCTCTCAGTAAGATTTTCCACTTGGCATAAATTTATGAGATAATCCGTTTATCAGGATCTCCTTCCTGCAATCTTCTCTTTCTACTCCATGCATTCTCAATATCATCCCTCAGTGGGGAGAGAATTTGGTTCTTGGGACAGTGCAAAATTCTTAGTTATTACAATGGTTTGTGGCTCTCCAAAGGACCATGGTACATAAAAAAATAAACAGTATATCTCTGATCTTAAAAGTATTTTTAGGGGAGGAGGACCAATTAGAAAAGAAATGCCTAAAAAGGCTCGTGAGAGAAATAAGGAATAAAAGTTGCAAAACATTGTTCTATTTCATCGTGGACTGGAGTAGTTATGGTGAGCATCACTGGAGTTACTCTCCAACGACTGCTCGACAGCCCTCATTCAGGGGATTTCCTTCCCTTATCTGTACCCTCTCATTCATATCTTTTTTTGTGTATTTCCTTGATTTGATGAAGGACATTTCCGGTAGCTTCCTGAGAGAGGTTACTTGGCAGGTAAAATTTTGGAGAAATGAATATCTGAAAATGTTCTTATCTTTTCTATTTGATTGATGGTTTGACTATATGTATTATTATTAGAAATAATTTCCCTAAGAATTGTTCCACTTTCTTCCAGCTTCTAGTATTGCTATAAAGAAGCTAGATGCCATTAAGTTACATATCCTCTCATTTCCTCCAACCATTGGAAACTTTTAGAAGCTCTTTATCCCTGCTATTTTGAAATTTCATGTTGGGCCTGATTTGACTCCTTTTTCACTCGTATTGAGCCGCCTCTTTGGATTATCTGGTCACACACCCTCTTTAGTCCTGGGAAATTTTCTTGTATTGTTTCTTTGTTAATGTTTTCCCTGGAAATACTGTCAGTTGGATGTGGAACTTCCTGAGTTGTTCCTCTAATGTTCTTATCTTTTTTCTAACATCATCACTTAAAAAAGAGTGACGATTCTTCAAAATGTGGTAGTGCAAGATAGGAACTTAGTGTTCTTATTTTTCCAGGTTTTTGAAGTATTTTGCTGTTTGTCATCGTCCTAGGAATTATTTATCAATTGTCAATTACTCTGAACTACGTATAAGAAAGTGGAAGCATGATGAAGTTGTCTAGAAGGATGATGCAGTAGTGAACTAAGTCATCACTATCACATCATCCTTAAATTTTCAATTTTGTATTGCCCAAATTATTGCATCTTCTTTCAAGAAGGTATAAAAGAAGTCTCGAGACACCATCTTTGTAGTCATCACCTTTGTCTTCATTTTTTTCTTTCATTGAACATGGTTGAAAATTGAGAATTTTTCTTTTTTTTTCTTTTGAGGATGATTAGCCCTGAGCTAACATCTGCTGCCAATCCTCCTCTTTTTGCTGAGGAAGACTGGCCCTGAGCTAACATCCGTGCCCATCTTCCTCTACTTTATATGTGGGACTCCTACCACAACATGGCTTGACAAGTGGTGCCTTGTCCACACCCGGGATCCGAACTGACGGACCCCAGGCTCCCAAAGTGGAACGTGTGAACTTAACCGCTGCTCCACGAGGCCAGCCACAAGAATTTTTCATTTTTATTTCATATTGGCAAAGAAAAGAAAATTGTCCATGAAAGACACAAATTTTCACAATTGTTAGACAAATCAGAAGATGAATGCAGTGAAACAGCATTCTAGACTAGCACTGTCTGGTAGGAATATGTGAGCTACTTAAAATAATTTTTCAGTCTTCTGTAGCTACAGTAAAGAATGTTAAAAGAAACAGGTAAAATTAATTTTAATACTATTCTTTATTTAACTTAGTGTTTACAAAATATTGTCATTTCAACATGTAATCAATGGAAAATTTTATTCTTTTTTTTTGTACTGTCTTTGAAATCTTATGTGTGTTTTACGCTTACAGCACATCTCAATTCAGACAACCACATTTCAAATGCCAACATATGGCTGGTGGCTACCTACCTTATTGGACAGCTTAGCTCTAGACTCTAATGGGCTACCTACCTTATTGGACGGCTTAGCTCGAGACTCTATGACAGTGGTGAAATTGATCATATACAGAAGTCCCAGCCTGAGAGTCTTCAGGTGACAGTATCCAATATGAATTTTCTCACTCTCAAGAATTGTTGAGTGAGCAGTGTATTTCTGAGAACAAAAAGGAAATATAGAATTTTCGTCCAGCTGATTAGTAATTTAACAGGAGGGACTTCACACAATATTTTGAGACAAGAAGTTAGACCATCCCATTTGGTTAAAGGACATGTGACAGTACTCTTTCATCCTTTATGATATTTTTGTAACAAAATTTGCTTGATACAGTTTGTAAGTGGGCAAATGCTAAAGGCAGATATGTGTATGAAGATGATTAGAAGGAATTAGATGATGTAGAAATGAAAAATTCATAGGATTAATCATTCTATTTGCTATTTAGAAGTCTAAAAAAATCAAAGTGTTTTGCAATGATGGAGCAAATAAGATGACCTTTTTCTTTCTAGAAAAATTCTGAACCATCAAATTTTTCTGAAATGTACCTTGAGTATGCAAGTGCAAGAAGAACCAGAAGTAATGATAAACTAGAACTTACTAGAGATATATTTGAATCTGGAGTCAGTATTTACATGACAGATGTGTTCCAGGTTCATTCATGACAGTTGATGAACAGTTAGTTTCACTCAAGGAGTGTTGCCTAATTGAGGCAAGTATCTTTAAAACCAGGAAAATGTGGAATACAATTTAAGTTTGCTCTGTTTAAATTCTTACTAAAATTTCTAAAAAGGTTTTTACTATGCCTTTATTCCTAATTCTGTAAATAATTTGTAAAGTGAATTAAAAATACAGTGAAATATTAAGGGTCGGTTAGATTCAGATGGTAAGTGACCATGACTTTTTTCCTGATATACTGAGGGTTAAAAGGAATATAGTTTCAAAAGAGAACAATTTATTTTTTTAAATATCTTCCACTCTGGTGTCTGAGAAATTAAAAAATTGGGAATAAGTAATCATGATTCTCATCTCTTTAGAATACTTTGATTTTTGCTGATTTTTCTGAAAACATTTGATGAGAAATAGTTTCCTGGGCTGGCCCCTGGCCGAGTGGTTAAGTTTGCACGCTCCTCTTCGGTGGCCTGTAGTTTGGGTTGTTCATATCCCAGGTGCAGATATGGCATCAGGCCATGCTGAGGCGGTGTCCCACATAGCACAACCAGAAGGACCTACAACTAGAATATATTTTTGGGGGGCAGAAGAAAAAACAAAAGAAGATTAGCAACAGATGTTAGCTCAGGTGCCAATCTTGAAGAAAAAGAGTTTCCTTAATAATAGTTCTCAAAGGTATTGTTAAAATACAAGGTTAATATTTCTTAGCTCTTAATATTATTTAAGATCTTTTATAATTTGCAAAATGCTCGTATATTTCATATAAGAGTTCTGGTTTTAGTTTGTTGTAGTTTTTGTATTCTAAGATCCTCTAAATTAAACCATATTTTCTGATAATCACAGTGTTTATTGGTAAATATTTTTTACCTTGAGGCTATGCATTTTCTGAATTAAATAATTATACAACATTTAATTATTTAGTTCTTTTCCCTTACTGCAATATTTACATTTTGAAAATATATTAAGTTTTGGTATATCTATTCCTGTTTATCTAAAGTTACATAGTCATAAGTGCCAACATTATGTAGAATTTGTTAGTATTTCTTAGTGCTTTTTTGTTTAGTCTGAATAGTGATTTTCTGGCACTTTCGCCTTTTATGAATGATTAAGAAGGGAAAATATGTGATTTACAGGTGATGTCTATGTTTAGGATATTCAGTCTTTTTAACTTGCAGATTTGGAGTTACTAAATATATTTAGTTTCAATAGGATGAGGATCAGAGTTGCTTGAGGTCTAGCTCACTACTGGCAGCCCTTGTGAGATGTGGATTGGGAACACTAATAACTCTGTGTCCCAAGTTACTGGCACTGAGAAGGAAACAAAGAAGAGACGGGGAAAGAATGCTGCATTTTGTGAGTGTGAGTGGAGGATAGAGCATTATGTCATTTTTCAGCTTTTAGCTGCCTTCCTTACCCTTCGTAACCAAGACAAAGTACATTCTGCCTAGAGAAGCTTTAACTGGTAGGGTAACATGGTTCCAGTTTCAATTCTGAACAGAGAACCTGTAGAGATGGAAAGCGGTATGAGCAAAATACTGATTTCATCCCAAAGTAAGTATGAGGTTTTTTTTTTTTTGAGGAAGATTAGCCCTGAGCTTACTACTGCCAATCCTCTTCTTTTTGCTGAGGAAGACTGACCCTGAGCTAACATCAGTGCCCATCTTCCTCTACTTTATATGTGGGATGCCTACCACAGCATGGCTTTTGCCAAGTGGTGCCATGTCCACACCCGGGATCTGAATGGGTGAACCTCGGGCCACCAAAAAGTGGAACATGTGAACTTAACCTCTGTGCCACCAGGCCGGTCCCAGTATAAGAGGATTTTAAGGGGCGAGAGTTGTTAATAAATGTTAAAGTCTTTGTTCACATAAAAAATTTAAAAACTATCACTTTTTCCACTTTCTGCAAAAGTGTCATTTGAAAAAGCAAAAAAGTAGAAGGATGCCCTTGATTTATTGGCATATAAAAAAACTGAAAGAGGAGTTCTTAATTAACCTCTCAAGGAAAACAGGTGGCTGCAGGGAAAACTTACCCTGTCAACCTAAATGTGACCTACCTGAAGGATAAAACCCACTTCTGCCATATAGTATGTTTTTAAATCTTTCCTTGGCTCCTCATATGTATCCTTAGTTCAGTACCCAGGGTCTTCTTGCACCAGTATTTAGAAAGTATTATTTCACTTTAAGAACTTGTACGTGTGTGTACTTGCTTTTTCCTTTTGATTTAATTTTATTTTTAGTTATGCAGACATTTATTTAGTTCCAAAGTCAAAGCTATAGAACAAGGTACATTCACAGAGGTCTAGCTTCTGTCCATTCCCCCTCCCCTTTCACCTCCCTTCTCTCCCTTATATATAATGAAATTTATTAGATTTATCCTTCTATTGTTTCTCTTTGACACCATACACAAATACAGATGTGCCTCTTCATATTTTCTTCCCTTTCTTATACAAAAATGCATACTTTTCTGTTGTTGCCTTTTTTCACTTAACAACAAATCCCGGAGAGCACTTCATAGTAATATATGGAGAGTTCCCCCTTTCTCTTAGAGCTGCATGGTGCAACCATTTAATAGATGTACCATAGTTTATTTAACTAGTCCCCTCCTGATGGACATGTGGGTTTCCTAGTCTTTTATTAAAGATAGTGTTGCAGTGAATAGCTGTTTTGGAAGATCTAATTTATTTATTCAGAACTCTCCAGCCCACCGTGAAACAAACCCCTTTTCATATGTCTACAACTTAGCTGTTATTTGTTAAATTTAAGCAGCATGGAAGCAATGAAGTAAATAGAAAAATAATTAAAGTTGACAAAGTCATTTCCCCATATCTGTGGAGGTTCCTTCCTATTTAACCAAAGTTTTCATTATCTATCTTTTTTTCGTTATCTTTCTTTTCTTGTCATTGTACTAAATGAAAATATACATTAATTTTCTAGGCAGAGACCAATTTTAACTGATTTGGGGGGATATATTTAATGGTTGGTAAGAAAATTGATTTTGTTATTCTAACAGTCTAGTCTGTGTCATTCATCCTTCAATTTTTGCCATTTTTCATAAAGATGATATTTGTGGGAGTGTGTTTCCTATTCTGTAACAATGAATGTGAAATTGTTACGGTGGTATCCCTCGTAAATGATATATGGGTTATTCTCATAAGACATTTGTTGGAATTAAAATTTTTTGTATATATGGCAACAGGTTAGATACACTATTGGTCAAGATGAATAGCTTTTTTTCTTCAACTTTCCCAGTCGTTTAATGTAGTAATATAATGTAAACAGAAAATATATTTGCTCTGTTTTCAGTGATTAAGATGAAAACAAAAAGTACATAAAGTTTCATAATCAGCATAGGTCACTAAGAATGTAGTGTTCTTTTAGTAAAACTGAATTAGGTACTCTGCTTACACCTAGTGAAATGACTAAGTCCAAATAAAAAAAAGTTAGAATAGTTGTAATGTAAAATACTTAGCATGGAGCAAGAGAGATTTGACATTTTAAGAATCACTTTATATACCTGTATACAAGAAGTGAAAATACAGTTCTGTGTATTTGATTATAAGGTAAGTATGCTTTGAAGTTCTATTTAAAGAGGTTTTGTTACTGTCATATTCAAGTAATCAAGTTATGAAGTAGGGTTTGTCAGCCTCAGCACTACTGACATTGAGCCAGATAATTTGTTGTGGGAGGCTGTCTTGTTCTGTTCCTTGTGGGATGTTTTGCATCATTCCTGACATCTTTTCCTAGATGTCAGTAGGACCCTCCTCCCCACCTCTAGTTGTGACAACCCAAAGTATCTCCAGACATTGCCAGCTGTTTCCTGGGGGTCAGAATCACTCTTAGTTGAGAACCACTGTTCTGAAATGATATCATTTATGAAAAGGAGCTAGTTATGACGACATGACTAGTGGCAGGGGCACAAAACTTCAGTTCTAAAATCCTTTCGCTCACGTAATTAATACTTAAAGCATTAATGAGTAAGTTGTGGGATCATTGTGTAGGTTTGAGAATGTCAATTCTACTTTTGCAAATATATATACTCCTGTGTATGAATGTATTCGTATGGCTTTATGTGTCACACGTATCACATATATATATTAAAGCACAGGTGAAACATGCTTGTTACATATCTTTAAGCATGAGTGAAAAATGCTTGTTTGTAGCTAGAAATTATTTTTTAAGACTTTTAGGAATACGGACTTGAAATTTTGTCTGTTGTAAACTGATTCTATTGAGGAATTTTAACTGTTTTTTTATGTTGTTAATTTTAGCTACTACTCCATGGTTTGAGTCCTATAGAGAGACCTTTCTTCAGTCAATGCCAGCATCAGATCATGAATTTCTGAACCACTATTTAGCATGTATCCTTTGACCTTAATGTTCTCTTAAAATCAAATGCTTTGGTAAGGAAAATAAGCCAGACAGAGAAGGACAAACACCTTTTCATTTCACTCATTTGTGGAAGATAAACTTATGGACAAAGAGAAGAGCTTAGTGGTTATCAGGGGTTGGGGAGTGGACACAAGGGGTGAAGGAGCACATTTATATGGAGTCTGATGAATAATATACAACTGAAATTTCACAATGTTGTGAACTATTATGACCACAATGAAAAAAATCAAATGTTTTGGAAATTATTAATCTCAGAAATAGTTATATAAAGGCAAAATTGTTGAGAGGATGTAGAGAATGGAAAAATTATTTTTTATTGTTGCTATTTCAAGTTTTTGTTATTATTTTTGTTAAATGGTGTCTCAGATACAGGACTGATGTAATAAATTAATTTTGATTAGAAAATAAGAATACTGGGGCTGGCCCCATGGCGGAGTGGTTAAGTTCCTGCGCTCAGCTGTGGCGGCCCAGGGTTTTGCTGGTTTGGATCCTGGGCGCAGACGTGGCACCATTTCGTCACGCCACACTGAGATGGCGTCCCACATGCCACAACTAGAAGGACCCACAACTAAAATATAATACTGCATACTGGGAGAGTTGGGGGAGAAAAAGCAGAAAGAAAAAAAAACCTTTTAAAAAAAAAGAGAAAATAGGAATACTGAGGGTTTGCTTATTGTTTTTCTTTATCCCCCACCTTAGAGATTTCATGCTTAATAAGTTTTTAAGCCATTTTAGAAAGAGAAAATGTAAACTGTCACTTTTAACTGCTTTTGCTGATTGCAGTCAAAATTGATTGCTTATGCAAAAGCTCATATTTAAAGACAGTTTTCTATCTTTTTAGTAACCTGTTTTATAGCTATTAACCTTCTTTGACAGTTGTGGTTTTTTAGTTTTCTTAATGAGGTTGCAGAGAAAAGTTAAGAGATAAGATAGAGTATGAAACTGCAGTGAGATAGAATGGAGAGGAGCAGTACTCAGCAGAATTGTTCATTATGTTGATAATTGTACAATTTTGGTATTGTCCATTTTTATTTTTATGGATTTCCTTATTGTATATGTAAATGACCTGAAAAACTGTCAGCAAAAAATCTTTAAGATTTAAAACCTTGAATTACTTAGATGTGTTGGAGATAGTATTTTGTGCTTGTGGTGAAAACCTATGCAATCAGATTTTTTTTTAGCTCAGAAAATATCTTCCTAAAGTTTGTTTTAATAGGATAGTATTTATCATTGAGTGATAAGTGGTAATTACCTTAATAATACGGTTTACAAGGTATGTTGGTAGCATCCTCTAGTGAAGCTGAACCTGTGGAACAGTTTTCAAAGTTGTCGCAAGAACAGCATCGAATTCAGCACAACAGTGACTATTCTTACCCCAAGTGGTTTATCCCAAATACACTTAAATATTATGTACTTTTACATGATGTAAGTGCAGGAGATGAACAGAGGTAAGCTTTATTTTAAAATGGTTTCCCATTAAATGATTTAACATTAATTTGGACATGGCTTGTTTAAATTTTAGATATATTTTTCATCCAAGAGTGTAAAAATTTATTAATAAAACGTTTAACTGTATTTTTTATTCCAGTTATATTCAACACCTAAGTCATTTTATATTAGATTTCATATGCTTCCCCAAACTTTCCTTTAAATATATATCTTTATTACTACAATTTTTGTACAAAAGTGCTTACTATTTTACACCTCTAGGCCTTAGCTGTTATTTCTCACTTTATATAAAATTATTTCTCATTTTTTGTCTTTTCTTCTTCCTAGTTTTTCTCTAACTTTTCACTTCCTGGCTGTTGCTCGTAGGCACTTCTTTTTCACTCTTCGCTCTCTTGTCACTTTTTATTTTTAGCCTTGATATTTTTCACATTCTCAGAAAACATCCAAACATTTCTTTATGTTCAACCCTTTAATATTTCTTATTAGTGATTTGCTGTAGACCTCTTATCTTTGGGATAAGTGAATTACTTATATTTAAAAATAGAATAAGTTTTTGAAAAATAAGATAACATTAAAAGCAATTTTATGTTTATGGCTTTGGAGTTTATTTTGAATTTTGCTTCAAGATGTGGATCAAATTAATCTTTTGTTTCAAACTCTTGTTTTGATAATGCTATTTAGGGTGTGCAATTAAGTAATCATTTCTTACTCTTGTTCTGAGCACAGATCATCATTTTTTAATACATTCTCCTCTATAAAACCAAAGAATTATTCTGAGGATTACTATCTTTAGGATTTTTTGAAATCATAAACAGTCTGCACCCTGTTGGATAAAGTGTACTATATAAATAGAAATAATTTGAACTAGCTATTAAACTTAGTTTCTATCAGTTAAATTTTGTGTATATTTTCCGTATTGAATGGTTGTAACTGGGATATTTAAGTGGTAATTCAAGTATTAGATCAGTGGTTCTTATGTTTAGCAGAAACATTGGTAAAGTGAGCAGTTTAGTTTATTATTCTAGAGTATATATACATATATATATACTTATATCTGTGTTTATACAAATTTATAACTATTTTACATATCCAACCTTAATTTTATAGTGTGTAATATGATTTGTTTGCTAGGCTTGTTAGTTGTGTAATATTTGCATGTACATTTGAATATGATATAAGATTTTCCATGTGTTTTTTGGCACCAGATGGCTGATTGACTAAAAAACTACCTGTTTTTTAAACTGGGTTAGCTTATGTATCAAAATTTCATTTTTCATTAGAATGTTGTCTTATTATTGGAATTAGCTTATCTTCCACCAACTAGCAAGTTGAGTTAACTTAAAGGAAATCAATATGCTTCTTGTTGCATCTGAGATATAGCTCATGGATCTAGCTATTATAAATTTTGCAAGAAAAACGGGTGGATTTTTATGTAATGAATACCTTGGCTGCTTTTCTTGAGTTTTCTCCCTCCTGTTATTCCTTTGAACTGTATTCCTTTGGAGACAGCTAAGGGAACGGTAAACTATGGCAATGAAAGATGTTTTGTAAGTTTTGGGGTGCATTCTGTTTTAGCAGTTAACGTTTTTCGATAAGTGTCTGTTCTCTAAGACAGTATTTCCCAAAGTCGTATTTCCTGAAGACTAGTTCTCATAGTTGAAGGAGTTCCTGATCTCTAAGTTTGAAACAACTCTTTAGAAATTCATAGTGCACGTCAGCGAATGGAAGGCTTCCTGATGGTCTGCCGCAAAGAAACTGTTTGGCTTTGTTTACTGTAGTTCCCCAAACTAGTCTGACCCTCAGAACTTTCTCTTTGAATAACATAGGAGTACCTTCCACATTTTATTCCAGGAAGCATACTTTGGTAACTGCTTTAAGGTGATATCTAAGCTAGCTAAAGTTCAGTTAGGATCACGATCTTTAATTTTTTTATTATTCTCTCTCTAATTTTCTGTTCTGCCTTTTGGGGACTATTTTTGCATTGTTTTTGTGTTATTTTAATATTTATCATTTTCTAAGATCTCCTCATTTATTACAAACTTTTTTCCATTTTTTTTAGAGCTGAGTCAATTTATGAAGAAATGAAACAGAAATATGGAACTCAGGGTTGCTATTTACTTAAAATTAATTCTCGAACATCTAATCGAGCATCAGATGAACAGATACCAGATCCTTGGAGTCAGTATCTCCAGAAAAATAGTATTCAAAACCAGGTATATGTAAAAAAAAAACAATGAAGCAAACCGCAAAAGCTGTGTTTCAGTTTTATGACATAATGGTGTCACTGTAGAATTTTTTATGTCTTGGTTTAACTAGTAAAATTACTAATATTTATTTTGTGGTATCTGGCTAGTTTTGATCCGTCAGGATGTGAGCTCTTAAATCAGTGGTGCAAAAGCTGTTTCTAAGTTAATCCCTTATGTATATTCCTTTCACGTATATAATATCACTGTTAATTATCTTTTTCTTAAAAGATGAAAGAAAAGTAAATTACACAAGAAGAATTGAATTAGATTGGGTAGACATGTAGAGAATAGGACTTTTGACTTGTATATTTGTTATGAATGCTTACAGTCAATTCTTTATTATCCACATGCTCTGGGGTTGCCTTCCTTCATTTTCACCATGCTGTTCTTATGGCCACCTTTTGGAGCTCATACTTTTTAGGTGGGTGGGCTTTTTTCCCTAACTTTCCTCTGATTTCTTTTCCTTCTGAATTTTGAGGAAGTAGTATTTCTTCCTAATCTACTCTTTTCTTAATCTGGAATTCTAGACGACTGTTAATTGTTGTCTGTTGGCCGAAGTGGGTGAATGTAAGGTTTCACACTGTCAAATTTTTAAGATAGAATTGTATGTGACTTGGTAGTACCTGAATGCCAAGTTCCTATGCTTAGTTCAGATAATTAAGAGTTGACTGTTTCTTGTTTAGAAGGAGGACTTCTTTTTTTTTTTTTTTTTTTTTTTGGAGAGTTTAGTTAGTCTATTTTTTTTTTTTTATTAATGTTATGATAGATTACAACCTTGTGAGATTTCAGTTGTACTTTTTTGTTAGTCATGTTGTGGGTACACCACTTCCCCCTCCGTACCCTCCCCCCACCCCCCCTTTTCCCTGGTAACCACCGATCAGATCTTAGAAGGAGGACTTCTTAAGTAAATAGAAAATTTATTTATATTTTGTACAATTAAACTACATTATGTACTCTTTATGTGATTTTTAAAAAAAATGTCAATTATAATAAAGTTTATGTAATATTTGATATTCTAATATAAATATTGTTTAATAATTTAGTTGCTTTATTTCTGTCATATATGGAATTTTTATCCAGATACAGTGGTATACTGATATTTTACTCATTTTAATACTGTCCAGATACAGTGGTATACTGATATTTTACTCATTTTAATACTGAGATAATTGCTGACCTTTTTAAAGATAATGCTAGAGAAAAGTGTCTGAGAAAAAAAGAACCAGCTGGATGTGAAGGAACTCTATTTTTTAAAATGGTCTTTCAGAGTCACACTTAGAATAGGAATGGTATTGATGTATTCAGTTTAGAGTCCAGCCATCTAAGGTTGGGAAGGGCCACGTAAGTCAGATTGTCCAGTTTGAGGACTTTTAACAGAAGACAGAGGTATCAGAAATTCTATAGCTTAGAATCCTGGAAACCTAGGATTGGAGGATAGGTTAAAGGTTATCAAATTAAGCCTCTCTTTTAATGGTTTAATTTCCTTTAAACCTCTGAATGACCTCATCTAGTGACAGTGCTCACTATTTTCTCAGGTGACCCATTCCATGTCTGAACAACCCAAGTTGATCAGTCCTGTGGGGATCATATCAGTTTTCCATTTAAGATAGCTTTCAAAATACAGAAGGTTAGCTCCCCTGTCCCCTTTGATGTTTTTCCAGGCTAAATATACTCAGTTTTTCCAATTTTTTCTTTTCTTTTTTTTTTTTTTGGGGGGGGGAAGATTAGCCCTGAGCTAACTACTGCCAATCCTCCTCTTTTTGCTGAGGAAGACTGGCCTCTAAGCTAACATCCTTGCCCATCTTCCTCTATTTTATATGTGGGACGCCTACCACAGCATGGGTTTTTGCCAAGTGGTGCCATGTCTGCACCTCGGATCCGAACCAGCGAACCCCGGGCCACTGAGAAGTGGAATGTGTGCACTTAACCGCTGCGCCACCAGGCTGGTCCCATCAACTTTTCCTTAAATGGTGGTTTCAGACTGTTTCTTGTCCTGATTGCTTTCCTCTTATTAAGTTCTAGTTTATGTATTTCTCTCAAAGTATGGCTCTCCAAATAATACCTCATGTTTACCGATATTAGTCTGAGTATTTTTATTTTAAGTTTTTCTTGTTGGCTGAGAAACCAGTACTTTTGTACAAATAAACATTGCATTGGATATTTTTCCAAAACACTTTTATGTATTCAGAATGACTCCAGCCTATTAACACTGTGTCCATGACCCAGGAGATTCCATACCATCCCTCGTTTTCCCCTGCTTGAGTCTAATAGTCCATCTCTCTTGCTATTATTCCTTTCTTAGGTGCATATACAAGTATTCACATAGACATATACAGATCACATATAAACAGATAAACTGTAAAAGAGATCATTTGAATTCAGAAGAATTAGGATAGTAGATTGAATGTGAAAGGGGATTTAAGAATATAATAGGTGTGGATTGGAGTGATAGAAAAGGTACATGGAAGAATTTAAGAATTTGGAGAAATGGGAGAGAGGAGTCGTAGCAAATAAATGAGGCTTACAGTTAGCAGAGCAACCATAGTTGTTGATGGATTTGGTGGTGTCTTAAACATGATTAAATATAACTGTTAATGCTCTTTTATTTTATTTTGATAGGAATCATATGAAGATGGCCATTGTACTATAACTTCAAATAAGAATTCTGATAGTAACTTGCTTTCATTGGATGGATTAGATAACGAAGTCAAAGGTCTTGATATATTTTCTCTAAGTTTCTCTTTTGATTGGAAATGTGCACTGTTGTGAAAGCATGCTAATCTTTATAGATAAAAGATGGGGGAAATTTTCATAATGAAAAAAGATAGTGGGCAGGTTAGCTTTTCCTCTGAAGATTTTATTTGAGTCATTTGAGTCTGATGTTTTTTGACATTTAAAAATTTATGAGTAATAAATCAGATTTCCTTAAATTTTTGTGGAAAGCAAGGGAAGATATGATGTGCCACATTAATTATTCCCCAAATTCACATGCTTTTGAGAGCTTTATTTCTGTATTTTAAATTATAGTTTTGGTAGTGATAGCTCTAAAATTTTTTTGTTGTAATTTTTCTTGTTGCTTAGTTGTGCTATTTAAAAGTAATTCTTTATATTATTTTAACACTGTATTTTTCTTCATTTGTTTACATGAATTTATAAATTTCTGTTATGTGTAACAAGTATTAACCCAAGCCCTGTGATTTTCGGGGGGAAGCTGTTAGTGTTATTATATCTTATACTTCTAGGATACACAGAAAGTTAAAGGTTCCAATATTTCTTCCCTTTTTCTTTAGCAGTATGGTAGTAATATCACAATTTTCTGTTGCATTCTGAGAGTAAAAGAAAGATCTGTTTTTCAGTAGATGGCTTACCAAATAACTTTAGAGCTCACCCACTTCAATTGGACCCATCCGGTGACCCTTCTAACAGCATTGATGGCCCAGATCATGTAAAATCTGCTTCATCGTTACATGAAACAAAGAAAGCAAATACTGGAATTATTCATGGTGCATGTTTAACCCTTACTGATCATGATAGAATTCGACAGTTTATACAAGAGTTCACATTTCGAGGCCTTTTACCACATATAGAGAAAACAATTCGGCAATTAAATGATCAGGTAAGATTTAATCTTTTGGATTACTATTTTTAAAATTTCAATAAATAGTAAACTTGAGAGTATAGTAGTATAAGTTATTTAAAGTATTTGGAGTTTTTCTTTTTATAATAGACCAATATTAGGATTTATTGACACTACTCTCAGTGATGAAATTCTGCTAAATGCTAGAAGAGGCTTATATTTTCACTAGAGATTTTGTCAGTGTGTTGGACAGTTTTCTTTAAATCAATGTTGTTAACATGAACATTTGCTCACTCTTAAAGCTTTTTAGCTGTTTAGAATTTTTTTATGTAAGAAAAAAATATTCTCATATTTGTCCACATATTTAATCTTTTTTCGTAGCTAATATCAAGAAAAGGTTTGAGTCGATCTCTATTTTCTGCAACTAAAAAATGGTTTAGTGGCAGTAAAGTTCCAGAAAAGAGCATTAATGAGCTGAAAAATACATCTGGATTGTTGTGAGTAAAATATTTTCGTTTTTTTTTTCTGTGTTTAACTCTGATTAGTGTTTGACCCTATGATGTTCTGCAGAAAATGACTATTTCTTTAGTTTCTTAATTTTATATTGGTCAAAACTCAGGTAGATAAAAACAATGACTGTAAGCAAATTATATTAAATTAAAAAACCCTGTAAGTAATTGGATATCTAAAAATGAGCAAGATAAGTGGGAAAATCACTTTACTTTGAGTCTGTTTGTCAAAAGATAAGAGTTAGATTAAGTATTTGTTAATAACTCTTCTCCATTAAAATAGTGTGGTCTAGTGATTCTAAGACATGGCATATGTTTAGAAAATTTTGTTTAATATAAAATCCTATTTTAAGGGAAAATAAAATTCATTTTGGATTTTTTTTTCCTGGTTGTATATAAAAGTGAGTCACCTGGAATTAACTATTTCCTTCATAATTTGACCATGGAGAAAATGCTTGCCTACTGTTGAGAAGTTCTCAGTACAGGGCTATAAATTATGTAAATAAGATGTAACTGTTCCCAGATATCTTTGAGAAATGATACTCTCTCCTTGGAGGTAGAATTCTTGTAAAACAGGATCAGTTTTCCTCATGTTCTGGACAGCCGAACAGCTTGTTAGACATTTCATAATATTTAATGGTTTAGGGGTTATAAGTTATAAATTACTTCCTTATTTTGTATTTACAGGTATCCACCAGAGGCACCAGAGCTTCAAATCAGGAAAATGGCTGACTTATGTTTTTTGGTGCAGCATTATGATTTGGCTTACAGTTGCTATCATACTGCAAAGAAAGATTTTCTTAATGATCAAGCAATGCTTTATGCAGCTGGTGCCTTGGTTGGTATTCTACAGTATTATAATTTCTTATTTTTGCTACTGTAAATGATTTAGAAATGTCTGTTTATGAAATGGTGAACAAAATACTTAGGGATAAAGTGGTACTCAAATACCATACAATGCTTTATAGGTTTTGAATTAGTTTATGTTGAGCTGATGGATTTTTCTTAAACTAGTGCATTCAAACATGGTCATGTATGAGGGTTGATTTCTTAGTTTTGATTAGTACCTTCTAATTTCTGTGTCCATTTTCAAAATTTAATTTGAATTTCACTCTTTATTATATTCACAGTATAAAGTTTTTTTCTTTAGAAGATGCTTTTAGACCTCTTGAAAAATGATTTTAGGTTGCTTGAAATGTTTCTTCTGTTGGAAGACTGTTGTTGGTTAAGAAGATGTACTTTGGTGTGAGACAGACTGTCGTCTTCAGCAAGTTATTGAACATCTCTAGTCCTCAGTTTTCTTATCTGTAAAATGTGAATCCTAATGGCAGTAGGATTGTATAAGGTATAGGCATTTAAAGTGCCTAGCACACTGCCTTGTATATGTATGTACGCTATCGGTAGGCATTGGCTATGTTAGTTTTTGTAATTAATAGGTAAACCTAGGTGTTTCAGAAGGATTTTCTGTACTTTACTGCCTTATAACCTTTTAATGTGTTTGAAAAGTTGTCATAAATATATTTGTAATGTGCTGTCTCTACTTAGAAGAGAGTAAAACTAGCACTGTTACTTTCTTCTTAGTCCTTTTAAAAACATGTATGCATATAAACAAGTGTAAAGAATAAAATATATAAGAACTCTAGATACTTTATTGCTAATTATCATGTAGACACTTGTTTAAACTCATCTGTTTTCATTTATTTTAATAGTGTGTATATATAAAACTAAAATAGTTAACTTAAAAATGTAAAGCTAAAATAGGAAAATTATATTACTGTTCCTTTTTATTTCTATAATATTTTTAATGAAAAAAGTCAGCTAACTTTTAAAAAACTTTGTTCAGGAACTGAAAATATGTTATCTTCATGAGTAGAAGTGTTTGAAAAATTATATGAATTGTCCTTGGCTAGACATTCTCTGGTCTTTTATTATAGTCATCTAATATAAGTTAATGTGAAACTACAAGTGCTTAATGTTATTTCATTAATACCTTATAACATAGGTATAAATTTATAATTATAAAATTATACATAGGGGCTGGCCCCGTGGCCAAGTGGTTAAGTTCACGTGTTATGCTTCAGCTGCCCAGGATTTTGCCAGTTCGGATCCCTGGTGCGGATATGGCACCGCTCATTGGGCCATGCTGAGGTGGCGTCCCACATAGCACAACCAGAGGCACTCACAACTAGAATATACAACTGTGTACTGGGGGGCTTTGGGGAGAAGAAGAAGAAGAAAAAAAAAAGATTGACGACAGTTGTTAGCTTAGGTGCCAGTCTTTAAAAAAAAAAAAAAATTACACAGTGTGCCTGCAAATTGAAAATTTGCAAATAGGTGAAATCTTATAAATGTATAGCAAAGCATTTCTGATTTTATGTTACTTAAGCTTTTTCATTTTTATATACAGTCTGATAAATACTGCATTTAAACCATTTAGGTGGAGGCATTAGTAGCAGCTATATGAGAGAAAGTAGTTTAGCACTGAGAAGAAGGGCTTATCTACTATAACATAATATATGCATACCTGAAAATCCTTGTAGTCTATAAAAGCAGCCCTAAAAATGATAGGCATTGGAGAAAAATAGAGTTGGGATAGTCCTCTTAAAACCTATGTATCTTTGTAACCAGAGCATAAAAGTTTCTGTACCTTGGGAGATGATCTGTATAGTCTAGTGAGGCAGCTCAGCATGACTAGTATTTACCTCAAGGAATAAAAAAATACATAAAGCCAGTATGTAAATACTGGCTGGGGATAGGCATGGGCAGGAGGAGCTCTTAACGAGTGGAGTTACCATGGAGGTGAGTGTGGAAGGAAGTGCAACCTGCCTTGAGCCAAGAGCTGTGCAAGGCTGGAGGTGCACTTCTCTGGAGAGAGAGTCTACACACACCAAAGTGTAGGCATTCATTTTTTATTTTCTTAACATACAGGTGAAAAAAGTTCCTGCTTGTACAACAGCTGACTAAGCTCAGGGCTTTTTCCTTTCCTGCTGAAGGTTATAATTCTGTTTCTGCTATTTTTGATGCCCTTGCCTAAGAAAAATTGTTTATAAATGAATACAGATTTATTTGTACTGATACCACTTTCCTATGTACCATTCACATATTAGCTAATTAATACGGTCAAAATGTGTTGTAGAACAGACTATATTGTCTGCCTTTTTAGATGAAAATTATAGAAGATATTTAGTTCTGATAACTAGAAAGTTAAAATATATGTCATAGAAAAACCAGTAATAGGGACTTTTGGAGAAATACAAATTTTTTTGTAGTTTAATTTGCTCTGGTGGTCTAGCGGTTAAGATTTGGTGCTCTCACTGCTGCAGCTGCAGCTGGGGTTCGTTTCCCAGTCAGGGAACCACACCACCTGTCTGTCACTTGTCATACTGTGGTGAGTGTATGTTGCTATAATGCTGAAAGCTATGCCACTAGTATTTCAGATACTAGCAGGGTCACCCATCGTGGACAGGTTTCAGTGGAACTTCCATTGTCTGATAGAGTGCCGGAAGATGAGAGGATGGCACAAAAAGACTAAGAAGGATTCCTCTCTGCCGTACACAAGGTTGCTAGGAGTTGTAATAGACTCAACAGCACACTAACTGAAGATTAGGTAGATTACTCCAGTTCTTAATGAAAATCTTCGTAAAATGTAGTAATCCATTGTAGACTGTAAGAAATGATTTAATGATTACCGAAGATTGTGCAGTCACTTGGGGTGATCATTCTGAACGTTCTTACTGTATGTGTAGAAATTGTCAATTTATGTGTATATTGATATTTCTTGTAGAGTTAAATTGGAAAATAACTTGGAATTTGGGGCATATTTTTCTTACAGGATTTTTTCCTAGTTCACTTTTATTGATTGTATATACATTTAGTAAATATAATGTATTTTTTGTACAATATTATTCAGTAATTCAATGTACATTAGATACTTTTTGTACAATATAGAACCTATATATATTCATTATGTGTATTACTTAAAATATGAATAGTTAAGAATACATGATGTTTCAGAGCTGTAGAATATTTCATTACGTGAATATGATGTATTTTCATTCAGTTTATTCAATAAATTTTGGAGCAGACACTGTGCTGAGTACTCAGGATGCAGAAGTATTCTGAAACATATGGTTTATATTATCATGGAACTTTTAGTCTGTCAGGTAGTATCCCAGTTTTTACATAATTAGAATTATTTCTGTATTTTTTTTTTCTATTTTAAAAAATGTTGCAGAGAAATATGTTTATTCGTCCTGAAAGTGGATTGGCGTTAACAATTCCCCCACCCCCATTTATGAAAGTTTCAACTATTTCTAGTTAAATTTTTATTAAAACTTTGTCTAAGTGAGACTACAAGTATGGATATAATAGGATATTTTACTAAGAAGCCAAAACCTGTATTTTCATCTTCATTTCTAAATCCTTTAACACCATTGTATATTATTTGAATTATTAACAATAGAATGGGTTTTAAAATGAAATTAGAAGGCCTAGAAAATTGACTGTAATATAGATCTAAGAAATGGTCTTTGTGCCCTCTGTATGATATAGGATATAAACTGTAGAGTGTGTAAATAGCTGAAAATATTTATACTGCAAGCTGTTGTGACCTTTGTTTTCAAATTTGGAAGCCAATAAATTGGAAAGAGATGTACTTTATTTTGTCTCTCTCTGTATGATCCTATCATTGTTTTATTCTCTACTCATTGAGGAATATGGAAGAACAGGGAGGAGATGGTAGCAGAAATCTTAAGCCAGGCTCACTTGGTAGTTATATACTGTAACTGAAAGTGTTTACTAGGTCTTCTTGAAAATCTCATTTAAATATTGAATGATGGACTTTGGAATTTAACTAGAGAATTTTAAAACTAAAAGCCTGTAAATGTATGTTTCAAGTCCACATTAGGCTATACATGCATTTTTATACATGTGCTTATATAAAATACCCCAGCAAACTTCATTCCAGTTTTTAGGCTTCTGAGTGCTAAACTACAAGAATATTTCTCCTTTTGAAATCGTATAAATAATGTCTTTTCCTCTAGGAAATGGCAGCAGTATCAGCTTTTCTTCAGCCAGGAGCACCTAGGCCGTATCCTGCACATTACATGGATACAGCAATCCAGACATACAGGGATATCTGCAAGTAGGTGACTAGAATATTTATGTCCTGTCCATTTAGAGGTACATTTGACATTCATATTGTTATTAGATTAAATGGTTCTATGTTTTTCATACTTTAGATAAGCTCGCAAATCAAGTTAATATAGTCAGAGACAAGGTGAGGTGATCTTACAAAATTAGTCTTTTTATGTCCTCCTTTCCTTTCCTATTGTGTTTGGGTTTGTGGTTAGGAATTTGTTTTAGGTAAGGTTGAGGTTATATGTTATATTGAGGGTGGTTTTTATTTTGGGGCCATCTCTAACCTTAACTACTGTTAAGCCAAGAGTTAGTAATTTTGAACTTTCCTTGTGAAATAGGCAAAACACAAGGGGCTAAATCGTAGTCCAGGGAAGCAAAGGAGAAGTCTTTTGTACACACAGTGAGTTCTGGTGGAACTCCTGGGAGTTAGAACTCAGCACCTGTGAGGAGACTGTGGTCTGGTCCAGAAGCGGTCCAAGCAGGCGTCATGGAGTGTTTGAGGACAGACCTTGAAAGAAAGGTGGCTGGAATTTCATAGCTGTGAAAATGTTTCGGGAATGATGATTTGGCAGGAATAATATTTTGGATGTAGCATTACTGGTGAAAGGGAATAGAGTCCTGGCTAGGTTAGAGGGTTTATGTATATGGAAAGGTGTTTTGAGAAAAATCAGTGTGGGGAACCTAACTCTCACTACTGTATTTTTAATTTGTGGTTAAGATTTATGTAGTGGTAAATGGGGAGTTACTGAATATTTGAGTAGAGCCTTGACGTAATGAAAGTTACTTTTCAGAAAGATTAATCTGACTTTTCTGTGTAGAATGGATGGGTTGGAAGACAGATATACAGGCAATTTGTCTCATAGTATTCTTGAAGTAGAAATAGCAGTCGTAGCAATGTGTTTACAACACAACACTGATGTTAATAATTAACATTTATTGAGTGCTCAGCATTTACGACTGTGCGAAAGTATTTCACAAACTCACTTAATCTTTACCATAGGCCTATGAAATGGTGGATACTATTATTATCCCCATTTTACAGATGAGGAGATGGAAACTTCAGAGTTTAACTTGCCCAAAGGCATGCAGCTAATAAATGGGGGAGCCAGTGTCAAATCCTACCTCTTCTACTTTATATAATCTACTTGAGAATGTATTTGGAGATTCTGGCAGGAGATAACAGCCTCCTGTGAAAGAGGAACCCTTGAAGGATTCTGAAAAGGAGAGATTTGAAAGCTGGAAAAACTGTAAAAACTATGTGCGTGGGGTATCAAGGAAGCCAGAGTAGTAAAGGAGTTTTAAGAAGTTTGAGCATTCTGTCTTTGAGAAGATTTTCCTTGTTTTCATGAAACTCAAAGAGTTTTGGGAGAGATGCACATAGAATGATGCAAAAGAAAAGGGATGACACCTAGTGACCCAGGTAGCCAAATAAGCCTTGGCAATCCGTCTTTGTCCTCCTGTCCAAAACAGACTATGTGCTTTTTCTAAATACACACTTACTGTCATGCATTTACCTTATAATCTTCATTCTAAGTTGGTAAGATGTACCATCAATTTAATAGATATTTTGGGATAAAGTAGAAACATTACTTATCCATATCAATTTTAAGAAGCTCCCTGATCTCAGAAGTACTAAAATATAAATAAATTTTCTTAAAATACAGGAAATAAATATTACTTTTGCAATGCCCTCTTAGAATGCCAGGCTCCACTTTTTAACTGAGGGGATCCTATTTATCCTTAAAAGATTTTGTTAAATTTCTTTTCTTTTATGAATCTATCCCTTCCCTCCTGTCTCTCCCCAGATCATAGTGAAGGTCAGTCATACCCTGGTCATTTTCTGTTTCATATCAGTTTCTCCTTTTAGGTAGGGATTGTGTCATAGAAATACTTGGATCCTTAGCACTTCACTGCCTGGCACAAATGAGTTTTTTAAATGTTGCTTGAATAAACAAGTTAATAACATCCTGGGCTTGGTAGCCTTGTGATTTAATGACTGACCCATGGGGAAATAGGTGAGGAATCAAACATAAATAAGTAAAACAATAGTGTTAAGATTTAAGAGAGTTTATAAAGTTTACTAAAGAAAACTTTAAGAACTGAGTATATGTGAGTAGGTTCTGGCAACTAGGAGTTAATCTTTTGTGTTCATCAGACATTCTTAGAAATTCGTAAATACTAACCCTCTAAGAACAATCGTAACTTATAGAAAGTTTATGGCAGATTACTGCAATAATTTTTGAAAGTAGTAAATTGTATTTTAAAAATAGCACTGTTTAGAATGGCCTTCAAGTTAGTAGTCTTTTGTTGTAATTTTAAAATCAAGTGGTATTTTTTTGATATAAGGATACACGGTAAAAAGAAAAACTTGGCTGCTATTTCCCAAAAAGGATTCCAGCTTGTAATTTCACAGTAAGAATGTTTTCATTTATTTTTATTATTTTTAAGAATGAATAATTCAATTCTAGATTATTGATGGTAGTAGTCTACAAAGAAAAATCAACTAATTGTGTGTTTTTACAAAGAGGATTTTGCTCAGGAATGAATCCGGCAATACTGGCCCCATGCCATATCCGGCTGAAACACCTCAGTGATAGTACCAGAGGGAAAACACCCAAATAGTTCTAAAAGTAGCCAGTATGAAACACAGAGTTTGTAGTGAGGAAGGAGAAAGAAATATGGGTGAAATGTTTATATCCCTTCCTGTTGAAAGCAAGTTTTATTTGTTAACTAGCTGCTGGTTTAGAGATACCAGTTAGGTTCTAGCTTTTTACATACAGGAAATGTAACTTTGCTTTGTATTTTTACTGCAAAATTATGATAAAAGTTTTGATGAGTTATGAGAATTCTTTGGAGTTTTTTTATTTAACCTTTTATTAAGTGGAAAATAAGGACATGGATTTCTTTTTACTCGAAAACTAGAATTGGAAACTTTGGTTGAATGCATGGTTACTATGACGTACTAAGATATTATTGTAGTGCTAATTACACTCTTTTTTCTTTAGGAATATGGTATTGGCTGAAAGATGTGTATTGCTTAGTGCTGAAATATTAAAAAGCCAAGGCAAATACTCAGAGGCTGCAGCTCTCCTAATACGGTTGACCAGTGAGGTACTGAAACTGTGTAGTATTTGCCTTAACTAGTATTGTTTCATAATTTTTTAAGAATTTCTTTTTTCTTGAGTGTTCAAAACATAAAATTAGAGGAGAATTTCCCTTTGGAAATTTATAACATGGCTATTTTAGTAATTTGTTGAATTAATTTTAAATGCAGTATTTTATAAACTGAATTTATTTTATTTACAGATTTTAAGCCTATATTATTATTAACCACAAACATGTATTGTGCATCTTCTGTGGATTAGGTTTTGACTTAAGCATAACAATATTTAAAGCAACATGCATGTGCATCATTCCTTATATAAAATTGATACTTAAAGAGTAATCACTCAGGAAGTTTTAATCTTATTTTCACTAGTTTGAACTTATTAAAAAAATCATCTTAAGCATTTAAAAAATCTGTATTATGAATATTTCAAAAGGGAGAAAAAGTAATTCACTTATAGTTGCCCTTGAAGGTTTACAACAGACATTATTAAGTTGCATTGACTCAGACTTGTAAAGAATGGTAGTAATTTTGTAAGTATGGTTAAAGACAAATTTTTTTAGATGAATGCTCAAGAACAAAAGAACAAAATCAAACGTCTCCTTTGTTTGCCCCTTAAATGTTACTGTACCCTAAGGTTTTAATGCTTTGGTCACTGTACTTTTTTACTGTACACATTATTTTGGGTCATCTGTTCACAGTCATGATTTTCACTCTCAAATTGTCTCCAGCCTTAACTTCTCCTGAGCTTTAGGTTTGTATAGCCAACTGTCTTAGATTTATCTACTTCGGTGTTTCCAGTGCACCTTTAATCCACATATCAATAGCTAACTTACATGGGGGCTGGCTGCGTGGCCTGCTAGTTAAGTTTGCTTGCTGCACTTGGGCAGCCTGGGGTTTTGCCCATTCAGATCCTGGGCATGGACCCAGCACTGCTCATCAAGCCATGCTGAGGCGGCATCCCACATAGAGCCAGAAGGACCTACAATTAGAGTATACAACCATGTACTGGGGGTCTTTGGGGAGAAAGAAAGAAAAAAACAAGTAACAAACTTTCTTACATTATGAGATCTGAATGTGATCTTAAATTATGTTGTAATCAGCTAGCTGCTCATTTGCTCAAGGCAGAAACTGCTTGAGATGCTCCCATATTTTCCTATCCGGTCAGTAACACAAGTAGGGGGATTTTTTTTAACTTCTTAAACAGTTTTCTTTTTATATCTCCAACTTTTTACTTATCTCTCTCTTTTTTTTTTTAAACCCCTCCTTCTGTCCTGCTTCACGTTTTTCATGTTCTTTTCCTGGACTGTGGCCCTTTTTCCTCTTTCTTCAGTTAATTTACTGATCCTGGTGTCAGTCATATCCTTCAGGTAGTCATCTGCAGTACCCTAGGTTGTCCTAAGTGTCTCTGTCCTGCCCTCTCTTATATGCTGTAAGACGTGACAAGTCTTAACAAGCCTAATGCTAGGCTTGGCACATGGTATATGATTTATAAATGTTTTTTGATCTGAACCATTGATTATTCTAAAAAGGCTTCTGTAGGAGATAGTTAACTAAGCTAAGGGATGGTTTGAAAAATGTTTTATAATGCATACTGCCTCGGCACTGACCAGTATGAGCAATTGCCAGACATAAACTATTTGGTATAGATGAATATAGGCTCCTGAGTATGTTGATGTTCTGTATTATAATAAATAATCTTAACTTGGGTTTGAATATATTGCTCTGTTTTTCCACCTAGAGATTATCAGTGAATATAAAAGGAATTTATGGTTTAGGAGCTTGAATAGAATTTCTTTAGAGCAAATTCTTCTGTCTGCATTGTAACCTTGTTATTTTCTGTCATTGTTCTCTTTCATTACAACTCTTTGTTTTCACTTTTTTCCCCCCGAACCTGGATGATTTATTTTATCATGAAATTCTAGGAAACTTATTATCGTTTGTTGCTTTGGGGTGAGACGGCAGGGGCTAGTGGTGGTACATTTCCCAAGAAATGGCCTTTTCTGCTGTACCTTTCAGATATTTCTTTGAGATAACGTGAAAGCTAAGACTACTAGGCATAATGTGTATAAATCTATGTTAAATTTTAACGAATGATTATATTTATGTATTTTGTTAACTAGAAAGGCTGTGTAATATTGTGAAAAATGCACTCATCTTGAGGATAGGGAACTGAGTTACATACTGTTGGCATTCATGAATTGTTTTTCCTAGGTTTTCCTGTCTCATAGCAAAAGACACCTGTGAGGCCTGAGGAAATAGAGTTGTGCTTTGACTTTATTTTTTGGACTGCAAGTTTATGAGCGAGTGGATCTTATTCTTGTGTTAGCCCCTGGGGTTCTCAACATGACAGAGCAAACCTAGCTTAACGATAAAACATGCCACATTGGGGGCTTGCCCCATGGCTGAGTGGTTAAGTTCGCACACTCCGCTCAGGCGGCCCAGTGTTTCGTTGGTTTGAATCCTGGGTGCGGACATGGCACTGCTCATCAAACCATGCTGAGGCAGCGTCCCACATGCCACAACTAGAAGGACCCACAACGAAGAATATACAACTATGTACTGGGGGGCTTTGGGGAGAAAAAGGGAAAAAATAAAATCTTAAAAAAAAAAAAAGTGCCACATTTCCCACCACATTATAGTATGTTTGCCTTTGGTGCTTAAGACATGATGCTTTTCCTGTACCTGTGTCTGTGTTTCTGTGTTGGACATTTATTCTCGTCTTGTAGCCCATTTTGTCTGTTACTGCATTTCAATACAATAAATCAGTTTCTCAAGGATAGTAATAGTAGCAGTTTTTGTACGTTTCTCCAGCTTGGGAGGAACTGTTTCTGTGGTAAATTGATCAGCTGATAGCACCTTTCCTGTTAACTTCACAATTATGCAAAGAAAAACTCTTGGAGCTGTCCTTGAGCTTTGATTCAGTTAAGCTTGTGCAACTGTGTTTTTATGGGAGTGTTTATTGAAGCCCTTTCTTCAGATGATTTTTTCCCCCTATTTTTATCCTCATATTTTAAGTTAATGTTGCCTTTTCAGCTTTTGTTAAAATTATATCTTGGTTGTGGGCAAAGTTCATAGGCTAGAGTTCTTGTTGAAGTGGTATCACAGGTTTTTTTCCTTAGTTCCATACAGAGCATATATAATAGGCTTATCGTATCATAGATATGAACTACCACTAAAATAAAATTTTATTCTTCAACTCATTCAAAGCCTCTGCTTTCTGGATAAAACTATCACTTTGTGAAATTCTTTCATTTTTCTTCCATCAACACTGATGGGAGTTGTCAGTCTTCTTTTCAGGGCCATTTTTTTGTTTCAAAGCAATGCTTTTTCTACTTTAGGTGTCACTATAAGAGACAGGGACTAATGAAGAGCAAAGTTGCAGTGAGATATGAATGTAGGGTGTTCAGCTCTGCAAATTGATGCTTTCTCAAACAGCTGGATGCAAGAGTCGAATTTTGCTTCAGCTAAATTAATATATGCCATGGACTTCCAGATCTCTCCTGAATTATTCAGTCCTTGAGTGTTAACTTTGAGAATGCTGAGGGTTTGCTCTGCTGCTTCTCAGCTGGATTGTACATTAGAATCATTTATGCACCATCAAAGATATCCAGGCTATATTCCTTATCTTAATAAGAATGTCCTGGATTGGGGCTGGCCCAGTGGCATATTGGTTAAGTTCGTGTGCTCCACTTTGGTGACGTGGAGTTCACGGGTTCAGATCCCGGGCGTGGACCTTTGCACTGCTTATCAAGATATGCTCTGGTGGCATCCCACGTACAAAATATAGGAAGATTGGCACAGATATTACCTCAGTGACAATCTTCCTCAAGCAAAAAGAGGAGGATTGGCAACAGATGTTAGCCCAGGGCCAATCTTCCTCACCAAAAAAAAAAAAGAGAGAGAGAGGGAGAGAGAATGTCCAGGATTGATGCCTGTCCAAGTGTTGCAGTTTAATGACGTTTCATAGGTAATTAAAGAAATAAATATGTTTTTATACTGTATATATGTGCATGTGTGTGCTAGCAATAAACTTAAGAAATTTATAGGACTTAAAGAAAAAAACTGAAACTCTATTGAGAAGCCCAAATAAAATTCCAAAATAGAAGTAATTATAATTACCTGCTCTTGATATTGAAATGTATCATAAGGCTACAGAAATTAAAACTGTTTACGGTGATAAGAATAGACAGACTAGTGAAATAGAATGAGAATTTAACTACTACATATGATTAGATGTCCTTTAAAATTCATGGGGAGTGTTACGTTATTTGCTGAATGATATGTGACATCTAACTAGTTGTTTGGGGTTGGATTCCTTATCTTATTCATTACATGATAATATAATTATAGCTTGATTAAGTTATAATATGAAAAAACAAACCCCAAAAAACCTAGAAGAAATGTAGGGTTTTTTAAAATCTAGGAATGATAACATCCTTTTTTAGTTTGATGCAATATCTTGAAGCCATAAGGGCTAAGATGGTATGCTTGAGGACTAAAGAATAAACTCTTTCATGTCAAAAACTGGGAAATACTATTTGCAAATGTATGACAAAGGCCTAATATTGATTAAGTGTACAAAGGGCTCTTACAAACCAGATAATCACAAAAACCCATTCACAAAAGGATATAAACAGGCAATTCACAGAAAAAGTACAAAGACCCTTAAACGTATGAAAGTTTAACAGCCTTACTATTAAGGAAATGTATGTTGAGGAACAAAATGTCATTTTTTTTTCATTAAAGAGGTAAAAATTCTTGAAAATGATTTTTGGCTGAGTAAAGTGGAAAACATCCACTTTCATTCCCTGTTGATGACAATTTGTATTGCTACTACTTTTTTTGTAGTAGTTTGGCTATATTGATTAGAATTTGAAGTATATGCATAGCTTTCATTAACTCTGGAAGTAGAAGTGATTCTACTTCCAGAAATGTGTCTAATATAAATCTTTGTATAATTACTCAAAATGTTTTTACAAAGGTGTTTATTGAAACTTTTTTTGTAGTCACAAAAGTATGAAGCAGAATTAATCAATTGGAGACTCTTAATAAATTATTTTAAGAATACACTGTAGCTTCAAAAGAAATGAGAGATGTAGATGCCTTGGAAAGATGTCCATGATATTAAGTTAAAAAAGCAAGGTAAAGAATGCTCTATATGATACAATTTGTGTATGAAAAAGTATGTGTATTTTTTAAAAATGTATTTAGTATATAAGCACAAATATGACATATATATAAAATATGGAGAGACAGAAATGACACACACTAATACTAAGCTTGTAACAATAGTTACTTCTTGCAAATCATATGAGACATGGAATGAGAAAGAAAGATGTTCAGTTTTTTTGTGTGAGGAAGATTGGCCCTGAGCTAACATCTGTTGCCAGTGTACCTCTTTTTGCTTGAGGAAGATTGGTTTTTTTTTTTTTTTGAGGAAAATTAGCCCTGAGCTAACTACTGCAAGTCCTCCTCTTTTTTGCTGAGGAAGCCTGGCCCTGAGCTAACATTCGTGCCCGTCTTCCTCTACTTTATATGTGGGAGGCCTACCACAGCATGGCTTTTACCAAGCGGTGCCATGTCCGCACCCAGGATCCGAACTGGCAAATCCCGGGCGGCCAAGAAGTGGAACATGTGAACTTAACAGCTGCGCCACCGGGCCGGCCCCTCCTGAGGAAGATTGTTGGTGAGCTAACATCTGTGCTAGTCTTCCTCTATTTTTTGTGGGATGCAGCCACAGTGTGGCTTGACAAGTAATGTGTAGGTCTGTGCCTGGGATCCGAACCTGTGAACCCCACGCTGCCGAAGTGGAGTGTGTGAACTTTACTATGCCACCCGGCTGGCGCCGGATGTTCACTTTTTTCCTTCAAGCATTTATTCTTGAAAAAGAAAAGAATCTATATTAGTAATTTTTTAAAAACAAAACATTTTCTATAAAATAAAAAATAAGCTCCCTAACTCTCCCAAGTAATTCTTATACAAACCCTTGGTTAAGAACCACTTGCCAATTATATGTTCCTGATTTTTCCACTAACCAGCTTTTGGATCTTACTAGGAAAATCATTTGATCATTTAGTTTTTGTCATGAGGGGGTTGAAATAGGTAATAATACCTGCCATTTACTGAATGCTTTCTAGATTGTTTCGTCAGATCCTTTTCCGCTCTAATAGAATTTTATGATTGCTGTAGAGATAGTTATAATAATCAGTGGTCTATGAACGGTTTTTGATGTAACTATAATTTGTTGAAATTATTGCATTTAAAGTCAATGTTTTCTGTTTTCAACTTTCCGTGGGGAAAATAATGGCAGCAGAACACATGGAAGGGCATGGTAAGTTCAGCTTGAGAATAGCTGAAAACCTAGAGAAAGTTTTGGTGAAAATGTTGTTGATACTTGATCAGCAACCTTCAGTACTTTCTCAGTTATTTGTAAAATGATGGTGGCTCTTTCAGTTGAAAGGTTGTCCTTATGGATGAGGATGTAAATGCAGTATGTGTTTTTTGTAGACACTGTTGTAAGAGTTGGTTGAAGTGGAAACTAATTTGAGTTCTACCATTTACTAATAGCAGGTTATAATCCTTGAAAGGGAAGCCTTCTGAACTTGTTAATGAAGAGCAGTTATTTTGGCCCTCTTAAATTATAGCAAAAATTGAGAATTCTTTTTAAATACAATAAAGCTTTATAGAGGATAAAGTAGTAGATTGGATTATTTCATACTCTACACAGTTTGTTTTATCTTTCCTTTTGTCTTGGATGGATGGAAATATGTTATTGGATGTCACAGATCAATTTCCAGAAGCAATTAGATTGGTGTAAATCTTATTTTTTTTTGGTGCTCTATTTTCTGGTTTATCTTTAATAAGTATACCTGTATTAAATTCCCAGTTTTTGTACTTTTTTGCCATTTGAAAACAGATTACATTTCTTCAGAGATTTATTACATGGTGCGTATCATAAGCAGATGTTTGGCTTTATGAAAAGCAAAAGTAAATATTTCATGCTAGAGAATTTTTTGAAGGATTTAAAAAAAATTTGTTCTTATTGGAAGAAAGAATCATCAGGATTGGCTTGCCTCTTGATCTCTATCCTCAGATTCTCTTAAGTTAAACCTTGACTATGATTATGTATTATTTTAAGAAAGTAGATGTTTTTCCACCAATTATCTTTTCACTTTAAATTTTGTGAAACTAACCTTCTTTTCTTTTAAACCTTCAATAGGATTCTGATCTTCGAAGTGCACTTCTTTTGGAACAGGCGGCACATTGCTTTATAAACATGAAGAGTCCCATGGTTAGAAAATATGCATTTCATATGATACTGGCAGGCCATCGGTTTAGTAAAGCAGGGCAGGTGAGTGCATTTTCTTTAAAAAGAAAATAATTTGTTATAACAAATTATTTAATTTTTATTTCTTATAATTTATTTATTTTATAAATGTATGTCATTTGTCAATTTTTTATGATTTACAGTTAATCCTAAAAATGGGAATAAATTTTCTTCCCAGATAAAGTGTTATTTTGGTAAGGGCATGAGATTTGGATTTAGACAAATCTGAGTTCAAATCTTGATCTTTTACCCACAGCTTGACTTTGGACAGGTTACTTCTCTGAGCCTCAGTTTTTTTATTTATAAAATTTGGAATTTTGCCCAAATTTTTGTCCGGTTAAACCAAATCATATATATGAAAGGCCAGATACACTGAATGCAATTTTAACTATTCTTGACAGTGGTTGAACTCTTGCTCTTTCAGCTCTGGTCTTCTCTGGTCTCTCAGAGTGTCTTATGATGCTATGTACTTATTATTTAATGAGTAGAGGTCTTCTGTCTCTTGTTCCTGGAATCAGTTGGTTTGAGAGATGTTTATTAATTTAGAGAGATTTCTCCAGCCCTGGCTGTCCCTTTAAACGTTAGTTGGCGCTTTGCTGGAGGCAGAGTGGTAGCAGCAGTGAGATGGTGGTTTACTCTATGTGCACACAGAAGTGTGGATTGAACAGTCATCTCTGTATTCCAGGGGCTGTGCTAGGAGCTGAGCATGCACTCATAAAACCAACATGTCCTATCTCTAAAGGAGCTTTTTGTCTACTAGTAGGGGGAGTATTTTTTTTATTCAGTTAATATGAATTTTTATGAACATATTTAAATTTCTCAAAGTCTGTGCTAACCAAATCTTGCCAGTGTTTTAAATTATGTGTTATTTCAAAGGTACAAAGAAATAAAGTGTCCAAAAATTACTCTCAATTTCATGTAAAAATGCTATAATTTTAAAAACTAACATTTCAAGATTGAGTTCCTCTCTCTGTTTCTGGAAACTGGCAAGTTACAAAATATGTGAACTTGCTTTATATTAAATATAAAGCTATAAAAATATTTATAAAATTAAATGTTTTTATAATAACTGATGTACCCATGAATTAGAATTTCGCAGGCTCTAAAGTGGGGAAAAAAATTAAAAACTGTAGCCATCATTTTTCACAGCCCTTCTTCATAGTAAGTGCAGATGCATCTGAAACATGTCCCATTTTTATCTTTGCTTAAAAGTGTTCTATTAAAAAATTTACAAAATGTTTTAAGCATTTGGTTTCCTTTGCTTAGAAGGAAAATTATATACCCCATTAGGAATGGTCTATTGTCTCTTATTAAAAATGTCATCCTTTCCCCACAGCTTTGTCCACTTTTGTGAATGGTTTCATTTGTGAGAATGATGATGTCATGGGAACTGGAAACAGCTGCTTGTATTTACCTTCTGAAATTATAGGGCATATTGCTTCTAGGAAATGCATAGCAAGTTAAAAATGCTACATTTCTGGTAGGTTGAGGTACATTTGCTAGCTGGCCTAATTATCATCCCTTTAAATGTGGTTATCTCATAGAGTTAATGATTCCAGTATAGCTGGTTTTGCTATTTCTTGCACACTCTCTATATTCCCTGAGCTCAGGAAGTCTTTCTCAGACAGTATGTAGAATCCTGAAAACATGACTAGAAATGCAGATTAGAAAAGCAAATACATGTCCTGTTGAAGCTGGTCAAGAATATCTATCTTCCTTGGAAGAGTAGGGCACTTGGAGCTCACACAATTCTGATTGAGGCCAAGTTGTTTCTGAGAAGCACCAACTTATTTCATGACATTTCCATTAAAAACCAGGTGCATGTATTGGCAGGGATGAGTGAGGACAATAGAGTAGATTACATGTATAGTACTGCCATTTCTCAGTCCTCATTGATTGAGAATTCATGCTGAATTGCTTATCTAGTCCCCAGAAATTTTTATAGTTCAATTTTTTTCATTAAAAATATCAGTAAGTAAAAGGCATTTAAAAAAGAGAACTAGCATTATAAAAGATTAAAATAAGTAAAAAAAAATTTAAGGAAGTGCTGGAGAAGGTATATGTGTTTGTGTCCAGTATATCCTGGATAGTCTTTCTATTATTTCTTTAAAGGACAAACTTTAAATCTTTGTTGCCTTTTAAATCTCTTTAGATGCTTTTCTAAGAAATGCTCAAAAATTCACTTGAACTCGATACTTAGACACATTCACTTGTTTTTCTGTATCTCTCAGTTTTTAACTCAGTATCTATGTTCCCTTACTAAATGCAATATGAAGATTAGGGTTTTTTTTTTTAAAGGAACATCACTTAAAAATTATTTCAAAACAATCTCACACTTACAGAAAAGTTACAAGTACGGTTCAGAAACTTTTGCTTACCTGAGTTATTTGAGAGTTAATTTGTCACCCCGTGCCCCATTACCCCCAAATACCTAGGACGTATTTCCTAGTTCATAGAAACAAGAACTTTTCTCCTGTATAACCATTATACAACAATGAGAATAAAGAACTTAGTACTAATACGGTACTACTATCCAATCCTCAGACCCCATTGAGGTTTGGACAGTTGTCCCATAAATGTCCTTTATAGCAGAAGAATCTGTTCAGAAGGATTCTTTCACTTTTATGACCTGGACACTTTTGAGGATTACAGACCTTTATTTTATAAAGTGTCCCTCAATTTAGGTTTGTCTGATGTTTTCTCATGATGAGATTCAAATCAGGTATCTTTGTAGGATTATCACAAAAGGGAACCTGTGTGTTGTTCTTATTGCGTGCTGTCAGGTGGCACATGATTTTGATTTGCTTTCATTATATCTTTATTAAGAAAACATTTCTTAAAAAAACGAACAATTTTGGCTATACATGATACAAAGTGTGTAATCTGGCCTGGAGAGGGAAGGGGGTACAAGAGTATACTCTGAAGCAAAAGGTTTAATGAAGAGAAGCCTCGTCCTTGGTACCAAATTCCTCCGCCCTTTGTTTTTTTTTGGTGAGGAGGAATAGCCCTGAACTAACATCCACCACCAATCCTCCTCTTTTTGCTGAAGAAGATTGACCCTGAGTTAACATCCTTGCCCGTCTTCCTTTACTTGAAATGTAGGACACCTGCCACAGCATGGCTTGATGAGTGATGCATAGGTCCATGCCCAGGACCTGAACCGGCAAACCCGAGGCTGCCAAAGTGGAGGTTGTGACCTTAACTGCTACTCCATGGGGCTGGCCCCTCCAAATCCCATTTTTGAAATGGAGGTTGTCTGGGTTCAGGGGGTGGCAGTGTTATGTAATTAATGCCAAAAGTCGACTCATGAGTGTGGCAGGATGCAGGAATGGGCAAAAGAAAAGAATTCCAAACTCTGTCACTACCGAACAAAATAGTAGTTTAAAAATGTGTATACATAATATAAATATATATACACACATACACTGTACACTCACATATGCGGTTTTAGCACATACAGAGTATTTCCATTCAGCCTAATGCAGTGATATAAAGAGGGATGACCACAACAAAATTGAGACTTCATAAGATAGCTCTTAGTTACAAGTAACAACCAAGCCTCTGAGTAGTCCATGACTCCGTATACTACTGCTTTGGAATCTCCCAGATGGTTTTTCGAGAAGTCATTATTATAAAGCAGCTGCTTGCCTTTCTTTAGGACTTCTTGATTTTTAGTAATACTTGCAAAGGAGTTTTCGTAAACGTTAATTTCATTTTCCTCATCATTCTAGTTTCTGCTAGAGGAAAAACTAGGTACAAGTTACTTGTGTGTGTGTATATTTATTTTTTCCAGTCCAAGAGAAATGTGGATTGTAATACTGTTTTATTTTCTTACAGAAAAAGCATGCTTTACGCTGCTATTGTCAAGCCATGCAAGTTTACAAAGGAAAAGGCTGGTCTCTTGCAGAGGATCACATCAACTTCACTATTGGGCGCCAGTCCTATACTCTTAGGCAGCTGGACAATGCTGTGTCTGCTTTTAGGCATATATTAATCAATGAAAGTAAACAATCTGCTGCTCAACAAGGGGCCTTTCTCAGAGAATATCTTTATGTTTACAAGGTAAATACTTATTTTCAGGAGTAGATACTAAAATTATATTTAAATCAGCATTTTCAGCAAAAAGCATGTTGAGTACTATCTAGTAGGAGTCTAATAAAATGGTTTTGTTGGAATATATGTAATTATCTGTCATAATAAAATGTGGCCGGCTAGGCTTTTTGGTCATTGATCTGATTTGCATTGCCCTTCCACAGTTCTTTAAAAGAGAATTTTAATATTCTAATAAATACTTGGTTTGTGGTTTGTTCTTGGAATCTTAAAAAAAGAAAAGATGCCACAAGCTTTCTGGACTGTTTCTTCATTATGTTTTTTTTGAATCATAACTGATTTTATAACATATAGAGTCCTTTTACCATCCTTTGGAAAAAGTACATTCTCTCTTTTCCCTTTGAAAGGTAAGGAGGTACAGATCTGGGGGAAATAGACAGATTATTCTAGTGTAACCCAGAAAAATTAATGGAAGGAAAAAATATTTCATTAATCAAGAGGATAGAAAATAAAAAGCATTGTTTTATGGAAAAATGAAAAGTCATTTTTTCCTCAAAGCCTATGAATAGTGACTATTGTATCTGTCATGCAGAAAATAAGTACCCTTTTATAACTGTATTGATTTGAAATCGTATGTGTTAGAATTTTGGCAGATCAGGTGCTGTAGTGAGTCACAGGAAGCAAAATGCACTCCAAAGTGATGTTTGAAGTTTAGCATTCAAAGAGAGCTAAGTAGCAGAGTATGCTTAGGAAGATTCTCTTGGGCCAGAATAAAGGAGATGTAAAGTTCTTCCCAGTTGTGAAATTTTATACTCTGATGTATTAAGTAAAACTTAGTAATTCTTTATCTTAATATTCTAGCTTAACGTTTTTTGATACCTTGTGTATTAAAAAATGAAGAAGCAAATAGGCAAAAAATGGAGTTTTCTCAAAAATTCTTCTTTTACTTCTGTGTTTCTCCTAGAATGTAAGTCAGCTATCACCAGATGGTCCTTTACCGCAGCTTCCTTTACCATATATTAACAGTTCAGCAACACGGGTTTTCTTTGGCCACGACAGACGACCAGCAGATGGTTAGTAAAGTTGTTACCTAGTGACTATTTTTTTTACTTTGTTTTTCTTTCTCCATTTAAAAAATAATGTTTGGTTATTAAAGAAAATTTGAAAATAAGCAACTTTATACCATGTCACCTGAAGATAACCACTACTTCAGTGTTTTTCCTTCCAACCTTAAAGACCAAAAACAATAACAACAAACTAGCTGTAATTATAATGTCTTTTCTCTCATAATATAAAGAATGTTCATGTTATTACAGAATCTTGATAAACATTTTTTTTTTTTAATTTTATTTTCCCTTGTTCTCTCCAAAGCCCCCTGGTACATAGTTGTATATTTTTAGTTGTGGGTCCTTCTAGTTGTGGCAAGTGGGACACTGCCTCAGCATGGCTTGATGAGTGGTGCCATGTCTGCACCCAGGATCCGAACCAGTGAAACCCTGGGCTACCAAAGCGGAGTGTGAGAACTTAACCACTCGGCTACGGGGCTGGCCCCCCTGTTAAGCATTTTTAATGGCTGTAAGATATTTCATTCAGTGCATATAAAGTATTTTAATATTAACTGGTTATACAGTTAGACTGTTTTCCATCTTTTTGCTTATATAAAATTATGTTGTGATGGACGTCTTTGTGGATAAAATTTGTTGTCTTTTTATTACTGAAATTTCACATGTACACAGAAGCAGAGAAGTATTGCCAATATTCTACTGTTCTTACTGTAAGACTTTTTAAAAGGATTATTTCCTTAGGATTGAGCCTTAGAATGACAGTACTGGGCCAAAAGTATAACTATTTTAAGGCTCTTGATGCATGTTAAAGTAAACTTTGTAATTCTAAGCACTTTTATATTTGAGCTTAATGTGTTTCTCCTTGAGATCTAATTTAGTATTTTATTAAAAATACTTAAGGCTGGCCCTGTGGCCTAGTGGTTAAGTTTGGCGCACTCTGCTCCTGCAGCCCAGGTTCAGTTCCCAGGTGCAGACCTACACCACTTGGTGGCCATGCTGTGGTGGTGACCCACATACAAAAAAGAGGAAGATTGACACAGATGTTAGTTCAGGGTGAATCTTCCTCAGTCAAAAAAAAAAAAAAATATCAGAATGTTTATAGCAGTATTATTTTTAATAGCAAAAAAAGTGAAACCATAGGAGGGAATGAATTGATAAATTTTTGTATATTCATGTAATGGATTTCTGCTATAGGACATGAGTGAACTAGTTCTGCATGTTTCACTATGGATAATACTCATAATGTTGAATGAAGAAAGTTACAGAATGATACGTCAAATATAATTTCATTTATATAAATTTCAAACATACAAACTAATTCTGTGCATTGTATGTGTACATTCCTATGTGGTAAAGTAAAAAAAATACGGATGAGAACACTATACTTTAACTTCGGAATAGCTCTGGGGAGAAGTGGTGCCAGTGGAGATGAAGGAGAGCAGTAGGATTGGGGAGGGTTACATAGAGGATACCAACTGTGACATTTATTTTATAAAAAATATTTGGGGGGCTGGCCCCGTGGCCGAGTGGTTAAGTTCGTGCACTCCGGTGCAGGTGGCTCAGTGTTTCGTTGGTTCGAATCCTGGGTGTGGACATGGCACTGCTCATGTAAACCATGCTGAGGCAGTGTCCCACATGCCACAACTAGAAGGACCCACAACGAAGAATATACAACTGTGTACCGGGGGGCTTTGGGGAGAAAAAGGAAAAAAATAAAATCTTTAAAAAAAAATATTTGGGATCATTTAGCAAAAGTTAACATTAAATTTAAATACACAAGTATTTGTTATTCTCCGTGCTTTTTCCATATGTTTGCAGTATTTCATATAAAATTGTGGAAGACTGGGGAAAATACATTCTTTCAGAATGAGGAGGAAAAGAGCATCAATATTATAAGCAACTTCCAGTTAGACAAGGGTTAATAAGATGATCTTTTTCTCTCATATAATTGGAAATAGGCAAGAGCAAGTGTATATGTATATATATTTGGATACTTTAGATTTTTATTTAAAATATGTTTCATTTGAGGTCAGGTATTAATAAATGTGTATTTAATTTTGACACCTGTTTTTAGGTGAAAAGCAAGCAGCTACTCATATAAGTCTTGATCAAGAATATGACTCTGAATCCTCTCAGCAGTGGCGAGAACTTGAGGAACAAGTTGTAGCCGTGGTTAACAAAGGAGTAATTCCATCCAATTTCCATCCCACGCAATACTGTTTGAACAGTTATTCAGATAATTCAAGATTTCCCCTTGCAGTTGTAGAAGGTGAAATACTTGACTTTTTGTTCATGTTTTTTCTTTTATTTGTTTTACTTACAGCAGATTCAAGATAAATTTCTGTGTGCCAGAAATCACTGAAAGCTGAGGATACAAAAGTAAATTAGGAACTCATAATTTAATGAGCTGCATTTATAAAACCAAGCAATGGGGGCTCTAATACAGGTATATGCAATGTGCTCTTAGAATATAGAAGAGAGAATGACATTCTTTACTACAGAGAAATTGGGAAAATCTCTAGAGAAGTTAATTTTAAAACTGAATCCTGAATAAATGGACATTTACAAGGTGGTAAAAGATCGTCTAGGCAGAAATGCAGAGCTATGAAAGCAAGGTGTGTTCAAGGAATTGAAGTGTAGGATGATGTTCAGGGTTTATTAAAGTTACTAATTTAGGCCTTTCTTTTATAGAACCCATAACAGTAGAAGTGGCTTTTAGAAACCCTTTGAAGGTTCCACTTTTGTTGACTGATTTGTCATTGCTCTGGAAGTTTCAACCTAAAGATTTCAGTGGAAAGGATAATGAAGAAGTTAAAGAACTAGTAAGTTATTAAAAGGTATTTGTAATAAGCATGTTTCGGTAATAGCCTAACAGATGCTATAATAACATTTCAACTTCTTCTGTTCAGTGAGCTATCCTTACTCTTTTTATGCTTATTTTCCCTAATTATAAACAGTATGATACATACTTATTGTTGAAAAATTGAGAATACAGAAGAACATAAGGAATAAAAGTAAAACTGTCTTCTCGGTATTTAGAAATAACCACTTTAACACTTTCTGTATGTTTTTCCAGTCATTTCCATTTGTATGCTTTTCCTCATATATGGGATTCTCTCAATTGTGTATCTTGCTTTTTTTATTCTGTGTTTATATGTGTATTTTGATATTAAAGTATCTTCATATTTCATTTTTGCATAATATTACATCATATGGATGATCTATAAGCTATTCTACTGTCTTTCCATTGGTAGTTGTTTTGGAAGTTTCTATTTGTTTACTATCATGATAAGTCAGTGGTGAAAATTTGGGTGTGTAGTTTTTTATTCTGATTATTTCTGTAGGAAAGATTCCTAGGCATGAAGTTACAACATTCTAGGGAATAAATATTTTAATACTTTATTGGTTTCCCAAAAGTGTATACTAGTAGCTTTTCCCTGGCAGCATATGGGGTTGAGTATCTCATCTTTGCAAGATTAAGCATTCTTATTTATTAAAAAAATCTTGTTCATTTGATGGGTTCAAAAAAATGCATTTTCTTTTCCATCTCATTGATTTCTAGTGAAGTTTAAGTTCTTGTATTTGTATTTCTTTTGTGAATTGTCTGTTCATATTCTTCATACGTACTTTTTTTCTTTTCTTATCCATGTCTATAGTAAGATCTAAGACTATTATTTTTGAAGCAGGAATGACTTGAACAACTAATTTTTGTTCCCCAGCTGATTGTAACAAATATCTTAGACAAGTACATTTTTTTGCCTAGTTAGTTATTAGTTTATTCACCAATATCTATTATATAACTTTTAGTTCTTTATACTACCTTGCTGTATACTTTAATAATGTGGTAAAAATTATTTTTGAACTGGGAACTATCCCAATATTTTTGTGCTGATCTGTGAACTTGAAAGATGTCTGTTGTACTAACTTTAAACTATTTCTCTTGAAGTGTTTTGATTTTTTAAAGATTGCCTTATTTAAAATCTTGCTGGTTAAATCCATTGAGAACATTTTGTAATTATTTATACTCATTGTGAATAATTTGAAAGATTGAGATTCCCTAGGCTCTATTCTGACTTGAGTTTTAGCAACCTTGGTAATTTTTCCAATGATTTTTGGATGCCTGGAATACAAATTAGAAGAATATGAATCATTCACTTTTGGAAAAGTTTTTAAAGATTTGCTAGTTTTTTAAGTATATTTCTTCAATATATTAGATTTTAAAGGAGGTTTATTAAAGTTAAGTGAAAATTTTCATTGTGTATGATGAAATTTTTTCTAAAAATCTCAAACTCTTTGGATTTCTTCATGAGCTTCTATTGGTAATGGACTAAGATGCTGAACTGGAATTTAGGGAAATGTAATTTTTATTTCTTGTGTCAAATAACTAATTTTATGGTAAAAGTAAAAAAGTGTTTAGAGGATCAAGTTTACCCCCAGTGTGAGCCAGTTAGCTTGGCTTTGATGACCAAAGACTGTAGTCTTTTACAGATGGCGTTGATTTGGAGGAAAGAAGGCCTTTTTTGCTCTCTCCCACTGCCTTTGTCCACCAGTCTTTTATGCATCCTTCTTAGGCTACCATTACTGTTTCTATGTGTAATTAGCCAATTTGGGAAAAGAGGCTGGTCAGAGTAAAAGATGGAGAAATTTGTTCTTAGTGCAAGATTAAATTAGATGGCCCGTTTTGGCCATTGTTGACAGTCAGCAGCTAAACTTTATTTCCTGAGGTTTTATCCTTTTGGTGGCTACAACTTTGAGTAGGTCACTTATCCTCCTCAATTGAGTTAAGACTAAATGAAATGAAAATATATCAAGTGCCTACTACTGCATGGCTCTACTCCAGGGGTGAAAATAAAACACTTTGCATATTGCTTAGCATATAGTAAGAGCCGTGTAAGTACTAACTATAATTATTGTTATTGTTCATAAGTATTGATATATAAGAATATTAATAATCTGATACATTATTTATTAGAATCTGTAATTTACAAAGTAATTTATTTTTCAGGTAACAGATGAACCAGAAAAGATTGGAACTGAAGTTATTTCAGAATTCGTAATTAATAGTGAAGAATCGAAAGTGGTAATTATTTTTCTGTCTTAAGCCTTTCTAAAAGTAAGATGAAAACAAATTTGAAAATCAGTTTATTCAATTTGTTTTATATTCTAATTTTCTTAAAAATTAAGATTGGGAAGATTAGGAAACTGGAATTGCACAGGAGGAAATTGATGGGAAAAGTAGGTTTTGCAGTGGTGTTTGGTTTGTTAATTTCCTAAGAAGCCTGGTGAAAAGTTTTTGCTTTTTTCTTGGAGTCAGTGTGGTAATTTCATACTATATTTGGTTGACCAGAATAGTTTTATTTTTATTAAAATTATTGGTAAGGACCCAGGCCTATAATTGTTGAATTTAGAGATTTTCTTTTGAAGAAAATGCTTTCCAATAAGAGAAATTAATTAACAATTAAAAAGTTTAGGTCATGAGTTTATGTATCTGCAACATTACAGAGTTTAGGTATTGCACTATTTAAGATACTGTGAAAGCAGATAATAAGAGTGACTTAAATGTCTCCACAGGCAAGACTAAAGCTCTTTCCCCATCACATAGGGGAGCTGCATATTCTGGGAGTTGTTTATAATCTTGGCACTATTCAGGGCTCCATGGCAGTAGATGGCATTGGTGCTCTTCCTGGATGTCACACAGGTAAAGCTATAGCACTGATAAACAGTTAGAAAACTAATACTTAATTAAATCTCTGTAGAATAAAATGAATGAAAATGAGGTATTTTTAAAATAGGTTTAATATATCTTTAGTAAAGGCATTTAGTCAGATGGAAGGACGAATAATTTGGATTATTTTAAATTCTGCCATTCCTTCAAAAATAAACAACTTTGTTCCCTTCTAATGTGTTTTCTTTTGATAATTCTTAGGTTGTACCCTGTGTATTTTTCTTTACTCTTATTGATTCAAATTTATTAAATTCTAACCAAATATATTCTAACCAGTGATTATGTCTGATGCCAGTACAGAAACCATCTTAGGCTATTCTATTTTTTGACTATTGTCTTTTTATAGACATAGAGGAAATTAAAGACCAGTGTTTTCACATCATTGGATATTAAGCCTCTTGAATTCTGTCATGTATTCTGTAAAGAGAGTAGGATTTTAGTGTGAAGCTGCTCTTCTTGGTACCCTACTTGATACATTTTACAAACTTTTGAAGAGTAAAACTACAAGATATATGTTTAACATAGCTTACTTTTTTTTTCTTTAAGTTCATGGAACCCTTCTAGATCTACTATTATCTTGTGATTGTTATATGTAGTTATTTAAGTTGACAAGCTGCTAAGGAGAGAGTTTACTCTCTTGCTTCCACCTGTTCATTTTAGTAGATGTCTTATTTTTCTAACTAATAGTCATTGACACACTTGAATTTAGCATTTACAAAAGCTGATTATTAATATTGGGAAATCTTTTGGGAACACTTGGAAAGTTTTTTGGTCCTTTTAACCTTCAGTTGAATATTTGTAGTTGCCTGCGTATCTAGCATGATTCAATACAAATTTTTTTTTAAAAGTAAATAGAAGTAGGATGAATCCATAAGAATTCAAAAATTATAACTGAAAAATTTATACTGAAATTAAATATGATATTCTGCATTTTAGTACAATATTTGTAATTCTTGGTTGACAAGTACCAGACAAGGTTCATTTATAAATAATCTTGCTAATTTATTGCTTATTTTAAGTAAGTTAACTGGGCTTTAAAAACTTTCTGAAGCGCCTTTCCTGTTCCACTTGTACATACTTAGGATCTTAATCTTAGGACCACAAAGTTATGGTTGTCAATAAAATATAGCTAACTGCTTCATTTAAGGTACCACATATATGTATTAATATAATAATTTATATGTTATTTTATGATGTTAGTAGGAGGAGACTCTGAATTAACTACTAAAATAAATTGCATCTTGTAAACAGAATTTTCATCAAGTTTTACTGTAGTTTATTATGTAAAATGCTAATAGGGATCTAGGTCAAACGAAGTATGGGAACTACTACGTTCTATTTCTGGTCTGGGAGTATCACAGTTAACTTCAGCACATTAAATTCTAAGCAGTCCTGCAGAAAAGAGAGTTATGTACTCTAGCTTTTTTCACACCTACATGCACTGCATGGAAGCTTTTAGGAAAAATCTCACATGAATTTTAAATGAGTTTAATTTTGAAAAGCTGCCTATACTATATTTTTCTTTGTGCAATCTATTGAGAAGATGTAGTTATTTATAATCCAGAAATAATTCGAATTAGTATATATATTTGAATATGAGTAAAAATGAAAAATTGATCTGTTCAATGTTTTGTTTTTTTTCCTTTGAAAGTAGATCTTTTCTTGTAGCCTGAATCAAATCGTTGGTCCCAACATAGATGTTCTCTCAGATAGATCTTTTTGGTTAATAGTCATTATGCTTAAATATAGGTTTCAAAGAACTTCCTATTTAGTGATGTGTAGTCTTTCTGTAAAGTAAGTAAATCCTGATAAAATGAGAAATTAAGCAGCATACAGCAGATGTGGTTAAACATGAAAATAAAATATGCTTAATTCTTTGATTACCCATGCTAATCAATAGTCTAGAATTTTTTAGAAATAATCTGAAATGTATAGTGTGCATATATTCAAGCTAAATTGATGTCAATTAACATACCAAATTATTTTAGGGCACTGATTGTTTTTTATTCCAGGAAAACATTTCTTGAGTATGTCAGTCCGAGGGAGACAGGATTTAGAAATTCAAGGTCCTCGGCTTAACAACACAAAAGAAGAGAAAACATCTATTAAATATGGTCCAGATCGACGTTTAGATCCCATAATCACTGAGGAAATGCCACTATTGGAGGTATTTCACTTTTTAAAATTTCATGGATGTAATAATTTATAAGGTCAGATGATATTTTAAGTTAATTTTAGACTTTGAGGTTATTGATACTACACTGAACCACACTTTTAAATTATTATTAAGCTAGGATTAGGTAGGTCTAATTGAGAAACATAAGGTAATCATGCAAATTGGCATTAAGTCACAGCCATGTTAGAAAATATAACTCTCAAAATATTAATGGAAATTAGGAGAACACTTCTAAAAGAATACTTTGGTTATCCTTAAAATCAGTGGCTCTTTTTTGGTAAGATATAAAAATGATAGGAGAATTAATGCTTGTGAAAAATTTAAGCAATATAGATAAGTATATGAGTAAAAAGCAATACTCCCTTCACCTTCTTTATTTCCCGCCCCATCCTACTTTGATGCCATATGAGTTAAATGTCTTTTAGTTGAAAAAGATAGAAACTGATGCTAGGTAGTGTGAGTCAAAAAAGAGAAAATTAGTTGAAGGATATTGGAATATCTTATGGAAACTAAAATTTTATAGAGTAGTAAGTGTCAAAGAAGAATAAGGACTTGGCACTCCAGGGAATTTAGCAGCAAATGCTTATAAGCCTTTAGAAAGCATTGTTTTTGCTATGATCTTAGTCTAGCAACTTCCACTCTTTGTGTCACTTGAGTACAAATTTTAAGTTTCTGGGAGAGACATCTGGCCTGCCTTGGATCAGGTGTCTACCTGAGAGGCGGACCAATGGCAGAGTCATGTAGTATAAGCGTGAACACTGGAAGGAGTTCCTTTCTCCTGCATCCTCAAGTTTCTCTCGTAGAGGAGTTACATAAGCTTAACCATTTACCTTCAAAAAGTGCCAGTGATACCAAATTGATGCTTCTCTTTTCAGACCTTTCATTGTATACTTATGTATAGTTTTAGTAATTATAAATGGGATCATACTGCACATTTTATACTGTGACTTGCTTTTTGTCTTTAACAACATAACTTGGTCTTTGTTTTCATTTGGTAAAAATTCTTTTTTAACAGCTATATGTGGTATTTCTTTATTTAGATAGACTGTAATGTATTTTAATTATTTATGTATTGAAGAGTGTGGTTCTAGTTTTTCATCATTACTGACAGTTCTGCAGTAAATATCCTTGTGTATTTTATCCATGTTCTAGTTTAGAATAGATTTTAGAAATGGAATTGCTGGGTCAAAGGATATATAAATTTAAAGTTTTGCAATATACTACTGAATTACCATCAGCAAGGCTGTAGTAGTTGCACTCTTTTTCAGAGTGAATGTGCCCCTTACCTCACACCTGTGCCAGACTGGATATTATATGGTTTTATTTTTTTTGAACTTTTGCAAATGAGATTGGTGAAAAATAACATTTCTCTGATGATCGATAAGATTGGCCAGTCTTCATATTTTTTTTTGGTCCATGTGATTTTTTTTCCACATATGTCCATATGATTGCCTATTGATACACTTTTAATGGGGTGTTATTTCGCCTTTTCTCATTGGATACTTTTGATGGGTACTAATCCTATAGTGGTGGGGTAGGTAACATGCTCATGAAAATAGTGATGTGTGTGTAAGGGGAGGGTATTGCTGAGCTGCATATGTTCTGTCCAAGTTTTACACTTGCTTAATTATGTTGCATTTAAAGGGTTGTGGGGGGCAATTAAAAGACTTAGACATAGACTGACTTCAGTGCTAGTTTCTGCTTGATAAGTATTTTGCATATATTTTAACTTCAACTTGGTGTCTTTCACCATGTTAAGGTTTCTAACGTTTATGAAGTCATATCTGATAGTCCTTTACTTTGTTGCTTCTACATTTTATGTTTACTTACAGAGACTTCCCTAGTTAAAACTTTCAGTTTTATTTTTTATTTTTTTAAAGATTGGCACCTGAGCTAACATCTGTTGCCAGTCTTCTTTTGTTTTTTTCCTTTCTTCTTCTCCCCAAAGCCCCCCAGTACATAGTTGCATATTCTAGTTGTGAGTGCCTCTGGTTGTCCTATGTGGGACACTGCCTCAGCATGGCCTGACGAGTGGTGCCATGTCCGCGACCAGGATCTGAACCGGCGAAACCCGGGGCCGCTGAAGCGGAGCGTGCGAACTTAACCACTCGGCCATGGGCCTGGCTGCCATAGTTTTATTTTTTACTGTCTCTTGTTTTTTTTTGTAAATCCAAGGGAGTGTGCTCTTCTGAATGTCAAGGGATAGGGATCAAACTCTTATTTGTTTCTAGTCCCAGTCACTGTTAATTGAATATTGGCAACTCATTATGCCATCTTTCTAATAGACCCATATCCTGAAAGTACCCATACCCCTGTTTTGTTTTCTGGGTGACACTTATTCTGCTTGATAATATTTCCTCATCTCTTTCTGTGCCAATACTGTGCTCTTGCTTTATATCATCTTTTTTTATCTGGCAAGCCAAGTTCTCATAATTTTAAATTTTTTTTCCCTTCTTATACTTACACCATTTTTTGTCCAAATTTCGCAAGTTCCCACAATAATGCATTGGATTTTTATTAGGATTGTGTTCCTATAGCTAGGAGTTCTAAGTCTGAAGATGAATTGAAATGAGTTGAGATCCAAATGTTACTTTAAGGCTATTTACCATTGTAGTTTAGAAGTCACTACCTAATAAACACTTTGCTTGGAATTAAATATGTAACAATTTGCTAGAACTTACTTGCAAAAGGAAAGATTCTGATCCTCTGGTTAAAATTGTTGAGATAAATCAGAGGACAGCAAAATACTCAGTTTTTATAGATTCTGCTAGCTTATAAGTTTCATTGTACCACATCATGTAAGTGTTCTTCAGTTATTAAGACTGCTAAGTATCCCTGTGGTTTTCAAGTGCAGTGCTTCTCAAGTCACAAGTCATTAGGGATAGAGCTTTACTTTTAGGCTTCTGTCTAAGACCGCTCTCTAATTATCTGACCTGGGAAAGTTTCTTCACTTACAAAATGAGGAAAGTTGAACCAGATGATATTTGACTTTAGATTTCATTTAACTCAACGGTCCTTCAATTTACGTTCATCTTGGTTTTGATATTCTTAGTTCTGTACTTAACTTTGCTTCTTGCATAGCTTAGTGTTTTTTTTAATTATATTATTATAGATGTAGTACTCCTTGAAGAGAGTATTTCAGAGCAGAAGACACCTTATTCTACATAATAATAATAACTGGTATTTGGTTGATTAGATAAAAAAGCTTGTGAAGTGAATAACAAAAAAACACAATAGATCCATACCCTAGACAATTGAGTTTAATTTTAGTTTAAAACATACAAATGTACATTTATTCACTATTTTAGGGGGATGATTTAGGTCAGAGGCTTTTTCTGTGAGTTCTTTGTGTTGGTATGGGTTTTCTCATGTGAGTTTCATAATGTCTTTCATGCATTCAACCACATACATAAATTTTCATTTTAAGTTTCCAGTTTTGGTTTCTTCTGAGTGAGAATCTAAAGAAAATTGTCAAGTAGTCTAAGTACAATATAGGTCTAGATTGTATTTACATATGAAAGCTATACTTTCAGGTATAGATGGAAGTAGTTTATATAATACTTAATTTATTTAAACAAGTTTGGGAGCAAATAGTTACTCTTGATAAGAAGAAGGTGGGCATAGTAGAATGCTATGCCTAGTTTATTTTTTCCTATCTTCTTAATCTATTTCTACATTACAAGAGATTTCTACATTAATCCCTTGTTTTCTCATATCCATTTTTAAAGCTTCTGATGTCCCCAAATTTTATCTGATTCCTTAAGAACATGGCCATATTGAAGTCCAATTCAAACTTAGATTAAAAGACACAGGTATTTCCACTGGATTTTCATAACTCCTTTGGGATTGCCAGCTGTAACTTTATTAGAACATTTTTCCTCATTCTTGTTACCTTTATAGTCCTCCTTTCTTAGATTCTGTCAGTGTACTTCTGACATTTACACTTGAGTATCTTTTAAATGCAAGTAAGTTACTGGATGATTTTGTTAGCCCATATTTCTGCAGTACAGGTCCCACTGTACTAAAGTAGTGGGTCCCATAGTACAATCCCTTATCTGAAATCCTGAGGCCAGATGTGTGTTGGAAGTCAATTTTTAGAAATTGGTTGTGCAGATATATGTGTGTGTATCTAATGTTTATGTACCTCCTGTTGGGTTTTGCAGCACCTGATAATCAAACACATTAATATTGCTTGAGTGAACCATATGAATATCACACTAAATGCGAATGCTTATAAAAAGCCTCCATTAATCAAGTCAGGTTTTGCTCCTGTGTTTGTTACTAAAAGCCTGAGGATGTTTAGAGTTTTGGGGGTTTTAAAATTATGGATATGAAAAAAAATTATGGATATGGAATCATGGATCTCTATGTTCTTACCTTTTAAGACCTATGGTATATCTTTTCGTTTTAATAATGTATAAATAAATAGTTGACCTACTTTTTAAGTTGACAATAAGAGCTTTTTGGTTGATAATCATTTAATTCATAGAGCCATGTTAAATTACTTGTAATTTCTCTTGTCCATATCTACACAGTTGTGAAAGTTTGCCGATAGCCCTCTTGTTATTTATTTACTTGTGTATTTATTTTTTGGTGAGGAAGATTGGCCCTGAGCTAACATCTGTTACTAATCTTCCTCTTTTTGCTTGAGGAAGATGGCCCCTGAGCTAACATTTGTGCCGTCTTCCTCTACTTTGTATATGGGACGCTGCCACAGCATGCCTTGATGGGTGGTGTGTAGGTCCACGCCCAGAATTCAAACCCACGAACCCCAGGCTGCTGAAGCAGAGTCTGTGAACTTAACCTCTATGCCGCTGGGCCAGCCTCTATTTATTTTTTTTTATGCTTTTTTTTGGGGGGGTGGGGACAACTGGGCCTCAGCTAACTTGTGTTGCCCATCTTCGTTTCTTTTTTCTTCTTCTTCTTCTCAAAGCCCCATTGCATAGCTGTATATTCTACTTGTAAGTGCTTTTGGTTCTTTGTGGGATGCTGCCAGAGCATGGCTCGATGAGTGCTGCATTAAGTCCACACCCAGGATCTGAACCAGTGAACTACGGGCCGCCAAAGCAGTGTGCGCGAACTTAACCACTTTTCCACTGGACCAGCCCCCGCCTTCTTGTTATTGACATTTTACCTTTAATTCTTGACTGTAATCTGTTAGAATAACGTTGGTTTCTGTCTCATTCTCTCTCTCTTTTTTTTTTTTGTGAGGAAGATTGGCCCTGAGCTAACATGTCTTGCCAATCTGCTCTTTTGCTTGAGGAAGATTGTCACTGAGCTAACATCTGTGCCAGTCTTCCTCTGTTTTCTGTGGGATGCTGCCACAGCGTGACTTGATGAGCAGTGCTAGGTCCACGCCCAGGATCCAAACATGTGAACCCCGGCCCACCAAAGCAGAGCACGTGAACTTAACCACTATGCCACTGGGCCTGCCCCTCTTTTTTAAAATGGAGTTGTTGATTGCCACATACTCAGGGCAATATCAGAGAGAATTAATAAAATAACTTACAAACCTGTAGTAAAGAAATACAGCATCTTAAAGTGTTATTGATTAGAACTTCAGCATTTTTAACAGACAATATAATAATATTTTTTCCCTCCAATGCAGGTGTTCTTTATACATTTTCCTACAGGGCTCCTCTGTGGAGAAATCCGAAAAGCATATGTAGAATTTGTCAATGTCAGCAAATGTCCTCTTACTGGATTGAAGGTTGTTTCTAAACGTCCAGAGTTCTTTACTTTTGGTGGTAACACGGCTGTTCTAACACCACTAAGTCCCTCAGCATCTGAGAACTGTAGTGCTTACAAGACTGTTGTGACAGATTCTACCTCTGTATGTACAGCACTCATATCATCAGCTTCTTCTGTAGACTTTGGCATTGGCATAGGAAGTCAGCCAGAGGTGATTCCTGTTCCCCTTCCTGACACTGTGCTTCTCCCTGGAGCTTCAGTTCAGCTACCAATGTGGTTACGTGGACCAGATGAAGAAGGTGTCCATGAAATTAATTTTTTGTTTTACTATGAAAGTGTTAAGAAGCAGCCTAAAATACGGTAAGTGTAATAAAACTTTTTTGATTTAACTTCTGTGTTTAATATATGTGCACAAATTCAAATAAACATTTTGATATTAACATATGTCATTGTTTATTAAAAAATTACCCCCTTCCAAATTATGTATGATGTATGATATTTATGTCTGAGGTTGACCCTAATCTAAGTTCTAAGTAGCCGAAACTGGAAAAAATTAAGCTACATTAATCTTTTTAGTGCTTCTATCTATAAACTTCATGATTCTTTGATACAACTAAGTACTGTGGCCAAAGGCATCACATAATAATGAAATTCACAGGTACTATGTATTAAAACAGGGTGTCATTTGTTTATGAAGACAGCTTGCCTACAGTCATCCCTTTTTTTTCTCTTTTTGGTGAGGAAGAATGGCCCTGAGCTAACATCTGTTGCCAATCTTTCTCTTTTAGCTTGAGGAAGATTGTTGCTGAGCTAACATCTGTGCCAGTCTTCCTCTGTTTTGTATGTGGGATGCTGCCACAGTGTGGCTTGATGAGTAGTTTGTAGGTCTGCACCTGAGATCCAAACCCATGAACCCTGGGCCACCGAATTGGGCATGCAAACTTAGCCACCACGAGACCAGCCCTAAATCATCCTTTTTAAAGAAAATTATTTTGTTTTACTTTTCCTTTTCCCTGGTGCCCTCCCCTGTCCCCCCAAAATGTATGTATTTGCAGAACAGATGATTAGGGTGGTGTTACAATGCGGATCACTGAAGAAATCAGTCCTAACTGACTCACACAAGGATCTGTAGCCTATGTATTATGTGACAGAATATTTTATGTGATAATGCCATTGTTATTTTTATAAAATTAGGAGTGCTTGTGCTACATTTTAAAATTTGATGGAATATTTAAAATATCTTGTCAGACTTAGTGTGAGGACAAAATGATTTAATATTTCTAAGCACAGGACCTATAATCTTTTTTGGTCCTCAATAAGTGTTAATTCTCCTTAAGAAGATGATGGAGAGTACTCTGGCCGAGGCAATCAGGGAAGGCTTTGTGGAATGTAGTAGTGGTGAAATGAACTTCCAAGGAAAGCAAAGATTTCAGAATTTGGATATCAAGGGGGATAAGCAAGAGAGTAGTGGGTATTCCACGGAGTAACTGTATATGTGAATGAAGATTTACAAGTCAAGAAATAGAAACTGAATATAGTTAGTTTGGCCGCAGTGTAAAACATGCATAAAAGAAGTAAAGGGGAATAAACAGTGAATTGTAAAGCTCTTTTGTGGAGAGCCTTAATTGCCAGGTGGAAGTTGGGTGCTTACTTAGTAGGCGTTCAGTAACTTGGATCTACTGTCAGAGAAGAGGTGTAATCAGGACATGACTCTGAAGATTATTTTTGTGTGTTATGCAGGTGAATTTGATGAGCAGGGAGAGTGCCCAGAGTCGGGGGGACTAACAGTTTCCGTCCAAATTGAGAAGAAAGAACTGAACTGAAGTTAGGCTAACTAGATAATTTTACTTTATTGTGTTTGTCTTTGTTTTTTTAGAGTATAAGTGGTCCTGAGAATGATCTGATTTTGAAAGCTTTATTTGGAATTAGAGAGTCATAACACAGGGAGAGGTTCTCAGATTAAATTAGCGTGTTTTTGCTTCTTTAGTCACAGAATATTAAGACACACTGCAGTAATTTGTACCAGCCGATCTTTGAATGTACGAGCCACTGTCTGCAGAAGTAATTCTCTTGAAGATGAAGAGGGCAGAGGAGGCAATATGCTAGTCTTTGTGGATGTGGAAAATACTAATACTGTAAGTCGATTTAAAACTAAATTTTGTTTTTAATTATATTTGAAGTGTCATCTTTGTTTTTAGTAATGGATTTTTTTGTCCTTCACAAGACAGCATAAACTAGGAATTTAAGAATGTTCGTATAGAATAGACTGTGAAAACATCTTAATTCTCCATTAGCTTTGTAATTTTATCCCTCAGTCCCTCGTCAAATAAAAGGATCCAGCAGCATTAATATGGTGCATATTAATATGATACATAGCTCCATGAGTTCAACCCAAAAGGGATCTCATAAAGTTCTTTCAGTCTCAACATTGAGAATCTATTGATGTAATTAAATTTATGAAGTTCTGTTAGGCTTTCACATTCAGTATTAACTTGATGACCCTTCCCTTCTGTGTTTCTGACAATACCATTTCCTTTATACAGACATTTCAAACGTTTTCTCATTCGTGTTTGTATGCTCTTAAATATCGAAGTGAGTATTCTTGAGGAAGGGAATGGGATCTCATAATTAAAGTAGGATCTTAGCTTCAGGTTTATTCAGTTCAGATACCTATTTGAAGTGTTACTTATTCTGTAATGTCCTTTTCTTTTAGCTTCATAAATTTGTAAAACCAATTCTTTTTAGGATATTTAGGGTCAGTGTAGTGATACTTTGGTGTTCTGCAAAAAAAATATTTGTAAGAGTAAGAAAATTTTAATAATTGCAAATTAGCTCTAATTCAGGAGAATAAAAAATTATATGCAATTTAAATAACTTTGTGTGGTTTGTATATTGGAATTCTGTTTTTTGCCTTAATGGGAACGAGATATCTCAGAAAGATTAAAAGAAATAAAATACTATAGTTTTGATTAAAAATTGTCACCAAATAATTTTTGATCTATTAAATACTACTAATAGGTCATTATGATAGATTCTAATACTGAATGCCTTTCAGTATTTTAAAATTTGCCACTGGGAGTGCATAATAGTTAAACGTAATTCTTGGATATAATGTTGACTTCTCTGTTTTAAGAATATTTAAAGAGAGATTTAAGTAACTTAAACTTTCTGAGATGCATATTGTTAACTTATTTCAAAATAAAAATTTCATCTTATGTTAATCAGTATTGACTGGTAGCAATGTCTGAATATTGTTTGCATTAGAATATTCCAAGTTAGTGCTCCTAAATCCTGAACGACTCTTTTATTTCTTTTTGATAGAGTGAAGCAGGTGTTAAGGAATTCCACATAGTACAAGTATCAAGTAGTAGCAAACACTGGAAGTTACAGAAATCTGTAAATCTTTCTGAAAACAAAGGTTTGTGCCTTTTTCCTTCTTGATAATAAATTCTGATATTTTCATTGCATGATTTTTTTCAGATTAGTACCAGAATATCATAAGATTATTGGTTTCTTTCTTTCTTTTTTTTTTTATTGTGGTCATAATAGCTTATAACATAGTGAGATTTCAGTTGTACATTAATATTTGTGAGACACCGTGTAAGTGTGCCCCTTCACCCCTTGTGCTCACCCTCCACTCCCCTTCCTCGGGTAGCCACTAGTTTGTTCTCTTTGTCCGTAAGTTTGTTTATATTCCACACATGAGTGAAATCTTATGGTGTTTGTCTTTCTCTGTCTTGCTTATTTTGCTTAACATGATGCCTTCAAGGTTCATCTGTATGGTTGCAAATGGGACGATTTCGTCCTTTTTTTATGGCTGAGCCATTATATATATACCACATCTTCTTTATCCAGTCATCAGTTGATGGGCACTTGGGTTGCTTCTTTGTCTTGGCTATTGTGAATAATGCTGCAGTGAACATAGGGATGTATAAGTCTCTTTGAACTTTTGATTTCAAATTCTTTGGGTACATACCCAGTAATGGGATAGCTGGATCATATGGTATTTCTATTTTTAATTTTTTGAGAAATCTCCATACTCTTTTCCATAGTGGCTGCACCAGTTTGCATTCCCACCAGTGGTGGATGAGGGTTCCCTTTTCTCTACAACCTCTCCAACATTTGTTGTTTTTTGTCTTGGTGATTATAGCCATTCTAACAGGTGTAAGGTGACATCTCATTGTAGTTTTGATTTGCATTTCTCTGATAATTAGTGATGTTGAGCATCTTTTCATGTGCCTATTGGCCATCTGTATATCTTCTTTGGCAAAATGTGTGTTCATATCTTCTGCCCACTTTTTGATTGGGTTGTTTTTTTTTTTCTAGTTCATTTGTGTGAGTTCTTTATGTATTCTGGAGACTAACCCTTTATCGGGTATATGATTTGCAAATTTTCTCCCAGTTGGTGGGTTGTTTTTTCATTTTGATCTTGGTTTCCTTTGCCTTCCAGAACCACTTTAGTCTGATGAACTCCCACTTGTTTATTTTTTCTTTTGTTTCCCTTGTCTGAGTAGACATGGTACTTGAAAGAAGTCTGATGTCAAAGAGTGTACTGCTTATATTCTCTTCCAGAAGTTTCATGGTTTCAGGTCATACTTTCAAGTCTTTGGTCCATTTTGAGTCTGTTTTTGTGTATGGGGAAAGATAATGGTCTAGTTTCATTCTTTTGCATGTGTCTGTCCAGTTTTCCCAGCATTTGGTGCCTTTCTTATAATTAACTTTTTAAGCATTAAATTGTGCTTTCATTAGTTTATGTGACTGTAAATCAAATTACCTATCTTAATCCCTTGCTTCCCATTTTTGTAGTTCATCTCTCTTCTATTTGCATTTTCTTGTTCTTTTTTTATTCACCGGTAAAATCTGTACCTGAATATGTGATCACTTTTGAAATTTCAAACAGTATACCAGCATACAGACTAGAATATGGAAGTTTCTCTGTTTCCTTTGCCATTTTGTTTCCTTTGGTTTTTCTGTTTATAATCATTCCTACATTCTGACTGGCTGGTTTCCATTTATTTACATACCTATATAAAATTCAAACAAAAGAATGTGCACCTTTGTGATACATTTTGACAAATTGTTTTTCAGAATATTTCTGTCATTTATCATCTGGCCAGTAATATGAGAGTGCCTAGTGCTTGTAAGTTTGGAGTGAAGCTGGCAAAATGATATTTGCTCTTTCTGGATAGAATTGTACAGTATATTTCAAAAGATACGAAAGTGTTTAAACCCTTACCTTAGCCTCACAAGAATCCTTATTTTTGGAATTTATACAAAGAAATTAATTCAAAATATTGGAAAGTCTATATATTCAGAGAAATTTATTGCAAGATTATATTTAATAGGGAAAAATTCAGTGTAACTTTAATGTACATTAAGCTACAACTTGATTATTTTGTGGTCATTAAAATATCATAGCATTTATTAAGTGTCTGCAATTGTGGGAAAATGCCTCATAGCAAGGTATGTGCATGTAATAGTATTGATATAATCATACATATGAAAAAATACTGAAAGGAAATGAAGAAATGATAGAATGGCTGCCTTGTGGACTCCCTGGCTCCCAAGTTCTGATCTTTCAAACTTTATGTGTAATTTCATATGTATGTGTGTATCTATTTCAAGAAAATTGAATTTCATCCTCTTTAAGAGCTGAGTGAGATTTGCTTCATTGAGATGAAAGCAAAGATTTTTTCATTAAACATTATTTATAATTATGAATTATTTTCCTGTTTGAGGAATTCTGAATAATGAATTAGGTTTTCCCATGTCATAAGCTGAGAAAGATCTTTGAAATTTTCTTCCTAGATGCCAAACTTGCTAGTAGGGAGAAGGGAAAGTTTTGCTTCAAGGCAATACGATGTAAGGAAAAAGAAGGTAAATCCATTTTACTTTCTTACTTTCTTAAATGGTCATTTTATATTTCAAGCCAGTGATATGATTAGTTTGTTTTGCCCTGTTTTTTAGTTGCCACACAGTCCTCAGAAAAATATACCTTTGCAGATATCATCTTTGGAAATGAACAGGTATGCAAATAAGCACAAGAGCATTTTATTTTAAAAGTCACAATTCTGGAATATCTGACTATTTTGATGAAACTATTGCTTTAGTAATCCTCAGATTCTTTGGTGGATGAACATGTGAACTTCTTTGGGTTTTGCAACTTCCCTTCATGCCCCAAAGCTAACCAAAAATGCTATTTGGACTATACCATTTTAATTAGTTATTTAAAGTTAGCTTTCGTTTGAGAGTATCACATGAAATAAGTATAGTCCTTGGGATTAAAAAAGAAGCAGGATTATATGAGGGGACCTGTTTCTTGAGGAAAATGGTCACAGTGGAACATGGAGATGATAATCCTCTGGATTTTGGTATATTGTATGGTTCTGAGACCCAAATAATAAGCTCTTTTGTGGATTTTAAATGTATTCTAAGGCAGTGATACTCCTAACTTAATTATACTTGAGAATCACCTAAAGCAGTGATTTTCAAACTTTCAAAAAGTGTGCATATGAGATACCTGGGGAGCTTGTTAAAATGCAAATTCTCGATCAGTAGGACTGGGTGGGACCTGAGGTTCTAAATTGCTGAAGCTCCAGGTGATCTTGAGGCTATCAGTCTGCAGATCCTATTTTCGACCTAGAGAATTTTGTAAAGATGAAGCTTTGCCTCCCCACCTCTAAAGCTCTGGTTTGTTAAGCCTTGAGCGGAGTTTGGGAATATGCGTTTTCATCCAGCCCTGCACGTGATTGAAGAAGTGATCTGGAGACCTGCTTTGAAAAATACTTACCAAGAGTGTACAGTTGCATATAGTTGTATGCTGTTACTGGTATTATTTTTTTCTTTGTGCTCTTCTTGATAATTCCAAACATCCTTATACTTTTGTATTTCTCCTCATTTGCCTTCATCAGACCCACTCTTTGTGACTGTCTTTTGGCCGTTTGACAAAACAGCTATTTAGAAATTCCCAGAGCGCCAAAAGCCCAATAATAAAACAGTTATGACTTTTGGAGACACTGTGCTTCCTAAATGGTTTAATTTAGCTTTCAGGACTTCAGTTGTTTGTTTTGTTTATATCTTTTTAAAATTTAAAATCCCTAGAAATATCATCAGGACCCTTAAATTATATTAAGGTTGTAATTTTTATTGTATTTGTTAATAATTTTGTATGGGAGCACCGAAGAAGGCAGAAACAGACATTTGCCCTTTTGATGAATCTGGTTGAGTAAATAGAACTTATCATGCATTACAGATTAGTGAGAAAACTATGTGGACAGTGGTTTATCAGAAAAACTTCACTTCTCAGGGGGAAAATGTGTATATTTGTTAATGTTTGGTAATTAACTTGAAGCTTAACATCTATATAATATAGCCTATAATGCAGGAAATCATAAATGTGGAGATTTTACTATGAAACACAATGTTTCATTAGTTAAGGGGGAATCTTACTGTTCTGAGTGTTTAAAATTCTTTCCTCCTGTTCTCTCCTTTTAGATATAAAAGCCATGTTAATGATGATAAATCCATTTGCATTGTCTTTTATTGGATATTGCCTAGTGTTCTAAGTATTTGAATGAGAAATACTTAGGTTATTTTAATAGTAAAAAAAACCTTTCTTTTCAACAAGTAATTTTTTATTCATTTTCTTAGAGATACTCATTCATCCTCCCTGGATACTTGGAAAGTCAAAGCTAATGTCATGGCAGTGTAGATTAATGATTTTGCACTTTAAGCTTTAAGATTCAGGGTAATTTGTACCAAATATTTTAGGTGTTCAAGTCTTAGAGTGGCCTCCCTGTGTGAAACCAAATTCACAGTTATTGAATAAGCCTTTTAGGTATATATAAGTTATAGAAATACAAATTTTGGTAGGGTATATTTAATTGAAAACATTGATGTAGACAGGTAATTTTCTTTTAACAGATCGTAAGTTCAGCAAGCCCATGTGCAGACTTCTTTTATCGAAGTTTATCCTCTGAATTGAAGAAACCACAAGCCCAGCTGTCTCTGCATACAGAAAAACAGTCAGTAGAGGATGCCGTGAGATTAATTCAGAAGTGCAATGAGGTGGATTTGAATATTGTCGTATTATGGAAGGTATGTGTTATTAATTATTTCAGCAAGCCTTGCTTATAGATACTTGATTCTTAAGCTGAAGAACAAATGTGAGCTGCTGTTTACATTTTTTCTGCTTGTTTTCCAATTTCCATACTCAAATTGTTTTATAACCTTTTAAACAGTTCTATAATGACTTTTTTTGTTTGTTCAAAGAAAGAATTCAGTCAAATTAGATGACTTTCCTCTGTGTTACTGTTACTTGTAAGTGGTACTGAGAATATTGTAGATATGATAAGCTCCATGAAAGCAGGTATTATCATTAAACTCTTTATTATGGAGGTTTCAAGTACTGAAAAAGGAAAAATTGCACCATGAACCTCTGGGTACCCTTTACTCAGGCTCCTACAGGCACAATTTTGTTTCTATTCATATTTCATTTATTCCATTTGCCCCCTCCTTTGTTTTATTTTTACCTTCCTTTATTTTTTGCTGTAGTATATTTTTAATAATGACATAATATTTCTCTGTAAATGCTTCTGTAAGTACTTCTAGCAGAAATTTATATTATATTCTTTAATATAACCCCACAGTATTAGTATCCCATGCAGTCAAATGAACAATAATTCTTTTTTTTAAAGATTGGCACCTGAGCTAACATCTGTCGCCAATCTTCTTTTTCTTTTTCTTTCTTCTTGTCCCCAAAGCTCCCCAGTACATAGTTGTATATTCTAGTTGTGAGTGCCTCTGGTTGTGCTATGTGGGATGCTGCCTCAGCATGGCCTGATGAATGGTGCCATGTCTGCACCCAGGATCTGAACTGGTGAAACCGTGGGCCGCTGAAGCAGAGCGCGTGAACTTAACCACTTGGCCATGGGGCTGGCCCCTAACAATAATTCTTAATAATTATCTAATTGTTGGTCTGTGTTCAGCTTTTCCAGACTATTTGAAAATATTTTAATATTTTTTTATAGTCGGATGCAAATAAGATCCACACATGGCAGACCAGAATGAGATTGTTTAGTCTTCCCTAAAGTTAACTGAACTATAATACAGAGGAGGTTTATTTTTCACAGTACACCCTTTTATAGTTTATGCATTTATCATTTATTTTTTTAAAAACATGATTCTACAGTGAAATTTAGAATCTTGCCCAAGGATATTCACCTGAACTATGTGAAAATGTTTGATTTTGTGTTATCGTATGTAAGAGCTAACATAGAGACATGCCCATAGTAGATGATCAGTACATATATTTTAAATTGATTTGGATGTTCTAGAGTGTTCTTTTTACTAAACCACGCATTTTTATAATAAACTTTTTTGAAACCAAGTTGGGTTTGCATGAGTTCCAGTAAAACCGCTGAAGCAAACTTAGAGTTTTGTTGATTCTAGAAGGTGTTTAATGTTAAAAAGATCGCTTACACATTATTAGCTTGAAATCAGATGTTCTTGAAGCTTAGAATAAAGAGGATCCTATTTTCAGGCTAAGTAGCATTGCTTCTTAATGTAAACTAACCGTCCATTAATTAAATGTATAATATACCTTTGGCATTTGTGGCTCTCAGTCCATAGATTCCTGCCCTGTAACAATTTATAATATTTCTGAGACAACATTTTGAGTAATGTATTCTGTATTCTGTACTCATTGTTGAGCCCAGTGACCTTCATTGGGGGAGAAAGTAATATCTTTTAAAAAATTACCCTCATCAAAAAGCCCACTACTAGTATTACTGATTACATGAAGAAGAGGAAAACTGTCCGAGCTTGTGATCCTCCTTGGCTAGAAAACAGAAGTTCTAATAGATTACAGAATGGGATATTAAGTTTGGTAGTGGGGAATATCTGGGATAAGTTTATCGTTTACTCATTTGAGAAGGTGACTGATAGCTTTTCTTTAAGTGAGGGCTCTAGATAACGCAAAAAGAACCCCTTGAATGAAAGAAAACTTGAAAAGTCATTTAAGTTGTGGAGTGGGATGCACAGGAAGCATAGGATGCTAATAAAACATGATTCCAGAGAAAACTAAGAGCTCAGACAATATTTTTATGAAAAAATAGTTGAAAAAGGAACATAGTACAACTCCTAACCAATTTTAACCAAAAATAAAGATTCGTTTTAAAAAGTTAAGCCTATATGCAGGTAGGAGAATGCTTTATAAAATTATGCCTGGCTATGGGTGACTTTTGCTCAATCCCTTGAGACCATTGAAAAAGATGTATGACGTGTCTCAGGACCTTATCTGTCAGCTAGCGTCCTCTCTTGATTCAAGGTCACCCCATCAGGAGTTTAACTCCTCCTGCGTTTCTGGGTGGTGCATGGATGGATGCTGAGCAGGTCCTGGGCTATCCTATGCCTAGTGCAGGCGGTACTCCAAGTGTGATCTGTGGATGGCAAACTGTCAGTAGTCATGATAAGTATAGAAATTGAAAATAAACATTTAAAAACTTTCATAGCATTTTGACTGAGTAGTTTTATGTCTGTTGAATCTAATAGTAAAAAAATTGGGCTTGTCAAAAAAAATTTAAGCCTTTGTGTTTGCATAATATGACAATAGTAGTATATGAGAGCTATTTACAGATTATCTTTTCTTCAGGACAGAAGCAGTCAAGAGGGAGAAGAGTTATATGTTGGAATAAGTTTTTTGATATAGATGAAATCAGTTCACTGTATAGGAAGAAAAAAGTCTTGTTTTAAAACCATAGGTACTTATATTTTAAGATCTCCAAAGACATGACATTTCCACTTAGAGAATTTATGATTGTACTCACTGATTTTGCTCTACTATGTGATAAACACTGGGGCATTCAGAAGCAAGAATATAAGAAAAAGCCTTTGACTATATATTGGCAGTCCAGTAAAGAAAAAATCTTGTGTTATGGTACTCTTCCTGTTGCACTAGTTTCTTAAGAACCCTAGAGAAAATTGGAAAAGATTTCAAGATGTTTCTCTCAAATATCTAGGCCAACTGTGTTATATTGAGGCAAAACAGATTTTGACAGATACTTTATTGATTGAATGGATAATTAAAGATAGAAGTGTTGGCACAGCCATGAGTGTTGATAATTTATAGATATTAGCCATAACATTTATGCCTCCCATCAAATATTGCATTGGTTACTTTTGAGGTTACTTCCAAGCAGGGCAACGTTTTTGTGCTTTGTATTTCTTAGGCGTATGTGGTGGAAGATAGTAAGCAGCTTATTTTGGAAGGTCAGCATCATGTTATTCTTCGCACTATAGGAAAAGAAGCCTTTTCATATCCCCAGAAACAGGTAATGACTTAATTTGGTTTGGGGCTTTCCTGTGAACCGCTGGGGTTTTTTGTTTGGTTAGTTTTTGCGTTTTTGATGCTGTCTGGTTTGTGCAGTCTTTCATATTGGGATTTGAGTTAAGGGTTGGTGGTAGAAGACGTTAAAATTAGAAATAAACATAAATTGATTTTGAAATTCATTAGCACATTAAAAGAGTATTAACATGCATTTGTGATCTTGGAGTTTCCTAAGATAGATTCTATATTAAATCTAGAATTCATAGTTACAAAAAGAATTGATTTGTTTGAGGGGAAGGGAACCATATTCTCTTTATTTTCTTCTTTGTTGTGATAGGCCCACACGATTGCAGAGCTCTAGGGGGCATGTCATAAACTGCAAAGGATGGCCTCTGGAGTTGTGCAGCAGCTGGTATACTGTTTCATGTGTTTTCTTGTTTTTCCTAAAATACTATTTATCATACCAGGAAGTTCTCATAGTGTATATGAGCAAAATCTAAGCATATTTAGTCCACTAATTCAGTGACCCTGTATTGTGTTTATAAATAGTAGATCTTAATTTTCAAGCTTTTCCCCATTATTTTTGACAACTTTTATTTTAAGGTAATTTTCAAACTTACAGAAAAGCTGCAGGCATAGTATAAAGGACTCTTATTTCTTTCACTCAAGTTCACCAGTGATTAACATTTTACCTTATTTGCTTTATCATTCGTTCTCTATTTACATACATACTGATTTTTTTCTTAATCATTCTCAAGTAGTTACACCAAAATAAATTGCAGATATCCTGCCCCTCTACTTCATTTAGTATCCTAAGAATAAAGACAATCTCTTAAATAATCACAGAAACCATTATAAATTCAGGAAGTTTAACATTGATGCAGTGCTCTTATATATAGTCCATATTCAAATGTCATCAAGGTCTGAATTATGTCCTTATGACTGTTTTTTCCTAAGATACAGTCCAGGATCATCCATTGGATTTACTTGTCATGTCTCTTTAGTCTCCTTTAATCTGTAATAGTTTCTGAGTCTTTATTTGTCAATTATGACATTAACCTTTTTGAAGAGTATGGACGAGTTATTTTAATGTAGAATAATACCTCTTTGGATTTTTCTTGTGTTTCCTCATGATTAAATTAAGGTTATACATTTTTGGCAGAAATACTCCATAAGTCATGGTATATCCATCTATTACATCAGAAGGCACATGATGTTAATTTCTCCTATTACCAGTGATGGATTATTTGATTAAGATGGTGTCTGCCATGTTTCTCCATAGGAAAGTTACTATTTTTCCTTTTACAATAATAAGCAATTTTTGGAGAGAGAATTTTGGGACTATGTAAATCTCTGATTTCTCATCAAAGTTAGGTCCACAAGTTTTAGCATCCATTGGTGATTCTATAACTTGAATCAATTTTTGTTTTGATGATAACTACTGGTAATATTTTGTTAGGTTTAATGAAGATATCAAATTTAACTCCAAATCTATTTCTTATTTTAAAAAAATTGTTTTTCTCCCTTTGACTAATACAATAATTCCAAGTTTTAGTTGTAAATGTCATAAACTTGATCATTTGAGATATCTCAAACAATGGCAAGATTAGCAGTTAGGAAATGAAGCTGATTTCTATAAAATTTACTCTTGTTATATTCCTTTTTTACATACTGTGTATGGCATATCATTTTTATTTCTCTATACTCACCTTTGAAATATTTTATGTTCTCTTTATATGATTAGCTGAACTTGAGAGATAGGGCAATTTCATCATACTGTGAATAATGTATTCGGAGCCCAAAGACTTTCAAATTGATGATGTAGTGCAAACTACTTGCATAACGACAGACCTTGGCTTACTACTACTCACTTATAAAACAAGGATAATGGTACTTTACACTCTCTCCACCTCTCTTGTAGCAGAACTGTCATAAGATACAGTCAAATCCTTATTGTGAAACTACTGTACAAATTGTCTAGCACTGATTGTGAAAATACTTGTTGCTACTCTCAAGCTGAGAGAGAGGGAATCTCTTCTAAATATTCTCTCAGTAAATTAGCTTCAGGTTTTTGGTATCCTTTTTGTGGCATTGTTCATGTGTTTTCCTCTTGATAGGTGGTATATAGAAATTTATTTGGTATAATTTAGAAGTCTCAAACAATAACTTGTTTTCTTTGATGATTAGAATATGCAGTCTTGCATTGCTTAACGAAGGGGATACATTCTGATAACTGCGTCTATAGGTGATTTCATCGTTGTGCAAGCATCATAGAGTATACTTACACAACCCTAGATGGTATAACCTACTACATACTTCAGCTCTATGATACTAATCTTATGGGACCACCATTGTATATGCGGTCTCTCGTTGACTAAAACATTGTTATGTGGTGCATGACTGTTTTAAACAATAATACATTTTTTGAGCTTTTTATTATTTGTCACATAAATACAGAATAGTGAGTAGTTCATTGAATTTCACAAATTGAAGAACACTCCAATACGACCAGGACCCAGATGAAGAAATAGAACATAATAAGCACCCCAGAAGTTCTCTTCCAGTCATAAGTCTTCCCTCCTCCAGGGTAAACCTCTAGACACTTTTCTCTGATTTGTAAGTCAAAACCTAAAAATTTAGTTTTTGCTTTCGCAGCTGTAAAATCAGGGGTCAACAAACTTTTTCTGAGAAAAGCCAGGTAGTGAATATTTTAGGCTTTGCTGGCCAGAAGGTCTTTGTCGTAATTACTCATCTCTCTTGTTGGAGTCCAAAAGCAGCCATAGACAGTATGTAAACAAATGGGTGTGGCTATGTTTCAATAAAACTTTCTTTACAAAAACAGGAGGCAGGCTGGATTCGGTCCATGGGTTGTAGGTTGCCAATTTCTGGTATAGATTGGAATCCAGCTAGGCTAGCAGGAAATTGAAAACCAAAATTTTCCTGGATAGTGAAGGAAGATGGAGAAAAGATAACTTTGAAAGAAGATAATAATAGAAATGGGACATTATTCTTTGTTTTTATTTAGATCATAATGATATTTATTGAAATGTTTACGGTGTGCCTGACACTAAGCTATATTAAGACTTTTACATACTTGTTAACCTTCAGTTAATATAGTTGAAGGACTGTAATCTATAAAACTCAGCAATCTATTTTCAAAAGGAAACTTTAAGGCCATTTTAGTTCTTCAACTATTAAAACAGATGCTCTACCATTGAATGTCTGTATATACTAAGCGGTTTTACTAGGTGAGAACCACAACAACTTTTGGAATCATATAAACCCCTTTTACGAATGAGGAAATTAAGTCTTAAATTAAGTGTTAAATAACTTATCCAAGATCACAGAGCTAATATGTGAAGTTGCTGGAATTCAAGTCTAATCCCAGAACATAAAAAATAGGGAATGAATAAATGATTCCAGATTCTAGTTTCTTTATCCTAGATTGTATTGCATATGATGCCAACTGTTAGTTTAAAATAAGAGCAGAAAAACTGTTGTTCATGCTTTAGTTTATCTCTGCTGGTTTTAACTTCTTTTGTTTGTGTAGGCTATACTTTATTTTAACAAGACAGGTTTTCATTGTCATATATTTTTCCTTTTCTCTTCTCAGGAGCCACCAGAAATGGAACTATTAAAATTTTTCAGGCCAGAAAACACTACAGTTTCCTCAAGACCATCAGTAGAGCAGCTTTCTAATCTTATTAAAACGAGTCTTCACTATCCAGAATCATTTAATCATCCATTTCATCAAAAAAGGTTTGAGGTTTATTTTTGTTAAAATTTTTCTACCAAACACACACACTTACGTATTTATTTATTTTGCTGATGGGATTAACTCAAATGTTGAAGAAGAACTTTAGAATAATATTGAGTCTATAGATTTGCTCTTAAGTAATTTACCCTTTACTACAATTACTATGTGTTACTGCTGTGGTCAGAGTTGGATGTTGTCTCAGCCACCTCAGTTGCCAAAAGTTTCCTTGTGATGAGCAAGTTTATCATCAAGTCAAAAACAAGGAAAAAATATTATATCATTTTGTTTTTGTTTTAGACATAGAAATTAAACCTAAGCCATGACTACAACATAGACTCATCACACAGTTCAAATTTAGATGGCACCATTTACTTAATATTTATTAAGTGATAAAATTCCTGGGGAATGATATATTTATAATTTTGGTAAATAGCTTGATTGTATAAACTTATGGTTCTAAAAATAAGAAGTCTTAAATCAGATGACACTTCAAAAAGTTGCTGGTTGCAAATATAAGAAAAGATGGAGAGGCTGGCCCCGTGGCTGTGTGGTTAATTTCGCATGCTCTGCTTCGGTGGCCCAGGGTTTTGCCAGTTCACATTCTAGGCACAGACCTAGTGCCGCTCATCAAGCTTTGCTGAGGTGGTGTCCCACCTAGTAGAACTGGAAGGACCTACAAGTAGAATATACAAGTATGTACTGGGGGACTTTGGGGAGAAGAAGAAAAAAAAGAAAAAAGATGGAGAGAAGTCTCTTAGAACTAGTCTGTAAGTGATAATTGAAGGTACAAGTTTTGGTGAAGGCATCCTGGGTAGGGGCATAGAACAAAAAGAGAGCAATGACCTGCAGAACAGTGGTGTCTGAGAGAGAGCTAAGGCAAAAGGAGTCCATGAAGAAGACTGGTTGAGAAATAGCAATCAAAGAATTAGGGAGAAGAGAACAATGAGGAGAAAGTGGTATCTCAAAGGTTGAGTGAGAACAGTACAAGGAGAGAGAAGTAGTTGACAGTTTAAAATGCTGCAGAAAGGTCAAATAATAAATGGACCAAAAAGGCATTCATTGGATCTGATAATAAAGAGGCCATTCATGATTTTTGAGAAGAATGTTACTATATAGTGGGGGTGGAAGCATCACATAGTAGGTTGAGGAGAGGGAGGCAAGAAAGTAAAGATACTAGTTTAAGGGCTGGGCCGGTGGCATAGTGGTTAAGTTCACATGCTCTGCTTCAGTGGCCTGGGATTCACAGGTTCAGATCCTGGGTGCTGACCTATACACCGCTCATCAAGCCATGCAGTGGCAGTGTCCCCCATACAAAATAGATGTTAGCTCAGTGCCAATCTTCCTCACCAAAAAAGAGAGAACTAGTGTAGAACTCACTTTCAAGAAGCTGGGCTATGAACAGGCATCAGGGAATATCTGTTTGATATTATTGTTTTCTTACTAGGTAAGATGTAGATATGATTATGGTCTTGAAGGAAATCTTCAGGTAGAGAGTAACAGAATCCTTAATAGATGGAAAGATACACAGACCAAACAGTGACAGGATTAGCTTTGAAATGAAGAAGGGGCCTCCTCACTATTGAAACAGGAAGAGAAGAAAGTAGGGAGAAATTTTAACAAGTTTACACATTAAAATGGGGTGCCTCCATTTTAGGGAGTTCTGTAGGAGCTAACCTATAGCTCCTCAAAGTCATCTAGGAGATAAGAGAATAAAAGGTAGAGGATTTTTTAAAAGTGAAATCTGAGAGTAACTACTGAGAGGAGTGAGAAGAAGCTGGCTAAGGACACAGAAAGAGTGCTGGGCAAAATTAAGACCTTCCCAGAGACTTAGCGTCAGAAATATTTAAAAGGTGGGGCTGGCCCCATGGCCGAGTAGTTAAGTTCGCGTGCTCCGCTGCAGGTGGCCCAGTGTTTCATTGGTTCGAATCCTGGGTGCAGACATGGTACTGCTCATCAAGCCACGCTGAGGCAGCGTCCCACATGCCACAACTAGAAGGACCCACAATGAAGAATATACAACTATGTACTGGGGGGCTTTGGGGAGAAAAAGGAAAAAATAAAATCTTTAAAAAAAAATAAGAAAATAAAAGAAATATTTAAAAGGTAACTTAAATGGTGCCAACCATTTTTAAACCCTTTCATTGTGAAATAGAACACAAAGTGCTCAAAAACAAAAATGTATGGTTACAGTGATTTTTTTCACAAAGCTAACACCCAGATAATCACCTCTCTTCAAGAAGTAGAATATTGCTAGCATCTCAGAAGCTCTGTGTGTACTCCCTCCCAGTCACTACCCTGTCCACCCCCAATATTGGTAATCACTTCTGTGGTTCTCTTTATTATTTTTCCAACTAAGTATACATCTTTCTATTTTGATTTTCATGTGAGGTTTTTTTGAACTTTTTTTATATAAGTGGAATTATACAGAGTATATTATTCTTATGTCCGGCTTCTTTTGTTTAATATTATGTTAGTAATCATCAACCATTTCATGAAGCTGTAGAATTAATTTTCATTGCCATATGAGTATGTTTGAACGTACCAGAATTAGGTTATCTACTCCACTGTTGATGGACTTTTGGATTATTTTCATATTTGAACTATTTGGAATTCTACTGTGAATATTCTTATTTATATATATATATATATCTCAGTATGTGTGTGCTTGCCTTTTTTGTGTGTGTATTCCAAAGTAGTTTTGTCAATTTGTACATCCCACTGGCAGTATATGGGAGTTCCCTGTGCTCTATACCTTTGTCAACACTTACTGTTTTCGGATTTTTTAAAATTTTAGCCTTTAAGTTATTTTTTAAATACTTTTGTTTTTAAATCTTTGCCTAGGTCTTAATGTTGCTCAGTACTCATTCTGTGTGCCTTTAACTGGCATCAAGACACAGGGGCACAGGGGGATCACCTGGGGAAATTTAAGAAATATAGATGCTTTAGTCCTTCTGCCAGAGATTTTGATTTGATTGGCAGGGGGTGGACATCCTGAGTTCCTAAAGTTCTCCGGGTGCTTCTAATGTGCAGCCGAAGTTGAGAGAAAAAAATTTATGTTTTATCCCTACTGAACCTGTCTTGACTTCGCATACTTTACATAGTTTTGATTCCATAATGTTTCATTTTAACCCACAGTCTACTTTGTCTCTGTTTATCAAACCTGTCCTGCTTCATGTACTTCCTGAATATCTTACATTCCATGGTGCTTCTTTTTAATCTTAGCAGGCAAAACGTTGGCTGTACTTAGAAGCTAGGATATTTAGGAGTTCTCCATGTGATTCTTTTGGGGTTAAAAAGCATCATAGAACCTAGGCAGTGCAGGGAAGGATGTGGAGCAGGACAGGTTTGATCAAACTCAAGTTAGAGTAGTGGGTTAAAGTAAAGCATCACCACATCAAAACTGTGCATGGAAGTATGTGAAAATAAGCAGGTTAGATAAGGATAAAATGAGGTACTTTTTTCCAACTGTGGCTGCACATCGGAATCACCTGGGAAAATTTGAAAATTGCTCTGTCTGATACTCAGGCCAATTAAATCAGAATCTCTGGAAGTAGGACCCAAGCATCTGTATTTTTTAAATGTCCTCAGATGTGCATGTGAGGACCAGAGTGTATTTGTATCAGTCATTGTTGCCACAATAATGCTTCATAAGAAACCACTCCAGAATTTAGTAGTTTACAAGGCATTTAATCTCACGCTCCTGAATCTCTAGGTCAACCACGATCTGGCTGAAGCTCTGCTCCAGGCTGTGGGTTGGTTGGGTTCATGTCTGCACCACATATATTTTGGGCTCAGTCCAAATGGGCAGCAGCTACTTGGAATGTGTTCTTCTCATGGCAGATCTCTGGATACAAAAAGTGAGCCTTATTGCAGTAGCACATTTAAGGGTTTGTTTGCTTTGAAGATATTAATATTTCTTAGCCAAATAGCCTCACCTTCATAATCAACAAAGGCAGTCCATAATCTCACAATGGGAAGGTAAGGGAGTGAATAACTGCTAAACAATAATTACAGTGACCACGGTAACCAAGATTGAGAATCACTGAAATAGAGGTGATTGGGCATCCTTGTGAAACTAAAGAACAGAAGCGTAATTGAATGAGAGAGCTGGAGAGATGGGAGATAGTGGTCAGAGAATGGAGTAACTGAGTATTATTACAGAGGCAGCTATTTTAGGTGACTAAAAAAAATTCACGGTATGGTTATGGAAATTAGATGGCTGAGTTTTGAGTAGTACTGGTGGTTATGGAGGTGATAGGTCAAGAATTTGAGGTATGGAGTGAGTCGTCTACCTAGACAGTGAAGTTGTCCAGAATGATGACAAGGCTCGGGATTGAAAGGAAGAAAGCAAACTCATGCTAAAGCTTTTAATAAATTAAGCCAATAGATGATATGGAAGAGAAGCCTAGTGTTTCTCATCTAGCTGGTATGCCTCTGCTTGACAGATGTGATAGATGAATGCGGGGTGGGAGGTGAAACAGATGTTTCCCTCATCTTTACCTCAGAGAATTCAAATTACCCATCCCTTCCCCACACCCAAAGAATCTCTGCTATACTGAGTTATTGTCACTGGTTTTAGTTTGTCAGTATGGGGACAGAAAAAACGATTAAAATCTTTGGAGTAGTTTATGACAAAAACGGGTGTCTTTACAGAAGAGGTAGGAGGAAGAAATCATCAAGAAGTGGCACTGAGGACTACATTAACGATACATTCTGATCGACATGTGGAAGATGTGGGAAGAAAAGCAGCATCTGTTGTTGAGAGGGCTATAGAGGAAGCTGTATGCTCAGCCAAATTTCAGTTAAAGTAAGATGTAGAAATCTAAAGAGAAGACACTGAGGATCTAGAAGAGTGTTCTTAATGTAATGTGGAAATGGCGGGGGGGGGAGTGGGACAGTAGGAGGTTTGGTCACGGCAGTGGAACACAGAGCAGTAGAGGAATGAGAATATGAGAAAGAGTATGTGACCAGAGATGACAAACATGTGAAATAGATGGGGTTTAGCTGTCGTAGCTTTTCAAAATGAGAAGTCATATTAGATAATGTTTATGGAGGTTTTGAACATGTGCTGGGCATCATTCTCAGCACTTAGAATATTTGATCTTACCTAATCACCACAACAAACCCGAGGTAGGTACAATTATTGTTCCTGGTTTACGGTTGAGAAAACTGAGGCACAGAGTTGTTAAGCTGATGTTGGAACCCTAGCAGCCTGACTCTAGAACCTATGCCTTTAATAATGCCAAATTTTGGTTGTAGGGGAAGAGTTGTCAGCAGTTTGGTCTTTAGGCTGTTTGTGGCTCATCAGATTAGCATTTTAGAAAGACTGTTGTATAAAGCAGTGGTTTTCAAAATGTGGTCCCAGACCAGAAGCATTGGCGTCATCTGAGAACTTGTTAGAAATGTGAAGTCTTGGACCACACCCCAGACCTACTGAATCAGAAACTTTGGGAGTGGGGCCAGCAGTCCTTTTAAACCAGCCCTCCGAGTGATTCTAGTGCATGCTTAAATGTGAGAAACAGATCAGGTCTGAGAAACACCCAGTGTAAGGAATGGATTGCATCGGGGCACAAATTCAGAGGCTATTAGAGTAAACCTGATGACTTGAACGCAGAAGGAAAATGAAGATTGAGGGAAGTAACCAGGTTCCAGAGATGTGTGGGAGAAAGAATTGACAGGAATTTGTGAAGAATAACGGAAAATTGGGAATGGGGGCTAGTGAGACAGTAGCCTCTATTCCCAATTAAAAATCACAGAGTATGGTGCCTAAGGTGTACTGGGGGTGATGGGGTGCTATTCGCTGAAACAGTGAGTGGAAGAAGAGAAGGAATGAAGATAATGAGTTTGGTTTGGGCTAGGAAACATTCAGGTGTTCACATTTCTTCTTTTACTAGAAGCATTTAGATAAGGCGTGGAGAATTTGACATTTGAGGATCCAGTGGGAACAGAATAGCGAAAGTTCCTGAGGTTTTGCCTTGGGTTACAGAATGTAACTTAATGAGGTGCTTCGGAGTGGAAACTCACTCAGTAGTCTTTGTTGCCCTCCTTTCCTTGTGAGAAGTTTGTGGGGGAGGTAAGGGCATTACACCAGCAAAATCTGAGGTTATGTTTTTGAAATTATCTTAGTTTTTGTTTAGGGAAATCTGTTATTTGCAGTATTGTTTAGAAAGTATTTCTCAGTAAGAGTATATAAAATTTCTGAAAGCATAAAATATATTATCTGAGCAGAATTTTAAAGTTATTTTGTGTAAGCTTATCAAGTTATTATTTTTCCTTTTTTACTCTCTTTGTTCTTTGTGTTTATGGAGCAAAATATAAATAAAGTAGGTAATGAGGCTTCATTTGTCTATAGGTTATTTATTATGTTCTTGATTTGCAATCTGCACCAGTCTGTTCGTATGTCCTCTTCTGTCATTGCCTGTTGTTTCTCCTGTGCTTTAGTAATTTATTACTTATAAAGTGATATCAGCAACTAGGTTACCTGAACAAATGTGTCTACTTGAAAGGGCTTTCCTCATCACTTCTTGTATAGAAATAATTCTCATATTCTCTAAAACATGATGACTTTTATGCAAATTTGATAGAAATGCAAATGTCAATCTAGGCCAAGTTCTCAAAATTAAACAATTTTCAAGTAACATACAGAGAACAAGGTTAATTGTTGTTAAAAATAAGTCATGATTTTTTTATCCATTGATCTTTCTTAGTTGAGATTATTTTGTTTTTCATTTTGTAAAGTAACCACCTGGAAACACTTTAGTTATTTTTTAAGATTAGTTATAATAAATGGAAATAAAATGGCTTTGTGGGTGTGTATATTCTGATATTTGGTATTCAGGCATTGTATTAATATGTTTTACTTCTTATTTACACAAATAATTTGTCTTGAGTGATTTTAGAACTCAGTTTTTTTTCCTTACTTAAATCTATTGTTTTTAAAGAGCCTGTGCTCTGTTAGGTATTCTTAAGTGTTATTTTCAACAATTTTTTTTTAAACACACAGCTAACCTCTTTTGTTTGTTTTTCTTCCATAGCCTTTGTTTAGTACCAGTCACTCTTTTACTTTCCAATTGTTCTAAGGCTGATGTTGATGTAATAGTTGATCTTCGGCATAAAACAACGAGGTAAAGATTTATTTAGTGCAAGATTATGTCATAGTTTAGGATTGATTTGAGAGCAATTAATATTTTGAAATAATGCAAATCATTACCAAGCATGGATGGAGGAAATTTACTCAGGCACGCCTAATTTTTTGTTTGGTATTATAGAAATTTAAGAGTTACAAAGGATTGTCTTAGCATTATAATAGTGACAAAATGGAAAGCAGTTTCCAAAAGCAGCAAATTATTTTGACGAGAGACAAAAAGTTTTATAAAAGTTTGTGATAGAAGTATTTTTTTTAAGTTTTTTTCCTGATTATAAAGTAATACTTTACCAAAAAAATGCAGGTCTCTACTCCCATATCTGATACTGTAAGAGCCAAATGCTTTTTGGAATTCAGAAATTTTGGGATTTTTAGAAAAGTAGTATGAACTGTATACTAATTATTACTGTATAACACCCCACACAGAATCTGGGGCAGCTCTCTGAAATCCAGACACATTCTGTTTGATTGTGTGTATCATAAATTAACTAACTAATGCCTCACTGATAGATACTGGGTTGCTTTCCATTTCTTAATCTTATAAACAGTTTCAATATTATAAGCATTCTTGTATCCACATTTATTTTTATGTATGGGTAACCAAGTGGCTAAAAGCTCAGGTTTGAAATCAGGTTTCATCATTTACTAACTGCTGTTGTGAGCATTAAAGGAGAGAATTCACTCATAGCATTGTGCCTAGAACATAGTAACTGTTAATAAATGTTAGCTATTAAAGCAGTAGTAATAATAGTTATTGCCATTATTATTATTAGTAGTAAACAGTGAGCTTGATAAAATAATTTCTAGAAATAGAATTACTAGATGAAAGGGATATGTTGTTAAGGGACCTTGGGGAAAAAAATTACAAAGAAAAAACCCTCCAACTTACCATTTTTCTTCTCCCTTAGTCCAGAAGCATTGGAAATCCATGGATCATTTACATGGCTTGGACAAACACAATATAAACTGCAGCTTAAAAGCCAGGAGATTCACAGTTTGCAGCTCAAAGCATGCTTTGTCCATACAGGTGTTTATAACCTTGGAACTCCTAGAGTATTTGCCAAGTTATCGGACCAAGTTAGAGTGTTTGAAACAAGTCAGCAGAACTCCATGCCTGCCCTGATCATCATCACTAATGTGTGACCACTTGCAAATTTGTACTGAAATCCACAGGAATCAGTTTTATTTTGCGGATTGGGTTTTACAGCAGTATTTGAAATACCTAACTTGTTATGGAGGTTGGTGTCGGATCACTGCAAAATATTTTTGACTGGTCAGTTTGTTGATGATGCAAACAAAGCATGTTGGACTGAGAATACTTATGTTCTTTTTTTGTATTTCTTTAAACCCTGGTAATAATTTACATGTCATACTACAGAATTTCAACATGTCCACGCACCTTATTAAGTCCCACCTTAAAACCAGTGTCTGAGTCTGCTGTTACAGCTTACTGATGCTATATGAAAATTAGATAATTCTGAGGAAGGAAAGGCCTTGCTGGCAATACTCCTGTTAAGCCATTAGTCTCTAAATTCCAGCTTTACTGTGAAGTTCTATAGAGTGTTAAATACAAACTTTTCTGTCTTGCTCCACACAATTCTCTGAAATCAGTTTTGAACTTTGGTTATAGAGTCTTCATACTTCAGTATCTGATGTCCTATTACTTATATATAACTTTGTAAAAAGAAAAAATTTTTTTCTGATGCTTTGAATATAGTTTTGAAAGGAGTTTGACCTTTTTTTCCCTTCAGTCATCTCAGCATAGAGTGCACTATTTCACAATATGAGATTTTTGTCATTTAAATTATCATATTCTTTATTATGTAACTTTAACAATTGAGTTGATCTGTTTAAAATATAAATCTACTCAAGTTAATTAAAAATAAGCTTTTCAAAAATGTATTATATTTATAACAAATGTACTGTAAATAGAATAAAGACATGCTATTCACTGTATAGCTTTATTGGATGCTGTTTTTTTAATTTTGAGGACTTAATATATTCTTAATTTAAAGTGAATGCTAATCATATTATTATAGCAAGTACCAGATTAATTTCCTGTGAAAGCTTTATCATCTTTCTTTCCCAAAGTGAAGTACAGTCTTTGTCCTACAGTCCTTGGTGGCCTTGTTATACATGAGCAAATGAGTTTTATCTTTAAATGTGTCATGTCTGATGCCCAGTTACAAATTTGGATACTCCTTTTATATCCTGGAAGAAAGGAAGATAAATGTTCATTGAACCTGTTGTTAATAACCACATAGCAGACTCTGATGCTGGTTTTGGCAGACTAGATAATTTAGTCTTCCTGCTGAAGAAAAGCAAAAGGTCTCAACAAAATAGAAAAATATCTTACTAAAAACAAAGTGTTACCAGTATAGTCAATTTTAGTTGGCCAAAATCCAGGAGAAGAGAGTCCAGGGAGAGGAGGCCATCATTTGGAGCTACTTTGCCTTGGGAGACTTCTCCACTTAGGAAGAAGCAGCTAAGAGGCAGAGCCTCACCTTTGACAGACTTTAAGACAAGAAGTGTCGGTCAGGAGAAATAATCTAAACTGAAGCAAGGGGAGAAAAAGGGTGGGAAATAGGCAAAACTGTAAGAGACCTACTGGATTCCGTGAGAAAGTATGATTATTTGGAGTCCTAGAAAGAGGAGAGAGATAATAGGACAGAAGCAGTATTTGAAGAGAATCTGAGAATTTTCTAGGATGGACATCAAGTTACAGATTCAAGTAGTTCAGTAAATCCCAAACAACATAAATAAAAAGAAATGGATATCCAGATTCATCATAGTGAAACTTCCAGAAAATAAAGATGAAAGAGGAAGCAATTTTTTTTTCTGAGGAAGATTTGCCCTGAGCTAACATCTGTGCCAGTCTTCCTCCATGTTGTATGTGGGTCGCCTCCATGGCATGGCCAGTGAGTGGCGTAGGTCTGCATGTGGGATCCGAATGTGCAAACCTGGGCTGCCAAAGTGGAGCATGTCAAACCTAAGCACTACGCTACAGGGCCCGTCCCGAGGAGGAAACAATCTTGAAAACAAAACTTACTGGAATAGTAGCAATAATTTAACTGATAGCAGACTTCTCAACAAAAATAATGGAAGCAGAAGGTATCTTCAAAGGATTGAAAGAAACTAACTGCTAAGCCAGAATTCTAAACTCAGAAGAATGCATTTCAAGAATGGAGATGAAACAAAGATATTTCAGACAAATAAAACCAGAGAGTTCACTTCCAGGTGGCCCTTGGGACAATGGTGTCTTCCTAAATCTAAACCTTTCCGTTCATTTTCCGAATAAGTATATGAATCAACAAGAAGAGCAAGTGAAACCACACCTAACTCATATTTTTAGCGTAACAAGACAGAGAATACGACTAACTTCAAATTATCTGTAAATGGCAAGTTTAGCACTAAATTCCAACAAGCTATCTCAAGCATCTACTGCGAGCCTTTGTAAGAGAGTGGAGATGGGAAGACAGGAATCCAGAAAGGCATGTGGAAAGGTGATAAGAGAACAGAGGGCTAACAGTGAGCTGAAATCACTGAACAAAGAGAAAGGCTACCCTAACTATAAAAGTACTCAACAAGAGATATGGTAGGTCAGAGGTCTGATGACGGGCCAGGCACTTGAGGCTTTGCACTGGGGCCTGAAGCAGTTGCAAGGAACAGGGTCCACTCATCACACAGCTGAGGAAATGCCTCCTAACAGGAATTCCCTCAGAAATTGGCTACTTAGAAGGGTATTGAGTATTTTGAGTCTTTTGCAGCCCAAACAATTTTCAATCTCAACTGAAGTTCTTCCAGTAAAGATTCATGCCCTTAGGCCTGACTTCCAGAAGACTCCATTAAAATGCAAATGCCTGTAGGTACCCTAAGAGCATACCCTAATTGATCTTTAAAATGTGAGGTTTGGCAGGTGGCTTGTAAGAGCAAGGCTTTAAATGGAACGGGATACCAGAACAGTGCCTGGAAGGGAGGTGAGGAGTGCTGGTGGGAGGAGCAGGCATGGGGACGGGGTCTGAAGGAGTAAGTGACAAGATGCTAAACAAAAACTTGACCCATTCCACCATTTTGCCTAGGGTCAACCCAGTTTGATGATATTCCATTGCTTGTTCCCAGGATTGGTGGACTATAGTTTATTACCTCAGGAGAAGTTTGCATGTCATGGTGCCCCCCTCCCCGTTTCTCTCTTGATTTTTAAGCTGTGATGGAAGTCAGCTTTACTAACTCCAACAGTTCTCTGCAATTCCTTACCTACTTGAATTAATTACTGTACTTGGTGGCAGGAAAGGACACATCTGAGAACTGGATGTTTCTGTGAATAGCAAAAATGAGTTCTTTTTTGCATTTGAATGGTATGTCTTAATTCAATAAACATTCCACTAGGATGCAGTATATTAAAAAATCTGAAATCTTTTGAAGAAATCTGAAATCTGTTGGTTAGAAAGTCTGGTTTCAAAATAACTTTTAATGAAGGGGCGTTTGGTTGCGAGAGGGAACTCTGAAATGTCGACGCAAAGCCCTGATGCCGCTGGAGGAAGGGCAGGAGAGTGTTTCCAAGGGAGAGGACAGGCTGTCCCATGGACAGGAGGGTCTTTGGGACCCACGCTCAGCCAAGGCTGGACGAGGTGGGGCCCCAGCCCCTGTGCCATTGGCAGCTGCCACTGTTTCTTCCAGTCTGAGTCCCAGCATCCTTCTAGGGATCTGCACAACAGTGAGAAGAGATCAGAAGACTCTCCAGGTTCAAAAAGATTCTAAAGAAAACCTTGACACACAGCAACTTTTCGTGCGGGGCTGCTGGAAGGTGCTCTGGGCTTCTGGATTTTACTTGAGTCCCTGGGCTTCTTCCCTCTGCACTGGATTTTGATGTGTATGGGGCAAGGTGGAGAGGAAGGTCACATCTAGGGACACATTTCTTTCTTGGAAGTTAGGTCCATGGATTTGCAAAAAAGTTTAGGAAGAGAAAATAGAGTGAGAGAGGCTGTAGTCAGTGGTGTCCTGGAGCATGTTTGCAGCACTGCCCAGAGCCGATTATTAAATTTTCAGTATTTCTGTGAACCAATTGTTAAACACAGCCACTAATGAAAAATTAAATTTTATAAACCTACATCTGAATGAATAATTATATTAAAAATAAAGATAATAAATACTCAAAATTCATCACTTCCTAATTATTTTACTATTACCTATATTTCTGAGGTTATTTTATGACTATTGTATTTGTATGGTGAAAATACTATACAGTCATCCCTCAGTATCCACCGGGGGTTGATTCCAGGACCCCTGTGGATACCAAAATCTGAGGATGCTTAAGTCCCTTATATAAAATGTCTATAGTCTGCGTATAACCTATGCACATCCTCCCATATACTTTAAATCATCTCTAGATTACTTATGATACCTAATGCACTATGAAAGCTATGTAGATAGTTGTTATACTGCATCGTTTGGGGAATAATGACAAGAAAAGTCTGTACATGTACATTACAGACACAACCATTGTAGGCCTTTCCATCTGGAGTTGGTTCAGTCTGGATTCTGAGCTACAGATAGGGAGGGCTGACTGTATTCATTGTACTACACCATTTTGGATAAGGCACTTGAGCATCTATGGATTTTGGTATCTACAGGGGTTCCTGGAACCAATCCCCTGTGGATACCGAGGGTTGACCATAACGGTGTGCTTCTGCTCATCTCTTCCTAGCTCTGCATTCAATGAAATCTTGCTCTGGTAGCTTGAAATTGGCCAGAGTGGGAATATTTGCCCCAGGGGAATCAGCAAATGCTACACATAAGGGCTAGATTTGCTGATTTTTGCTCTTTACTCTAGACCTAAGAAAGTCATGGAGAAAAATGTTAATAATTCAGCTTAAATTTACAAGTGTGGCGTGCCTGTGCTGCTACATTATGAGTAGCACACATAGTTCAGGAAATATTCCTCTAATATCCGAAAACTGTTATGCAGCTCAGCAAAGAAGTTGTTCACGTCATCAATGAGCAGTGAAGATCTATCTGGCATGTGTCTTCTCACGCTCCTCTTCCTCCTTAACATAAACGAAAATATCAGCCAACATTCATACTGGAATTCCTCTCATTTGTTAATTGCAACATACGTTGGTTGTACAAGAACTTGACAAAACAACAAAGGCGCTCTGTGAGAATCAATGGGCTACGTGGAATTTACGATAAAGAGTACTGCATATTTTATTATTATTTGTAAATTGTGTGCAACATAGACTTTAGATCAGTTTACAAACTTTTTTTCCTGGGGAGTAATTTGATAAACATGGATCAGCACACCCCTGGGCATGAGCATAGACCATGAAAACGTTAGTGTTCTGACATCCACATCGCAGTTAGGCAAGAGCTGAGGTGTCTTATGGAATCTCCCTGCCTTTAGGACTCCGTAGGGCAGTGGTTCTCAAAATGTGTGAGCATAATCATTGGGGCAGCTACTAAAAATGTAATTCCAGAGTCTGCCTCCCAGCAATTTGGTCTACCTCCTAGACCAACTTTGTTGGTCTGGTTTGAGTATGGACTCTTGTTTTTGTTTATTGTTTTTAAATCTTGGAGTTTTAACAAGAGGGGACCTGCACGCCACACTTTGGGAAACACTGCCCCAGCTGAGAAGCACTTGTATCCAGCTGCACATTTTTATAAAGTTTGTTTCAAGTTCCACATCATGGAAATATTCTTCTTTAAAAGTTCTAGGTGGCTAGGCCAATGTTTTAAACATATGCCCCTAAGATGTGGCCAACTGTTCAAAGATTAATTTTCTACTTAAGGATATTGAAATAAAAATTGAGTTTACAATAGCTCATTTGCTCAATTAGTTAAAGTAAACAATAAGGCTGGGGTTGACATTCATCCCAATTTGCCTGTCAATTTTATTATTTCTCAGCCATTGATCATAAATAACTATTAACTCTTACCAACTTTGGAGGTGTCCGGGTATTAGGTTACTAGTAAGTTCTTTTGGGCAAGTAGTGTAGTCTCTACTGGGTATAGGTGGATCAGAGCTATAGATAGGAGGACCACTTAAGTTTTCATCCAAAATGAGACATTTTGAGAGCGAAAGGGGGCACTATTAACAATTACAGTGGGACAACAGGCATAAACTGAGCATGTTCCAGGCACATGGGGATGTGTATTCATGTTAGCCCCAGCTCTCTTCCCTCTCAGGCTGTCCGCCTATTGGCATGTCAAAATGAGTTCTGCACATACAAATACGGCACGTTGACAAAGCAATCAGATGGCTTATTCTTAGATGCTTAAGGGCGTCCTAGTTCCCTGCCATTTTGGCAGAAATGTTCACTCAATGCAAGTGTAATGATGGGTGGCAAGATTCAGTTAACCTTCGGATTGCAATCATGTGACAGAATCCTCCGGTAATTTAGTGGCTGGAGCCAGGAGTGAATTTTAGCTCTTGGCCAATAATGCCACTCCAACGGGTATAGGCTACTGGCCTAATACGATCCTTAAACCCTCTTCTTGCAAGTGTGGAGGAGCTTGTGCCATATTTCTAGCCAATACACATGTCTTGAACGCCACTTATATCTCCTTTATGTTGATTAATGAGCTAACTAGTGCTAATTGAGACAGCTGGTATTTGAAAGGCTTTTGGTAGCCACTTCTGGATTATGCACTGACCAGTTTTTCAAAGGCTAGATAACCACCCCTGGATTAGGTAGCTCAAATGTTTCTAACTACTCCTATGTGGTTAAAACTAACTTAACTTACATATGTATCACACTATCCTTGATGAAATATTTTAAAGTAAATTATACTCAGTATAACATTTGATCACAATGTGAGTAGATGAGTACAGGTGTTCCAAGACAGAGTATTTCCTCTGAGATTGATAAGAACTGTAATAAGACTTGTCTTTTAAGGACAATATTATAAAATAGTATTTCCCAAAATGTCTTAACATTGAATAGGGTGTTAATAGGTATTAGATGAAAAAAGAGTTCCCTGACTATACAAACTAGGGAAATGCAGAATTAAACAAAACTAAAGAGTTTTCTTTATTGCTCATGTGCATTCATGGGGAGTTTCCCAAACATATTTGACAGGGACCAGCCCGTCTTAGCCAAAGCATTTTTCAGAACTAGTGATTTTCTCAGAGGCTAGAGATGGGCAACCTTTCTCTGTATAGTAGTAGATTGTAAGCCTTTTAGGCCTTGCGGGTCATACAGTCTCTACTCTAACTGCTCAACTCTTCCGTTGTAGCACAAAAGCTGCCAAACGCAATACGTGAACGAACAGTGGTGTGGCTATTTTTGTAAATAAACACCTGTTTCTGCAAAAGTTTTACTAGCTTTAACACTGTGTGACATTGTCAGCATGTCTTGGGAACCTGGACTAAAGGAAGAGAAAGGAGAGAGCACAGAGCATGGGGTGAAGGCGTGCCTCCTTCCTTTCTAAGGAGGTTTAAACACTAAAACCTAGCGAAGGAGTCCTGAAACCAACTGTATCCACTAGAGGGCACAAGGACTGCAATTTTGCATCATGGCCATCCTTACCATTTGCCTTAAAAATGTTGAAATTAGCATTTTAGGAGGGAGCAGTTAATGGAGTTGGGGTTAGCATTCAACGTTTTTTCCTTCTGCTACAGAGGATTAGAATCAGGCAAGTTAATGATAATTTACCAATCTAAAGTATTCACAGGATTAAGCCAGGAAATACTTCATAATTAAAACTTGCTGGCTTTACCTCATACAGAGAATCAAGATGGAGCGGCTTTCTTCAAACTTTTAATATTTTAAGACACTGTAAAGTTTTATTGATTGAGAATTCTTTTAATTTGTCATGGTGCAATCTAAAATGGAGGCTAAAATGGAAAATTGTTAATAAAACTTTTGATAAAAGATATGGGTTAGAATTCCTCCATTCTCACTTGTTGGCTGTGGGCAAACCTCTTTAACCTCTTTGTTTCCTTATAACACAAGATTCTTTTATGGTCTATTTAAGTGAGATAATGGGTTTTAAAGCGCTTGGGACAGAGTTGGTGTACACTATGTACTGGTTAAGATGTGTTGGTGAGCCACACGTTGGAGTTTCAATGTACCTGCGAAGCTCTCCTAGTGGGATACGACATTATAGGGCAAGACGACTGAAACCAGAAAGCCTTCAGGCTCTTGTGGAGAACAGGAAAACTTACCAACTTGATTCAGTCCTTGGGGCAGCTTTCTAAAGTATCTCATAATTATCCAAAAGTCAAAATCTGAGAGAGTTTAGGTGCTGGGCTGGTGACCTAGTGGTTAAATTCGCTTGATCCACTTCAGTGGCCCAGGGTTCATGGGTTCAGATCCCAGGGGCAGACCTACACATCACTCATCAAGCCATGCTGTGGTAGCATCTCACATACAAGATAGAGGAAGATTAGCACAGGTGTTAACTCAGGGCCAATCTTCCTCACCAAAAAATAAATAAATAAATAAAAATCTGGGATTATTTATAAAAAGTCATAAATAATCTTTTAAACTTTACAGCAGAAGTTATGGTATTATAAACTAAAACATTAATTTCAAAATCAATACCAGGATTGAGATATGAAGTATAGTACTTAAAACCTTAGATATTTAAAGGAAGGTTGTAATATTTTCTAAGCAATAAAGTCTATAATTTGGGGTATATGAGTCTACTTGTGGATAATAGACCATAATCTCTGGGAACAAGACTACCTTGGAAGATCTATTACGAGGGGCTCCTAAATCAGACTGCTTGGGTTTGAATCCACAGCTTTACTCCCTGCCAAATATGAAACCTTGAGAAAGTAAAAGTAATATAATGACCCACCTCAGTTTTCTTATCTGTATAGTGTGGCGACAATAGTTCCCATCTCAGTGGCTCCTTGTGAGGATCAAATGACTTATTCCATGGATTTCTTAGTTCAGTGACTGATAGGTAGTAAATATTCAATAAATCTATTATTTTTAAACATGATTTACATGAATTCCATTTGAGAATACCCTTTGTAAGCCCCTCTAAAAATGCAGTTTCAAATAGCTGTATGAACCATAAACCCATAATCAATTCTATCTATAGCAACCGTTGCGTTATTTTAAGTTTCCAATTTTGTTCAAGATTATAGGCTTTATTTTGATTGCAGGCTTGGGCCTCGGGCACATCAACCATGAGATTTGCTTCCTTATATCATCCCTTAATGCTTAGAGCAGTGCAAGAAATTCTTGCACTCTAGAAATTCTTGTTGAGGTGAATAGAAGAATTGATTAAATTATCTTTTGTCTATTACGAGCTGAATGAATTTCACGATTAGCAGTGCCAATGTGCAACAGCTCTTCAATGGCTTTAATATAATATGTGTTACAATACAAATGACAAATATTCATTATCCTGGCAGTAAGTTTAATAAAATGAGGTTTTAAAACTAAATTCACATACTTGCATTCATAGGAATTCATTTTCCTATTAAACGAAGAGGAAAAACAGTAAGAACGACTGAGCCTTTTAGCCATGACAAAAACCATCAAGGGTTTTAGGGAAGTGAAAACGTTGGGTTTGCTTCGGTATTGTGCTTTTTTGCCATTTTCATTAAAAGTGATTTCAAGTATAGAAGTTCTAAGGAGTCCTTCATTCAACAAATATTAATAGGGTCTCGCTTGGGCACTGTTCTGGGCTAGAAACACTGTCTTGGGCTTTGGCTGCAGTGATATCTAATGTTAAAGAGATTAATTTTTAGCTTAACAGGTGTAGCAACCTGCAGACAACAGCTATGTGAACACTGCATTTGGGAAGAATCAGATTTCATATTTGAAAGGTACAGGGAAATGATTTGCTGTGTGAATTCACTAGACCAAGCAATGAAATCTTTTGCTTACCTTTTTCTAGTTATTACCTTTAAAAACTGTGTTCACTTGATTTACATACTGTAAAATTCATCCCTTTTGATATACACTTTTGAGTTTTGACAAACATGTATACTCACGTGACTACTATCATAATCCAGACCCAGAGTAATTCATCCTGAGCCAGAACAATTCGACCCCCAACATTAGTTTGCTAGGGCTGCCATAACAAAGTACCACAAACTGGCTGGATCACACGACAGAAATTTGCTATCACAGTTTTGGAGGCGAGAAGTCCAAGATCAGGTGTTGGCAGGGTGGGTTCCTTCCGAGGCTGTGAGAGAACCTGATCTGTGCCTCGCCCCCAGCTTCCAATGGTTTGCTGGCATGTGGAAGCATCATCCTATCTCTGCCTTCATCTTTACATGGTATTCTCTCTGTGTGCATGTCTGTGTCCCAATTTCCCCTTTCTATAAGGACACTGGTCACTTTGGGTTAGGGGCCCACCCTACTCCAGTATGACCTCATCTTAACCAATTACATCTGCAATGACCCTATTTCCAAATAAGGTCACATTCTGAGGGACGGGGGGGTTAGGATTTCAACATCTGAATTTAGGGGAGGCACAGTTCAACCCATAACAGTAGTCGACCACTCTCCAAGCCTCAGCCCCCGGCAGCCAGCGGCTTCTTTCACTTAGCATACTGTATTTGAGAGTCATGCACACTATTGCAAATATCAGTAGCTTCTTTTTATTGCTGAGGACTGTTCCATTGAGTGGATGTACCAAGTTTGTTTATCCATTCACCAGTTGAAGCATGTTTGAGTTATTACCATTTTTTGGAGATCATACATAAACTTGCTATAAACATTCACATTCATATTTTTATGTGAACATAGTTTTGATTTCTTTTCAGCGAATCCATAGGAGTGGATTACTGCATCAGTAGTGTATGTTTAACTTGATGAGAAACTCCCAAATTGTTTTCTAAAGTAGCTGTGTCAGTTTGCATTCTCACCAGCAATGAGCGAGAGTTCTTGTTGCTCTGCATCTTTGCCAACAATTAGAATTGTCAGTTTTTTGGATTTTAGCCATTTTATAGGTGTGTGGTGGTAATTCTTAGTGGTTTTCATTAGCATTTCTCTAATAGTCATTACATTAAAAAATTTTTTGTTAATGTGATGGGTACCCACCATTCATATTGTAATTGTTATGTGTGTAAATCCAGTCATCTCTTGACATTTGAAGGCTTTTATGTTTTTGCTTATAAGGAAAATCATTTTGTTTTCATTAGAGGCTTAAGCCCTGTAATAGGTCAAGGGGCATGTGACATAATTCTGCCATCAAGCCTTTACTCATAGCCTCAGCTTGACCCTGCTTTCATATTTCTTAGTTTCTTGCACTGAAATATAGTATTTTATCTTAAACCAAGTAAACAATCTAGCAACCTTATTTTATTAAAAAAAAAATGGTTCCTCAAAGTATTGCAAATGTTACTACTAATTAAAAGAAATTAGGTTATGATATGCTTTCTAAAATTTGAATGGATTACAACCTCCCCACCAGTGTGAGTTGATTGTGGCTTCTATTTAAATACATATTTTGAAAAATGTGTGCCTTTTAGACTGTATTTCTGGAAGGTTACAGGAGAACCTGATAGTGGTTGTCACCTCTGGACTGGAACGTTGATGATTGTGGGATAGGAGTGGGACAGAAGCTTCCTTTTTGCTCTATATTCTCTGTCACCATTTACATATCAAACCATGCAAATATCTTTATTTTAAAAATTAAATTAGGGCCAGCCCTGGTGGCCTAGTGGGTAAGTTTGGCACACTCTGCTTTGGCAGCCTGGGTTCAGTGTGGGGACCTACATCACTCGTCTGTCAGTGGCCATGCTGTGACAGCAGCTCACATGCAAAATAGAGGAAGACCGGCAACAGATGTTAGCTCAGGGAGAATGTTCTTCAGGAAAAAAATAAGTTAAAAACAAATAACTTAAAAGCTAATTTCCAACCCCTATCCTAGATATTTTAGTTAAGCAGATCTGAGTAGGGAGTCATGAATTTACATATTTAACAACAAAAATGTCCACTTTTTAAGTTTCCTCAAGAATTTGGCATTTTTATGAATGCAATGATAGAATTTAGAAATGTTTCCTGAATGAATGCATAGTATCAATATTTACCATTTGTTGCTGGTAATAACTGTAGTTTTCACATTAACTAGATTAACGATAATCTAGTTTTTGCCTCGAAGTGACATTTTTGGATTCATTCCACTTGATAATGAGGAACTGGTGTATTCTCACAGAGAGTCTCAGGAGTTATTTTATTTCATCCATGTAAAACTCATGGACAATGCGTGTTCCATTTCCTTATACAATGCCCAATTGTTTCACTCTCTGAAGTACCAATGACCCAAACTCTATGTTTAGCAGAAGTTTGAGGATTTGTGGCAAAGGAGGGTTGTTATATTGAAACACACATAGCACAACAGCAACTGGAAACTGGATACCAAACATCCAAGTAGAAGTCCTTTGACGACCCCTATCCCTGGGCATCAATTCCCACTGACATACTTTCCCAGTTTCCGTCTCATCATCTGGCTCCCAAACCTCACTCTCTCCCTTTTGGACTCCCTCCTGAAATGCAATATTCATGTCTTATGCAGCTGTTACTTGGAAAGAGCACGACTCTGTGGGATGCAGCAGGAAACAATTCTATTCTTTCCCCTCCCCATCCCCAATATGCCCACTCAAACCACCCAGACCCAGTGAATATTATGTTGGGCATCATAGTTCTTTTGGCCAGTGTCCTGCAATCACTTTAAATCTCAAGAACAGCCTCAATTTCCATAATTAAATTTTCCAAGCACTTTAATAACCAGCATTCTGAATTTCACAAAGTTAAAGCTTTGCTTCTCTACTGGGAAGACTTACTGGGAAGGAGGGTGGCCAACTTCTCCCTTTTTCTATTGTGTGCATCTCCCCTTCTGTGTCCGTATACCTAGCTGTCTCTGAATCTTCCAGAATTCGGTGAGAACCCTAAGTAGGAGAAGCAAGGGTTAAGAAAGGTCCTAGCTCACTGGTACTGTGGTAATCCAGCATTGCTGTTCTCTGGACTCTCTGGTCTTGGTAGTTGTTTAAAGCTGACTCTCCATCAAGGAATGTTTTGTGGGTTCTTGGCAGACCTCCCATCATTGGAGATCTCTCATCTAAAGTTCCCAAATGTCAGCGATACCTCCTTGGGTGGCTATTTATGGCGTCTCTCTCTCTCGGGCTCCCAGTTTCCCCTGGTGAACCCCTTTTAAATCCAGCTGCAGGATGGCTTTCTCTTTTACATGGCCCACACCTGGTACTCAGTCCGAACAAACTGCAAAGGCACCCTGTTCCCAATGTCACCACCACACCTTGCTCTTCTATCAGAGGAACCAGCCAAACACAGTTTCTTGCCTTTCAGCTTTTCCAGCCATGGGCGTGGCACTCACCTCTGTAACTTTCAGTCTGAATGAGACCCAGGTCAAACTGTCTGAGAAGTTCCATTGATGCTCTCTCTAGGCCTCTAGAGTTATCCTTTTTTATACCCTTGAGGAGGATATTGAGTCAACTGGGTGTTGACTGTCTCCTTTGTGAATAGGCCATTTAGTACCTCACTTTGGAATATGAGAGTACTTTCCACCTTTTCTTTTATTCTTGGAATTTTGGCACATCAGTGAAAAGGAAAACAGAAAGAGTCCCATTTTAACAAGGCTTTTCATTTATTATATAGAACAATTTAGGTCTCTTTGTGTCATTATTATTGCATATTGGCCTTTTGCAAAAGGTAATACAACCAAAGTGACCTATCAAAGCTTTCAATGTTGTTTTTTTCTTGAGAAATTCTACTCTCTTCATTTCCATTTCACTTTTCTCTATTTTCTCAGTCTTGTTGTCAATATTCCTCTATTTTCAGCAATGTCTCGTTTGTGCTACTTCCAAAATAGATTTCATTTGTGCCCTGGTTGTATTTTCATCTTCCATTTTTTTCATGCCATTCTTATCATCTTGTTCTTGTGCTCTTGTATCCCTGCCTGTACTCTTTTTATATAGAGGGAATCCTTCATTAAGTGTTTGCTTTTAAATTTGATGTGTATATCTTTGGTCACATACTCTGTCTGCTCTGTGGTAACATTACTCAGATAATTTTTCTTGTTCTTTTTTTTCTTGTAGTAATTAGATATTTACTTATTTTTGGTTCTAAACTCATCTGTAAAAGAAATTCTGGTTTCTAAACTCGTCTTTAGAAGAAGTGAATTCCTTGACCAATTATTTGTAAGAAGTTTATGGGGGAGAGGGTTGTATATGTTTCATCCTGCTGTGTTCCAGTAATTTTGCTATGATCAAAGGTTATGGGAGTAATTTCAGCCTTTGCTATTATTTAGCCAAGCAAGATTAATAGCTGTAGAGGTTGCTGCTGAACATTTTGCCTCACTGCAAGATTTTTTCTTACAAAATTGGCTTCTCAGTGTAATTTCTTGTTCAGTTCTGCCTTCTCTGTTTTTCTTCAGATTCAAACTCAAACAAGAGAAGACTCTCATCTTGACTTTCAGACAAAACATCCTTCTGGATTTCTTCCAACACCTCTGATGCTCCTTTGAGTCTCCTTTTTAAGCTCCTTTTTCTTTATTCCAACACAGCAGTTAGGCCTAATTGTTTGTTAAAAGTGGGCTGGTTTTGGCACAATGTGAGGTTTCCGTTAAAAAGGAGGCTTGATTCTACTCATATTTTTATTTCCATGCTTCTATGGAATCTTGGGTTAATAATCACATAAAATCATAGGGAAAGTGCCTTTTCTCCTGAATTTTTAGGGTGCATAATTAAGCATTTAAAAACTAACTGTGCTCAAGGACTTGATGAACTAATAAACAAGACAACAAAGAAATAGCTTTATAATAGAAAAAACATTCCAGAGTAACAAGGTAAAATGAATTTTAAAAATATTCTTGTATAATAAATGAAAACGAAGCTAATGCTATTCTTTAGAAATGCTATTCTGTTATGAAAAACAGAATTGTAGGTTCCAGGAAAGTTAATTAAAAGTCTAGGAAATGTCTGTTAGTCTAAAACGAATTGTGGTTTGGGGAGATTCAAAATTCCTTGTTAAGTTTAATATTTAAAGAATTGGGATTATCTGCCTAGCAGTTAAATTTTTTATGTTGCATATTTCACATTAATGTATTGAATTAATCAGAAAATGGATAACTGCAACTCAAGTATGATTTATAAAACAAATGATTGCTAGTAAAATAATTAACATATTATAATAAATGTAATGTAATAACTCCTATGTTCTTATATATAGGAACTCAGAAGTGGCTACTTTACATGAGCACTCATCTGCCTATTATAATTAAAAATATAAATTATACATTTAAATGTGAATTACAAATAAATAATTTTAAAATGTAAATTTAGGTCTACCATGTAGGAATCTGGAATTGGATACTTCTCACAAACACACATTTGCCAGTTATAATTATTTCTAAATGTGAGCTCAGATCCACCGTTTTGATAATCAATCACAAATTTATATCTCCAACCAAAATTTCTCTCTCAGCTGTAGCCCTGGACATCACCACTTATATGTTCTGCAGACATTAGAACTTAGCACGTTCAAAGCTACCCCACCCTCCCCAACCCTTATGCTCCTACCAACTTTCTTATCTTGTATGTTGCACTGCTGTCTAGCCACATCCCAAAGCCAAGACATGGAGACTGGTCCTTAACTTCTTCCTGTCCCTCATTCTCCACATCCAATGAACTGCCACGTCCCGTTGATACCATCTCCTACCACGTGAACTTGTCTCCTTATCCATTGCTGCTCCCAGACTCCAGGCTTCTGTAGTGACTAGTTTGGTTTATTACAAAAGTTACCTAATGGGTCTAACCCTCATGCTACCCACCTCCAATCCAGGTTCCAAATTACAGCCAGAGTTTCCTTCTGAAGTGCAAATCTGATCAAGTTATTTTCTTGTTTGACACCTCTTTTCCTTAAAAGAATATCTAAACTCCCAGCAGGCTCTTCTTTCTGAGGCTTATTTTAGACTCATCTTTCACCATTCCTCAACCTTGTACCTTATGCTGTTTTTCGAAATGACTTTGTGCTTCTCCAATGCATCGTGCTTTCTCTCCCTTCTGGGTCTGTGTATAAACTCTTCCCTCTACATGGAATGTACCCTCCCACACATGCCTTTAGGGCAATCACAGTTGTCCTTCTGGATGCCAGTTAGATCTCTTCCCTGAAGCCTCCCAAATCCCCAGAAGTGGCTCTCCTAACTCATCTATGCCATAGTGGAGATTGCTGGTCATCCCACAATATCCATCCTCCCCTTCTTTCACATAGTAGAACCCCAGGTATTTAGCTGGCACATGGCTTGTCAGAATAAGGAGCCCTCTAGTGAGTAGATGTGGCCACGTGTCTAAATTCCAGCCTATGGGACACAATTGGAAGTGTTATATGCGACTTCGGGGAAGTGTCCTTAAAGGGAGGGAATGTGCCTTCCTTCTCTCTTTTTATCCTTGCTGAAGGCCAGGATGCACAGACTGGGATGGCTGGAGCTGGAGTTGCCATCTTCAGCCACAAGTTGGAATCCATGTGTTGATAATGGAGCAACAAATTGGTAGAAGCCATGGTCCTAATGTCTACATAGTAGCCTGGGACTATGTAGCCACTGCCAGTAAGATGTGTTGTTGCCTCTAAGTATCAAGATCCTTGAGGGCAGATGTCTTGTTCACCATGACATGTCTGGATCTTAGCACAGTGCTGACCGTGGACATATGCTCAAAAATATTTGTTCAGTTAGTGGCTCAACCTGATATATTATGGAGGCGGGGTGATTTGGCATACCATATTTTATTATTTATACCCAATTTTTAATACAACAGTTAATCTGGTTGAGTTTAGAATTGCTAATGTAGACCAATTATCCCCCAAATTCTCCATCTCCCACACTCATCTTTTTAAAGTCTAGTCTTTGTCCAGGCTCTGTTCACTATCCCCAAGGATACTACCCTACCATAAGTCCATCGTGGGACAGTCCATCCTGGCTGTGCTTGTCTGGACAGCTGCTGCTCTGGCTTCTGGGGTCACCTCTGGCACTTGGGCAGGTAACAGGCTTCTCTTTGGCTGTAGCTTCTCCCATGATGCTTAGCCCCAAGTGTGGCCAACTCAGGCCCTTCCTTAAGGCCCCAAAGTACAGCTGATAATAAGCTGTAGCATTGAAACAAGAATTAACTGAAGACTTGCTGTTAACAGGAACACAAACTAGAGTCTGTTTTCAAAACAGAGTGAAATTACCCAAATGGCCAAATTTCCTAATTTAAACAAAAGTTTAAAGTCCAATGTTTATTGATCCATTTGTCTCGGGGCTTTCACTGGTTGATTGTGGTTGATTGTGTAACATAGATTCAAACTGCTGTTTATAAAATATTTATAAGAGATCTTTTATAATGGGTCGAAAGCAAACCTGACTGAGTGTTACTGCAGAGGGGGACATTAGTTTTGTTATCCTGCACACTAACTTCCAAGGCTGTTCACTATGCGAACATTCTGGAGAGGGTCGTCTGAAACAAAAGGCCAGTCAATGCTCACAAGATGTGCAGAAATGCAAGGATCTGTGGAGAATTGTCTCCCAACAGAAGGCAGTCATTAGGTCCTTTAAGAACATTTAAGAAGCTTTCTTGAGTAATGTTAAGAGTTGCTAAACACTTTTAGAATGCACTCCACCTGGAAAATTATTCATAGTATATAATCTTAAAGGAAAAAGGAAGTGTTATATCGAGAAATTGTTAGCATTGCCAGCCAAGAACCAAAGAATATGAATAGCCTTAGAAACTATATTTATGCCATCTAGTGTTACATCATAACAGAAAGTCTGTGCTAGACATTTATTTCTTGGTATTATGACTTTGTCTGATGATCATCAGAAACACTTTGCAGATAAAGACAATTGTTCTGCCGTCTGTATGTCCTCAAATGACTGGTAACACAATTCCAGGGTTCCCAGTATTCACACAGACTTCTCTATTTGGCGAGACTGACACCCGGCCCACAGCTTGTTATTCCTCTTTCTTATTCCCCATTTTGGCTTTGCACGCAGCCAAATGTTCTATATTTAGTGTTGTTCTTTCCCCATATGAAATGTTGCGATATTACAGAGAATTTTTAACTCTTGCCAGGTGAAGTAGCTTTACCTTTCATTCCTTACTTCTGACAGAAATATCACAACTCTCATATTTTGTAGTATCTTTAATCTTTTCATTTTTTTTCTGGGATGGAATAATATGATAGGAAAGATATAATTTTAAAAAGACAGAAAGAGACCAGCTGACACTGACTGGACAAACTAAAGTGTGAATTGTACATCAACTTTCAAGTGATTGCGGCTTTGGGAATTAAAATTCTGTGTCCTCCAATTTGTGAATTAGAAAATGTCACGTGTGCCTGCATGTATGTGATATACATTTTCTAGTTTGTAAGATTAAAATACATGTATGTGTATACTTATTTAGTGATTCATGGAAATAGCTATTTTGAAAATTAGTGATTTGCAATGATCAAAACAATGTCCCTATTTGGTTGGAACTGATGACAAGATTTTATACAAAGGGAGCTCTTTAATTTGTTGATTTAAATTAAGTTCAAATTTTTAACAGTTAAATTTTCTTAAAGCACATGATCTTATACTGTTGCCATTTTGAATGTTAAGATATAAGCCCAGGTGTTGCGGGAGGGTGTTTGTTGCCAGGCCAAGACCAGGTGCCACTCTCAAGAGCCTTCACGAGGTGGGATTTGCCTCCAGGTCACTGCTTTCAAGGGATGTTTCCAAAGCCTGGAATTCTCAGAAATCTGGTTTTGACAGAAACTTACGTGGAGATTCATTACTTGCATAGATTGAGGTTTGCACACACATACACACACATAAACTCAAGTGAATGTATAATGTATACCCATTTATTAAATTACGGAAAGCAATAGCACTGACACATGGATCCGTGTGCTCCTGTTGTCAGAGCTGTCCTTCTTGCAGGCAGGCTACAAAGGAAGCCAAATTATAATCCAACTGAGGTTTGATGAGTATAGAGTCGGAGCCAAGGGAGGGTTTTGACTCGAATTTTTAACGGCACTGGCTTATGTCAATCTTCGTGAAGAAGATATATCTCAGCTAGAAAATTTGGGAGTAAACTGTAGATAAATGATGTGTCTGAAAAGTTTACAAATATACAATCCTCCAATCTAGATTACTCTGGAACAAAGGACTAGAAAGTGATTGTAATTTAGTGAGGGGAAAACCAAATTAGATGAAATCTTGGTTGGAGAAAGCCTATGTGAACATAGAGGATTGGTCAATCTGAAATCTGTAAAACTTATTCCCAAGAGGTTGGCAGCACCCATCCAAGCACATTTAGCAAAGAGGATACCCCAAGTCTAGACTTTAGGCCACATGGTCTTCCAGACTCTGTGCCCTGTGTCCTGCCTCTATCCTGCCAGTCACTGACCTTGATGTGAAGTTCAGACCCTTCTGAAGCTTCCTCTTTAGAAAATGAAAATATCCTCACACCAAGTACTATGGTCTGAATGTTTGTGTCTGCCCACAATTCCTGTGTTGAGTCCTATTGCCCAACGTGATGGTGTTAGATGGTGGGGCCTTTGGGAGCCTCGTGGATGGAATTAGTGCTCTTATAAAAGCGACCCCAGAGAGCTCCCTAGCCCCTTCCATCATGTGAGGATACAGTGAAAAATGCTGTCTATGAATCAGCAAGAGGGTTCTCACCAGACTCTGAGTCTGCTGATGGCTTGATTTTGGTCTTTCCAGCCTCCAGAGCTGTGAGAAATAAATTTCTGTTGTTTATGAGCCACTCAGTTTATGGCATTTTGTTATAGGAGCCTGAACAGACTAGGACACACATTTTTTAAGAAAATGTAAATGACTGGGAGATTTAGCCCTGCTATTTAAATAATTATGACCAAGACTGTACCACATGTTTAAAAACATTTAAACAGAGGTATTGTAAATGTTGAATTTTTTAAAAAAGTATTTGTAAGAAGTTTATTATGAAGAAGCATAAAAAGTGTTCAGGCTCCAATGATATTAGGAGAGTATGTTGATGGAAATCATCTTCAGAAGCCTTTACACTGACCTTTGAAAGGTCCTATTCCTCTAAAAATACTTCTTCCCTTTCTCTTTTTAAAGAAATAAAACCAGTGAGTGAATTAGGTGTTTTCAGGGTGTCTCAGGTGGTGAAGTTTATTGTTGGAAACATAGGAAAATCAAGAAGTGGAGGAAACCATGCCGGTTTCTGAGCGTCCAGCTCCAGGGAGACCTACAACGTCACTGCATTCAGGTATGACTGTAGCAGCGCACCCTTCACCAGCCACACCCATTGCTCTGCTCTGATGCTGCTTCCATTTTAGTGCTCAGTTTTCTGCTTCCAGGACCTCTAATGACTCCAGCTGCTTCCACCCTTGCTTAAACTCCTCTTTGCCCTTCCCATGGCCTCTGCTTACGAGTTTACATTTGTCTCTCTGGGGGGCTCTCAGGGTTTGATGTGGAGAGCTGAGGACTCCCTTCTGTCTGTGTGTTACCTTCAAATGTTCCAAGGGAAAGATCTGTTTGGGTCTGTTTCTCATGGCACTCTTGGGAAGAAGGCTCAGTCCAAGCCACCTCATGTGTTGGTTCCCTCATCTTCTGATTATGGTCCAGTGGCTTCCAAATTTGGTTAAGCATTGGGATCACCTGGTGAGTGTTTCAGAAATACAAAATCCATTCTTTCTCCTCAGGGAATTTGATTCACTGGGTTTGGCTGGATTCTCACAAGACTTGTTTGTTAGAAATTTTCTAGATGATTCTGAAATACTGCTTTAGATGGCTATCTTTGTGTTAGGCATACATTTCTGGTCTAATCAGTTGTGTTTAGGATCTCAGGGTCAACTTACCCAATGAATGAGGGGACCGCATTTAGCTGTCTTTCCAAGAAGAAGGCAGTGGAACTGGCAGGGCTTTGAAGCTTTATCCTGCTGAGCACCGTGTCAGAAATAGCTGATACGTTAGAAGCAGGTAAAGGCCCACTGTAGGAGCTGAATTTCTGAGTTGACTAGGGAGCATGAAATTTTACTTTAATTGCGCTTCTGACACTTTGATAAATGAGCCATATTCTCTGGAACTCATCTCCTATTTTTTGAGTCTTCTATCTGGTAGTAGCCTGCATGTCTACAAATTTTAAATCCAGAGCAAGCACCATTGGATGCTCACGGAAATAAGACCAACAATGCATAGTCATGGAAAATTAAGGCATGGAAGTTAACACAATTAACCATGTTAATTAAAAAATCTTGAATATAATATATTCATCAACAACTTGCTGAGATTCCCTTAAAAGATAAAATGATTATATTCACTCTCAGGGTGGCATTTTCTTTGCTGTATGATCCACTTAGACTAGGGAGTGAAAATATGAAGCATCTATTACCTCCATGTAGAAGATTCTGATTGCAAGTAACATGTGTTAACTGACCAGACATATTAGTCCGCATAGGCCTGTTGCATAGAAAATGGCCATGTGTCAGGAAGTGAGAAGTTGTAAACTGCTTCATATTTATTGGCTAATGGAGCCTTGAAGGAAAACATAACTTGGGTGGCATTTATTGGAGTTGTGTTTAGGTGCTGGCGTGAAGATCATATTTATTTGTATCCTTTTGGTTGCAAGTGAGAAAACCAAATCAAGTCTAAGCAGAGGTTGTTGGAAACATGGCTAGGAATAACTTCAAACCCCTTACATTTTAGTTTCAACCATTAGAAAGAGACAGACCTGATTCCCTTTTGGTTCTAAAATCCCAAATCCCAGGAATGGGCCTCATTGAACTTACTTGACTCAGGTCTACATTCCTGGCCAGTGGACTATGGCCAAGGGACAGGAGTAGGGAGTGGAGTGATTCTCAGAAGAAGGAAGGTGGAGGTGAGGGGGAGGTTGTGGAGCGAGGGCTAAAATGGACACCCAGAAATACAACAGAGAGGAAAACAGAAATGTGGTGACATGGAGGGGAAGAGATCTGAGGCGCTCTGATGTCCATACCAGGCAGCACACTATTACATCATGAGGGTAGCAGTGGAGGCTTACCAACAGGTTGGTCTCTGTTCCACAGGCCATGGCAGAGATGTTTTGTTGTTGGTGGTGGTGGTAATAAGCAATTATTAGCCCATCTTATTGTGTTCGGTGTTCAGTCATAACTTCTTCATAAAGCGACACAGATTTTAAAGAATTGCTTAGCTTACAGTAGAATGCAACCTTCTCAAGGAGAGAGAGCTGCAAAGGAAAATTCAGTCAAGGGAATGAGAGTGACCAAAGGGAACAGGTGGGGAAAGAGAGAAATAAGAGAGCACTGGCCAGTGAGGGTGGGGTGGAGGGACTGTCATTGCCTCCACTGTCATCCCTTCATCTCCGTCCTTGAACAACAAGCTCGAGACAGAAGGCAGCAGATGCCCTCCTCTCCATTTTCCTCTGGTGTCTTCAGATTAGGAATTTACTGTTTCTCTTTCAAATCACTTCCCTCCCGCAAGCTTTATAGGGTGAAGTGCATTTAACCTGGAACGACTTTGGGGACTTCAGTGCCTTATGTGGGAAGGTGACTTGGGTGGGCCTCAAAGAAGAAAATACTGGCAACAGGATCTGGGCTTTAAGAGAAACTGATAAATAGGACCTGGAATTTTTTGTTAATATTAACCAGCCTGCTCCCCAGTCTAGGGACAACAGTCCTTGTGTTCTTGCACGGGGACAAGAGGACAGTTGGTACTGCCTGAAGCACTAGTTCTGTGAAACAATTAGGACCAGAGAAATCGAAATAGCAAGTTTCAATATCGAAAGAGGTGGATAGAAATCGGGCACATTTTCTGACACTATTTGAGTGTGAGAGGTGCATCCAGCTGCGCTGAGGTTAGAATACGCCTTTAGACTCACGTCTGAGTTCTGATTTCCTATATCTTAAAAAAAAAAACAACTCAGTTCTATTTTCCAAGTAGATTTCCCAGTGAAAAGAGATATTTCTAGTTGTAAATGTCGAAATTGGCTTTCTGTATCAAATTAGTCCTATCTGAGCCTGAATGTTGTGACCCAATTTTCCCTGGGCCTGGTCACACCAGGAGGAACGGAACATTGGGATTCCAGAACTGCAGAGTGGAGGTCCAAAGTTTGGAGTATTTCTGAGTAATTCTGAGATCTTTCTTGACCTTCCTATTTCCACACAATTTCAAGAAGGATATAAAAACATTTTGGAAAAAAAAATCTTTTCAAAATACCCATAAATAATATAATGTGATTTGGTGCTGTAGATTCATGTTGCTTTATCTAATAAAGGTTTCCATTTAAATGAGATATGTGTTAATTCATGTGCAAATGAATGCACAAAAACAGCCTCTTTTTCAATTAATTAGTGAAGCATAACACACACACACACCCCTGGGGATGGAATTTCATGAAGAGAATTATAAGTCTATACAAAAACCACTTACGGGGACTTTTTAAAAAATTAAATCAAACTATAAATTTAATATTATAGACCCAATTTCTCCATTTGGTTGTTTTTAAAGAAAGTGTTGGAGTTAGTGTGACAAGAGATGACACTTTAAAACCCAGCTTAGGTTGGTTTTTTAAGGCATTCCAGGAGATCACCATAATCTCCGGTGGTTTTCAGCTCTATAATTAGCGACTTGATTATAAATGCCCCAGAGATATTTAGTTTCTAGTGGAAATGAGTTATGTTATTCAAATTCACAAAAACTGATATATTAATTAGAATAGTAATTTACTAATCTTGAATGAGGGATATTCTTTTCTAGTGTTAAAAATATTCAAGACCACTATAAAGTTACAAATTACCCCACATTTTTGTGGCTTAAAACAACAATAATCAGGGGCTGGCCCTGTGGCTGAGTAGTCAAGTTCACGAGCTCTGCTTCAGCGGCCCAGGTTTTCACCGGTTCGGATCCTGGGTGTGGACATGGCACTGCTCATCAGGCCATGCTGAGGTGGCGTCCCACATGCCACAACCAGAGGCACTCACAACTAGAATATACAACTACATACTGGGGGGCTTTGGAAAGAAGAAGAAGAAAAAAAAAAACATTGGCAACCGATGTTAGCACAGGTGACAATCTTTAAGCAAAACAAAACAATAATCAGTTATTATCACTCACAGTTTCCATGGTTTGGGACTTCAGATAATGCAGAGGGGATGGCTCATCTCTGCTTCACAATGGCTGGTACCTCAGCTGGAAGACAGAAGGTTGGGGGCTAGATTCACTGAAGGTGCATTCTCTTGCATGTCTGATGGTTGATCCTGATCCTAGGTTTGTCTGAGACTTTAGCTAGGCTGTTGGCTGGAACATCTATATGTGACTTCTTCATGTGGCTTGGGCTTCCTTACAACATGGTGGTCAAAGAATTTAAAAACCACCACAAAGGACACCTGAATTATTAATCAGAAGAATGCTTGATTTTTATGACTTTCACACATGAAACTCATTTTTATAACTTTTACAGATAAAGTAGGTCATCATTTGCCATCTAGAAGAGAAATAATGACATACGTGCCACCACTACACCAACTGTGCTCATGGTGAATATTGTGCTAAGTCCAGACAAAACTTCAGAATCCTTCATAATGCAGAGTTTCAGGTAGCCGTTACCATATACGTTGAACCCTGTCTGCCATGCTTATTATGAAGCTTGGTTTTACTTAAGTTTTGGTCTCAGTCAAATGAATTCCCTTGCTTCAGAGGAAAGTAACTTCATGAACTCAGGTCCAATTTGTGCCGAAGACATTTGTCCACTTATTCTGGAACCATCCATACTATCCTCCTTATGTTCCAGTATAAGATATATATATTACAACATTTAACTGATTCTATCACTACTTTAATTTACTTAAATTTCATCATTAACTTGGCTGAATTAATTTCCTATAGCTAATCACACGAGAGCATGCTTGTGTTAAATTTCCACATATATTGATCAAATTATATTTTCCAGAAAATACACCTTGATCCTCTTGATAGATGTGATTTGCCGCATGTGCTCAACCAGTATTTTTTTTAACTTTCTGTAGGTTAGTTATTTTTTATCAGAAGCCTGACTCGTCCATTGTAATGGGTTTTAATAGTTTGATTTTGAAAGGTTAACCTTCTTTCTCAGTTCCAGAAAACCCTGACAGCATCGATTTGCTGGCAAAATAAAAAGTCAAAATTTGAGAGACAATATTCTACCATCCCTTGATCTGAGTCTGCTACACTTCTGATTGTTCCACTAAGTTTTCAGATTGATCTTTCTTACAATGAAATAAACCTGAACTGTATTTTATGATAGGTCACACCCTATTCCAACTCATCAAGGTGCTGTTCTCTTATTGTATTTACTGGGATTTATCTGTATTAATAAATGAGCCATTGACTTATGCGAGGAAATCTTTGCTATTCTGAGAATTTCCTAATAATGGTCTTACCCAAGTTTTGCATTCTGTTGCCTAAAATGAAATGCTTGAAGATTTTAAGTTGCTCCAAGTGTTTTTATAGATCAGGTAGAGCTAAATCTGTTTATTTGTTCTAGCAAAAAGAGAAAAAAAAAGCTACTGGAATAAAAATTGATGTATTAGATGATAGCCATTTGATATATTAATTCATCAACCTTGACCTTTAAGTGGCATTTATGGAACACTAGCAACCCCACTTCATTGGGGTTGTTATGAGAATTATTTAATTAATTTTATTTCATATGTCTTATATTTTACGTATGTATTTTTTAGTTAAAATATGTAAAGTATTTAATACAGGCCCTGGCACATATTAAGCTCTTAATATCTGGTAGCTATTGTTTCATTACCTTCTCATTATTATGAAATGACCCCTAGAGCTAAGTATCCAAGGTCACACAAGTTGTCGGTGGCCAACCAAGTTTGGAATTCAGATCTACTGATTCCAGGCCTTGTGCTTTCCACCTTAGTGTGATGACTTTCTGGAAAAGCTCCAGCTCCACCTAATGGGAAAGTGACCAGTCATGCAATAGGAGCCCTAACCCAGCCTAAGAGGGCTGAGGACTCTGCGTACCTGCTGCTACAGGGACAGAGAAAAATGGCCATGGAGAAGACCCCGATTAGTCCAGAATTTGAATGCTTCCAGTTATCAGGACCCTTCTTCCCAGCAGTTTGGGACAGGTGTCAGGGTGATTTGAAGGAGTTTGAGAATTGTCTGGAACATAGACTCTTAGCTTTCATAAACAAATGAAAAGCAATAGGAGTGTATGAGTGTATATTGGAGTGTATGAGGAAGCCTTTTGATTTAAAACTAATTTGTCCTGACTTTGTTTTTCCAAAAGGGCCTGACCTGACCTGTTGAGCATGCATTGAATATCTGCTTTAAATATTTACAATCTCCCAAAGACAAGAACGATGCCCTTAAAGATAGGGATATATCTTCCCTCATATAGGCATTTTGTTAAGGATAAGCATCTCTTCCTAGAAACTAAGGATTAATTACCAACCTACCATGCTCACCTTGTGACCACTGATCTGCTGTGCCAGCGAAGCAATCTCACGACTGCTGTAAAATGAACATTCCAGTCATATGTGATGGAGGCTCTTTGTTCCAAGGTGGTATATAACCACTGTGTACACCCCGCTTCTTTGGTGCCCTTCCTTCCTTGGGGAAAGAAGGTCCCAGGCTATGGTCTTCACATCTGGCTCATAATAAACTCACCCCAACTTTGATTTATAGATTGATTATGGATTATTTGCATCAACAGCTTCTATCAATAGAAAGGTGCCTCTAGCACGAGAAGGAACAAAGCTTTATTCAAGGCTCATCCCAGAGATGTACAGAGGACACAGAAAGTAGGATTTTTTGATGACTGTGTGTCCTTTCTGTGTTATTACTTTCTATCTGATAGTGCATCACATATGTCACCATATATTAAAAAACATAATTGCCAGGCAAATCATATAAATTCTAGATGTTTCATACACCCCTATGTTTCAAATTTTTCTATAGGTGTTGTGGAATTGGAGAGGGTTGAGGATTTTGACTCTATTAGAAAGTGGTAAAACCCAACAGAAGTATCCTAAAGGAATTAGCTGAGACAGCAAAAGCTACAAAAAGATAGTCATTATGCAAATACAGAGCCATTACACGCCAGTCTTCTGCACATAGACAATGTCAGAACCTGCTTTAGACCCACAGGAAAGGAGGGTAAATGCATAATGGTTTCTTTCAGCACAATTCACCCCATTCTGACAAGCTGTCCCCATTAAACCAGGCTAACAGATCGTGCTTAACAGCAAAGACCAGCAGATGATTTCTGATATAAATAATATTCATCTCACATTCTGTTTTGGTCTCCAATATCTCTCTTCTCAACTTTGAAGGTATTTTTCTAAGTTTCAAGGTCAAGGAGACTCAAGAAAATAAGCAAGAAAAATAATCTTTTAAAAGTGTAGTCCATTTCTCGCCTATTTTACACCTCATGAGCTGTAACGTGTGTTTACAGAGAAAAAGTGTATCCATTTTGCTTCACACTTAGCGATACAGCTTGTGATAAATGGCTGTTATTCTTCTTTCTCTGAACCCGAGCCTGTCCAGGTTAGTATTACGTTGCCTGAGGACTACTTGCTAACAGAGGAAAGAAAGAGGTGCTGTAATTCTGTGGTTCAGCTACTGCCTAAATGAAAAATTCCAAGGCAAAGAGTGCTGGCATTATGAAGGGTGAAGGGAGAGAACAATGCTGTTGTGATGTTTCTATGTATTCCCCAAAGCCATCCAGGCGCAGCACCATGAAGACACACCAAACTGGGAGGAATGCAAAAAGGAAGGATTTAGAAGCAAGTGTTACTGCACAAAATTGGGGTTCTCTTGCCTGATGCACATAAACAGCCACTTAATTATGGCATCAGCCTTTGGGGAAAGAGATCAGCTTTATTCTACATGATCGACCTGCAGGGAGACAGGAGGCACATGCCCTCACATCTGTCTCCCCAATTCAAGATCTGGGGCAAAATTTAAGAGGTTGGGGAGAACAGGCTGGCATGTGGAAACCTAGCGGGACAGGTTTTGATTGGTGGGCTTCAGGCATTTATAGTAAGTTTCTAAACATTTATGATGAGGTGGGGAAGGAATTTTAACACCAGATCTTTCTGAATGAGGGACTACTTTCTTCTGATAAGAGTCCAACTTTCAAGTTCCAGTTGTGTCCTGGTCCTTTGGTTCCAGATCTTTGGCTCCATGGTCATTTCAGGTCAAGATTTCTTCTTCTGCGCATGCTCTGGCCATGTGACTTTGCATGTTTTCTGAAAGACACTCTATTGATAAGAGAGGGGGTCAGTTGAACCGGTCCAGGAGGGCCTGTGGTTACACAAGTGGGAAAGAGAAGTGACAAGAGACTCAACTAGAAATGGCAGATCTGGTGAGATAAGCATCTTTTTTGGATCAACAGCCCCATAGGGTAAGTTTCTTTGGCTTGGAATCCACAGATGGGTTTTAGATCAGTTCCGCCACTAACTAGCAGTATGACGTTGCCTCGATTTCCTCTCAGCAATGGGAGTCTAACAACAACATCTTTGCTCCCCTCACAGTGATTGTGGCAAATGAGATTCAAATGAAACCCCCTGTGAACTGTGAATAAATATGAGGCCTCAAGACTGTTAAAGATAAACTGAGGCATATTAAAAATTTTAAGAGTTTATTTGAGCAATCTGTCAGAATCAGGCAGAGCCACACCAGAAGTTGTTAGGAGGGCTCCAAAGAGAGGAGCTGGGGAGAGGCTAAGAGAAAGTGCAGAAGCAAAGAAAGGAAATTATTTGACCGGCTGTAGCTTAAAGCCTAGTTGGCTGTTTGTGATTGGTTGTCCTTAGTGTTTAATTTCGTAACCTTGAGGCATTTACAGGCTTAGGTTTTGGTTTGCTTACATAGGCCACCCAGGCATCAGAGCCACCTCAGTCTAATGGCCTCCTTGATTAATTAATTTAACAAGAGGAACACACCAAAGACAGCCAAGATGGGTCCTACTTGGGAAATGAGGAAACAGCTTTCCTCTGCTCTCTTCGTTTTCCAGCCTGCATCCCTGCTTCTCCACAAACCACCGCTTCCAAAAAAGGGCTTTCTGATGACTGAGTTTCTCAGATTCAATGTTTCTTCTTGGCTGAACCCTGAAGAATCCCTCTCATCATCCAATACCCATTTATTACCTTCCATGCAGACAACATCCTCTGCTCACCTGTTCTGCTTCAAATATGCCCACAGCAGTTGATAAAGCTAGGTGTTTTTGCACCCAGTCAAGCATCGTTGCTTTTCTTGTACTTCCTTCCCAATTATGCCTGGGAGAAACTCTAACCTCTAGGGTAACTTTTGAACAGAATGAATCACATCCGTTATGTTGTAATCTACTGGTTTAACACTCAGGGGTTAACATGGTATCTCCTTCTTAAAATTTATTTGGGAATATTTCACAGTCACATTCATTTATATGGCTTCTTTAGAAGGTGGGACTGTCAAGAAAAGACTGTTTTTAGACTTAAGGGACTGCTGACCATTGTGATTGCCCTGTGGGAGCCATGGAACCCAGAGCACATTGTGAGGGGGAGGGGTTTTTCCCTCAAAGAGAATACACGTTTCTACTGTCAATCATCCTGAGGTAGAACAGGAGGGGAGAGGACATCCTCTGGGGTGCAGTTGGGTCTGGACTCAATTGGTGGGGATGCCTAGAGTTGTCTGGGATTTCTGCTGGAGTGAAGCCTGCTCCTGCGGTGTGTAGATCTGCTGCAAGCTGGTCAGGAGTTCTTGAGGTTAGGGTCAGTAGCAGTTGCACAGGAGTCTCTGCACCATTTTCTGTATTCCTACTTTACTGAAAAGTGATAAAAGCCACCGTCTGGTCTCAGCTCTCCTCTGGTCGTTAGTGGCAACAGGATCCCCAAACTGAGGACAGAGTGGTGGCATCAGAGTGGTCATCACAAGGGACAGCTGACCCACTGGGGGCTATTTCACAAGGCTCATCAGGGTTGTAGGTTAAGAAACAGAAGGACTTGTGGCACAGTTCCCTTGAGGCGGTACCTTGGAAATGCAAATGACAAGTATAATTTCCAAGGAAACCAAGTAGTCATTACTGTTCCTTTGAGACAAAGCTTAAATCTCCTCTCCTCCACAAGGCCTTTTCTGCTTTGTGGTTTAGCTTTCCTTTGGCAGTTAGCATATGCTACTGTATGTTATTATCTTATTTATTTCTGTCCTGTGACACTTAACTAGACTGAAGCTCCCTTGAGAACAGAGATGATATCCAAAATTGCTTTATGTGCCTGGCCAGCATCTTACATGCAGCAACTGCACATGAAAAATTTTCTTGATTCTTTCCACATCTTTTCATTCAACAAATATTTATTGAGCTGTTACTATGTGCCAGACATTGTTCTAGACCTTGGGGAGTCAGTAGTGTATAAAACAGGCAATGAATCTGATTGCATTGAGCTTATGTTCTAGCCGAAGGAGATGAACAACTAGGAAATAAATATATGTCAGGTTATGATATGCTATAAGGAAAAAATAATGTGAAGGCCAGCCCTGTGGCATAGTGGTTAAGTTTGGCATGTTCTGCTTCAGTGGCCTGGATTTGCAGCTTCAGATCCCAGGCATGGACCTACACCACTCATCAGCCATGCTGTGGTGGCATCCCACATAAAATAGAGGAAGACTGGCACAGATGTTAGCTCAGGGCTAATCTTCCTCAGCAAAAAAAAAATAAAATAAAATAAAATAATGCAGAAGACAGCATTATGGACTTGAGAGGGGATTGTGGCATTATTTTACAGAAGGGGGTCAGAGACAGCTCTGATAAGGTGGCATTTGAGTGGAGTCCTGAACGAAGCTGAGAGCAAGGGGGTCATTTTATCAATACGAATGATTATGAAGCTGCTGGCTTAGGATATCTGACACCACTAACCAACCACATAATCTTTTTCCTAATATGAAAAAATTTAAACATTTAGAAAAGCTGGAAGAATTTTGTAATGAACACCATACACCACCACCTAGATTCTACTGTAAACATTTTACTTTATCACACATCTCTCTATCCATCTTCTGTTCATCCAAGTCATCTTTTTTTAATGTATTTCAAAGTAAATTGAAGACATTAGAGTACTTTCCACTAAATACTTCAGCATACATATCATTAGTTCAATTTATTTTTAGTTTTATTTTTTCTGTAGGTAAAATGAAATGCACAATTCTTAAGTGCATATTTGCCGATTTTTGACAAATGCATATACATGTATAACTCAGATTCCAATCACGATATAAAATGTTACCATCACCCCAGAAAGTTCCCTCATATTGCATCCCATCAGCCCCCATGCCCACTCCCCTACAGGCAACCACTGTTCTATTTTTTTCTATCATAGTTTTTCCTGTTCTAGAACTTCATGTAAATACAATTCTACAATATGAGCTCTTTGGGACAAGGTTTTTTCCACTTATGTTTTTGCCATTCATCCACGTTGTTGCCCGTATTGATAACTTTACCACATAGAAAGCTCTATTCCAATGGTTCTCAATCAGGGGTAATTTTGCCCCCAGGGGACTTTTAACAATGTCTGGAGACATTTTTGGTTGTCACAACTGAGGAGGTTGTTACCAGCATGCAGTGGTTAGAGGCAGGGGATGCCGCTAAACATTCTATCATGCACAGGACAGCTCCATCCTCCCACTTTACTACAAAGGATTATCCAGCTCCAACTGTCAATAGCAGTGAGGTTGAGAAACCCTGCTCTAGCAGATATAAAACATTATTGGTATCTTTCCATCCAATCAGTAGCTGTCAGCTGTTATTGATCAACTAAGGCATTAAATATGGATCTTTGCTTGGTGTTAGTCTTCTTGAGACTTTTTACATTTTAAAAATGGACAACATTGGGGCTGGCCCCGTGGCAAGTGGTTAAACTCAGCATACTGTGCTTTGGCGGCCTGGGTTCATGGGTTCGGATCCTGGGTGCGGACCTATACCACTCATCATCCATGCTGTGGTGATGACCACATATAAAGTGGAGGAAGATTGGCACAGATGTTAGCTCAGGGCTAATCTTCCTTAACAAAAAGAAAAAAAAAGAAAAAAGGACAACGTTTTAACCAAAATAATTTTTCTTGCACAGTGGAAAATTCATTCATCAACAGCAGATCCAGGTAGGAGGAACTTTGGGTACGATTCTTTCCTGGTACTCATCAAGTCCTATTGCATTCAGCCTTCTTGAAAAACTTAGGCTGGGCCAAAACCACACCAGCCTCTAGGAATGACCCCAGGAGATGCAAGATTAGAAACTTTCACTTCCTTTTCTTTTCTTTTTTAATATCTCTATGAGCATGGGGAGGGCTAAAGTGGCCTCTTGATTTGGAGGATGGTGTGGATGCTTTCTGATTTCATTTGTTTCCTTTCAGAGCACTGTTACAAGAACAGATAGAAGCTGGCTGGGGGTGGTGGTGGAAGTGGCAGGTACTTTGAAATGTTCTGTTGCATTTTTCAAACAAAAGTCATTGATTATGATACAGAGAAAATGAGATTCATAGAAATGAATTGGAGAGCAGTTACATTAAGTGTATCATAAATTTAATGGCTATTGTTTTGAACTACTTGATTTTTTGGTATAGAAGCTGCCGTGAGGCTGAATTTCTTGTTTCCACGAGAGCCATGGTTAGCACTCCAATAGCTCACAGGCACCTCTGAAAGTGGGGTGAAAACAGAGTAGAACATTTCTCTTGGAAATCAGCTGCCTGAAGCTCTCCATTTATGATGTGTTTATCATCCTCATCCATGTTGAGTTTTTATTGTTTTGACTATTCTATTTTAACTCATTATTTTAAACATTAATGAGCAAAATTAATAAAGTCATAGGTATAAATGCCATATTTATAACTTTTTATTTTATTTTATTTTTATTATTCCTCTGACTTTCCTTGTGTTATAAATATAACACACTCTGATTTTTGATCATCGGTAGTTTCTAATTATAGGTTTTGTTTAGATCAATGTAAGTTAATTTAATTATAAACAAATAATACAATGATATACGAAATGCATAGTGGAACAAATCACATTAAAACCTATCTAGTATTATCTTTTATCTAATACTTACATTCACTTTGTTAAAAAATAACTTTGTTAAAAATATATTTCTTCATAAGTCCAAGTTCTGCCAGCTGGTGCCCTTCAGTCCCTATTTTCTAGGGCCTCTTCCCCTGGTAGCCTCTTAAGAAACTTCTAATAGTAACCAAAGGAGCAGCTATTGCTCACTGACATTATTCTCCTTATAACTTACCTAAGGAGTTATTAATCTCCTTAAGCCAAATATATATTTTTTGGCATAACTATCTTCTTTGTCTGAGTGGTCCAAGTGATCTTTTCTTTACAGAATCTTTTCGAAATGCTATTACTAGTCATAAGATCCAGAGAGAGTGTTGTCTCTCTACTATTCAATAGTGTTGTATTAGTTTCCTAGGGCTGTTGTAATGAAGTATCAAAAACTGGGTGGCTCAAATAACAAAAACTTATTGTCTCACAGTTCTGGAGGCTAGAAGTCCGAGATCAAGGTGTTGACAGGGTCAGGTCCTTCTGAGGACCATGAGGGAAGAATGCTCTAGGCCTTTCTTTTTGGCTTGTAGGTGGCTGTTTTCATGTTGACATGGTGTTCTCCTGTTTGACTATCTGACTCCAAATTTCCCCTTATTGTAAAGACACCAGTCATATTGAATTAGGGTGCAACTTAATGATCTCATTTTAACTTGATTACCTCTATAAAGACCCTATTTCCAGACAAGTTCACATTTTGAGGTATTGGGGGTTAGGACTTCAACATGTGAATTTTGAGGGGAATACAATTCAACTTGTAACAAGTGTCATTTTCTAAACTTCCTGAAAACTCTTACAGAGCCTAATACTTATTCATACCAAATAATTAAAACATCTCATTGATAATTTTTAAAACTTCTCACTTAAAAACAATGAAGATCACACACAATTGGTTTTTTATCATAAGACCAAACATATTTAGAAAATAGAACATAGATTAAAAGACAGATAATTCTATTTTCAAAGAACATTCTTTTATTGTCATTTAGAAAATGGTTGTAGAAGATAGCTCCTTCAGAATCTTTGTTTCACAGCTTTATTTATGTATAACTGGCATATAATACACTGCACGTATTTAAAGCATACAACTTGATAAGTTTTGACATATGTATTCACCCGTGAAACTATCACCAGAATCAAGATAATGAACATATTCTTTACCCCTCCACCAAGCTTTCCCCATGCCCCTTTGTCATTTCTCCTTCCTGCTCCTCCTCAACCCTTCTATCCCCAAGGCAGCCATTGATCTGCTTTCTGTCATTATACATTAGTTTGCATTTCCTATAATTTTATATAAGTGGAATCATAAGTATGTATTCTTTCTTGTCTGGCTTTTTTTACTCAGCATAATTATATTAAGATTCACCCCTGTTGTAGTCTGCACCAGTAGCTCATTACTTCTTATTGCTGAATAGTATTCCAATGTTTGGATATACTATAGTCTGTTTATCCATTCACCTGTAGGTGGACATTTAGGTTATTTCCAGATTTTGGCTATGACGATGTACATAGCTAATAGCTATGAACTCTTGTGTACAAGTCTTTCTATAGATGTATGCTTTCATATCTTTTGGTAAAATGCCTAAGAGTGGAGTGACTGCATCATATAGTAAGTATAAGTTTAACCAAAGAAACTGCCACAGTGTTTTCCAAAGAGGCTGTACAATTTTATATTGCCACTGACAGTGTATGGGAGTTCCACTTACTCCACATACTCACCAACACTTGGTACGGTCTGTCTTTTCAATCTAGCCATTCTAATAGGTATGAAATAGTAACTCACAGTGGATTTAAGTTGTACTTCCTTCATGAATAATGACATTGAGCATCTTCTTAGGTGTCTTTTGGTCATTCATTTAAAAGAGCTCACTGTTAAACAAAATTTCTTAGACAAATTTGATATTGAGTTTGTGTCAAAATTCATTAATTTGCTAGAGGCAAGGAAACCAGTAAAGTTCAAAGGAGAGAGAGAGAATAGAAATAAACGGGTTAAACAGTTGGGAAAGAGAATGATTACATAAGTAGCTAACGTTTTTTAAAGTAAAAAAAAAGTGTGCAGTTTCATTTTGCATCACAACCCTATCAGTGGTTATAAAGACATCTGTGACAGTGGTCCCAGATGCCAGGTGTGCTGTCTACCAGTCAAGAAAGAAAAACCCTGAACAAGCAAATGATGAAGATACATCTGTGGTGCTAGTCATTGGAATAACAAAGTTTCATCCCCCCACTGAGGTTCTAATGAGGCCAATCAGCCTGAAAGGGGTCAATGGGGCCAGGCAGAGAGCAGAAGCTGAACTCCAAGGAATGCAGCTGAATTTTAAACAGGCTATTTGCCTGAAGCGATTTTGTTTCAAACTCAAAACAAAGATACATAATACACAGTTCTTCCATTTCCCAGTTTGGGGACTATTTTTTTCCCTTGATACTATTAAAAAGCATGGGAGTGTTTAATTGTTTTGAATAACAAAGTGAGGAGAGTTGAGTTTCTGTGGATTGTCTGAGGAAGGGTGCCTCTGAAAAGAGAATGGTGTTGGGGGAATGATGGTGGCTGACCTGCACGCCAAGGTAGTGAGAAGGTTTTTAACAACAGATTTTATCTAATTTTTAGGTTTTGAAATTGCTGTCTTGTGAATACCTCTGTCGACCCCAAACATCAGTAAACTCTGTTATATGCGTGAATACCTTGAATGAGTGTGTGAGCATATGAGAGTGTGTGTGTGTGTAAACCAAGGACAAGAAGCCATGTCTGGGTAAATGGACCAGGATGGCCCTCCTCCTGTAAAAAACTCTAAAGTTGTATGACGTAAAAGTTCTTAGGTATTGGGTAACAGGTAGTGTAAGACTATGATCCCTGAGATAAGGAAAACCAAGAGCTGAGCCCTATGTCCGTCTGGGGACAATTTCCTGCCTGTGGCCTAGGGTGGTGGAGTCTTAACAAAGCACAGTGGTCTTGTTGAGCTGATGAAGCAGAGACCAGAGTTTCGGACCCACAGAAATGGCTGGAATTGGCAGGGCAGCAAACTGGAAAGGAGGGAGCTATGCAAATGTTGGGGGGCCAGTGCAGAAATGTATTTGTGGGATCCCTGTGAGTCTGTCAGAGGATTGGGCTGTGCATGCACAGATTGAGAATGCAGGAAGTTTACTAGAGAGTCGCTGCTACACAGCGGAGTTCGGAACAAAGATACAAGAATTCAAACATTGAAATTCAGCTCCAGCCAGAGCAGAGTGACCTCATTAACATCCCAGACATCCACAAAGCCCACGTCTAAGGAGTGAGAATCATGTCCTAGAGCAAGGCTTATTCTAGACCACTGTAAAAAAAAAAACAAAAAAAACATAAAACCGAGACTTATCAAAATCTACTGGGTAGATGGAGTTTGAAATTTGAATTCCACAGGCTAGGTAAGCATCTTGGGGCTTTTCACAGATCTGCCCTAACGAAACTTCTGCCACTTCAAGATCATTAACCACAATTAACAGATGAATAGAACCCAACTAAACATTATTCAGAGAGTAAGAAAACAGAATGCAGAATCTATCAAATGTATTGTGAACAATATCCACTAGACAATAAAAAAATTACCAGACATTCAAAGAAACAAACAGGAAAATGTAAGGAATAGTTGAGGAAAAATAGATAACAGAAACAGATCCCGAGATAGCCCAGACATTGGATTTAACAAACTTTAGAAGCAATTACAAGTATATTTAAGGACTTAAAGAAAATACAGTCTTAATGAATGAACAGAGAAATGGAAACTACAATAAAGAACCAAACAAAAATTATAGAATGGAAAAGTACAATAACTGAAATGAAAAATTCACTCAACAGGCTTAATAGCAAATTAGAATTGGTAGAAAAAAGAGTCAGTAAAGATAGTTTCCTATGCTACATAGAATTGTTATGCAACAAATTATCACGAACTTAGTGGCTTAGAACAAAACCCATTTTATCATCTCACAGTTTCTACAGGTCAGAAGCCCAGGTATGGCCTAGCTGCTTTTCTGCTCATCATTTCTCAAGGCTTCAGTCAAAGTGATGGTCATGCTGTGGTTCTCATCTGATGCCCGGGGACCACTTCCCAGCTCATTCAGCTTGTTGGCAGAATTCAGTTCCTTGCGATTGTAAGACTGAGGTCCCTGTTTTCCCGCTGGCTGTTCCCTGGCGACTGCTCTTAGCTCCTACAGGCCAGCTGCAGTTCCTTGCCAGTTGGCCCCCAAATACAATTCACAGTAATGCTGTTTGCTGTCTTCCTGGAAAACAGGAGCACAACTCTCTGATTTCAAATATCTGACTTCCTCTGTGTCTGACCTCTAATCCATAGTTAAAGGGTTCATATGATTTGGTCAGTCCCACTCAGATAATCTCCTATGTCAAAGTCAACCGATGGACCTTAATTACATCTGCCAAATCCCTTCGCTGCAGCACATAGATTCGCGTTTCATTGAATATCTGAAAGAAGGTGTGTATATACCATGGGCATTACCATTGCACATTGCAGGAAGAGTTTGTAGCTCTCTTAGGATAATAGTATCATGATGAGAATCTTCACTAACGATGCTTGATAATTTGCTACAATTTGGAATTTCTTATTTTCTTTTTTCTTAACTTGGTTTATCCCAGAAAGTGCTGACCTTCCTATAGTTTTTACTAGGAATCACAAATATCCTAGTAATTTCCAACCGCTGCTACCTCTCTTAACGTGATGAGTAGCAAATACTGCCAGCAACAATCTAGAAAGATTTTTGTCTACTCTAGGAGGTTGAATCTCAAAATAAATAGTCAGATGGGTTCACCTGCTCCAGATAGCTATGTACAATAATATCTGGAGGCATCTTTAATTTAGCCTGTATGAAGGATTTCTGAGATTGACGAACCATAATTACCTCACCATACATTAACGTATAACTATCACGTATCCAAACAGGCCACATCTCCCACTTATATCCAAGAGTTGGCTGCCCTCCCCCTTTCAGTGGTCACCCGTCTGCTTGTACCCTAAGTGTCGTTGGAGGAGCAGCAGCTTCTGGCCATGGCCGAGGAGCTTGTTGGAAATGCAGAATCAGGCCCCCTCCTAGATCTGCTGCATCTGAATCTACATTTTCACAACGGCTCCAAGTGATTCATATGCACATTACAGTTTGTTCCAGAAGCACTGCTCCAGAATCCCGGGGGAAGAGGGATTTGATTCATGAATCCTCCTGAGTCATCCACCTGCTTTCTACTGTTCCTAACTGCTTCCAGCTCTGCTGTGGGCCACTGTTCACTCCCCTGCTGGCACCTGCCTGGAGCTCCTGAGTAACAGTCTCCTGTCAGAGGAGGCTGTCCCTTCTATCCATAATTTTCCCTGTACTCCAATTGAAAAGTGCAAAATCGTAAATCCGTCAAAGGGGGTCCATCTTTTGTGGAAGCCCTCAAATCTTAACCTCCCTCCCTTGTCCTCCAGTCCACACCTCTTTCTGAGGAAATCTCCTTAAAAGCCCACCTCCTTTAGGAAGCCCTGAAAGGGGCTGATAACTTGGCTCTAAGGAGCCTGCTCCTCCACCTTGACCCTCCTCTTGCCATCCAGAGCAACCCGTGGGATGTGGGAATCAGCAGTTGATTTCTCAAGTCCAGTTTATTCCTCTTCAGTAATACCAGTGATGGGATGGAACTGGGGAATCAGAATTTGATTCCCCAGCACAAGCCAAGGCATATTTAGCAATTCAGTCCCACAGAACCACCAACTATGGGCTTTGCCACTTCAGGTCTGGTTTTCTTTGTAGTTTCTATGCCAGTGTCAGACTCAGATATGGCTCTCCATCCTGCTAGACCTTCCAGTGGGTAACTAGTAAATATACCTCTTACACACACACAGACACACACCCACCATGCTCCCAAGGACAAACACTGATCCTCACAGACATGCTGGTATGAATCTATACACATTTTCCTCTCTGCAAAACACTCAGCACGCCTGCTCTGCCCCCAATAGAGTGATGTAAGGAGTAAACAACGGAGGCGGCTTCCCTTTGTGCCACTTGCTGTTTTCTGACTCTGCCATGGAACACAGTAAAGAGCAAAGCACCTAGTGATGCTCATTTCTAAGCTCATCAAGGGCCCAGCAGATGTTCTGAAATGAAGGATTTTTTTGTTTTCTATCTTGGAGGTCATGTCAAATGCTCATGCAATTTTTTGGGTAAGTTCTGGAAGAGGAAGAAAGCTGGGGTGGGCGTCTTTCAACCTCAGGTCCCAAAACGTGTGCAAGAGGGCTTGATTTTCATCTTCCTGTTGCAAAGTAAGTTTAAAGAAATGCAATTGTTTGTGAAACCAACTTCCTGATTCCATATCATGAAAACCCTCAGCCACCGTGGCTGAGAAAATGTCAGTTTTCCATTCTGGTCTGTATTTCTCTTTTTCACTCTGCTAATATTTCCTGTTTCCCACGTCATCCTTCCCTACTCTCAGCTACACTATCACTTTCTTGTAGTAAGTCTCTTTACTACAGAGGTAAATAGCCATTATCTGTAACTCCAAAGTTCAAAGAACTCTGAAAATGAAACTGATTTGGTGGCAAAACTGCCCTGTCCTGACCTGGTCTGACTGCACAAGCATGCTGGAGCAGATGGGAGCTGTGCAGGCCCCTTGCACTTAGCGTGGATATCAGTAACAATTAACGGCAGAAGGAATGTGTTTGATTATAAAATGTTGCTACAGATCCTGCCAGGAGTGTTCCACATTAGCTAGATTTCACCGTATTCCTTTTCAAAATCTGAAAACTTCTGAATATGAAACACAATGGCTTCAAAGGGTTTCAGATAAGAAATTATGGATTTGTATTTGCAGACAGTTCTTAGCCTTGACATCTGCAAATACCAACATTTACTTTAGGAATTGAGTCTTTATCTCAGTTTTACCAAGAAGTTTGCTTCTCTCCAATGTGCTTTTCAAAATTCTGGTTATCTGCTTATGTAACGACCCAAGGAGTGGCTACTCAAAGTCACAGCCTTCTTGTGCTTGTGCTAACTCTCTGTTCTATTTCTAAGTCTGACTGTGTCTTTGTAGGGAATAGTCACTTCTGTTGGGGTCTGAGGTATAAATAGAGTTTCCCATTACACAGGACCTGGACATGTCCCTGCAGGGCCATTAACCCATCCTCCCACAGAAGCTCACAGGTTTACCCTTTCACATTGACAATGGTGTCGATTTCCCAAATGAGGATACTATTAAAAATGTAAATACTGACAGTCCTAAGGAAGGTGGACCTGGAAATCTGGTTTGAGAGAGAGTGTTAGTGCTTCAGATAAAATATTACCTCATCGGCGACTTTGTTTAGCATTGGAATGAATTAAAAACATGTTTTTAGTTCAATAAATAAATGCCAAGCTGAAGCCATGCTGGTTAACTCTACCTACTCTATTTTACACATCAGTTTACTTGCTTTGAATACAAAAATTGCCCATTTTGGCAGGATATTATATTGTTTTCCGTAACTAAAATGTCACGCAATATTGATTGAAAATACCATGCAATGTTAGCTCTCTCAATTTTCCTTTGTTTTGAAATAATTTTAGAAAGGAAACCTTGATCCAAATATTTATCCAATAGATACTGAGGGTCTATTACATGGCAGGCCTTCCTAGTGGAGTCACAAATGTGAATAAGAGGCAGTTCCTGTTTTTAAGATTAGCAGACATTTGGTCCTGTCTAAAAGGTCCAGAAAATATTTGGTCCATGCCAAAAGGTCCTGGATGTTGGACCCGTAAGATTATTTGGTCCACGTCAAAAAGTCCTTGACATTTGGTCCAGTCTAAAACATCCATGAGCTATTTGGTCCATGCCAAACTGTTCTGGATAGGACCAAATATCATGGACCTTTTGGCGTGGACCAAATGTCTTCTGGAGGTTTTGGACAGGACCAGATGTCCTAAGGGTTTTTAAGATATTCATATACTCATCAGAGGAAGAGACATATTAAAAACTCATATGATTAATACTAAAATTGAGGTATATTGTGTAAGATACAAAAACCTAGTCCTATAGGGCAGAGAAGGTGGTATCTGCATTTGACTATTAGGTTTGCCCCATCTGGAGCTGAGTCTTGGAGTTTCAGAAACAAAATAAGTATCTGTTTTACTTACACTTACATTTGCATTTACCTTTTTCCATTAGGAGACAATGTGAAGATCTGGGAAGACCACTCAGGATTCTGGTCCCAGCTCTGCCACTAACTTTCTGACTTATAGGATCCCCATCAGAGTCACCTGGGCAGGCTTGTTAAAAAGGCATATCCCGTGACTATAGTTGAAGTTGCTGTATTATATACTTGAAATTTGCTAAGAGAGTAAAACTTCAGTGTTTTCACCAAAGAAATGGTAAATATGTGAGGTGATGGATGTGTTAATTAACTCGATGGGGAGAAATCCTTTCACAATGTATACGTATATCAAATCATCACGTTGTACACTTTTAATATCTTATAATTTTATTTGTCAATTATACGTCAATAAAACTGAAAGAAAAAAGCTCGTCCAAGCCCCCCAACCCCAACCCCACCCAACCCACTGAATCAGAACTCAAAGAGCAGGGTCTGGAATCTGCATTTTAAACAGGAACCACAGGTGATTATTTCTCAGGCTAAAGTTTGAGAAACACTAGACTAGAAGACCTTGTAAAGTATTTTCCAGATTTACAAATTCAAAGCCGTTGGATTATGATGCAGTGGCCATCCATGTCTTCCTGTTGCCAGCATACCATGCAGACCCATCCACAAACTGAGCCCACATCTTTTTCTCTTTTGTTAATGCATCACAGAAAGGACTGAAAGAGAGAAGGAAAAGCAGGAGGAGTGGGCACCATGGGAGCCTGAGCCACTGGCTCTGCTTGGGCAGTTTGTTGTGCCTCTTGGACCTCCTTGGGTCTGGTTTCACATATACCAGGGGTTGGCCAACCACAGGGTGTGGGCCAATCCAGTCTGCCATCTGTGTTGTAGCTTGCATTCTTTGCAAGCTAAGAATGTTTTTACATTTTTAAATGGTTGCAAAAAATCAAATAAAAATAATATATCATGACACATAAAATGATACGAAATTCAAATTTCAGCATCAAAAAATAAAATTTTATTGGAACGCAGCCAGACTCATTTCATTTACACATTATTTATGGCCACCAGTTTTGTTCAAAGTGCCACGTGATCCGGCTGGTCTCAGCTAAGGTGGTAATTCCATTCTCCTTGTCAGTGACTGATCTAGGGGTGGGCATGTGACCAAGGAGAGACAAGGGAAAGTATTCTGGGGGCTCCAGGGAAATGTCTTCCTCCCATCTAAGTGAGAGAATATTACAGAGAGGAATCTATTTTCCTTTAAACTTTGAACAACGTCATCAGAAGACTTTATGCTTGGATTTTCTGCAGCCGCCATCTTGCACGAGGGGAAGGCCAGAAGAACGGCGGGGATGTTGAGTCAGAGCTATGCCATCGCTGAGACTCTGTATGAACTCTGCAGTAGCCCACCTCTCGACTTCTCGGTTAAGTATGACACCAATATTTGTATTGTTACACCATTTTAGCAGGTATTCTGTTACTTGCTGTCAAAAACATTGCAACCACTATATTTTTTTCTTTCTTTCTTTCTTTCTTTCTCCACTCCTGGCAGTAACATGAAGAGGGCTGCAAAGTTATTGCTTTTTTTCTGATTAAGGATATTCTAGGTAAAATGATTTCTGACTTGCAATCTAGAAGTAGAGAAAGTATGTTGTTGTTATCTTGCAAAGTAAGAAACACAGAGGGGGTTAACTATAGGTGTGGACATTTTCTTTGAGCCCCACTTAATAAAAGTGAGGTTAAGTAACTCGCCCAAGGTCACATAGCTGGTCAGTATGAATTTGAACCCAGGAGCCAAGCTCTAGAATCTGTGACATTGACCTCTATACATTTTTGCCTTTTATCTGAGTATATCTGGTTTGGATGGGGCTGATGTTGTCCCCGACTTCCTGCCCCCCTTTCCAGGGTGGGCCTGATATTCAGGCATGGACAATTGATGAATTTCATTCTCGTGGTCACAACAACTGGTTTAGGTTGGACGTGTGACTCACGTTAGGCCAATCAGTCTCAACTTCAAGGCTTTTCTGAAACTCTTAGAAAAGAGAATCTATGTCAAGTGACATTGCTGACCAACAGGTTGTACACCTGGAGGGGCTGTTGACCATCATTATATCACAGAGAGAGAGCCAATACTGGAAAATGAATCAAAGGAAAGAGACAGACTGTCTCTGCTGAGCTTACGTGAGCCTGCATCTAGCCAGGCCCGACCCTGATCCACTTTTCAGTTACGGGAGACAACACAGTCTTTTTGCTCAAGCCAGTCTGAGTCGAGATTTTTGTCACTGAAAGACTTGTTATGGGCTGAACTGTGTCTCTGCCCCAAATTCATATGTTGACGTCCCAACCCTCAGTACCTCAGAACGTGACTGTATTGGAAGACAGCGCCTTTAAAGAAATAATCAAGATAAAATGAAGACATATGGGTGGGCTCTAATCTAATCTAACCAGAGTCCTTACAAGAAGAGGAGGTTAGGACACAGACAACACATAGGTGGAATGGTGGAGCACTGAGGCCTGTTGCTAAGAGACAAAATCCCACCAGACAGTCTCTGGAATCAAGGGCCATGACTGAACATCTCTGGCTTTGGTTATTGGTCGATGGAGTTGCCTATTTTAAAACTGAATATATTGCCCAAGAAACTGTAAGCTTGGCAAAAACAAAAACAAAATGTCATGGTGGCTCAACTTCCAAAACAATTCTCCAGCTCCTCTCACCAGCACCAACAGGAGTGGCTGTGTGGCCCCAGAGGGAACACTTCCTAATTCCCTTCCCGGTCCTCGTGGTTTGGGTGGGGCTTACCTTCTCCTGCATCCTGCACTGGACAAGTCCAGGATTAGGCAAGTGACCCAGGTTTTATTTCATATTCCATCCCCATGACCACAGTGATTGCTTCAGATATGGACACGAGGCCCCAGTAATTCCAATGAGACTCAATCCTGGAATTGTTTTGCATGAACTATTGGGAAGGTGAAGCATTTCACCCTGAGGTTGCTAAATCCCCAGAATGGAAGCTTCAGGTCATAGCATGGCACCACATGGAAAGAGCTGACTGAAAATGAAGTCAAAATTGAGGAATGAAGAGCTGGGAAATATGCAAGTGAGGAGAAACGCTAAGTACCAATGATGGTGGTTGAACTTTTATGATCCAGCAATGCCTGAAATGATTTCTACCCATGGACTTTTTAGTTACATTTCTCTCCCCCATTTCACTTTTTATTTTTATTTCCTCCTTCTCTCTCTCTTTCCTTCCACTGCTCCCCCCTCACCCCTTACTTTCATCCTATCTTGGAAAGGAAAGTCACTTGCCTAATCTCGGACTTGGCAAGTGCAGGAGGCAGGAGGATGTAAGCCCCACCCAAACCACCAGGACCCAGAAGGGAATTAGGAAGTGTTCCCTCCCTCTGGGGCCACACAGCCCCCTCCTGTTGGTGCAGATGAGAGGAGCTGGAGAATTGCTTTGGAAGTTGATCAGTCACTATCTGTCCCTCTCCCCCCAGCTTCTTTCTTCCTTGCCTCCTCCTCCTCCGCCTTCCTCCTCCTTTCTTCACTCCCTAGATTTGCCTGTATCAGCTGGAATTGTATTTTTGTCTCTTGAACCAAGACCCATGAGTAAGAGAGAAGCCATCAACATTCTTCAGCAGATGAAGACCCAATCATGTGCTGAGACATTGGGGATACAAATTGAATGAGAAGCAGTCCGTGTCTTCAAAAAGCCTTAAACAGAGTGAACGATGGATACAGTGGGGTGTAACATGTGCCATGCTTGTGCTGTGTATGGAGTGTGATGCGGAGAAGGGGTCCTCATTTGGACTGAGGAGTTAGGAAAGGCTTCCAGAAGTTGAGTAGGAGGTAGAGGGAAGGACATTCCAGGAAGAAGGAATAACAATATGAAGGCAAAGAAGTGTCAAATGGCATGTTATCCTTAATTCTGGAGACCACTCATAGTTTGATACGATTGGGGCAAAGGGTGCCCTTGGAGATGTGTTGGCAGATAGGCCCAAGGGTGGGAAGACATCAGATCATGAGGGACCTTTATCCTTCAGGTGGAAAATCACTGAAAGATTTAAGCAGGGGGAGTATGTGGTCAGATTCGTCAATAAGATGATCGCCTTGGCTCCAGTGTAGAGAGTGGATTGAGAAAGGGCAACGTTCTCTTACTTAAGGGATCATGAGAATCTCCCTCTAATAAATGCTAGAAAGGACATTCTGTATTTTACAATATTCTGATGGCCAGTATCTCGGCAGAAGGGCTATGGTAAAGGTAGAATAGAAATTACTATCAATATTAGGAAAAAAGCAAAACAAAAGAAAACAAAGCATATCCTTCGAGCCCCTAAGAGCGCTAATATTTGAATCCACAGTAATTAAATTTCTAATGAAAGTCACTGCTACAAAAATCAGTCTTAGTATGAATGTCAGAAACTCCTTTATCCTTCTATGAAAAAGGGTTTATGTCTTTCCACTAAAGCTTAAAGAGGACTCAGGAGTTTAGAGGATTCATTCAAGAGCAACGCTTCAGGGGGCTGGACAGGGAAGCACATCGCATCAGCCCAAGAAAGCCAGTCATCTGACTCCATTGACAGAGGCAGTGCACAGCAGCACGCCATGCATCCTGATGCTCTGACCTGCTTTGTGGCTGAAGTCTTCCACTGTTCCTGGGAGCCAGGTTATTTTGGTTTCCTCTCATCTTTTATACACATACGTGAACATAAGCGCCTGCTGCTCCTGAAAACATCCAGATAGTCCTGGGGCAAAGTGGGCTTCAAAGTTATTTAATTTATGCCTCTTAAAACTTCAGACACTTTTTTCCCCAGTGAAATTCCATGTAGTGTATAGAACTTTTTACCTTTCACTCATCGTCTTCTCCTTACCATTACCTATTTTTTTTCTTTTAAAGAAAATGCTCTAAGGCCTAAGTGGCTGGCTATGAACTTGCAGCTTTTGTGCTCCTGGATATGTTTGTTTAGTTTTCCTGAAAGATTACACGAGAATCCACTTTTCTTGGTATGTGTATTCTAACTTAAAAAAAATGGTAATTTAAAAAAAGTTTCAGTAACGTTTCCTTAGGAAAATGACTGGGAGCACATCCCCATGGCATCCTTGGAGGAGGTCAGTGATTTAAGAAACACTTGTAGCATCTATACCTTTTAATAGATAGGGGTTTGTTGATTTTTAGGATTTTTGGATCAGTCTGGTTTTAATTTTATCCAGCTCATTTAGAAGAAATTGCCATGCTTGTTGTAAAAGGAATCCACCTCACATATGAGGCAGTCATTGTGTGGGAGTTTATTCAGACTACTTTTATGTTTTGATTTGATATGACGGCTCTGTGAGTTCATCTAGCAGCGTGAGGCTTAGTTATCTTTCTTCCTGAATAATGGGGCCTGATATTTCCGCACTAGGGAAAATCATTTCCTTCCCATCAGAATCTGTGGTTAATGGCGATAAACATCACCCAAGTATTTCTCTAATAACACATCAAAATGACAGTACGACCACAAGTAGCAAGGGAAGTAAGCTTTAGAACAAGACACATCTGTGTTCAAATCCTGACTCTGCTACTAACAAGTTATATGACATTAGGCAAGTGACCCTTTGGTCTTTCATCTGAAAAGAGGTATAATATTTACTGCAAATGGTCATTTTGACTTATTAATGAAATAAAATGCTGAGTAAGGCACCTAGTATGGCATCTACTAATGAGAGGCTTTCAAATCATGGAATTATTCTTCTTATTCTCTCTTCTTTTCATTTCACTATTTGCATTTCTCCCAATATCTTTCTAGTATGGAAGTGGCTTCTGTCCCACATTTACAACATTGATTCTGTTTTGATCTTTTGGCTACTATTTCCTTTCAAATATCTAATCCTTCCTTTCTGATCTTAATCTGTTGTTTTATTTTTCTCTAATGGTTTCACTGTCTGGATGTAATAATCTTACTTTATTTTGCCCATTTTATTCCTCCTACTATTTAAGGTCCCCTTTTCTTCTTGACTGGTTATGTTGACAACTATGATCAAAGTTTCTAACTTCAGACATCAAATTTCACCCACTTCCTGTCAGGGCCTCTCGGGGTGAACTTAGAATCAACAAGCTCACATTTTTTTTCTTAGAAATATCTTTATTACAAGTGTTTTGCTTTGTTTTGTTTGGCTTGCTTTTTTTTAATTGAAATATCTGTGACCTGATATATTTTTATTGAAGGCTGACTTAAGATGACTTGCAACCTTTACTGTTTTCATTTTTTATTTTTTAATATTTTTCTATAAATGCTTTATTTAATTTTTATTGCCCCTCACATTTAATATTATTGTTTTTCTCATATGTTTATACCTTCCCCCAGCTTTATTGAGGTATAATTGACAAGTAAAATTGTCAGATATTTAAAGTGTACAATGTGATGGTTCAATATACATAAACACTGTGGAAGGGTTCCCCCATCAAGTTAATGAACACATCCATCACCTGACATATGTACCTTTATTTATTTTTTTTGGTGCAAACATTTAAGGTCTACTCTCAGCAAATTTCAGTTCTACAACACAGTGTCATCAACTATAGTCACCATGCTGTACGTTAGATCCTCAGACATTATTCACTGTGTTTCTGAAAGTTTGTGCCCTTTTACCAACCTCTACTTCTCCCACCCCTAGCCCCTGGCAACCAGTTTTCTACTTTCTGTTTCTTTGGGTTTGACCTTCCTGTCCCTTCTCCCCGCTTCCCACCCTCCCCTCCCCTCGCCTTTCTCTCCCTTCCTTTCCCCATTTAGAGTGACTGCACGCAGCATTTGTCTTTCTCTGTCTGGCTTATTTCACCTAGCATAATGCCCTTCAGGTTCTTCATGCTGTTACTGCTTTTAAAGGACAATGACCACGTACACATTTCCTGGCATCTGAATATTGGAGCTCAGCAAGTGAGACCTAAATGTTCAGGTCCCTCGGCTCCCCATGAGGCCAGTCTCTGAATGGTTACACACATAAAGAAAACACAAATTGGGCTCCACGTGGGTTGTTACCAAACATTTCTTGAGAATTTGGAAGCGGGGAATTTATAGTGCGTTTAAATATAATTGTATCTAATTTTAATATAATTGTATTTAATTTAAATATTAACACTAGTATTTAAATAACTCTCCCGCTGCCCACGGTTCCAAGCTCCACAGAAGCTCTTATATCCCTCCCCCTCTTTCTCTCTATTCTGCCTGTTGCCCCTATGCCACCAAACTAGTGCTCCTCTTGACTCCCCAGTACCCGCTTTGCTAAGCTCTTCCTACTTTCTCTATTCCCCACATTTCTTCTCCACGGGTAACTCCATGCTCTTTCTTATGAGGAACAACATAGCCACTCTTAGATGTTCCACATCTCCACTCCACCTTGTTTACCCATTAATTCTAACAAAGGCAAATACTTAAAAGAAATTCTTTTTTCTATTTTATTGAGGTATGATTGACATACAAAAAGCTGTACATATTTAATGTATCCATCTTGATGAGTTTGAAGATAAGTATACACCTGTGAAACTATCACCATAAACAATGCCATAAATGGAACCATCACCTCTAAGAGTTTCCTCCTTCCCTCTTTAAGAAATTCTTGCTACAAATGTGTGAATGTGACTTACCTAAGACTAGACCACCTCCGGCAACATGACATAGTTGTTTGCTCCTGAAAACACTTCTCTAGAGCAGATACAGTTGCAAACCAATAGATAACTTCACTGTTTGCTTCAGAACATTCCCACAGACCAAGTTATTAGTGAAAATAGATTGCTTGCACCTGGGCAAAACCTTGCTCCTTACCACAGTTTCCTTATTCGAGACCCTTGCTTTGCTTTGTCCACGAATCTAAACTACTATATATATATAATATAGTATATAACATATATATGTTATAAAGTTATTTTTATATATTATATATAAAAATAAACTTGATATTTCTATGTAACTTAAATATATATAAAAGTTCCCTTCCTTGAAAGACCCATCTTAAAGCACTTGAGCTCAGGCCGCAGAGCCCTATAAATATCTCTTCTGAGTTCTCCCTTCTGAGATGCTGCTAAGATTGTCAAGATTGTATTCTTTCTTTGGCAGAAAGTTCTAACAAATTTAGCTGTGCTTAATAAAAGGTGATATTTTGGAGAGGTCAAGATAGCAAATAAATATTTTCTACTTTATCTTATGTTCTTGGTAATTATGCGTATGTAAGGACTGCTTGTATTTATAACTTGCTTTTTCCAGAGAATCCTACTTTTAAATTAGAAGAAATACTTAGACCCAGCCCATGGAGTATCCTTATTTCTGGGATGTGTTTAACTTCTAATAGACACAAGTGGATAAGACAACAGCTGGCCGTAGGTTAAATTGAATTTCAATATGATAAATTTGCTTTGTCTCCCAGTTCTCACTGAACTGTTGGCACACCTACTTGTAACCTGTGCTCTCCTGCTGCCCAGGCATGGCACTCGGTCCAGTTGAATTGCATCCCAGGTACTCACCTATCATTTCCCACCTTCCTGTCTGCCACACATCCCACTACCACTATCACCCCATTAACAGTTTTATCGCTCCCTGGTAAATTCTTGTTCTTCTAACAGGCATGTAATCCTAGGAATCACAGCAGGAATTCCCATTTCTGATTTCTCAGAGCTCATGTTCAGAAGAACTGAGGACCCAGAGAGTCTGTTTATTAACAATATGTTAAGAATTTAGCTTTCTCCATTTTGGGGTGTAGGGTGTAGGGTGTAGGAAGGTGGGAAGAGAGGGCGTGAGGGTGAAGAGGAGGACAAGGAGGGAAGAGATAAAGAGGTCTAAGAAGGGTAGACGACACGGCACCTCTTGGCACATATCACTGAGATTCTCAGAAAATAGCACAAGTTAGCAAGTTACAGTTTGGAGTTATGACCTTCCAGTAGATCTTTCTTGTTTAATCTATTGTGAAAATTAATAAAGGGAAACCTCATTTAAAATGGAGTCAGGAGGCCAGAAGGGTTTGCTCCCATGCAGTACCATTCAAGGTTAATTACAGGAAAGGAAAGATAGTCAATTACAGACCCCAGCAGAAAGAAGTCAACAGGAAGGAATGTCAGTTATAGGAAGAAATGTACGCTGCATCCCAAACAGAAATGACTACCCCAGCAACTCAGCCAATGAGAAGCCATAACCACTCTGAACTCTTGCTTTTCTCCAATGGACTTTGGTTCAAAACAACTCCTCCCAATTTCCTTCTTTTTCTCTATAAACTAATGTTCTTCTTCTTTGTTGGATTTGCCTATGGTCTGCCGTAGCATGCATACCTTGAATTGCAATTCTTTGGCTGTTCCCAAAAAGACTCGTTTCACTGGTAAAATACCTGGCTGTTTTATTTTTAAGGTTGACACTATGAAACACAGAAAAGTTGCCTAAAGTTCTATAATTACAGGCAGAACCAAAAAGACAATTTACCTATGACCACTCAACATCTAAAGAAAGGAGTGAACTGGAAAAAAATTAGGTAGTCTGCTGGCCTTTAAGAGCTAGGTTTTAGTCCCAGGAAGAGGGAAGCTCATATTACTATTCTAGGGAGAATGGAGTGACACTAAAGCAAGCATTAGGCTTCAATACATTATATGATAAATAATTATTGAGTGACTACTGTATATCAGACACCAACAATGGAAGATGTTTCATCATTTTTTCCTCAAAGTTCATTAACAGGTGAACATAGTTAGGGATCATTATGTTTTTCAAGAAACTCACAATCTGTTTTTAACCACATGCCAATTTAAGTTGTGATGGTATGAAATTTGTGTACATGAGAAAGAATTTACATCTAACATACTCGTCCCACATTATCCTCCTCTGTGCCACTTAATTATAGAATGTCATAGAGCAATTATTGTGGGATCTAATAATGAACTTCATTGGTAATGAAATTTCTTAATGACTGATATGTTGCAGGCAATCTTGCTCATGATTTTGGAGGTTTATAAGCCTTGAAAATTACTTGGGCAATACCACTGACTTACTTTAGATAAATATATGCTTCTCTTCTTGCCTGTACTCACAGAATTTATACTCTATTTGCAAAATTGGACTATGGTATGAAATGCTCTATAATATGTTTTAATTATAGGAGAACAGACTGTTCATTCTTCTCAGTCATTTACTGACAGAATTGGTGTCATGTCAGCAGATGATGTGAGATTGATAAAATGTGCTTCAATTCTAAAATCCGAATTAATGTAAGAGAGACTACTAGATACCACCTATTTATTCTTACCCAGATCTTCCTCTGTAAGAGGAAGTAAAGCAATGAAGAAATTTGGGTAAAAACACAGATCAGAAGATATTAATTTGAGGACATATTGTGAAGGCTCTGTAGAAGAAAATGAGGGGAGTAGGTGCACAAGAGGGTGGAGAATACAAGAATCATGTAAATTGGGAAAGTTCTGTGTGTTAAAGGAAATAAGTGAAGAAGAGGGAGAGGAGGCCACTACCCAAGGGAAATAATGAGAATTTGCATGGAATACGGGGCTGGTCTGAGAAGTAAAGGGAGTCAGCAAAATCATCAGTGTGATCAAGGGCAGCTGGCCTTGCTGGACCAGAGGGTGAAGCCCACAGGAGCACAGGGCTCCCCATGGTGACGAAGCCTGAGCGAGTCCAGTGCAATGAGTTGAACTAAGCTATCAGCTATGTAGGCTTCAGTAGAAATGGTCAGCGTCAACACCAGCTTGAATTCCCATGCTCTACCAGCTTTTTCTTCCTTGAAAATGTCCCTTTCAGGGCCCAGCCTGGTGGCATAGTGGTTAAGTTCACATGCTCTGCTTCAGCAACCTGATTTGCTGATTCGGATCCCAGGCACAGACCTACACACTGCTCACCAAGCCATGCAGTGGAGGAATCCCACATTCAAAAAATAGAGGAAGATTGGCACAGATGTTAGCTCAAGGACAATCTTCCTCACCAAAAAAAAAAAAAAAAAAGAAAGAAAAGAAAATGTCCCTTTCCACTTCTGTGATCAGACATACCCCATACCATGGCTTGATTTCCCCCTAAAGAGTGCAGATGCAGCACCTGGAATTACTCCTTGAACTCCGCATGGATTTGATAGGAATGTGTGGAGTATGAACCTTGGAGAGGATGGAGGAGAAGAGATTTTGGTGTGATTTAGGGGAAAAAAGTCACTAAACTCCAAAGTTTTTAGGGCACTAAGTAATCTCCAGAATATCAATCCTTGCCCCAGCCTTAAGCCTTGAACTATTGCTGATTCGTATCCCTGGGGTGTTCATCGGTGATGGGTTCAGAATGAGGTGTCTCCTGATGGAATTAGGGAAGGAGTTACAGACACTGATGGGTCAGAGAGAGGCATAAAGGCCACAGCTGGGATACAACTCTGATCTCAATATGTTGAAGGTTAGGAATGGATTTAGGGTCAAGAATGTCTGGTAAAGTTCTGTACTTAGTATGAAGTAGTTTTTTAAAAGTGGTTTTATGCTTTGACCAGAAACCTTTGATTTGGCAAAGTGGCAAAATGTATCCTCTGTCTAAATATCTGTAACAAAGTCACACTTATGGAGCCAAACTTGTGGCAGTTTAAGAGGAATTAAAGAAGGGAAAAGACAGACCCATTAGAACAACTTAGATATGAAGTGATTGGGACTTGAATTGGAGATCCAGCAGCAGATGGTGGAATAACAGTATGTCTGAAAAGATCTTGGAGGATGTATGAGAGAAGTGGAAATCAGTTCTGGCAGCTCCCAAATGCTGGTCCAGGGCTCTGTTGGATCATTTCACAAGACATATTCCTGGGCTCTATACCAGAAATTCTGATGCAGTCAGTCTGAGGAGGGGCCTCGTTGGGGATTCTGATATATACTCAAATTTAGGAGCCATGTACTACCAGTTCAGAGGCCTCAACCTTGGCTTCACATTAGAACCCCCGGTTGAACCATAGGCAAACACTGCTGTTCAAACTCTACCCTATACCATTTAAACCAGAGTCTTTGGGAGGGGCTTGGGCACAGGTATTAAAAAAAAAAAATTCCCAGATCATTTTAATGTGCAACCAAGATTGAGAACCACTGTTCTAGACCATAATGTGCTTGTTATACTTCAGACTTGATGTTCTCACAGCCTAGACCAGTGGCAAGGACAAGCATCCCCAAAACAGAATCATCTGGCTAAGGATAACCTACCGTGAAATATTTGGCATTTATTACTATTATTTTTAGGAAGAACATAAAACAGATTGGGGGAAAAATGGTTGAATACCTAATTCAAAATATCAGGATGGTGATATCTAGTTTTGAATTTAGATGCTTACTCAGAATTTTAGTAATCATTCCCCCCACCCCGCCATGATAATATTATTTAAGGTAAGATGCAGAAAAATAATTTCCAGTAATCTTTTAATTCAGAGTCTTCGGGGCCATGAAGTGGATGATTTGGTGATTGGGGTGGGTGAGTGGGAGTGTGCCAACTCAAGATATATAATTATTCCTCTTCTTGACTTCGAGTAAATTTGAAAAAAAAAAATGACACAGGAATTAATTGAAGCTTACAGAACAATATCAAATAATTATCCCAAACAATTATCTGGTGTGCTGAGGTGGCACAGACCTTCCTCTACTCCTGTCCAGTCCCAAATCTAGAGCTTTCTCTTTCACTTCCCTGATTGGAGTTGTAGACACTCATCTCTCCAGGAAGACAGAGAATCTTAGCTTGCCTCAGGCCCAGTCCCTGCAGGCCAGAGCATTCTGGAACCCCAGGCCCACCTCCAACAGCAGGCCTAAGGCCCCTCCCTGGTATATGCATTGCTCACTGTTCATGGCTCACCAGTGAGCTGAAGGAGAAATGGAGAACCTACAGAAAGACTGAGAAAGAACCACAGGTGAGCCCATCCTTTGCCCTCCACTATCTCCAAACAAGTGTCTGTCCTTGTCTCAAGGCAATGACGGAGTTAGAGGCAGAGAGGAGAGGCTTGAAGTGTTCTTCAGCGTTGCTCCTTCCTCTTTACAGAACTGACAGCAGCATGAAAATAAGCATTTCCCTTCCCCCAACTGCACACAAGATATTCCACTGAATAAGAAGTGTCATTTCTGCACATTAATCTCCTTTAAGTTCAAGTGATGAGAAGACAATAAACCTAAACTCTCTTTAGCATTTTCCTGGAATCTTGAGAAGCTCTTGCAAATAGTGGAAACGTGTATAGAGAGTATATAATATAAGGTCTTAATGAAGCTTTATCCTATTAAAAATAAGATTTCTATAATGAGGGGAAGGCAATTTGAGAATAGAGGTCTAGGAAGGATAGCACCATTTAAAGTAGGACGTCGGCTCCGTATTAGGGAGCGTGCAGACCACAAGAAGATCACTATCTGCAGTCAGAGGTTTCGAACTACGTTCGAATGGTCTTTATTTTTAACAACTTTTTTTTTAGTTTGTGATCAATAGATTCTCCACTTCATTTAACTTGTAAGAGAGATAAGCCACAATGAAATGATCTGGATCTTAATTTTTCATGCTGAGGAACAGGGCATTTTGCTAATTCCATAATCATATCAACAAACAAACTAGTTTATTCAATTTGTTAGAAAATTTGGAATCGCACTTGAGCAGCTGGCTGTCTTTGCTTGCCAAGTTAATTGTAATGAATGATCTAATTTCTTAAGTAAATGGGTTTGAAAAAAATCTTGGATTAAATAGGTTTGTAACTAAGAAGCAGAATTATTAGGTTACCCCGTTACCAGTACATGAGAAATCCCATTTTGGGGCCCGGGGCTGTATTAACAAACATCACTTGATAATGTGACCTTCTTCGGTCATTGGTCAGCTCCCAAAATTAGCTGGATGAAGCAATTGGAGTATAACATAGCAGTTTGCATTTGAGGGCCAATGCTACATTTGATAGGTCAACATGGGACTGGATTTTTGGTTCCTATTTTTAAAGGATTGGAAGGTTAGGCATGTCCTGGTACTTTAGGTCCTGAATGCCTGGCTCATCTACTTGTGATCATATTCAGTTGTCTCCATGAATAAAGAAAGCCCAATGGCCTGTCTTTCTGGAACAGTCTGTGGTACTAAGACGTGGCCCTAGTATGTGCTACCTTCAGATCTCAACTTTTGAAGGACCTGGCCCACTTATAAGTAAAACAGAAAAAGATATCAAACGGGCTACTTTTAATAATGATGTTATGAACAAGACTATCTGATGTCAATAATGACCAGAGTCTAAGACCCTCCTTTTTGAGCCAAATTGACAAACAGTTTCAAATCCGCCTGCCCCACTGCCTTGCGCCGGCATGCGCTGCTCCCAGACAGTCTCTGCAGGCACGAGTCCTTCTACTGAGTTCCAGGTTTGGGGATATAAACCTTTCCCAGGCCTGCACCCCCTGTAGGCGGTCTGCAGTGTGCTTTCTGACTCATGGCCTCTCTGCCTTCCAGACAGCAGCAACTCCTTTCAGAATTCTCAGGGTGTATGAAAATGGAGGCTGAACATTTCTTTCCTGTTCTGGCCTATAACTAGTTCTTTGAGATGAGAATAAATCACTAACAATGAAACTATTCCATCAGGAGACTTATCTTCTAAAAACTGCTCTCTGGGGAAAGATGGCAGTGTTAATAGATGATCAGACAGATGATCAAATAAATGTCTTCCTCACAGCCACTGAAAATCCCCCAAAGAAGCAATAACAGAGCAGAAAATTATAACAGTGCTGAAGCTAACAAAGTTCTGAACAGCAGATGATAAATCACAGGGGATATTCCAGAGGAAGCACAATTTGAACTAAATGAAAGAGACTCCAGGAGTCAACCTGCAACTGAACTGCTTGGCACATTGCTGTGTGGTGGATGGCACATCGGGGTGATACTGAAGTCCTAGCTAATTCCTTGCAGTTTAGGGGGGCAAGGGCTATCTGCATGGATTGGTTTTGGCAAAGACAGGAAATTCCCTTAAGTTTTCTTCATGAAAGATTGCCAAGAGTGGCAGAGTTGGAGGGTAAATTTTTTCCCCAGTTTTATTGAGGTATAATTGAGAAATAAAATTGTAATATGTTTAAAGTGCAAAATGTGATGATTTGATATATATATATACATACACATGTTATAGGATTTGGAGGGTGAATTTGTCCACCAAACAGTGTTGGAAGTAAAAAGCGCTCCTCAGCCAAGAAAAGCCAATTTTTTTTCCCTCTTTTAAACCAAGGGAAGTTGGTTTAAAACCACCAGGGCTCCTTCCACCTTGAGGGATCGTGGGCAAAATGTACAAACTTCTCATTATAAGAGAAATAAACTGGGGATGTAATTTACAATGTGATGACTCTAGATAACACCGCTGTATAGTGTATTTGAAAGCTGCCAGGAGAATAGATCCTAAGAGTTCTCATCACTAGGAAAAAACCTTTTTTTCCCCCTTTCTTTATTTTGGTATCTATCTGAGATGACGGATGTTAACTAAACTTATTGTGGTAATCAATTCACAATATATGTAAGACACTAAGTCAGTATGCTGTATACCCTAATCTTACACAGCGCTGTAGGTCAGTTATATCTCAATAAAACTGGAAAAAATTTAAAAAATAAAAAATAAACCAAGGGAGCTGTCAGAAAGAAGCGCCCAAAGACACACGTGTGCGCGCACACACACACACATACACTAAAACTATAAAACCAGGGATTTAATAATATTTACACAATATGCAGGCACCCTACTAAGAGCTTCATATGCATTCACTCATTTAATTGTCCTCGCATCCTATGAGGGAAATTCTTGTGCTACCTCTATATTATAAATGGGGAATGGAGACATTAAGAAGTGAGATAACTTGTTCAAGGTCATAAAGTTACTAAGAGCTGGGGCCAGAATTCCAACCAGATTCAGGAATCTGTTCCCTTAACCACTGCACTATTCTTTGCACCACATGGCACTTTGAAGAGATCATTTAGAGAGTCTAACAAATCTGACCAAGAAAAGAGAGAAGATATAATACTAAAAATGGCAAGTTAGCTCATTCAAGCCTTAATATATTTATTGCGTGTCTACTATGTGCCATGCTGGGCACTTGGGGTTTCAGTAGTAGAGACAAGGGACAAATTCCCCTCCCTCATGAGTCTTACATTCTAGTTGGAGAAGCAGAAAATAAGCAAATGAACAAACATATATTTCAGGTAAATTTGTGCCTTAAATAAAGCAGAGCAAGGGGGTTGGAGGGGAGGCTATTTTATTTTTTTAATAACTGAAAATGTGCATTTTGTTTATTGAAATATAGTTGACATATAACATATTGAGCATTTCTGTTTTTATATTTGATTTTTTAGAAATCATCTTTTTATTTTGCCTTTTGTTGAGGTCACATTGAGTTATAACATTACATAAATTTCAAGTGTCCATCATTATATTTCAATTTCTGTGTAGACTATATCATGTTCACCACCCAAAAACTAATTACACTCCATCACCACACACGTGTACCCTGTCACCTCTTTCACCCTCCTCACTCCCCGCTTCCCCTCTGGTAACCACCAATCCAGTCTCTGTCTCTGTGTGTTTGGCTCTTCCAAATTGGATTCTCAGCTATGGGTCTCTGAGGAGACGAAAAATGCAGCTATGGGGAGAGCCAAGCAAAAATCTTGGGAAGTGTGTTCCAGACAATAGGAATAGGAATGCTGAGGTGGGCATAACCTTGGTGTTTTCAAAAAATGACAAGAAATACAGTGAGGCTGAAGCAAAGAGGCAAGAGCAGTAACCTCAGAAAATGACTTCAGAGGGGTAGCTTTGTCTATACTACTCCAAAAAAATATTCTAAGTCTGACCTCAGCGCGCACCCTATTACAGGAATATAGCCACTCTTGTAAACAACCCAAGCTAATTGCTCTGGGGCACTAGGAAACATCTGAAAATACACATATGAGTGATTATGGATATTATAGTTCCTGTGTGCTGTGCCTGAAATGCATTTTTAAACATTAACATGATTCTAAGATGCATTTATTTGGACTCAAATATCAGTTGATGATGCTCTAACTGGTCCTTTGTAAGTGAGTTCAGAAAGCATATTCCAACAGCCACCATGCTGGTGTAATAGTTTAATTTTCCAGAAGGACCCCAAAGTCCTATTTAGCACCTCTGTACTTAATTATCGTACTAATAACCATACATAACTGGGATGACAGCATTATTTCCGTGAGGAAATTAATTCTGGGTTCAACTCAGTGGGGTCAACTCATATCTCCTCACTCTCCAGTTCCCATACAGCCCACTCTGGTTCTGCTGCTTTATGGGGTCTCAGCAGTACTAGCAGCGAGCTTTCTAGGGTTCTTGTGGCATTGGAGGGAGCCCTGGGCAGTTAAAGAGGGTTCTGGTGATCCAAGCGGTAGTAGGGAGTCACACACAAGTCCCCAGAAGCATCAGGCGGGGACAGAGATCCCACTTGTCCTCAGCAGTGGAAGGAAATGGAAAGTAAAAGTGATGAGAAGACAAGCAGCCAAGAGACTAGAATCTCCAGCGATTCCAGCAGAGGGGAGACATTCAGTCTGCAGCGCTGTGTTGCCGACGCCAGGGGGCACCATTGTCACTGGAGGGGTTCTTCTCCCGCAGAATTCACTGTCCTCAGAATTGTATGATGTGGGGGCCCTATTTTCAAGGGGAAATCCAATGAGGTGAACTCCTGAAAGAGACATCTATGTCCAGGTAAGAGATGTTTATATGTCAGGCATTTGTAAGTTGGAAACTGCCTTACAGACTTTTACTTATGTATTACAAAGGTCTCCATATGTTAAAAAATAAATATTTAATAAACCTGGAGATAGAGTAGGATTATTTGGCTTTGTGGGGTCTTTTTCCTTCCTCTCCCCAAAGTCCCCCAGTACGTAGTTGTATATCCCTGTTGTAGGTCCTTCTACTCTGCTATGTGGGATGCTGTCTCAGCGTGGCTTGATGTGTGGTGCTAGGTCGGTGCCCAGGATCCAAACGGTGAAACCCAGGGCTGCTGAAGCAGAGTGCACGAACTTAACCTCTCAGCCACAGGGGCCAGCCCCTGTGTTTTTTTCATAGACCAATTTGCGTTAGCTTAAGTGATAGTTTCTCTCCAGAAGTGCATTTTGGACGCATCTTTCTGGTTGCTTTGTAGATGAATGCAAAGAAAGGTACTGCTGGAGACAGGAAGAATAATTAGTAAGTGATGAAACAGTCTAGGTAAGAGATGTTCAGGCTAAATCTAGGACAGGAGAATTTGACAATGCTTAGGTAGTAAAACTGGACAGACTTGAGAAATTTGATATGAAGGCAGGGAGGGAGAATAGCATAGGATGCTGCCTGGCTCCTGGTTGACTAAGCAGGTGATAGTGAACACTGATGAACAAGCAGTTTTGGGGGAACGATGGTGAATTCTCTTTTAGACATGTTGAGTTTGATGCACCCAGGGAATATCCATATGGAAAGATCCAGCAAGCCTGGAGATCAGTGGGGAGTCCAGAGTTGGAGAGAGTGATCCAGGTGGGCATACTGGTGACAAGCCAGGAGAATGCAAGGAACTGGCGTTAAGAGTTTATAGAGGACACAATGTCTAGGAGAGAACCTTGAGGATCAGCAGCATTTAATGGTCAGATAGAGAAGTAGTGTTAAGAGGTTATGTTCTGGAAAATTGAAGTCTGTGTCTTTTACTGGATTTACAAAGCACCTAAATCTATTTGCTCCTGGCTACTTAATACCGTTCAAGGATGATTGTTAAGAGCACTCACAATGCACATGAAATAGGTTGCTTCTTCCTCCTTTAAACCCTTATAGAAATATGTCTTTATGCAATAATTTGCAAAGAATATAACATCAGTTAAAACAGGATTAAATAAACAGACTTTCGTGACCTTTTACAGGAGACTTTTAAAAGTTATGAATATTGGCATTGACTTAAAAGATTTTGTTATGAAACAATAAACTATTTCTGACAATTTCAAATTGTTTTAGTTAACCCTGTTAATATTGATAAACTTTTCATGTTTTTGAAATTGTCAATGAGTATGTCATCATTCTCTGATCAGAAAACACATCTTAGTTTTTTAATAAAAAAGTAGTTGGAAGCAAAAATGAAAAATATTCACAATGACTGTGTGATGGTTGAATATGTGTTTGTTGTATTGTTAAATTATAATATCTATTTAAATTTCAAAAAATTAAAGTTAAAAAATTGTTTATTTTCCATATTATTCAGCTGCAGCCAGCAGTGAGAAAATGTGATTACAAAGTCCTTTCTGTACATTTCGAATGTGCCAGGATTTAAAATCCATCACCACAATTTATTATGTAATTCATTTATATGTCAAAGACTATATTCATAAATACAAATAAAAAATCATTCTATAATTTTATTTTCTAGTTTTATATTTTTGACCAAAATTCAGTAATAAAGAACTATCAGTATTTCATTAGTGACTGAAGACCAATTCTGTTTTAACATGTGTGATTCTGTTTCTGAGAGATCTCAGTAGAGCTGTGGTTCATTCAAGTTCTGATTCTCCCCACAGGCACAGCCGTCGACTGCCAACATCACAGGAACCAGCTGAAAGGAAGGCATGTAGTCAGAGGAAAACCATCCTGTGAGTGGCCATTTCAGGCCTGTGCCCCTAGACTATTTGGAAGGGGGCTGATGAGGGGACCACAGGAACGGTCACGGCAAGTTCTCAGAGCAGCCTCTAGAGGGCAGAGAAATCACAAGCCTGTGAGCAACTGTGCGCCAACAGCTACCCGGGATTCTGCAGCCTTTCCTTAAAAATGTTATGTGCTGTGCCCTTTCATTTCATCTCAAAGTGACTTGTTTTCATGATACATGGTACCAAATTTCAAAGTTCTTTATATATCTTTATATATATCTCTATATATTCTTTATATATCCTTCCAGAGACAGTGTGTGTGTGTGTGTGTGTGTGTAGTGTGTGTGTGTATTACCCTGCCTCCTCTCTCCTTTTATACAAATGGTAGCATCCATACCCCCCTTCTTTTTTTTTTATTGTGGTAACATTGGTTTATTCCATACATCCTATTCTGTATCTTGCTTCTTTCACTTAATATTATCTTAGATAAAATTCAGTGTAAGAATAGAGGGAGCCTTCTATTTTCTTCTTGTTTATGGCTGCAATTATTCTAAATATGAGTGTGCCATAAGTTTTCAACTGATATTTCAGTAAAGGGCATTTCGTTGTATCTGCAGTACTACAGAATCTTATGCATGCATAATTTCACTTACGCATTGAGTACAACTGTAGGTTAAAAACAGGGAATTGCCTCCTGAAGCTGTGGGGAGCTGGCACATCTGAAATCCCTAAGGCAGGCTGGCAGGCTGGCAACTCAGGCAAGAGTCGATGTTGCAGTCTCGGGTCTGAAATTTGTAGAGCAGGCTGGTAGGTTATGAACTCAGGAAGGATTTTGTTTTTTAATTTCTGTGGCTAATTCATTCATGCATTCACTTTTAATTCAGTCAAAAAGTATTCAATATGTTCCAGGCTCTATGCTAAGCACAGGGTACATAATGTGAGTAAACATTTGGGTGTTTTGGACTCAGGTCCCATTCTTAAGGTGCTTTCACAGACTTTTGATAAATCTGTCACATTTATGTCAGTTGTTCTATTTTCCCTGCCTGAACCAAGGAGACACTTACTTCCTCTCTCCTCATCCTCCCTTATTGACCCCAAATTATTTCCCACTGCCCTGCTCATGCCTGCAATACTGTTTTGACTGGCTTAGACATGTGACACTCCCCAACCCCGCAGCTTTCATAGACAGGCAGAGCTGCTGGTTGCTCAGGCGCTCTGCATTCAAGAACACAGTCTCCAAGAAACGAGCCCTGGTTGCTGTAAGCCCCATCCCCCTTCTCTGAATCTATCTGATCCCCAGGGGTCGAGCCCCACAGACTTCTGCCAGTGATCCCTGTGAAGCAAGACCCAAGGGGGCCTCCCGGGAAGTATCCCATGATGCTGGGGAAGCTGGATGTCCACCTTAGGCTCTTGCGCTCTTTTTCCCACTGGAGAAACCATAGACAGAGGGAGTTCCTCTCAGTGTGGTGCTGTGCTGGCCTAGCGGAGGGGCAATGCGGTCAAAGTGAAAATGCCCCTCTTATCCTTCTGACGCGGTGCTACTTGGTCTCTGTGCTCCACGGTGGTGGTTTAGCTCACCCCCTGGGTTTTGGGCTTGTCATAATGGTGTCTCAACTATGGATAGTTGCTAGCTTGTCTTCTTGTGAGGGAGACTGAAGTCAGGAATGGGCTATGTTGCCATCTTGATGACATCATTCTCCAGGAAGGATTTCTATAGTATAGTCTTGAAGCAGAATTCCTTTTACTTAGGGAAACCTCAGTTTTTGTTCTTAAGGTCTTCAACTGGTTGGATGAGCTCCCCCCACATCATCAAGCATAATTTCCTTTACTTAAAGTCAACTGACTGTAGATGTTAACCACAGCTACAAAATACCTTCACTGCAACATCTAGACTAGTGTTTGACTAGACAAGGGGCACCATAGCCTAGCTAAATTGACACATAAAATTTAACTGTTGTATCAAGTTACTCTCCCCAGAGGCTGTACTGATTCACTCTCTTACCTAGAATGTTTGAGAGTATCAAGCCCAAGGTAGCATTAGAGGATATTCATCAAAGCATTTTGAAAGAGGCTCTGGTTTGCTTCTGTAAACCGCCTTGTACTATTATGCTAGTAAATAGGAATACTTCCACTTTAGTTCTCTCTTAGGATGTGCAAGAGACTGTACTTAATTTTTCTGGTGAAGATGGGAAAAATGATATTAAACTGGATTTTTCTGGTCTCCTTTAAATTTTAAATTGCCTCTGTAAACAATGTCTTTTCCAAAGAAATCTCTCTCCCCCTCAGGACACTGCTTCCTCTGCAGGCTTCTCAAGGAGAGTGCTATCTTCTTTGCTTCTTCCAGATCATTATACCTCCTCCCTAAAACGCCCACTCTTGAATCTCATGTCCCCAGACTTTTCAACCACTTATTTTCATTATTGGTGTTCACTACCAACCCCCAGATCACAGTCCCTCATTTCTCTGTTTTTTAGTTCCTGGAACACTGTTAGTCCCTTCAACTCTATTTCTGTCCTAATGATTGGCTATATTAATAGCTACATAGGTGAAGCTTTCACATTCTGTTCTGGTTGAACTGGATTTTTAAGGATGAGTAAGGATCTAGGCAAACAAGGTGGGAAAGGGCATTTTGCTAGATATAGGAACTTCTATAAAAGCAAGAATGTGAGATTAAGGTTTTGTGCATAGGGAACTACAGAGTGAGGTTCAAGTTAAGTAGGGGCAAGACCACAGCCAACCATAATTATCATAATTTAGCTAGACTCTACTGAGTAGATGATGAGAGTCACACAAAATTGAAATGTAGGCGTAACAGGCTAAAATTTGTGTTTATAAAGATACCTCTGATTGTAATGTAGAAGATGGATTGGAGAGAATTGTTGCCAAGGATTCTACCAGGCTAAAACAGTTTATCTCTTGGTGGCATATTATTTCTCAGACTGTATATTTATTCATTGTGCCACATCCTGGATTTGAGAGGCCAAGATAAATATTTCCTGACTGGCATTGTCACCCACGTCACTGGACTCGAGTTATGCTCAGTGGTTAAACATCTCCAGGGTACCCAAAAGAAGTTAGATGGTTGGGGTATAGTTGCCCTGTGAGTCCTCTCCTTTAAACTGAGTAGGACGAGGAGAGGTTTCACTTTAATTTCTCTGAAGATGGATAGGGGTAGAAAAATACAATGTAGGGGATAAGTGCGTAGTTTTGGAGCCAGAAAACCTGGGTTTGAGCCTGAGGTCTGTTTCCTATTGGTTGTGTGATTGAGCCAGTTAGTCTCCCATATGCTTTTCTCCTCCAATAAAATGTAAAAATGGGAATAAAAATAATACTTTTGCCACAAGGTTATCATCCAAAGTACACTTGGAGCAGTGCCTAGCATATACTAAATCTTAATAAATGTTGGCTATTGTTACAGCTGTTTATATTACTTTGTAGCAAGGCTAACTCTTTGGGGAGAATCTTTTGTTTAGTGTTTCGAACTCCCACATGTAAAGCATGAGTGAAGAAATTAGTTTAGTAGGTTGCTACAAGAATGAAATAAAGAAGAGGTAGAATATAAAGTTGCAATAAAATAATAAACCACATTTATATTAGCTTTGTTGCTTTTTAACTTTATCATATGGAATAAAGATATTACCTGATAAAATGTTTCACTTATATGGTATGTTTGTATGTGTGTATGTGTACTGGATCATCATGTAAAATGCATTTTTAGTCTAGGTCACAATAAGAAAAATTTTAAAACACTGTTTCAAAAGAAGCAGTGAGGCTAAACACCCTGAGGCACTATCAAAACATGAGACTCCCAAAAGTTGCAACTTGTTCCATCTTAGGAGGAAGAGGAAAATTCCTGACCCCTAAGCCTCTGCCGTTCCTGTAGGACTTTCCAGGGATCCATGGTTGATGAGCAGAATGTAAAGGGGAGACCTTTTACTTACTTTACTGTCTGCCCTCTGGGCATGCCCGAAGTCCCAACACTTGACTGAGGTCCTAATGATACCATTAAACAAAACAAAGCAAAAACAAAAGAAAAAAGCCCTATATTAGAACTCCTTCAATCTAGCCAACATTTGGGAGGGTGTACAAATAGATGGGAAGTAGCTGCTGTGAAGGGGCACCAGGATCCCTAGTATGTCATTTCCACCATGCCTATCTATTAAGACCATTACCATGTGGTTGCATGGGGCAGGTAGAAATTCTGTAAATAGCAGATGAGTTTCCCTCAAAAATCCTCCTGTGGGTCAAAAATGCATGGAGGAGGCTAAGGAGAAAATTTTCATTCTTCCCTCCGTCACTTTGACCCTTTCTGCTACTGCATGCCCCCATTTTTTTTTTTTTTTTTAACTTGGCCATGTAAAGACAGAAAAAAAGATATGGGGGAAGAGTATAAAAAAAAAGAATTTAAATAAATGTCTAATAGATAATATGGAAATAAATGAAATTTAAAAATAGATTTAAAAAGACCTGAAAGCCTAATACACAAAAAACAAAAAGGTGGAACTAGAAAGATAAGTTTTAAGATGAAAGTACAACCTATGAGATCCTAAACATAAAACAGTAAGGCAACCAAAGTTACGAATTAATAGGACAAAAAGGAAAGAAATTCAGGGCAAGAATTTTGGGTGGTGAGATTTTATGATTCTTTTTCTTTGTTAAAGCTTTTTCTAGAGTTGTGTTATTATTTTCAAATTGTTTAAAAACAAAAGCCTTAATTGTGTCTGTGTATGTGTGTGTGTGTGCGTGTATAAAACAACAGATAGACATGGGGGATAAGTGCTCCCCCATGGCTAAAATTTCTGGCTAAAATCAGAGTTGCTCCTTCCAACAAAGCCCAGACACAAGTGGGTGGCTCACTCTGGTTCAGTTCCTGAGGAAACCCTGAAAAGGGGCAACACATTTACATACAAACGCTCAGACATGCAAGCAAATGTAGGCTTCTCGAATATTCCATCACTGACCTAATCCTAGTTGTGAGGACTCTATGCCATGGGTAGTGAAGGAGGGCAGAGGGACACATATCTGCCAATTCACATTATTTCAGTCCTTTTCAATTCACATAGTCTCTTTCAAGTAAATACTCCATCATGAAATTTCTTCCTTCTCCCCTTTCACTTCTCCAAGATGGTGTCTGCATTCATTTGAGCTTGGGGGAGGCTGCAAGGGGCCACGAGGAATTGAGGGATTTCATATTCACATAGTAGGGGAACAGTCCTTCTGAGCCCTCCCTGGTTCCTGCTCTGAGGTTTGGCATCCTCTGAAGTGTTACTGACTGGTCATCCTGGGGGTGTTGGATATTGTGATGGCACTCATACCCAAAGTCCCACCATTTGCCCACAGTTTTGAAATCCTTGACATCTCCTCATCCCAGGCCTTAGGGAGTCCACTGGTCATCTCAGCACCTCTTTGCTCCTTCTCAGGGCACACATCACTGTCTGGATCCCCTACACACTCCGCTCAGGCCCGGGGGACCAGGGGAGGCATTTCACCTACCTGTTTTCTTCTAGCACATACAACATGACCTGTCCTTGGAGGCTCTCAGCTCCCCCACTTTATAAATGGTGAAGGAAGCAACTAATTCCAAGGTTCCCTCGTAGCTGTTTAGATTTCTTCCTCTCTGGGATTTGGTCTGGAGCAGGTTGCCAGAACAGGTATATCTTCTTGCTCCTCCTTTCTCTTCTCTCCTTCTCACCTTCTCTGGGAATGAGAAGAGTAGGCTTTACCCTTCACGAGTGGCAGGGATCTCCCTTATAGAGAGCCTTGCTTCTTCTAGTCCCTGGATTGATGGGGAAGTCAGCAAAGTTTGAATCTTGAAATGCTAATTGGAACTTAGGGAATTTAGAAAATCATTTCTCTCCCAATAAAACTTATGTTAGTAAATTTTTGCTAGGGATTCAAAAGAAGACACATCTAGATCTTTCTTCTGGGAAGGAGATGGTTATGAGGGTCCACAAGGAGGTTTGTGAGATAGAGATGGCTTCCCAATAGGCAGTGCCTTTCCTGGCAGCAGCCCCTTCCCTCAGGAATGGAGAGGAGGCAGAGTGCAATGTCACATTCACCCTCTGGCCTTTCACACTCCATCTCAGAGTTTCGCCTCTAGCTGTCTTTTCTGACTTGGAAGCTGTGGCCGGCTCTTGGTGACTTTGCAAGGCTGACTCAACAAGCACCATCCTTCCAGCTATGCGGAGAATATGGTGTTAGATACAGTAGGATGCTGGTTCCTATGGGATTTATGGAGATTCTGAATGTGAGGCAACTTCTGAAGTGTTTGAAATAGCCCCTTGAAATTTCTGGTATGGGCTAATCATAAGGAGTCTACACAGCAGGTAGACTTATAAACAGGTCTTATCTTATTTCCATTTAGACCAGGGTTTCTCAGCCTCAGCACGATTAGCATTGTAGGTTGGATGATTCTTTGCTGCGGGGCTGTCCCGTGCATTGTAAGATGTTGAGCAGCATCTCTGGCCTCTACCCACCATATGCTAACCTTACTTCCTCCCAGTTATGACAACCAACAATGTCTCTAGACATTGTCGAATGTGTCCTGGGAGGCAAATCACCCCTGCTGAGAAACACTAGTTTAGACCTTGGTCTTATTTTGATGTTGTTGCAATGCTTTAATTGTGTGCTTTTGAAAAATATGGAAATATCTTATTTTTGAGATAGTAAAAATCATAAAATATTTGCCCAGAAGAACCAGTTTTAGCATTTTGGTAGTTTTCTTCCAATACATTAACTTTCTTTTCCTGTCTATACTCATATAAATATTTAAATGACTTTTCATTACAAAAATGGTATTTGCCATTCTGTTCTGGATTTTGCTTTTATATTTAATAATATATTGTAGGCATCCTTCCATGTCAGTAAACACAGATCTACATCATCATTTTATTTTATTTTTATTTATTTTATTTTATTTTTTTGAGGAAGATCACCCCTGAGCTAACATAGGCCAATCCTCCTCTTTTTGCTGAGGAAGACTGGCCCTGAGCTAACATCCGTGCCCATCTTCCTCTACTTTATATGTAGGATGCCTGCCACAGCATGGTTTGAAGAGCGGTGCCATGTCTACACTGGGGATCCGAACCAGCGGACCCCAAGCCACCAAAGCAGAACGTGCGAACTTAACCGCTGTGCCACCTGGCGGGACCTACATCATCATTTTAAATGCATAGTATTTTTCACTGTATGGATGTCAATTTTATCAATTACCCTTTGATATATGTGTTTACAATTCTTTGCTGTTACAATCAGTGTTTTTTTTGTTTTTTTTTTTTAATGCACCTTCCTGCGCTTACTCTATTATTTCCTTAGGAAAATTTAAGATGTATAATTACTAGGACAAACAGTATGCACATTTTTATAAATTTATACCAATTGGGCATGAATGTCTTTTTCCCCACACTCTCTCCTAACTAGGTACTCACATTCCTTTTAATCTTTGCCATTCTAGTTATGCTGTTTCATTGTTTTGATTTGCATTTGTTTATTAGCAAAGCTGGACATCTTTTTTTTTTTTTTTAAAGATTTTATTTTTTCCTTTTTCTCCTCAAAGCCCCCTGGTACATAGTTGTATATTCTTCGTTGTGGGTCCGTCTAGTTGTGGCATGTGGGACGCTGCCTCAGCGTGGTTTGATGAGCAGTGCCACGTCCGCGCCCAGGATTCGAACCAACGAAACACTGGGCCGCCTGCAGCGGAGCGCGGGAACTTCACCACTCGGCCACGGGGCCAGCCCCAAGGACATCTTTTGATGTATTCATTGACCATTTGAGTTTCTTATTTTAGCTTGTCTGTTCATATCCTTTAACATTTTTATGGAGGTGTTATATTCTTCGTATTAACTTGTAAAATACATGTGTGTCTCAAGATTATCAACTTTTGTTTATCACGTTCTAAATGTTTCCCAGAATGTTTCCCAGAATTTCATTTTATTTATGTTTCTCTCATAAACAAATATTTAATTTTTAATATAATCAGATTCATCAATAGTTCCTTATTGTTTTTACTTTTTTGGGTCATGTTTAGGAAAACCTTTCCCATCCCAAGATTATAAAATATTCACCTATATTTTCTTCTATTTCCATTTTAGTGTGTTTTACAATTTTTTTATTATCCTTTAAATTTATTCTTCATTTCTGTAAATTTTGCCTTCTGCTTGTTTTTAGGTTCTTTCAGCTTGCCAATTTATTTATTTTACACCTCTTTTCTGAGTTTTTGAGTTTCTGCTTTGCAGTATTTCTCCATAAAGGCAACTTCTTTTAAGTTTAAAAGATTCATATTAAGTGCTCGAATTTCAACTGCTTGATATCTATAGTTTTCTGACGAGTGTGCTTCCCCTATTATTAAGTTTTGCTGGTGTTTTCACAATTTTTTTTTCTTGCATTAGCTTTGCACGATGCTCTGCCAGCTTTTTATTTTACGAGTCATCATTTAATGATTTGAGTCTTCTTGGAAAAAAGGTTCCCGGGGGCAGAGGTTGGGCAGACAGGCCAGGTTGGCGGAAGGCTTTCTCTTTTGCGTCCTGACGGAGAGCTGACTCCCCGTGAAGGGGGCTTGCAGCCCAGGTTGCTGAGCAGTGTCACCCCCTTTCCTTCTTTGAACCCAACTTGGTTCAGGAAGACTCTGGCTGCCCCATCACCCCACCCTCCCTTCCTCTCAACCCATTTCCTCCACTTGTTGTAAACAAGAGACACTGCTTTTGCCTTTAAGATGAGCTCCCATTTTCAAGAAATGCATTTCTGCCGAGCTCTTTAGCATTCTCTAGACTTCTTTCCACCAACACCCGCATGGCTTCTGGCCAGTCTCTGCCGATTTTGTCAGTTCTTATAAAAGTTTTAGAGTTCACATAGTATATCTGCCTCCAAGTTTTGCTGAAAATGGAATTTGTGGAATTTTATTCATTCCCACTTTTGCTTTTATGTGACTTCCATAAAGCGAACAGGGAAAAATCCTAACTTAGGTAGCCATGTTTATCCTGGAAGTCCTATTATTTTTAAACATGATTTTTGTTACTGGCAATTTTTAAAAAATAAACTGTTATTCAGTCTAATAGTTGTTAGTAGTACTTCTAGATTTGTGGGGAAGCAGTCTGTCATTTAAAAATACAGATAATTTTTGTCACTCCCTCTTCAATATTTATAGCACTCTTTTTCTTTTTTATGAGGAAGATTAGCCTTGAGCTAACTGCTGCCAATCCTCCTCTTTTTGCTGAGGAAGACGGGCCCTGAGCTAACAACCATGCCCATCTTCCTCTACTTTATATGTGGGATGCCTACCACAGCATGGCGTGCCAAGCGGTGCCACGTCTGCACCCGGGATCCAAACCGGCGAACTCTGGGCCGCTGAAGCGGAACGTGCGCACTGCACCACTGGGCCGGCCCCCAACACTTAATTCTTTTTCTTGTTGTGTTGTTTGGCTAAAACATTTTGGAAAAAAGTATTATTGGTGATAATTTCCTTCTTTTTCTTGTTCCTCACTATAAAAGAATGCCTTGTGATTTCGCCATTAAATGAATCATTGCATATTAGACGCATTGTTAGTTTCAGGTTTGGCCTTACTCTCCAATCAGGGATGGCAACTATCTGGCCTGTGTTCCAGCTCTCTCTCCTCAAAACCAATGACAAAGGCTCTTGTCATGGCACTTTTTCCCGCTGAACCTGAAGGGACTTTAGATCTGAGACAAAATCCGCTTGCCATTCTTGTTCTCAACAATAAAGCATTTGTATTTCAATTGAAGTAGGTCACTGACTGAGACCAGATTCAAGCTTCTAGAAGAAATAACGGTTGGAGAGAAAATTATTAGTTAATTTTCAATGCATCTTTTCTCCTTCATCAGCACAGAGGTGGCATCCATGACAGTAGACAAGATCACCCAGGGCAGTGATTTTTATAAAAAAAGAAATAAATAAGTGTTAAGGCATGAGAGACAATAAGTAAGCCTGAGTTGTGCCAACATAAAGGCCAGCATTTACCTCCAGCAGATATTGGGGCCTCTATTCCCAGAGGTTTCTGAGAGCCCTCCCTGCTTTTCCTCCTGCCTCTGTTCCTGATGTCCTACCTCACATGGCAGGCTATAGCCTCTGTGGTCCTGGGGGTCTGACCTCTTGCTTGCCTGTGCACATGCTCTTTGTTACCTAGCAACTTTGACTGCCCAGCCTAAGACCAGCTGATGACCAGTGATCAGCATCATTTTTATTCTTGTTACAATACCAGAATGAATCCAGTGAGAAATTTTCCACACAAGAGAGAGCACACTTGCTATTTTCTTTCAACTCCAGTTTATGCTGATCTAGGGGTAGGAACACAAATTTTTGTTAAGTGTTTTATTTGGGTAAGTGTACATTTGCTACTGTAATATGGATCTGGCAATGAATCTGGAAATAACTTCTGAGGCCATCCCCTCTCTAATCCTTTTATTTCCACATAAGATTCCTATGTCAAATCAACCAAAACATAAGCTCATGAACTCTATTTTTACTAACTCTGATATCTTATTAATGGCAAGGGCATGATGTTTTAAACCTTAGTCAAAAGAATTCCTTGAGAAAATAATTTTCAGGTTGTTTTCCCTGATCAAATACAGAAAATAATGCTTTAGGCTTCTTCTTATGCCTCAGATTATTGGTATGCTTAAAAATTCTCAATCTTCTAATGACATAAAGAGATGGAAAGAGATTCCATGCACGTAGACTAGAAGAATAAACATAGTTAAAATGTCCATACTACCCAAAGCAACCTACAGATTCAATAAAATCCCAATCAGGATCCCAATGACATTCTTCATGGAAACAGAGCAAAGAACTCTAAAATTCATATGGGGCAACCAAAGACCCCAAATTGCTAAAGCAATACTGAGAAAAAAGAACAAAGCTGGAGGCATCACAATCCCTGACTTCAAAATGTACTACAAAGCCATAGTGATCAAAACAGCATGGTACTGCTACAAAAACAGACACACAGATCAATGGAACAGAACTGAAAGCCCAGAAATAAAACAGCACATATATGGACAGTTAATCTTCGACAAAGGTGCCCAGAACATATACTGGAGAAAAGACAGTCTCTTCCATAAATGGTGTTGGGAAAACAGGACAGCCACATGCAAAGGAATGAAAGTAGACCATTATCTCACGTGATACACAAAAATAAACTCAAAGTGGATCAAAGACTTGAAAATAAGTCCTGAAACCATAAAACTCCTGGAAGATAATATAGGTAGTATACTCTTTGACATGGAACTTAAAATGATCTTTTCAAATACTGTGTCTTCTCTGACAAGGGAAACAAAAGAAAAAATAAACAAGTGGGACTTCATTAGACTAAAGAGTTTCTGCAAGGCAAACGAAACTAGGATCAAAACAAAAAGACAACCCACCAATTGGGAGAAAATTTTTGCAAATCATATATCCAGTAAGAGGTTAATCTCCATAATATATAAGGAACTCACACAACTGAACAACAAAAAACAAACAGCCTGATCAAAAAATGGGCAGAGGATATGAACAGACATTTTTCCAAAGAAGATATACAGATGGCCAATAAACACATGAAAAGATGTTCAACATCACTAATCATCAGGGAAATGCAAATCAAAACTACACTAAGATTCATGCCTGTTAAAATGGCTATAACCACTAAGACTAAAAATAACAAATGTTGGAGAGGGTGTGGAGAGAAGGGAACCCTCATCCACTGCTGGTGGGAATGCAAACTGGTGCAGCCACTACAGAAAACAGCATGGAGATTCCTCAAAAAACTAAAAATAGAACTACCATATGACCCAGCTATCCCACTACTGGGTATTTACCCAAACAACTTGAAATCAACAATCCAAAGTAACATATGTACCCCTATGTTCATTGCAGCACTATTCACAATAGCCAAGACATGGACACAATCCAAGTGTCCCTTGACTAATGATTGGATAAAGAAGACGTGGTATACATATATACGATGGAATACTCCTCAGCCAGAAAAAAAGACAAAATCATCCCATTTGCAACAACATGGAGGGACCTGGAGGGAAGTATGCTAAGCGAAATAAGCCAGACTGAGAAAGACAAACACCAGATGATTTCACTCATATGTGGAATATAAACAAGCACATGGACAAAGAAAACAGCTCAGGAGTTACCAGGGAAAGGGGGATGGGGGGTGAGCACAACGGACAAAGAAAACAGCTCAGGAGTTACCAGGGAAAGGGGGATGGGGGGTGAGCACAGGGGGTGAAGGGGAGCACCTACGTGGTGACAGACAAGAAATAATGTATAAGTGAAATTTCACAATGATGTAAACTTTTATGAACTGAAATAAAAAAATAATTCTCAATCTTATTACCATGAAAGTGTGAAAAAGAAAGCTGACTGCAAATCTAAGTATTTGGTGCATTTTGCCATGCAATATAATAAGTAATATTATACATTATTTAGGAGCACTGTTCAAGTATTTTGGAGGTTAATAGAGAAAGTCATTTCCAAAATGATTCTATATCTGAGCTTTTCTAAGAAGAGTCAAATGTCTATAATAATAATTCATTCACTCTGCTATGGCCTAAAAAGAATGAGTTGTTTAGTTATTAAGAATATTGACTTACAAATGGCATTCCCATGCTCCCATCCCATGCATTGTATGTTGACTGAGCATGATATCAAGGCCTAAGAGTCTGTAGGGGGTACCCTTCAATCAAGTGTTGGTTTCAGGAATATTATAAGATTCAGTCTATTAATAGCTCATAGAAAAGATTAAACATGAGACAGGTACTAAAATGGACAGATAGTGCTACGACTTCTCCAATTCTTTGGAAATTCACTTTACGAGTTGTACTTCTTAGAATTGAATGAATTCTCTTTTGGTAGCACACTAATGTTCTCTGTAATTGCAGATGTGTGATGACTTGGGGGTACCTTCAAGGAATCACTCTCAGCAGCAAAGAGCTTAAGGAGAGGTGTTTCAGAGGTGGCTCAGCTTCTGCCATCATCTCCTGGCATTCAGCTGGGGTGGGGTCGCCACCTCTCCTCTGGAGCCTAAGAGCCTAGGTTTATGGTTTCTCCCTCCTTGCTTTCCTTCTCCAGTGGTAACCCTTCTCTGACCCTGTTCACTGCTGTGCAGCCTCTGGGGTCAGCTCAGGTGCAGAGCTACTCATTATGTTACTGTGAGGAAATTCTAGGGTGTGAACTAGGTGGTTGAGGTAAATTACAGGTGTGGTATCTCATTACTCAGTTTAACAACAGTTTTGAGCATAAAACATTCTTTCAGTCATTCTCTGTCATCATTCTCATTACCGGTCCCAAAGCCAATTTCTAGACTATTTTGATTGGATTACCCAGTTCTGAACACTCTCCCAGACCTCTAGATTCCTGGAGACTTGGGGCCTTTTGAATTCTGGGTCCCAGGTCTGCTCCTTCAGCTTCATAGTTAACTGCTGGTTAAGAGAGCTATGAGTCAATAGGGTGGTTATTGGTTAGTTAGCCTACTTTTGATGAAAAATTCTCGGAAGCTCTTTGTCTCAATTTCTCTCTCTCTGTCTTATATGAGTCTTATCCCCTTTCATTCACAGCACTGACTAGTTGAATGAACATTAAAACTGGAACCCAGAAGATCTGAGTTTGGCTCCTAGGTTTGTCACTTACTAGCAATTTTGCCTGAGAAATTCCTTTAAGTCTCTGAACTCCACTTTTCTCACTGACAAAACGCAGAGACTCTGCCTTTCTTACTTCACTGGGTTGTTGTGAAGATCAAACAGCATAATGAAGGCGACAGTCATGTGTAGCTTCATATTCCACTATAAGAGATTGTGATTCCATTTAAAAAGACAGTTTTAAAGGTGACAGAGATTTGGCGAAGAAATGAAACACTACCCAGTGGCAGGTGAATTAACTATGATCAATGCTTCCTAAATCTGCATGAATATTAGAATTAGTGGGGCCAGAAAAAACGGTGTTTTTATAAGAGGGCCACAGGTATAGGATTTCCAGATAAAATACATATTGCATGGCACATGGGGCATACTTATAATAAAAAATCATTCATTGCTGACCTGAAACTCAAATTTAACTAGGGATCTTGTATTTTTACTTTTTAAAGCTGGCAATCCTACACAGGTAATTCTCATGAGCGATCTGTTTTTGAAACTACTGACCCAGATCCTGGGTAGGGCCTGCTATAAAACGAGGAAATGAGCTGCCTACACGGCAGGATTTCAGATGCCCCAGGGAGATGATCATGGTGTTTTCCTAAGAGAATAAAAAATCCTGCCTCACCATCTCCTCTAGGCTTCACATTTTACTCTTAGAATTTTATACATTGTAAATGTGAATATCTGAGGGAGGGGTAGAAACTTCAGGTAAGTATCAATTATTTACACTTTACTGTAGCTGAACAATCTAAAAATACGTTTCTGAGAGTGAGTAAAGAGCATACGAGGCCCTGATCTCTTTGGAAAGGGGAGGATGGTAGCCTGACTTGTAATCCCAGAGCAAGAGGCTAAAGATACATTTTGCCCACTCCCCAGACCTGCCTTGGATCTGCCTAGTTCTCAGTTACAGTGAAGCCCAGCCAGATAGCTAGCTGTGCAACCTCTCTCCATTCAGTGGAAGAGAAGTAGCAGGAATGAGCCTGGGGGAGCAGTAAATTTAGCAACGCGGTACCAGTTGGTGGATCATGACAGAGGATAGAAAAACAGCCCAGATTTTCTTGTTATTCTAGTTCAATGCTGTCCAATAGAACTTTCTTCAATGATGGAAATGCTCTGCACTGTCCATTACAGTAGCCACAAGTCACCACTGAACACCAGAGATGTTGCTAGTACACCTGAAGAGCTGAATTTTAAATTTTATTTAACTTTTTTTTAAAGATTTTATTTTTCCTTTTTCTCCCCAAAGCCCCACAGTACATAGTTGTGTATTTCCAGTTGTGGGTCCTTCTAATTGTGGCATGTGGCATGCCACCTCAGCATGGCTTGATGAGCAGTGCCACGTCCGCACCCAGGATTCGAATTGCCTAACTCTGGGCTGCTGAAGTGGAGCATGTGAACTGAACCAATCGGCCCCACGGCCGGCCCCAAATTTTATTTAATTTTAATTAAAATTAAAATAGTTGCATGTGGCTAGTGGCTAGCAGGTCGGACATGTGGTTTATAGGCCAACATCAGTCTAAGCAAGAATCACTCACTGATTGGCAGCTTGTGGGCCATATAGACTCCTTTAGTTTGCACAGTTAAGAAAAACAGAAAGACCTGGTTTAGTTGCCAACATTTAATAATTGGGAGATTTCAAATGAAAACCTGAACTTCTGACTTCTTTGGAAAATAACAGGATGTCTGGCAACCTTAAGTCAACATTCCTTCAAGGCACCAATTAACTTGAGCTTATCAGTGGTTATTTTGCTTTTGTTTTATTTTATACCCCATCTGCTTTCCTCATTTATTTGATCTGCCTGGCTGCCACAGGCACTTGATTTGGGGATTCCTGTTTGAAAAACCTTTAAGTTTTACCTTTATGAAAATAAATTAATTAAACTCCTAACTTTGAGGTGCCTTTTACAAATATTAATTAGAAGATGCCTTTCTCAGACTGACTAAAAAAGGGCGCAGGAACTCTGTTGAAGAAGGATTGCACGCTGAATTCATCAGGTTCTAAGTGGACAATTTTGGGCAGGTCTTTTGCCTCTGAGAAAATCAGTTTCTCCAACTGTAACCAGAAGCCAATAATGGTATCTATATTATTGTATTGTTGTGAGCCTTTACCACAATGAGGTGTATAAAGCACTAACGATCCATATTTACTAATAAACTCAAAATTTAGAAAGTAACATTTTCATTTGAGCTATAATTTTTATATTTAGATAAGAATGTCAATTTTCAAAGATACTGGCGAGAAGTAAGCAGTGCATGGGGAAAAAATGCAGTTTTTTGTTACTAAATCAAAAATAAAGTGTTGCAGCCTACATGGAGGAAATAAAAGAAAAGGCTCTTTTCTAGGTTAAACTCATCGGTCATAATCTAATATACTCTGTAAGAAAATAACAGCATTTTGAGCCTGTCAAGAGGAAACTGTCTCATTAACACACTTTCCCCTGCTTAGTGGCATTGTTAATTTGAACTTGGAAAGGAACCAAAAATAGAAAAGGAAATCAAATTCAGATGAAACATAATCTCACCAAAAGCCCTTAAAAATAGGGCAGTGAATGTAAATGTGAGCACAACAAAGGGAATTAGGAAGGAGGAAGTGAAAGTGATCTTCCTGAAAGATACTATGTAAGCAAAGTGAAAGGAAAGAAGATGTACTCACAGAGGTGCAAAATCAATGGCAACCACAAACTCTGGCAGAAATCCAACGCTAAAAAAGAAAAAGCCTTTACACTATAGCCTATGTCTTCACCATCAGAAGAAGTGATGGCCAGCAGAACCTGTCAGGCTTTTAATGTTACAGATTTTTGGAAAATGGCAGGAGTTTAAATTTAAGTGACTATAATCCTCTTAGGATATTTGGTCATGAGAAAAATGCTTAGGAGACAAACATTTGAGCATGAGCTAAATGCAGGGTGGTGGGAACAGTCAGTCAGGGCTCTGCTCTCAAAGAGTTATCATCAAGTTGGGGAGAGGCAGAAGAGAACAGAGGATAATATGTGAGAGATTGATGATGACTGGTGAATTTGGAGGGGCATTATATAGTCTTTAGTTTTTAAAAATCCCGTTTCTTTGATTTAGAAGTAGGATTTGAAAGACGAACAGACGAATAAAAGTTTACCAAGTGGACAAGGGGAGAAAGTGATTCCAAGCACAGGGGCCAGAGACTTAAAATAGTGACAAAAGATGGAGAAAATTTTATTCTCCAGAATACAGTCTACAGAGGGGGTTGGTGGGATGGCTTACATCAGTAGCATAGTTGTGTATAAGGATTTTGGAATTTTGGTAAGGAGGGGGGAACATGAGGGAAAACTGAACTGATGGTGAAATTGTGTGGTATATGTAATCTTTCCTCTGCGCTACCCCTGAACTTTAGTAATCTTACTAGGCTTAGCACATGCTTGATGTTTGGAAATTATTTGTGGATACCAGTCTTGGGGAAGGGCTGAGACCATGGGACCAAATGCAAGAAGACACAAAGAACCACCAAGATCACTGTGGTTATTACATTATTTTTGTATAAATTTTAAAAAGATACCTCTTGGGGCCAGCCTGGTGGCATAGTGGTGAAGTTCGTGTGCTCTGTTTCAGTGGCCCAGGGTTTGCAGGTTCGGATCCCAGGAGCAGACCTAGCACCACTCGTCAAGCCATGCTGTGGTGGTATCCCACATAAAATACAGGAGCATTGGCACAGATGTTAGCTCAGTGACAATCTTCCTTTAGCAAAAAGAGGAAGATTGACAACAGATGTTAGCTCAGGGCCAATCTCCCTCACAAAAACAAAAGAAAACAAACCAAACCAAAAAAAACCCTCTTTGAGACTGAGTGATTGCTCTGTGCAAAAAAGAGGTATTGCATCCCCAAGGCAATTGGGGATCTCCTCTCAATCCTCCAGCGGCAGAGGGCACAGCTTCAAGGGCAGAGGGCCTCACCTCCCTGGCTGGCTGATTTTCTCGAGTGTATAGCCTGTGCAACTCGAAGTGCAACCCAAGTCATGAGGAAATATGCATGGGAATTCACAGGCTGCATGGGGGACAGTTTTTGACTGTTATAGGTCATGGAAGTGGGGTTTCGGCCAAGATCAACTAATCCCCATAGTATTCGGGGATTATATTCTGTGTGCACGTGGGCACTGTGTTCAGGGAACTCTGAGCAGACCAGTATTTTTGGAAACTATATTTTGAAAGGAGTCTATTGTTTCCCTGGGCTGCTGTGACACAGTACCACAAACTGGATGGTTTAAAATAACAAAAACTTATTCTCTCACAGTTCTGGAGGATGAAAATCCAAAAGTCTGAAATCAAGGTGTCAGTTGGTGTGGTTCCCCCTGGTGGCTCTGAGGGAGTGTCCATTCCGTGGATCCATTCCATTCCTGGTGGCTGCTGGCAATCCTTGGCATTCCTTGGCTGAGAGACACCACTTCATCTCTGCCTCTGTCTCCACACTGCCTTCTCCTCTGCTGTAAGCACACTTGTCATTGGACTTAGAGCTACGCAGATTACATTTCCAAAGACCTTTTTTGCAAATAAGGTCACATTACCAGGTTCCAGGTAGACATATCTTTTGGAGCCCGCCATTCAACCCCCTACAAGGGCAGTCGTGGTAAGACATTGGGCCGGTGAGCAGGCAGGGCCCTCCCATCTGATACTGTGTGATCATGCACTGCTTGTTTACACCAACTAACGGTTCACTGTTATTCAAATATTTGTGACTGACTTGGTGTTTATTTCAGCTTAGGCAGTCTTTCCTCAATTTATACTTGTGTGGTTTGGTTTTATCCTGAGTAGGCAATTGTTTTAATCAGAAAAGCACAGTTACCATTTACACATTTCTTACTTCTGAAAGATGGAAAGTCCCTGAGTTGTTGGGTAGTCTTTGTATTTGAGCCTACATTTTTCTGTTTGCTTAGAACTTGTTTTAGATTGTTGATATCCTGGAGACATCACTTCCTGCTTATTAGTCTTTGTGGGCTGATTTCCAGGAAAGTGTGAAAACCTTCCTATAATCTATGAATTCTCCTTGGCCCTCTGTGTTTCAGAATAACATACAGTATCTGACGCATGGTGGATGAGAAAGGTCGCAGTGAGATGTATATTAATGGGCTGTAGGTGTTCACTGCCACATACCCCAAAGCCCACGGGTTTTTAAGTTCGAAGAAAGAAAAGGCTTTTATTTTGAAATGAGGTTAATTACAAAACGAAATAAATTTCTCTCTCATTGAATGAAAGAATATTAGAGGTGAAAGGTGCTATGGAGTAATCCAGCTCACACATTTTACAGACAAGGAAAATGATACAAAAGAGATTGACTCGTCAAAGATCACACAGCTAGAGAGTGAAAGAGAGAAAACCAGAATCCAGTGCTTGTCCCATTCACCTTCACCGCTTAAAATTAAATTTGCAACAGTTGTGAAAATTAAATACATAGGGAGAAGCCGTAATGAAAAAGTATTTAAAACAGGAATTCCTATTTCATAATGATGCACCCAGAATGGCAAATCTGGTCCCATCCTTTATCAGTCGTTTATTTCAAAACCTGAGGCTGGCCTTTCTTCCACATTGCCATCACCATTTTGCATCTTTCTAATTAAATATCTTAGTTGAATAAATGAATTCTTTGCTTTCTTGAAAACATTATTTTGTCTTTCCTTCTCCCAGTATCTTTTGTTGAACGCCTTTCCTGTCATAGTTTCCTTTAGCTCTCTATTTTCTCCAAAAATCGATCTAATCTTTCACTATTCGTCCTTCCATGGAATAAGTGGTAAGGTCAGAGGCTGGGGGAAACAAGGAGGAAAGATGGAAAGGAATAAAGGGAGAGACAGAAAAATAAGAGTCTTCCTAACTTTTTATTTCGTCTGTTTTCAGGTGTCAATTTTCTTACAATGTTGTGTACGAAAAATAGAAACTAAATGTTTATTTACAAGAAGGCTGTTAACTAATTGGTTCTCAAAATTTAGTCTGTATCAGATTCTTCTCTGAATACTCTTAAAAACAGGGATGTTTGAGTCCCACACTAGACCTTCTGCATCTAAAAATGAATAAGCTGGACATCAGCAGCAGGATGACCGCTAAACTTCGCAGGTGATTTGATCTGACTGTAAACTGAAACTTGCTAATTAATGCATTAAATTACTTCATGATAAATTCATGCAAAAGAATACTATGCAGCTATCAAAAGGACCCATATACATTGATATTGATAAATGTCTATAATATGTTGAGTGAAAAGGTTGAGTTAAAGAATAATCAGATTTAAGATGATCTCATTTACCTTCTAATATATATCATATATATAATGTAATATATAGCATATGTACTATACAGTGTATTATGTAATATGTATGTATATATAAGTGTAATATCTAAAGAATACAGAGCCAGTGTTCTACAGTGGTATTAGAGACTTCCACTTTCTGCTCAGTATATTTCTGTTTTCAAATTTTTATAATGAGCCTATTATAAACCATGCATAATTGGGGGGAAATATTACAATAAGAAACTGCCTAGGAGCTCCTGTCCCTAAATGACAAGGTCAGGGAAGCTTCTGGGGAAGATTATATTAATTAATACCATTTAAATAATTTACCACTGTGAAAAATGTTTTATTCAGCTCTTTCCTGAGCTTATTCTTTTTGAACATTCTAAATTACAGGCAGCGCATCTTTAACTTACCATATAAATTCACCTCTTCCTCTAGAACAGGGACGATGACAAAATTCTCTGCCCACCTTTTTCATTGTGGTAAAAGCTATAACTCTTAACGAGGACAGCTGATCAACCTTTATGAGTGAGAAAGAAATAAAATGATCATCTTTCAAGCCAGATACATTGTTTGGGTTACAGGCATTAGTGAAATATTTTACTATGTCCTAACACTATAGTATCTTGGAACATGAATGAATATTTTATTGAAGAGGGAGAAATGGATGGTTTTCCTAAGTTGCATTAAATGTTAAAAAAAAGAAATTTAAAAATAAATCAATTTAATACATAGTTTTCACAGATAGGGGTATAGTTAACCATTTTGGGTCCCTGAGTGAAAAGTTCAGAAAAAATTGACTTTCATATTTTTATTTGCAAGGTAAAGTTTCACAGACACTTTGCTGTGCAGCCAGTCCTATGAAGAAAGAAAAAATACAGACTGGTAGTGCTTATTTATGTGTTTTTTGTGCTGTTTTCTTCTGCCTTTTATTTATCTCCCCTATACATACCAGGACCACATGAATAAATGTCCATTTCAGATGGATGTTTATAGATAAGCAACTCTTACAATGGAGCTATGTCAACACGGTTAAGGTTTGAGAGTTCTCATGGAGCACTCAGGAAGCTTCTCTCGTAGAATCTGTGCCATTCTCAGAGGCATCTTTATGACGCTGCTCTTGTCTCTCATTTAGTCTGGCTAAGCACTTTCAGCTCAGGGATACTAACCCAAAAACAGGCTTGAGTATATTGTCATTGGTTATTCATATTAACATTTTCTAGAAGACGTTAAAGTCAGTCATGGGAATATAGAAATACACAGAGAGGGGCCGGCCTGGTGGCACAGCGGTTAAGTTTGCACGTTCTGCTTCTTGGCAGCCTGGGGTTCACTGGTTGGGATCCAGGGTGCGGACATGGTACCGCTTGGCAAGCCATGCTGTGGTAGGCATCCCACGTATAAAGCAGAGGAAGATGGGCATGCATGTTAGCTCAGGGCCAGTCTTCCTCAGCAAAAACAGGAAGATTGGCAGAAGTTATCTCAGGGCCAGTCTTCCTCAGCAAAAACAGGAAGATTGGCAGTAGTTATCTCAGGGCTAATCTTCCTCAAAAAAATTAAATAAAAAAGAAATACACAGAGATTCTTTACAAATTATATAAAGTTCTTGAAAGCAAATATTTTATGTATAAGATATATACATCAACATTATACATATATTACAATATATGTACATATGTGTATATATACATCTCTAACACATTTATACACACACATATGTGTATTTGCTTCCTCTGTGAATAGTGTTACATTGTTTTCTTATAAGGTTGGAGGAATCAGGGCATGAAACTTAATAAAATCTAATATTTCTTGAGTGTTTACTATGTTCTAGGCATGTTGTCTCATTTAACCATCATAACTACCTAATATAATTTTCAAGAAGCTAAAAAACTGATTCTCATTCCAATGCAGAATGAACACATGCTAAAGATTTATTAACTAAAAATGTATTAACTAAATGCAAAGAGTTAGCTAAAGACTTATTAACTCATTAATTATCGAATTAGCAAGATAATAAAGCTGTTCAAAGAGTATTTTGAAGAACTGGGTAGGGGCCAGCTCTGTGGCCAAGTGGTTAGGTTCACATGCTCCACTTCAGTGGCCTGGGATTTTGCTGGTTCGGATCCTGGGTGTAGACATGGCACCGCTCGTCAGGCCACATTGAGGTGGTGTCCCACATGCCACAACTAGAAGGACCCGCAACTAAAAATACACAACTATGTACCGGGGGGCTTTGGGAGAAAAAGGAAAAATAAAATCTTTAAAAAAAAGAACTGGGTAGTTATAGGGATTTAAGAAGAATGTTAGAATAAGACTGCTCTACAGGGCAGTAAAAAAATGTAACCTTGGGGGCTGTCTTTTCTACCCGACAAAAATTATTGGCAGTTCCACTGTATCTACCTTCATGTTAATACCTAATTCCACAAAGTCTAAGATCTTAATTCATGTACAAATCATACAAAAAGGTCTGTACAAAAGTCAAACAAAGGAATGTTACCCTAGATAATGAAATAATCCATGAGTGCGCTGGTTAAACGATGCCCCGGTGTGACACTAAAGCACACACTGCACTCTGTCTTACAGCCAAGTTTTAGATAACACCATTTAACAAATCCTATTGTGTACGTACTTTGATTATGCTCATTGATTCGGTAGAGTTAAGAAAGTAAATCAGATTCAAATATGCTAAATCACAGATATTGTATAAGGCATTGAGTTTGAGCAGGTCAGCTCTACTCTATATTTCCATCTATAAACTGTGAACGGCTACATTTATATAGTTTCATATTTATTATAACTGGCTTTTGTCTTATTTATCTTGTTTGACTGATTTTGGCACTGTACTGTATCTGTGATTTTTAAATTATAGGCTATGCCAAATTCTTTTGGTAAGTAAACAAAGTATCAATATAGAGTTATAGCGGTAAAGATTTAGCTTTGTATGCCTATGTACATTCCTCTATATATCGCTCTCAAATTGTAAATTAATTACTAATCCTGTGACTCTTTTCACTTCCCCCATATGCTGGACCACTCGGCTCAGTCGATTATTGTATGTATTGTACAAGTGAGGTCGTTAGGGTTGCTTAATTTTGCTATGAAGATAACTCTTCAATGGCCATTGGCTGCATCCCTAGACCAATTGGTTAATTCACAAATATGTATTATTGGTCAGGATGTTACCGGTGTATTGGGTTCTTGTTGTCCCCTGGGATGGAAATCAAGAGAGAAAACAAATGGGAGTAGAAAAGTAAAAGTTTATTAGCTTGTGCACAGGAGAGGCACAAGGAAGCTGGTGTGGAAAGGAAAGGGGCAGGTGACTGGCTCGTTAAGGAGCGGGACTGTGGGGCTTTTTATTAGGCAAAGGCTGGGGAGGAGCACCTTATCATGGCATGCAGAGGTAGGGTTTTTCTTGCATTTGCGCTACTGTTTGACACGCCACCAAATGCATTGCATGTATCATTAGCATGCTAGCTTTCCAGCCCTGAGTGTGATGTTTACTACGGTAATGGGGCTAGAGTCACCTTCAGACAACTCCTGGGAGCTAGGGCATATGCATAAGCCAGGGAAAGTCCTGAAGCTGCGAAATGTGGATCTTGCTGGTCTCTATCTGATTCTCCTAGCTCGCCAATTGGTTAGGGGCCTTATTTTCCTAGGCCAGGGGACTTACAGACAATCCTGTCTCGTTAGGCTGGTTCCTGTCTGAAGGAGAGAGCAAAAATCTACACATTGTGTCCTCTAAAGATGCAACCTGCCATCACTCTTAGAAAAACAAATCTCAATACCTATTTATCAGACTTTTATATATTTAGGATAAGGCATAACAAAAACTGTACTGGGGATAGATACAAGCCTTTTTTGGTACAAAAAAAGATCTTTCATACTCTTTTATAAAAGATCTTGGTTTTGCTTAACCCATCCTATTATTCCTATCTAGGTTCTTCAGATTAGTAATTACCTGTAACACTATTATTAATTATTATTTGTACTTGAAATTCTGACTTATCATTTACTGCAAAACTTACAGGTCCACTTTTCCATATTCAGTTTTTGTTGTCACTGATGTTGTTTTTGCTAGAAATAGAGATAACAAAGAAGGATTAAAATCCTGGGCCTGGAAACATGATTTAGTATGAGAGAAAAAGTCTCAGAGTTAGTCTCTTCTAAATCATAAAGCACTGGCTATCAACTCCCAGAAAATACTCAAACCTCTTCACCCTGCTGATATGCAAAACGGCCAATGGAACGTAGGAGAGCTCAGAGCTTTACACATTTCTCCATATGAATTCTTACACATTTGTGGAATACCTGAGTCAGAGCTGTCCTTGAATCCATTTATTTGGCTCTCCTCTGATTCTATACGTACCACACAGCTCCCCAGGCATCCTCAGAGCTCCAGCTGTTTAGGCTCATTCTTTTCTTAATACTGGCTTCATCTCCGAACTCACATATGGTGAAAGTCAGCCTCCCTCCTACATCCCTGAAGACCTTCTAGGGGCTTATGTTTTCCCAAGTTAGATTCTGTCCCAATTTCTGGTTTGGGATGCAATGTGTTGTTTGTATCTGTCCAACTGTAACTCTACTTTATTGTCAGTCCTAAAACAGCCCAAACAGGAAACAGAGTCCCTCTTCTTTTAATCACTCCCTCCCACCCTAACCACATGCCATAAACACAAGGCACTGAATGTGGCTGGTTTTTCTGAAGGGTTGGGGTAACACAAAACTGAGTATTACAGAGGCTATTATTAGGATTCTGAGTCATTCTTGCCCTTTTTTCTCCTTAGGTCTCAGCTATCCAGCATTTTCTGGGGGCCTTGTATCTCTCCTCAAATTCTTAACTTCTCCCCACTTTCTGCCCATTCTTGGGTTCCCTCACTCTCTCCAAATTATTCTTAACAGAGTTTTGGGTGTTTTTTTTTTCTTTTCTTTTCTTTTCTTTCTGCTTTTTCTCTCTCCTTTGCTTCTCAGATCTCCCTTTCCTCAGCCAGGATGACCTACTAAGATGCTTTGCTAAACAAGAGTTTTTCTCCTTAAAACAAATTCTGCCACTGGCTAGTTTTTAAATCAAAAGAATAATATAGGCATCAGGTTACAAATTTCAATAGTAAAATAGAGAAGGCAGAGACAGTGTGATTTCCTTCTACCTCATGTTGCAAACGCCCCAATTCTCACAGTTCTCTTTCTTAAAGGCCCTTCATTCCAGATTCTTGGGTACATAAGTATGTGTATATTCCCACTTTCCAAAAAACAGAGTGCATTTTCCCCTCCAGATCCACTATCTTTCTTTTCCTGTTCATAGCTCTATTATGGATTCATCCTCAGACTCTCTCACCTCTGGCTTCAGGTTGGAAGATCTAAGGGGGAGAGAAGAGAGGTGGGACCTTGGCCTGTCTTCCTAAGGTCCCATTGGTGGCTCTCTCCAATTACTTACTCTCTACCTCCAGTTCTGATAACTGTGCCTTTCTTTTTTTTTTTTTTCACTCCCACAGTAACTCAATTTCTCTTATTGAACTACAACTTTGGACAGTGAAGTGCACAATCTTAACTTTATGATACAATGACTTTTCACAAATGTTCAAACCCCTGTAACCACTAAGGTGAGGATGTAGATCATTTAACTGTGCCTTTCCTTCACCTCTTCAGGCCTTTTTGTGGTTACAGTGCCTTGTATTATCTCTGGAGGTTTCTCCATACCCCGCTCAGAACTTATAAATAGTCTCCTTTGAAAATTCCTCAGATTATCCAGTTTGTGTGTTGCCTACTGGAATCCTAAAGATATAAATGAGAACACCATTTATGCAATTTTCTGGAGCTTAGGTGTCAGGCTGTATCAACTCACATGAAATCTACCTTAAGCCTGTACAAGCATAATTTTCCATTGCACTGATGTAACTTATTTATCCAGTCCCTTTATGTTAGCAGTTAAATGGTTTCCAGTCTTCCTATAACATTGCTTCAAACCTGTATCCTTGTATTTATATCTGCAAGTGGAATTGCAGAACAATTTTGAAAAATACTAATTGCTGTACCAAAACTATATGCATTTAAAATATTAATAAATGTGAACAATTGCTCCCTTAGAAGTTTGCATTAGTTTCCACTGCCACTAATAGTGCCTTGCCAATAGTTTATTCTTTGCCAAACCAATAAGTGGAAGATGATATCTCAGTGCCATTTTAATTTGCATTTTAAAAATTGTGAGTAAAAGTTTAACAATTTTCTATTTATTTAAAATGAATTTTTTTCCCTGAGAACTTCCTTTCCTATGTCTCTTATTGACATGTAAGTGCTTTTTTATATATTAAGGAAATTAATCCTTTGTCTCTTTTATGCATTTCAAATATTTGTTTCCAGGTTGTCATTGATTTTTAACTTTGCTTATGGGACAGTTCCAATAAGAAAATTTAAATTTTGTTTCATAACACTTTTCAATCATTTCTTTCAATGTCTTTGATTAGAAAGAGTTTCCCCATTCTGAGACAGTCAAAAGATTCACCTTGTTTTCTTCTAGTATTTTTACAATTTTACTTTTTATATTTAAAACTTTGAACTCTCTGGAAATTTACTGTAAAGAATTAAGTAGATCTTTGAGATGTTAGCACTGTTCCTTCTCCATTTAATGACTAATCATGCCCATTTCCCAAGATTTGAAAATTCCACTTCTGTATATATTGAATTTCCACATTCATCTGAGTCTAATTCTGCATTTCTATTCTGTTCTATTGTTTTGTTAGCCTAATTTATTAGTTGTAATAGTCTGTGTTATGTTGTAACATAAATTATTCCTGAAATATCAGTTGCTTGATAAAACAAAGGTTCATTCCTTGCTCAGACTCCATGTCAATGTGGGCTGGTAGGTTCAGATGGATGTGTGGTGGGTCTTTGCTCCACGTGGTCACTCAGAGATCAAGGCTGAAGGTGACATCAAAGATAATCTTTGTAGTCTAAAATATGATCAATTTTAGAAACATTGCATAAACACTTGAAGCAAAAGCCGTTTTTTTACAAAGAATGGAATTTCATATATATTTTAGTTAAACCTATATGAACTGTATCATTTTGTTCCTTTATAGCCTTATTCATATCTACATGACTAACTTAGGCTTAGAAGAGAAAATTAAAATGTTTTTCTTCTACTCTTCTTCTATTTTTCTTTTTATATCTTTAGTTTTGGCTGAATAATTTTTTTATACATAACTTATTTGAATTTAAAAAAATTATTGAGTTACAACATACTCATGTAGTAAGGTAGACACATACTATATGTAGAGATTGATGACTCTTTCCATGTGTGATCACCAGAATCCCAGAAGGTATTCTCTTGCCCTCTTTCAGTTAGTACCCTGCCAGAAGTACTCCCACTGAAAGCAACCTTTTTCTGACATTTATCACCAGAGATTAATTTTGCCTGTTTTTTTGTCTTTATATAAATGGGATTATATCTTTCCGCTTTCCTCTCTACCACCTGATTTTGTTTGGCTAAATTATTAATTATTTTAGTGATTACCTCTTTATTTTCAAACAGCTGGAACTTTATAACTTGATTAACCAGCTTTAAACAAATTCCATTTCTACCCACTATAACAGATGCAACAATGAATATATTTACATAATTACTGCTCATCTTCTCCTTGCTTCCTTCCACCAATTTTAGTTGAGTTGCTAAAGTTTACATCCAGTACCCACAATTACCACAATTGTTTAGCCTTTGTTCTACATTTATATTGATTCAGCGGTCATATCATTCCTTCACCATCGTTTCTTCATTCAGCTGTTTGATAGATGAAATTCCCTGTATAGCAGATTTTTTCAAGAAGGGGCTCATGGGAAGTTTATTTCTTGACTTCTTCCATGTTTGAAAGTATCTGTTTGTTGCCTTTATGCTAAGCAACAATTTGCATATGTATATAATTATTGCATGACATTTTCTTTCCCTGGTGACTTCTGAAAATTACTGTAGAATTCAGCGATCCTGTGAAGAAGTCTGGAGCCAGTTAATTTTTTCCTCATTATAATGATTTGACCTTTTTGCTTGGATGCCCACAGGACTCTTTCTTTTTTGTCATTTACTGAGGATATTGATCAGGGTTGATTAGTCTGTATTAATTTTTTTATGAGACATGTCATGTTCTTTGAATCTGTTGACATAAGCCTTCAACCTCCTATAAGATGATAGATTGAGTTTACAAGAAAGAGACATCCTTCCATCATAAACATATACAAAAAAAAAAAAAACAAAAGAAAGAAGAGGAAAGCGCCACAATAACTGAATGAATATACAGCTGAGGAACTAACCCATAATGAAGCATACAGAGATGAAGAGATGGAAAATTGAAAGAGAAACTAAAACACAGGGAGGGGGGCTGGGAACATACAGCATATGCCAAATAGAATTCCTGAAGCAGCACACAGAGAGAATGGAGAAGAAGCAATATTCAGAGAACTAATGGCTGAAAATTTTCCAGAATTTCAGAAAGACATCATACACACTGAGTCCTTAGCAGTATAAATAAAAACGCATTTCAAAGATATAATAGTAAAACCACAGAACATTGCAAAAAACAGAAAACCATAACAGCGATGGAGAGAAATTTATCTTCAAAAGAATGACAATCAAACAGCAATCATAGATACCATAAGACAATGACACAATACCTTCAAAGGCTGAAGGAAAAATAACTGTCAACCTACAATTCTCTACCAAGCTAACAATCATTTAGCAGTGAGCGTAAAACAAAGACATATTTATACAGACAATGACCGAAAGTTTAGTACCCACACACCCTCACTGTAAGAACTATAAAGCATATACTTGAGCAAGAAGGAATTTAGCAAGAAACAAAGCAACTTGAGCAAGAAACAAACTTAGATGAAGCAGCTGACACAAGAAGCCATGGTAAGAAGAGAAATGGGTACAAATCTCAGAAAAATACATATAAGTATTAATTCTAAAAGCAGCAGCAACAATATTTTAAAAAAGCAATTTGATAAGGATTAAAACAAAATAAACTAGTAGGCATGGCATGTTCTATGGAATGGAGACTGAGAGAAATTAAATTGTTTTAGATCTTTGGTTGAGAGAGAGACACCGATAATTTTAGAGTTACTTAAAAATAATAAAAATTTTAATATGCATGTTAAAAATGTGAGGTTAATCAATAAAGTAATAGCAATAGGATGTAAAAAACAGTAGAGGAGGAAAAGGAATGAAATAAAACTTGATTAATCAAATGCAAGACTTGATAGGAATAGAAGAAGCCAAGGAAATCTAAAAGGATAGATAGAGGTACTCCTTCCTTTTAGTTTGTTCAATTATATTTTTGAATTCTTTTCTGTTGCATTTATTCCATTTTCCTCTTTAGCAATACCAATACTGATACCATGTGCATATGATGTGAATTTTGTCTCCTGTCTTCCATATCTTTTTTCTTTTTGAGGAAGATTAGCCCTGAGCTAACATCTGCTGCCAATCCTCCTCTTTTTGCTGAGGAAGACTGGCCCTGAGCTAACATCCGTGCCCATCTTCCTCCACTTTATATGTGGGACGCCTACCACAGCATGGCTTGCCAAGTGGTGCCATGTCCACACCCGGGATGTGAACTGGCGAACCCTGGGCCACCAAAGCAGAATGTGCGCACTTAACCACTGCGCCACTGGACCGGCCCCCCATATCTCTTTTTTTTTCTTTATTATTTCACCTTGCTCTGTTTTCTCAAGCTCATTATCTCACATCTCTGATTGTGTTTTCAGCAATATCTGTTATCCTTTTATTTCTGCTTTCCATATGGACATGATTTTTGTGATGGTATTATTGTTCTCTTTCATTTCTGTCCTGAGCTCTGCCAGTTTATTTTGCACCTACTTCCTTGAGCCCTTGTACCTTTCTCTATTTATATATATCTCAGATAAGTGTGTGTGTATAAATTCTTTTGAATTAAAAAAAATCTATACTGATTTCATTCTTAGTATAATCTTTCTGATATGTGGTTGTTATCTGCCTTTCTTATGTCGAGTTTTTTTCCTCCCATTTTTCTTGTGTTTTATGCTGGCCCCTTCTTGATTATTTCTGCTTTGAATGGAGTTACCCCCAGTCTAGTCGGGGGTAAGGGCCAGGGAGTGTACCTGCAGAGCAGCCGCATTACAAGATGTTGCCTATGAAAGCTTTCCTACCACTTTGCCCTGTGGCATAATTCTAATCCAGGTTAGGAGAAATTGCACTGGTTTTTCATGAATCTCCCTATGATAGAATTTTTCAGTATGTTTACCTTTGGTTTAGCTTTCACAACTCTTCAGCTTACAAAAATTGGTAGCTCAGGGCTGGATGTCATCCAAGATTGTTGCCTCCACATGAGACATTGATAGCCTGCTTCTTAGAGAAACGGTGTGTCTGTGCTTCTCCTGCCACAGTGCGAAAAGTGGCGAGAGGCTCTCCAGACAGCCCACAGGCACCTCTCCTTCCACAGGAGGCAGCGACTGTTTTGCCCCTCAGGGATCCGACTGCCTCAGAGAATTCCACGCAGACACCTCTGTCCCAAATGTCCTGAGCAGGAATCCTCTTCGAGCATTCTCCCTGACTGGAGGAAAATATTTCCGGGCTTTCTTCATATGTAATTGTTCAAGGTTTCAGGCTTTTTCTGGCCTCACTGAAGATTTTGCTTGTACTGCTCACTATTTTCAGCTGATTTCAGGGGTGAGAGGTGGCAGAGCTGTTTTTACTTCAAAGCTTTAAACTGGAAACCATTCCGCCAGCCTAGCCTTTAAGAACAAGTTTTCCTCCTGCTACATGTATAATATTTTTATTGTTTTAGCTCTTTTTCTCTGTGACAGTGGAGAAGGGTTTATCAGAAAGGTTTTTCTTACAGCTAGGAAAAAAGTCACCCCCACCTTACTTTAATGAGACTTATATTTCCTAGTGTGAATACTCCCTCTCGATGTATAGCATGGTTCTTAAGAATTGCCATACATGATAAAGGCTCCTAGGAGATTTGAATGTTATTTTACAATGAGGGGTCAGGAACTCAATCAAGAATGTTTAAAATTAAATGTCTATTTATTAATTACTATGCAATTCATATCGGTAAAATTATTCTACCATTAACCATTTAAATTTAATGATAGAATGGTAGGTAAATTTAAAGACATATAGGGTCTTGGGATGGCTCATATGTAAAATGTGGAGGGGTAAAATTTATTTCAGCTGTTTTGTACTATCAATTTCACAGTTAATATGTATTCTTTTGGTCAAGTGGAATTTTTGATTAAGCAGTTTTTATCATATAGCAAAAATAGGGAAACACTTTGTTAGAATAGTTATTCTACGAAAACTCATGTCAGGACCAGAACCTGAATCAACTATAACTCAGGAAGAATTGCCAGTTGTTGCAAATGCCCATGTGAACAAAAGCCCTACGGGTGCTTTTCACTCGACTAGGGGTGAAGATCTAACAGCAAAGGGCTCTAACTGAAGTCACTTTATGCCCTCTCCTTGGTACACCGGCTCTTTCAACCCATTGTTGAGTCTGGAGAGACTTGAGCGATTATTCTCTACCTAGTACTCTGTAGTCCTGAAGAGGTTGGTGCGTTTAAAGAGGGCCAGTCTTGCTTGGGACACATCTGTGCTCTGGGTAAGTAAAGGGGTGTTATGCTCAGTGCAGGCAACAATGCTTCCATCTAGGAAGGCAGGTCTTTACAAGTGCTGACTTTCTCCATCTCAGACGCTTTAGCTGACTAGTTGGGAAATGCTTTCTGTTTACGTTACATCTTCCTGAAGGAAAGACTTCATTGATTTAAAGATAGATTAATCTTCTTCCTCACCCTGATGAGAATCATATTTTTCATGCCTCATCAGATGAAGAATACTAGAAATATAATCAGTAGTGATTATGAATATTGTTATATTATAGTTAGGGAGTTGTCTCTTGCCTTGCAAGCATGCTTACTGCTGTGTGTCCTGTCTTTTTTTTTTTTCAGGAAGATCAGCCCTGAGCTAACATCTGCAGCCAATCCTCCTCTTTTTGCTGAGGAAGACTGGCTCTGAGCTAACATCCGTGCCCATCTTCCTCTACTTTTTATGTGGGACATCTGCCACAGCATGGCTTGATGAGCGGTGCCATCTCCGCACCTGGGATCAGAACCGGCGAACCCTGGGCCGCCCAAGTGGAACATGCAAACTTCGCTGTGCCACGGGGCCAGCCCCGGTGTGTCCTGTCTTAAATCATCTACTTTTGGGATAAGGGATCGTAATTCTCTAGCTTGGTCATTCTCCAACATTTAGGGAGAATCCTCATCTTTCTAATGCTGAATTTCCCATGTTTTCCATTTTTCAAGCCTTCTCTTTGATCTCTATTTTTTGGGGAAGCAAATTTATTTTAATAAAACACCTGATTTTCAACAGGAGTTGAACTTATTTTCAAATTGGCCCTTATTTTAAAAGGTTTGGCTTTCTTTTTTTGGTTGTTTTTTTAGAGCAGTTTTAGGTTTACAGAAAAATTGAGGGGAAGGTACAGAGATTTCCCCATAGATTCTTTGCCTCCACACATGCACAGCCTCCCCCATTATTAACATTCCTCCCCAGAATGGTGCATTTGTTACAACTGATGAACTTACATTGACACATCATTATCACCTAAAGTCCACAGTTTACATTAGGGTTCCCTCTTGGTATTGTACATTCTATGGGTTTGGACAAATGTATAAATGACCCGTATCCACCATTACAGTACCATACAGAATAGTTTCACTGCCTGAAAAACCTCTGTGCTATGGCTATTCATCCCTTCCTTCCTCCCAGCCCCTTGGCAACCACTGGTCTTTTCACTGTCTTCACAGTTTTGCCTTTTCCAGAGTGTCATATAGTCAGAATCATACAGTATGTAGTCTTTTCAGACAGGGTTCTTTCACTTAGTATGTGCATTTAAGGTTCCTCCTTTTCGTGGTTTGATAGCTCATTTCTTTTTAGCTTGGAATAATATTCCATTGTCTTGAGATACTACAGTTTATCCATTCACCTACTGAATGAAGGTCATCTTGGTTGCTTCCAAGTTTTGGCAATGATGAATAAAGCTGCTATAAACATGCATGTACCGATTTTTGTGTGGACATAAATTTTCAACTCCGTTTGGTAAATACCAAGGAGCATGACTGCTGGATCGTGTGGCAAGAGCGTGTTAAGTTTTGTAAGAAACTGCCAAATTATCTTCCAAAGTGGCTGTACCATTTTTCATTCCCACCAGCAATGTATGAGAGTTACTGTTGATCCACGTCCTTGCCAGCATTTGGTGTTGTCAGCACTCAGGATATGGGCCATTCTAATAGGTGTGTGGTGGTATCTCGTTTTAATTTGCATTTCCCTAATGACATATGATGTGAAGCATCTTTGCATATCTTTATTTTCGATCTGTATATCTTCTTTAGAGAGGTGTCTTTCGGCTCATTTTTTAATTGGGTTGTTTTCTTATTATTGAGTTTGAAGAGTTCTTTGTATATTTTGGAAAACAGTTCTCTATCAGCTGTATCTTTTGCAAATATTTTTCTCCCAGTCTGTGGCTCCTCTTCTCATTCTCTTGGACATTGTCTTTTGCAGAGCAGTTTTTAATTTTAGTGAAGTCCAGCTTATCCATTATTTCTTTCATGGATCACGTCTTTGGTGCTGCATCTAAATAGTCATCACCATTATGTGAGTCTATTTCTGGGCTCTCTATTCTGTTCCATTGATCTATTTGTCTATTCTTTTGCCAATATCAAACTGTCTTGATTACCGTATATTTGTAGTAAGTCTTGAAGTCAAGTAGAGTCAGTTTTCCAACTTTGTTCTTCTCCTTCAATATTATGTTGGCTATTTTTGGTCTTTTGCCTCTTTTTTAGAATCAATTTTAGAATTTAGAATCAAACTTTAGAATCAATTTGTCAACATCCACAAAACAACTTGCTGAGATTTTTATTGAGGTTGCACTGAATCTATAGATTAAGTTGGGAAGAACTGACATCTTGACAAGATTGAGTTTTCCTATCCATGAACATAAAATATCTCTTCATTTATTTAGTTCTTTGATTTCATTCATCAAAGTTTTGTAGTTTTCTTCATAAAGATCTTGTATGTATTTTGTTAGATTTTATACCTATTTCATTTTTGGGGTGCTAATGTAAATGGTATCATGTTTTTAATTTCAAATTCTACTTGTTCATTGCTGGTATATAGGAAAGTGACTGACTTTTGTATATTAACCTTTTGTCCTTCAAACTTGCTATAATTGTTTATGAGTTCCAGGAGTTTTTTGTAGATTTTTTCAGATTTTGTACATAGACAACTATGTCATCTGCAAAAAAGGACAGTTTTATTTCTTCCTTCCCAACTTGTATGCCTTTCATTTCTTTTTCTTGTCTTATGGTATTAGCTACAACTTACAGTATGACGCTAAAAAATGAGTAGTGAGAGGGAAGATCATTGCTTTGTTCCTGATCTTAGTGGGAAAGCCTTCAAGTTTCTCACCATTAAGTATGATGTTAGCTGTAGGTTTTTTGCAGATAGTCTTCATCAAGTTGAGGAAGTTCCCCTCTATTCCTAGTTTACCAAGAGGTATTTTTTAAAGTCATGAATGGGTGTTGGATTTTGTCAAATGCTTTTTCTGCATCTATTCATATAATCATGTGATTTTTCTTTTTTATCTTGTTAATGTGGTGGATTACATTAACTGATTTTAAATGTTGAACCAGCTTTGCATACCTGGCAGAAATCCCTCTTGGTTGTGGTGTATAATTCTTTTTATACATTGTTGGATTTGATTTGCTAATATTTTGTTGAGGAGTTTTACATCCATGTTTATGAAGGATATGGTCTGCAGTTTTCTTGTCTTGTAATGACTGTGACTGGTTTTGGTATTAGGGCAATGCTGGCCTCAAGAATGAGTTAGGAAGTATTCTCTCTGCTTCTAGCCTCTGAAGATTGTATAGAACTGGTATAATTTCTCCCTTTAATATTTGGTAGAAATCACCAGTGAACCTATCTAGGCCTGGTGCTTTTTGTTTTGGAAGATTATTAATTATTAATTTGATTTCTTTAATAGATATAGGCCTGTTCAGATTGTCTATTTCTTCTTGTGTGAGTTTTGGTAGCTAGCGTCTTTCAATGAAGTAGTCCATTTAATCTAGGTTATCAAATTTGTGGGCATAGAGTTATTCATAGTATTCCCTTATTATCCTTTTAATTGTCCATGTCATTCCTGATATTAGTAATTTGTATTCTCTCTCTTTTTTCTTAGTGTGGCTAGAGGCTTATCAATTTTATTGATCTTTTCAAAGAACCAGCTTTTGGTTTTGTTGATTTTCTCTATTGATGGACCTCTTGTTTTCAATTTCATTGATTTCTGTTCTAATTCTTATTATTTCCTTTCTTCTGCTTACTTTGGATTTAATTTGCTCTTCTTTTTCTAGTTTTCTGAGGTGGAAACTTAGATTATTGATTTTATATCTTTATTCTTTTCTAATATATGCATTCAATGCTATAAACTTCCTCTAAGCATTGCTTTTGCTGCATCCTACAAATTTTAATGTTATGTTTTTATTTGATTTAGTTCAAAATATTTTAAAATTTCTCTTGAGGTTTCTTCTGTGACCTATGTGTTGTTTAGAAGTGTGCTGTTGTATCGCTTCATATTTTGGGATTCTCCAGTTATCTTTCTATTATCAATTTCTAGTTTAATTCTCAGTAGTCTGAGAGCAGACATTGTATAATTTCTATTCTTTTAAATTTGTTAAAGGGGGGTTTATGGCCCAGAATGTGGTCTATCTTGATGAATGTTTCATGTGAGCTTGAGAAGAATGGGTATTCTGCTGTTGTTGGATGTAGTCCATAGATGTCTATTATATCCAACTGACTGATGGTGGTGGGGAGTTCAATTACGTCTTTACTGATTTTCTGCCTTCTGGATCTGTCTACTTCTAATAGAGTGGTATTGAAGTCTCTAACTCTGACAGTTGATTCATCTATTTCTTCTCACATTTCTGTTAGTTTTTGCCTTGTGTTGTTTGATATTCTATGGGTGGGCACATACACATTAAAGACTGTTACATCTTTTTAGAGAATTGACCCCTTTATCATTATGTAATGCCCTTCTTAATCCCTGATAACTTTCCTTGTTTCGATGTCTGCTCTGTCTGAAATTAACAGAGCTACTCCTGTTTTCTTTTGATTAATGTTAGCAGGGTATATTTTCCTCCATCCTTTTACTTTTAATCTATATGCGCCTTTATATCAAAGTGGATTTCTTATAGACAACATGGTTGGTTTTTGTTTTTTGATACACTCTGACAATGTCTGTCTTCTAATTGGTGCATTTAGACTATTGATGTTCAAAGTGATTACTGATATTGTTAGATTAATATCTATCATATTTGTTAGTTTTCTACTTGTTGCCTTTGTTCTTTGTTCCTTCTTTTGCCTTCCACTTTTTCCTGTCTATTGTGGTTTTAATTAAGCATTTTGTATAATTCCATTTTCTCTCATTTCTTAGCATATCATTTGCACTTTTTTTTAAGCTTTTTTTCAGGTGTTGCCCTAGAGTTTGCAATATACATTTACAACTAATCCAAGTTCACTTTCACATAACGGTATACTGCTTCATGGGTAGTGTGAGTACCTTACAGTAACAAAATAATCCTAATTCCTCCCTCCTGTCCCTTGTATCATTGTTGTCATTCATTTCCCTTATATACAAGCATATATATATACATAAGCATACATAATCAAATGCATTGTTGCCATTATTATTTTGAACAAACTGTTATGTGCTAGATCAATTAAGAATAAGAAAAACAAAAGTTTTTATTTTACCTTCACTTATTCTTTTGTTGCACTACCTTTTTTTAATGTAGATTTGAGTTTCTGACCTATATTATTTTTCTTCTTTCTAAAGAACTTCTTTTAACATTTCTTGTAAGGCAATTCTAGTGGAAACAAATTCCCTTAGTTTTTGTTTGTCTGAGAAAATTTTTATTTTTCCTTCACTTTTGAAAGATAATTTCACAGAGTACAGAATTCTAGGTTGGTGTTTTTTTTCTCTTAACACTTTACCATTTCACTCTCTTCTTACTTGCATGGTTTCTGAGCAGAGGTTGGATGTAATTCTTATCTTTGTTCCTCCATAGGTAAGGTATTCTTTTCCTCTGGATTCTTTCAGGGTTTTTTTCTTTATCTTTGATTTTCTGTAGTTTGAAAACGATTTGCCTAGGAGTAATTTTTTTTTCTACATTTCTCTTGCTTGGTGTTCTCTGAGCTTCCTGGATCTGTGGTTTAGTGTCTGACATTAATTTGAAGGAAATTCTAGGCCATTATTGTTTCAAATATTTATTCTTCCCCTTTCTCTCTTTCTTCTCCTTCTGGTATTCTCATTATGTGTACATTATACTTTTTGTGGTTGTCCCACCATCCTTGGATATTTTGGTTTTTTTTCAGTCTTAGCTTTCTTTGCTTTTCAGTTTTGGGGTTTCTATTGTTATATCCTCATGCCTAGAGATTCTTTCCTTAGCTATGTCCATCCTACTAATAAGCCCATCAAAGGCATCTTTCATTTCTGGCTCAGTGTTTTTTATTTCTAGCATTTCTTTTTGGTTCTTTCCTAGGATTTCCATTTCTCTGCTTACATTGTCCATCTGTTCTTGCCTGCTGTCTCCTTTATCCAACAGAGCCCTCAGCATATTAATCATAGTTGTTTTAACTTTCCTGTCTGATAATTCCAACATCTCTGACACGTGGTTCTGATGTTTGCTCTGTCTATCCAAGTTGTGTTTTTTGCCTTTTAATTTTTTCTTGATAGCTGAACATGATGTACTGCATAAAAGGAACTCCTGTAAATAACGCCTGTAGTAATGTGGTGGTAAGGTATTGGGGGAGGGGAAGCATTCTAAAGTCCTATGATTAGGTCCCAGTCTTTTAGTGAATCTGTGCCTCTGGATGGTGAACTTCACAAGTGTTTCTCAGTTTTTTCCTCCCCGCTTAGATGGGACAGGATGACTAGAGTGGACTATTTCCCTTCTCCCATGTGGAACTCGAGAGCTGACTGAAGTTGGGTATTTCCTTTCCTGAGCTCAGTTAGGCTCTAATAATGCCTGGTCAGGTTAGGCTCTGGTTAACTAGTTTCTCCTGAAGACAGGTCTTGTTAAGAAGAACAGAGTGCTCTGGGGTATTTCAAAATTGTTCCTGTTCCCCTCTTCCTGCTGGACGCATGAGGAGATTTTTCTCTGATATTTATTATGAGAATCTGTTTGAGCCCCTAGAAAGAAAACTCACAAAAGTATAGGGTCTTCTATGACTGGGTCCCTGGAGTTTTTAACTCTCAGACTTGTTCATACTGACCCTACATCAATTTGTCAGTTGCAGTGCAGGTTTTCCTAATCTGGCACTGGTTCCCTTGGTGGTTGCCATTTATCAGTCTCTGCTCTGGAGAGCTGTGACTCCTTGTATTTGCCTGTTTCTCCAAACCTGGGGGCAGTGGTTTATCCTGTGTCCTCATCTGTCTTACGGATCCAAGAAGAGTTGTTGATTGCTTTTAGTCTGTTCAGTTTTTTTTTTTTTTGAGCTAACATCTGTTGCCAATCTTATTATTTTTTTCCTTCCTTCTTCTCCCCGAAGTTCCCCAGTACATAGTCGTATATTGTAGTTGTGGTCCTTCTGGTTGTGCTATGTGGGACGCCACCTCAGCATGGCCTGATGAGTGGTGCCATGTCTGTGCCCAGGATCGGAGCCAGCAAAACCCTGGGCCGCCAAAGCGGAGTGTGGGAACTTAACCACTCAGCCACGGGGCTGCCCCAGTCTGCTCAACTTTTTACTTGTTAGGATGGCATGGTGACTTCCAAGCTCCTGACGCATGGAACTGAAAACTGAAAGTCCTGTCTCCCTTTTTTTGTTGTTGATGTTTTTCCTTCACATTGGTTTTGTTCATTTCCTTTTCAGTGTATTTATAGCTTATATATATGTGTTTCTGCTGTACTTGAGATCTTTTTGTTGTTTATTGTATAATCTCACAGGTTAATGTTTGTGTGGGGTAAACTGATCAAATGTTATCAGATCTTTAATATAATTAGGTACATTATATCTCCCATTTGCTATTTGTGTTTATGATACCTTAACAGATAGAATATGCTATATATATAGCAATGCATTTATCCATTAAAGAATCTATTACTCTGTCAATAGGGTTTTCCTCTATGCTCTGAGGACCATCATATGTTCAACCAATGAGTTACTAGTGGACTACATGGCTGCCAAACATAACCAGTGAGCAATGTCCCAGCCATCCTAAGATGAGTGATTCTACAATGGGTGTTGTTTTCTCTGCTCCTGGGTTTTATTTTGAATTCTGATAAATAATTTTACACAAATCAACTTCCAAAGTTATGGCACAAGAGTGCTCTACCTACTACAAAAGAACAGGGTGGAGGACCAGGCACTAGGTTAGAATGCAAATTTTCTGGCAACTTGTGCTGCCAGAAAGGAAACGCTTGAGAAAACAGAAAATAAAGAAAATTAGGAGACTGGCAAAAGTCTTTTGACATTTTGAAGGACATCCCAAACACTGAGATGTTTGGGGCAATTGCTTAAGTATAATGCTTAAAATACTTCCCATAGGAACTGTAGGATCCCATATAACTAAGTCCAGTTACAGCTCTCATTTCTAAGAAGGTCTCCCCACGCTGAACTGGCTAAGTGTGTGTATGTGTTTTTCTGATTGGCTCTTTATGAATTTCTCCTATATGATCTAATGAGTTTTCCAGTTAATGCTTTTTTTGGTTAATTATAAACTTATAAATACTGATAACCATTTTTTTTTTATCACTTTCTTTCCACTACTTTTACCTCTAAATTTTCTTATCCTAGGGCTTTGGCTAATTCTTGCCAATCCACGTCTTTTTCATGATTTGTATGGGGATGATTCTGCATTAGTCATAGTGATGCAACTTGCTTGAGACAGTTCTGTACAGAATAAGAACATATTTTCTTATCCATATTTTATGAAGAGTTTTTTTTTACTTTTTTATTTTTTAATTTTTTTAAAGATTTTATTTTTTCCTTTTTCTCCCCAAAGCCCCCTGGTGCATAGTTGCATATTCTTCGTTGTGGGTCTGTCTAGTTGTGGCATGTGGGACGCTGCCTCAGCGTGGTTTGATGAGCAGTGCCATGTCCGCGCCCAGGATTCGAACCAACGAAACACTGGGCCGCCTGCAGAGGAGCGCGCAAACTTAACCACTCGGCCACGGGGCCAGCCCCTTTTATGAAGAGTTTTAACATCAGAAGTTGTTCAATTGCATCAAATGCTTTTCCAGCCTCTACAGAAGATATCGTATGCCGATAAATTTCTGAGAAATTGCTCAATCCCATTAGTTCTTAGGAAAGTGCAAATTAAAATCCAAATGAGATGCCATTATATTCTACCTGAAATGCTGATATTAATAGGTTTGACTATACTGTGTGTTGGTGAGAATGTGAGCAACTTGAACTCTCAAATGCTGTTGGTGGAGAGTAAACTGGTATAATCATTTTGGGAAACTGTGTGCCATTTTCTCTTAAATCTGAGCAGGAACATATCATAAAACCTAGAATTTTGACTACTAGGTATATAACCAATAGAAATGCATATATATGTGCATATATTTATACTAGTTTTATTCATAAGAGAGTGAAATTGAAAAGCAATGTCTATTAACAAACAATAGGATAGGTAAAAAAATAGGGGTATATTTATACAATTACTTTAAAAAAGATACGGTATTTTTTCTATGACCTAATATGTTGGATAGTGTTAATAATTTGCCCAATGTTGCTAGGTTCTTGCATTTCTGGGGCATTTCTCATTGGTCTTGGTGAATCAGTATTATTTTTACTTTTCAGGCTGAAAAGACTTTGGCTTCTTCCTATTTTTTGATAACTCTGATGTCTCTAAAGTTCTTATTTTTCACGTCTTGTTACAGTAACTTACATCCTTCCTGTGACTATGAACTTGTAGATTTTAGCTTAAGTCAGGACCTCAGTATTCCAAATTCCCCTTTTCAGACACAGAACCACTAAAATTCTCTGCCTAATTTACCTGAACTCTATTTCTCACTTCAGCATTTACCCATTTAAGCTCTGACACTCGTTTTTTTCCCCAGAGTGATTTAGTCACTAAAAGAACAGACTGAGAAAATCCTATGAGCCTTATGATGTTAAACATGATAAAAATTGGACATAAAATGGCCTACAAATGTCCTTCATTACAAGTTATTCTGTATCATAATTCCATTTCTTGGAACACTTTTGTCTGCCACAGCTATAAGATTCTTAATATGATAGAAGTACACTTTTATAGTATATTATCTTTCATTTATACATTTTATTTTCTACTTTTATGAGGCATTCACCTATGAAGAGGGCTCTTTTGATAAAATGCTCTGGGTGAGTTAAGGCGAAATACCTTATACTCCTTGTTACACTAAACCCAAAGGAATATACATAATTATGTAAAAGGTTAAGAGTGTGTTCCTTCCTTCATTCCATAATTATTTATTGCTCTGCTTTTGTCCTAGGTCCTAGCATACTACTGTATATCACCAAAATGGAGTCATGTTCAGGAAATGACTTCTTAAAAAATTAGATGACTGTGGGTATGCTATTTTGACTCTAATAAGCAGCTTCTTTTGAACTGTGTCAAGGAACAGGAGGTTTTTTTTCTTCTTCTTTTTAACATGGGTATGTGTATCAATAAGAAAGGTCTCTCTCAGGGGCCAGCCCATGGCTGAGTGGTTGAGTTTGTGTGCTTCACTCTGCCGGCCTCGGGTTTGTGGGTTTGGGTACTGGGCGTAGACCTACACACTGCTCATCAGGCCATGCTGTGGGGGCATCCCACACAGAAGAACTAGAATGACTTACAACTAGGATATTCAACTATGTGCTGCGTCTTTGTGGAGAAAACAAAAGAGGAAGATTGGTGACAGATATTAGCTCAGGGCCAATCCTCCTCACCAAAAAAGCATAAAAGAAAAGAAAAACAGAAGTCTCTCTCAGAGTTACTCAGGACTAACCACTGTTTAGAATTCAAGGCAGCTCTAGGAATGTGGATATTGTCTGTTCAGCAGCCAGGTCTATGGACCTTCTCTAGGGCTGAGGTGTCCAGCTGGTGTGCACAATGCCCGAGGTGCCCCGTGCGTCTGGGTTACACATGTGCTGAGGCTTTGATTTTCCTCAGCCTACAGGTGGGCTGCGTGGGGCCTGGGCAGCGGAAGACCCCAGCAGGCAGAGAGGCAGCCACCCACTTTTAACCTGGGGGGTGGGGGAGCGCTTCAATAGTGCACTTTCCCAAATATAAGACATACTTATTTAAAAATTTCTTTAATATAACCTAAATAAGATATAGGGACTAATTTTTTTTTTTCTCAGCAGCATTCTGACCATATTTATTATGGAAATCAGCAGGAAAATGGGCTTTATTTAAGATAAGTTTCTGTACTACAACAATATTTTGGAATATATATTCCATTTTATAATCATGCCAATGTCTAACTTTTATACAATCTACATTCCAATTATACAAGTAAAAAGAATTCAACTGTCTAACCATAATTCAACAACCTAACAATTTTCTTTAACTGAATCTCTGATGCTGAGACCATGTATTAAAATATATAAAATTAATATATTTTATCAGTGATTGTAATATGGAGGTCTGCACCCTCAGCAACCATAAAAGCGAGATTCTATGTGCCATTTTCTTTCATTCCTACTTTTCCCAATTCACAGGAAAAAACATCAATTTTTATTTTACCAAGGTTGTGAGAAAATCCAAAATACTTTATGGATTTTATCCTCCCTGAGCACAGACCAACTAAAACGTCATCCATCTCATTAAACAAGCACATTTTTCTTTTTTGTTGTAATTGCAATCTCAGTAACATATTTCTGATTAATTCAAATAGAAAACCATTAGTTATAACTTAACCTATTCAGTTTGATACTCAAATATTTAAGAGCATGGTGCCTCCAGTAGACAGAAAATAATCAAAGGAATGCCTGGTGGTAATAAATGCAGAAGAAAGCAGTGAAGTGAAATTTACTTGTGTCTTACTATTGTTATGTCTTACTATTATAAATTTAAGGTCTTTTTGATATCATAAAGTTAAACTTACCAGATTTGTGCAGGGTCACTCCTCTGTTGTGGGTCTTACCTGGCTCCCGAGGAAGTTGATAGTCTGGGCTTGAAAAGCTTTCGTTAGCATTTCTTGGACTTAATATATCTTTACAAATGAGCTGAGACCCTGAGGCATCCCTCAGACTGTGGCAGACTTCGTGGATGACTCGGGAGGAAAGTTGGTTTTTAAAGAGGAAGAGACCAGCATCACTTGTTACTGTTGGCAGACAGTGATCTAAAAGAGAGATTTTTAAAAACAAATTTAACAAATATTCAAATTATCCTTACTAGGTGTCAGGCTCTCCCAAGCTCTTTAGAGGATTAACTCATTTAATTTAATCCTCACAACAACCCCAACAGGTACTATGATGATCTTCTTTAACTGATGAGGAAATGGAGGCACAGGGAGATTAGGTAACCTCTGAGGTCACTTGACCAGAGACTGACTGGGACTCAACCCCAGGCTGCCTGCCTCCAGAGGCTCGGCTGCCTCTGTATGTGACTGTTGATAAATCACGCTAAAAGGTACACCGACTCAGCTGGTTTTCTGGTCCATGCTTTACTCCAGGGGAGAACCAATCAGTCTTTTTTGTCTTTCTTCCATTTGAAAAAATTTATTTTCTACAATTGATTTCTTTCTTGAGGTATAATTGACATATAACCTTCAGGTGTACAACATAAGGATTTGATATTTATATACACTATTAAATGAACACCAAAACAAGTCTAGTTACCAGCATCACCACACATAGAAAATTTTTTTCTTGTGACATGACCTTTTAAGATTTACTCTCATAGCTACGAATTAGTCTTAAGTACTGTGGTGAACTTGGGAGAGATACAACAGCAGTCATCCATGCCAGCCAGGCACATATATACACAGACCAGATTTCTTGAAATAAGAAATAATCATCAATTTCTAAGATGTTAATACTTCCCTCTTGCTTTTATAGTGAACTTTCCTTTTTAAAAGCTAACCTTTCCTGAGAAGAATTATCCATCGCTGAGCCAGCATGGTGGTATTAGCTTTGTAAACAAGCAGTTGAACTGGTGCAAATAAAGAGAGATGAAAAGTCAGCAGGGTCGGAGAGGGAAATACTACAATTTTGCTTCCTCACCTGATTCATGGATTTCTTTCACTTGCATAGGTATTTTCCTTTTTTACAAGTGAGTTTTATCTTTTCTTTAATATGTTGCTCCACTTCGTATTTCAGATCCCCCTTCCGCATTTTACAGTTATGTTGTTTAATCCCACGGCCTTGCAAGGTGGTATCACACCCACCATTTGAGGGCAAAGAGGCTTGCAGAGGGCAGTAGCTTGCCATGAGTTGCACAGTTAATAAAAAGGCCTTAGTGGAATTCTAAACTCAGGTGTCTCAGGCTCCACATAGCATAGGACCATTTCAGACACAATTTAAGGCATGTGCATCTTGCTAACGAGATACTAAATTTGCTCCCAATCAAGCGATGGTTCAATATCATTGCATCAGGAAATACTGAGCAAATAATGGCAGTAGGGGGCATCCAGCCACTTCCTACATGATTAGTTGAAAACGACACACCTGCACACATACGTTGGAAGGATGTGATAGAGGTAAGGATCCGGACTAATTTAACCAGGAGAAAGCAGCCGTTTTTGAACAAAGGGTAGCCTAGGGCCTAAGAGGTGGATTAAAACAATTTGCCTATTGAAGCTGGTCGGTGCCGCAGTGCTCAAGGGCCTATTAGCTGCAAAGAAGTCTTTGCTGCCCTGCCTGAACGGACATAGCTACAGTAGGACTACAGAGGGCTGACCTTCAGATAGGAAGGCAAGTGCTATTATACGGCATATACATAGATCCATATCACATTCTGACCGTGTGTTTCTATAGCACGCGCAGGATGGGAGGTTTCACGAATCTAGGACCGAAAAACACCACGTTCCCCAGCGTGTATTTTGGGAGGAAATCACCCTATTGAAGTCCCCTCCTCGAGATAACCCTTTCCCTCCAGGTGCATCATCCTTCATTACCGATCCCCAGGGTGGAAGGTATCCCACGCTCGAGACCTGTCCCTCAGCCCTCCGCAGCGCGCCGAGCGCAGGGTCGTCGGGCGGGCGGGGGTGGCGGTGACGCAGGAGGCGGCCGGGGCCCAGGTCCCGGCGCGGGGGGAGGGGGCGCTCGCTCGGCACGGTGCAGCGCGGGCCAATCAGCAGGCGCGGTGTTTCGGGCGGGCGGAGCTGAGCGGGGCGGGGCGGGGGCTCCAGGTTCCCTTGGGGGCCGGCGCAGCGCCGCCTGCGGTGGCGAGCGAAGGCGCTGACAGCCGGGGGCTCCGGGCGAGCCCGCGGGCCGGGGTTTCCTCCGCGGCTGCCCCGCCCTTTCAGACCCGCCCCCTCTACGACCCAGACGCTGCTCCGACTGCGCCCGGCCTCCTCCGCTCTTCCCGCAGAGCGCGTCACCCGGCCGCCCTTCGCTTGGGGTCCCGGGGCCGTGCGGGGTCGGCGCCGGCGGGGCCGCCTCGCTCGGGCCGGCGGCGGTAATGCTGCTGCGGTTGCCGCCTTTGCGGCCAGGCGGGCAGCTGGCGGTGGCCGGAGCCGGAGCGCGCTCGCCGCTGGCCGGGACGCCGCCCTCGCCCGCGCTCGGCCGCCGCGGGGCGCCGGGGCCCGGCGCGGCATGAGGAGGAGGCTGCGCACCGGCGAGCTCTCAGCTCCTCGGCCCCCAGGGCCCCCGCGGGCCCCCGCGCGCCGCCTGCAGCCCCGGCGCCCACGCTAGCCCACGCCGGCCCGAGACGCCGCGGCCCCGCGGAGGAGGCGGCGCAGGCCTGCGCAGCGCGGGGCTCCGGTCCTGGAGCGGGCGGACGCGGGGAGCCGGGCGTGCTGCAGTTTGTGCCCCTCTCCGCAGGGGCGCCGCGCGCAGCCTGCGCCTCTCCCCACCTGCAGCCCCTCCTCCCGCCGCGGCCGGGCGGAGGAACCCGCGTCCTCGGCCTCTTCGGCTCCCTCCGTCCCCGGGGCCCCCGCCCCGCATCCCCTCTTCCCCCTCCACCCCTTCCCCCTCGGCCTCCCGCGCCTCCCCTCCCCCGACTCCCCGGCCTCCCATTCATTCCGTCCGCTCCCTCCCTTTCCTCCTTCCCGCTCGGGCCCTCTCCCCCAGCGCCTCCCCGCGTGGACCCCGCTGCAGTCTTGGGGTTGTTAGCCCATTCATGGAAGTTTAGGGCCTGGACGCTGCCCCCGAGGCCGGCCTGAGCGCGCAGCCCGAGCTGCTGGCCGGGAAGAGGAAGATGTCCGTGCTCAGGCGGATGATGCGGGTCTCCAATCGCTCCCTCCTCGCCTTCATCTTCTTCTTCTCCCTCTCCTCGTCTTGTCTCTACTTCATCTATGTGGCTCCGGGCATCGGTAAGCACCGAGACACACCCTCACTTCCCACGGTCACACTGAGGGAAAAGCAGGGTGTTACTTACGGGATTTGGAAGCTCTATAAACAGGGGACCAGCAGAAAAGATATGTTTGAAGTGTTATTTCAGACATGTTAAATAAACTGCTTCGGGCCCTGGCTTTGGTATGTGAGTTTTGTTAATGCACGTTTAGGTAACTTAACGACTGCATTAAATGGGCACAGCAAAATTAGGTGTGATGGCTCAGGATGCCCTGGTCGCTTTCTTGAGTATTCATAGCAGCTTTATCCGTTTAATATCAAGTCTTTAAGCTTCAACTTATTGCTTAATCGTAGTTTTATTCAAACACCCTCAGATAGAATAACTGGCTGCAACAATATGATGATGAAACCAGCAGCAGGGAATGTGGAGTTCAAGAATGTACATATTCTCGCGTTCTAGGTCACTTTAGAATGGGGTCAATGAACATTTGTGCCACACTTTAGGAATTTTTAGGCAACGAGTTGTCTTGTGAAGACAATGCTCTATTATTTAGTCTGCTTGGGTCTGCTTTTCAAGGGGAGGTAGCCTCTGCTACCTTTTAGGGTGACTTCTGAGATAAAATAATGATTAAAATAACAATTATGCCAGATAGTTTAAAATTTTAACCTACTTATCATCTTTTGGCCTTTGGTCCAAAATACGCTTTTGTATAATCTGCTTGAATAGGCTTCTTTGTCAAATATCCTAATTCCTCAGCACGCTTTGGTTGAAAGGTGCCGATGTGGCATTCTAATGGATGAAAAATAGCTTCATATGGATATTAAAATCACATGGTATTTCCAAAACTTTTCTGAGTTTTTCCTGGTTATTATGTATTTAATGTTCAGTTACTTAGTAACAACGTGCATCTCCTATCATTTCTTTTTAGACACTAGTAGTCTTTTGAGGCAGTGCCATTTCTCCCCTTTTGAGCCAGGGCTAGTTCTCCCCATTTTCTCACCAAAAATGTGTGGCCTCTTACAGGGTAAAAACACCTGCAGAATTTTGAGTTGGAATTATCCTTTGGGTATGGTCTTCTGTGGTCATATATTACTGTAATTAATTGCAGGGGGGGAAAGCAGAAGCAAACCTCATTGAGACTATTTCCTAAAACAAAATTACTCCGTGACTTTTTATGGACTAAATATTTGGATTCAAGTAAGATGTGTAAGCTCAGATGATGCTTGAGAAGACATGAATTACTGAAGCCTCGAGGCATCCCAAAAGAGAAGTTTGAGGTGAAAGTTTGAAAAAGTATGACTATTTTAACATGTTATTGTCTTTCAGTGCAGTTTTCCCTTTAGGCTAAATAAAATACTCCTTGCAATCTGTATTAGAAATGACAATGGTAGCTCAGAGGGTTTGAGAGTAGTTAGCCACAATGTTAAGTAGGCTTTTCTTAAAATCCTCTGCCATTTTGGAAGTCTTATAAATTAACTCCTCATTCTACAGCAATTTTACTTTCTCATTTAGCTCTTTAAAGGTTGGACATCTTTGGGGGGTGCTATTTTGTCAGATATTTAACTTTGGGAGATTTTGGAGGAAAAGTTTTTTTGCCCTTAGTAGTTTTCTGTCTTGGTATTTTGGATAACATGTTACAGTTATGTTACTCAAAGAGGTAACCAAAGGAAATTAGAATTCCAGCTTTAATTTGATAATCATCCATTTTTTTGTTAGTGCCTTAATGTATCTATAGATTCTTAAAATTCAGTTGATATGAAATACTAACACATTTTTCTTATTTGTATGCTGTATGTTTGCTATAGAACAATCACTGATATGTCGTAAATTTGGCAACTGTCTTACAGGCAATTAGGTCGATGTCATTTAAACTACTCTGTTTCTGTGGGTCTTACAATTTATAACTTTAAAAATATTGATTAAAACCAGTAAGAAGAATGAAAACCAAAAGTTATGAAGTGTTGTCAATTTGTTAAACTGAATCTATTTCCTAAACCCAGTAATATTTAGCAGGAAGAAAAAAAAAGAGGAAACCTCCTTGTTTATCTTTTAATTTTTGGGAAGCAGTTTTTCCAAAATTCACATTTTTGCTTGAAAGTTCAAATTTTAGCATTGGCAACAAATACTGTCAGTTTCTCTTGACATGTCAGGCTCACTTTGTTCGTTTTTGGGAAAATGTAGGTCAAATACAGAAGTCTAAATAACCAGTTTGTCAGTTCTTTCAAGTAAAAATGATGTTCCATGAAAAATGTGGCTGGTTCAGCTCACATTGCAACCATCAGTTGCACAATTTGATTTTCAAGACAACCATGGGACTTTGGTATGCTGAAGAAATGCTTTTTGCATTCTTACCATTTCATCACGGATTTCTTATTAATGAGACATATCCAAAACTGATTAGTTCTTATAACTAGCTTACATCAGATGGATGTAGAGTCTTTTTGAAATAATCCATATTTTAGCCTGAATTACATCTTGGGACAAAACATTTTTATGACTAAAATATATGTTGTGTGAGAGCACTTTTTTTTTAAGATTGGCACCTGAGCTAACAGCTGTTGCCAATCTTCTTTTTTTTTTCTTTTCTTCTTCTTCTCCCCAAAGCCCCCCAGTACATAGTTGTATACTCTAGTTGCAGGTCCCTCTGGTTCTTCTGTGTGGGATGCTGCTTCAGCATGGCCTGATGAGCGGTGCTGTGTCCGTGCCCAGGATCTGGACTGGTGAAACCCTGGGCCACCAAAGCAGAGTGTGCGAACTTAACCACTCGGCCATGGGGCCGGCCCCAAGAGAGCACTTTTTATTGATCTTAAATAAATGTTTCAAATCTCTTCTGTTAAAAAGTCCGTATTAATCCAACCCACATCAACCTGTTTGGTAGTCATCAATTGTATTGCCCGACCTTTTCTGTCCAGAGAGCTATTTTTGTCATGTGCCTTCTTCCCCCAGGCAGTCTGTCATTTTAGTTAGTCTTCCTTAGTCTCCTTCACCTGCGTCCTTCCCTCCCTCCCTTTCTCCCTCCCTTCTGAGCAGATAGTACCACACAGTTGTAGACAGTGTAATCTGTTCACTTTCCAATGTTTTCGCACATTGCTGAACAGTTTCTTGGCTTTTTAGGTCTTAATCTTGCAGTGAGTTCCACCAAAGCTCAAAGCTCATTATTTTAAGATAATTTGAAGGATTTTCCTTGAAATGTCTAATTCATGCAGGAAACACAGGGATAGTCTTTATATTATGAACTTTAGTACCAAGGGAACTTGATCTGCAGACCCCCACCGCTACCCCCAGGAAGTCCATGGACAGATTGGCCTAGCCCATCCAGTAGAGGCAGATTCCATGAATTGTTGCTCATTCTGTTTCTGCCTTGGTGCATGATTGCAGAAAGATAAGTGTAGTTTCTTTCCAAGATCTTGTCCTGGAAGGATGGAAAATGGAATTCCATTTAGTATGAAACTGTTTCTAATATAACTTCCAATACCACATAGTCATTTTCCTGCTACAGTACCAAAGGAGTAGATGAGCTGACTTACAGATTCATTCAGCAAACACGAATATGGCACCTCGGAGAGGCTAGACATTGTTTGAAGCACAGAAGATAGAGAGATGACTAAGACAGTTTCTTCTCTCATACTACAATGGGTTGAGCACCATGAAAAAGCTACAGCCAGTCCTTGGAAAGCGTGCAGTGGAGTGTGAGGGTTGGTTAAGACTTTGCAGAGGAGGTGGTAGTAGGAGTGGGCCATTGAAGATAGATTGGATTTATCTGGACTGAGCAAAGAGATTCCAGTCAGAGGGAGCATCATGAGTGAAGGTAGGTTCCAGAAAATAGGAATATTTCCAGCTGGCTACCACTAAGAGCTTGAGGTGGGAGATGGGTCAGATTAGGAAAAGTCTCGGGGCTCCCCTGCCCAGCCTCATGTTCTGGTGCTCGAGGTCCCCAAAATTCCTAATAGGGAGAAACTGGTCTTGGGTCACACAGCTTTGTCAAAGCTGTCTGTGATTAAGAAAGAAGTCGATGTGCCTGTAATCACTGGGGTGACATCATGGGGAAGATTGCACAACTGCTCTGGGAGTGGGGGTTTCACTGTCCATTTGACTCACCAGAGGCCCTGACCTTTCTAGACACGCTGACAGGCAGTTTTCTTCTTGGAGTAGAGGTGGAATCTGGTTGGGGCACTTTGGTCTCAATTCCTGTGGGCCCTTTGAAGAATTACCTGGTCTAGTGCTTTGTTGTTTGGGACCCTGGCAGGGTTTGTGCTCTGCTAGGACTCGGGGAGTTGGTGATGGGTGGTCAGGGTGTGGGGATATATGTGCAAGCATGTGGGTTGTGGGAGGCGGTGGCTTAGTTAGGTCTTTGCTCAAAGCCCCCTGACATTTTGGCTGGGTTTCTCTCAACTAACTCAGACGTAGCTAATTGCCCTGCAGCTTTCTTATTGCAGCCCTTTAGCCTCCTGCTCCTGGCTAGGTGAGCCTGGTTGTGTTCTTTTGGAGCTGTTAGAGTCTGCTTTGTGTTTCAAAGATCCTTTTAGTTTTTTCCTCAACAGGTGTTCTCATCTACACAGCTCTTTTCAGGTTGCTTTTGATTTGGGTCATGGTGGTGGGCATTTCTTTCCTCTGGGCCTTTCTTCCTGGCCATGCATCCCATGCTAAAACTTTTGTCCTGTAAGTTGCAGGAGACATCAGAAGTTTTGTAAACGGGAATGGTGCAGTCCTTTGCTGTAGAGCGACTCTTCTAGCATGGAGGACGGGTTGTCGAGGGCAGAACCAGTGGCAGGGAGACCGGGTAGGAAGTTGCTTTCATAGCTCAGGCAGTAAAAGACCAGAACCTGATCAAGGTCATAGGTGGATCAGGGTCGAGTTGAGAGGATGTGAACAGTGGAACTGAAGGGAAGGGAGAAGCTTTAAGACAATGCTCATATTCTCGCTTAGACACCCGGGCTGCTGGTAATAGGGAATACAGAAAGGCACATGTAGTGAGGGGGTTATTTTGGGTTCTAAAGAAATTGAGTGGGGATGCCTCTGGGATATCTAGGAAGGTCTTGTCAGTAGTAGGTAAGCAGATGGAAATAAGGGCTTAGAGCCCAGGAGAAATGCCTAACAGGAGAGAGATTTGAGTGTCTTCAGCATATGGGTGGATGACACTTATCTGTTTCTCCTCTGACACACCTGAGTAATAAAACTAACTCCTGCGAGCAGAAGTGATTCACTAAGTTAGTTGCTCTTAAACGTGGAATGCTAGAGGTTAAATTGGAAAATGAAGGAGGCCCAAGTGTGGTTTGAAGTGTTTCCCATGAGGCTCTCTTATGCTTTTCACTACCCAGCCCCAAATGGGAGTCAGTGTGGTTGACACCTTGGAAAGTTTAGATGGCTGCCCAAGGAGAGCTTGTGGAGGCTGAAGAGAAGGTAGCCATAGATGAAATCTGACGGCTTAGTGGCAGGTGGAGACACAGGAACAGGAAAATGAAGGGAGAGAGAGATCATGCAAGTGAGGAAAGACCTTTGCAAAAATAAACAAAAATGATGATCAGTAAGAGAAGCGTTGGTGTGGGATAAAGTTCAGTAGGGTAAAGTCTGGAAGGAGAATTGTCTATTTGATAAGTAGGAAGTCCATGACAGCTACTCCAGGAGCAGTTTTTGTGGCATCATGAGTCACCAGCTAGATTGCCTTGAGTTGGTTAGTAAACCAGAGGTCAAAAGCAAGTGGCTCAGTTAGTGGAAAGTAAGGGGTGAAGTGAAAGGGGGAAGTGGAGAACCAAAGGAACCTTACAGGATGGGAAGACCTGAGCTGCTGTGGAGGCCTAGGGAGTGAGGACAAAGTTTGAAGGTTTGAGAAAGGGAACAAATTATGACTTGTGATCCAGGAAGACTTCATTCTTTTACTTAGTCCTACAGCCTGTATTTGTCTGTACAAGGCACAGTGGTTTAGCACCGAACAGGATCCGCGGGTGCCTGCCTTCGTAGAGCATATAGCCAGTGGGAAATGTGCACAATTGAGGAAGCACTATTCTAGAATAGAGTGTGAAATACAGTTTGCTTGGAGGCACCCATTGGGAGGAGCACTAAACTAGTTTAGGCATTAGGGAAAAGAGGAAGATTAAGCTGAGGCCAGAGCTTGTTAGGTGGTTAAAGGGTTGGCTTGGGGAAAAGTGCTTCTGGCAGGAATGGAATGGCTAAGAGGTAGGAGAGAAATGAAAAAAACCAAAAAACAAAAAATAAGCTAAAGCATAGAATGCTGAAGCCAGAGAGATAAATACGAGTCCAGTCATAGAGATCCTTGTAAGCTGGGTTTGAGAACTTGGGCTTTAGCCTTAGGACAGTGTCAGACCACTGAGCCTAAATTTTAAGTAGGAGGGCGACATGGTCAGATTTGCATTTTAGAAATATTTAGCCTGTACTGGTGTGAATGGATTAAAAGGAAGAAAATTGGGATCAGAGACCAGGTAGAGGGAGTGGGATCAGGTGTATAGGTGGGTCACTTTTGGAGATGAGAGAGGAGGAGATAAAGGGGTTTGCCATAGCAAACATTAGATGCCTGTGGAGAGGGAAGCTGAGGGAATTGGTATCTGATGAGGTAGGTGATTGAGTTATCTGTTTAGATTGAGGGGCTCAGTTTAAGTGAACACATCTGAACATAGAGTGAACTGTTTCCTAGACTAGATTAAGACATTTGGTTTCTGACGTGGCATACGCTAGAGACTTAGTAAAGAACTGAGTGACTGAATGGTTCTGATTAAATCGCTTCTGTTGGTATGGCAGCTCCAGTTTGTTCTCTCACCAGCTGACTCATCAGTGCCTTTCTGATGCTGGGTGTTAGACACCTTGGGGGAATATATTGCAGGGGATTAGGAACACTGGAGAGAATGCCAGGTTTGGTCAGTGTATTCGTTATCTATGACTTTGTAAGAAATTAACCCCAAATTTAGGGACTTAAAACAACAAACAAATATCTTACAGCTTCCGTGGGCCAGGAATCTGGACATGGTTTGGCTGTGCGTCTCTGGTTCAAGATCTCTCAATAGGCTACACAGTGTCTGGCAGGGCTGTGGTTGAGGCTCCACTGGGGGAGCATCTGCTGCCGAGTTCACCCACTTGGGCAGCTTTCAGTTCCTTGAGGGTCGTTGGACTGAGGGCCTCAGTTCATCACAGGTTCTTAGCTGGAGGCCTGCCTCAGTTCTTGCCACATGGGCCTCTCCATGGGGCAGCTCACAACCCCATCACTTTTGCTATATTTTCTTTGTTAGAAAAGAGTTACTCGTTCCAGTCCACAAGGGGATGGGGGGGCCCTTCTTAGAGACTGCCTCCCATGGTCAGGTTGCTGTTCATGAGCAGCGTATGTAGCTCAGTAATATTGTTTCAATGTAAATGAATCTAAATCCTGTGGCTTGGTGGAAAATTAGGTATTTTTGAAGGGAAAATTGATTCATTGAAATCTGGCAGTGCTAAATACCGTTCCCCATGTTATTCTTTTATGAATAAATTTGAGGTCTATTAAACAACTTGGCAGAATGAGGTAGTGATGCATTTATTCTGCAGCAGTGTTTATCATTACAGCCTTTTAATGTTTATGAAAGGTAAAAATAGCCGTGTCTGTGGATACTTTTAAAAGAGAAACTCCTGATCTAGGTTTGTAGTCTCTGTCTATGGTATGTATTCTAAACACGATGTGGAATTTGGTTGGGAACAGAATGCATTTTCCTCTTGAGGCGGTGCTGTGCAGGGTCGGTGATTTCCTAACCCGTCCTGTGACCAGCCTGTTTATCACAGGGTGTGCTCCCAGGCTCGCAGGGCACTTGTGCTTGTAGGCCTTCGGCTCTGGTGGCTGCAGCTGTGGCTGCCTCTCTTCCCCCCGGAGCCCCTGCGTCTGCTCCTCTGTCTGAGGGCCCAGGGTCGTGGAAACCTTGGACACAGAGGCTTTGGTGTCTTTGGAGCCAAAGCTGTGTGCAAAGAAGCCCCAGCAGCAAGATCCCAGAGGTAACCCACTGCTTCATCCACCATTGGCGCTCCACAGAGGTGTCCCTGCCACAGACCACCCCCATGCAAGTAGAATAGCCTTGTTGTAAAGAAAGAGAAGGAAAGACAAATACGCAAAAAGATTGTCATTTGCCCCGAGTCTCACACATTGTTGTTCGAAGAGCTGAAGTAGACAGTTAGTGGAAGAGCTGAAATGTATGCCTTGGGCTATCTGACTTTTTCCACTGTGCCTGAGTTGAAGCAACTGATCATTGCTGCCCTAGAAAATTGAAGATTTGGGGGAAATACAAGCTCTCTCTTCTTCGGCTTAAAGGGATACCACATAGAAGAGAGATGAAACTTCTTTCGGATAGCCTCAGAGAGCAATGAGGGTGATTACAACAAGGCAGGTTTTTGGCTTATTGTAAAGAAACCAAAGCATTCAACCGAGCTGTGAACAGTGAAATAGGTGGCCTTATATAAGCACTGCTTTCCTGGCATGTTTTCAAGCCGAAGGTAGATGACCACCTGTTAAGGCTGGAGAAGGTGCTTTGCTTGGGAGACTGGACATGTCACTACCCCCGTGAACTTGGTTACTCTGTGCCGTGTTAAACTCTGCAGCACCGTTGCTCACCCAGCCAAGGGACAGACCTGCTCCTCTGTGTCCTCCCCTTCCCCCCACACTGCCTTTGGTGACTCCTTTTCCCTTTCAAGCCTGCTTTTCATGTTTGTCTTAACCTAAGGAAAAATGTGGAGGTGGTTGGGAGGCTGCCGTGAGACGAGTGGAAGGAGGTGCCTTGCAGTGATGTTTCCAGAGCTCAGACGTCCTAGGTCACATTCAGGTGTTCCTGGAGAGTCAAGAGCCCCTCAGGCTTTGTGGTTTATGGTATTCTCCTGGTCACTTTTCCTGGCTGGCTTAGACCAAGCTGGCTGTTGTCACCACTGCCTCAGACTGCAATTTGCCAGTTTAATCAGAGCAGCCTGTGCCCGTCATCTCTTCCATCCTTCTTTTCTTTCGGCTTTTCCCTCTGAATCTGTTTTTCTTCTTCTTGTTTTCTTTTTACTTCCTGGAGGATACAGTGATTTAATATTTAAAAGACATTTTCTTTCCATTTCTGCCTTTTGTCATGATAGTAACAAAGAGAATAATATCCAAGTAATATTGTGATTTGGGTTGAAGATCAGGTCAATTGAAGGGTGAAAGTATGTTTTCCGAGGATACCTACAATGCCGTTAACATGCCGTTGGAAAATTAAGCATTTACTCCAATTAGTGCTAGATATTTTTACCTCATGTCTTGGGCCCACTGGAGAATTTCATGGAGTACCCCAATTTTATTTTTCTCTAGCTTGTAAATCCCATATTGGGTCAACTTGATTTGTTATGTTTCACGGACATACTTGTTTTCAGTCTTAGCAGAATTTGGCAAAGTTTGGTTTAAAGCTACAGCAGACACTCTCCTCAGTTAAAATAGGAAAGATAGCTTAAAGGATGTATGTCAGTAATTACATTTTTGGCTGTGTGGCACAGCAAAATGTTTAGGAAAACATACTTCGTAATTTTAATCTTAAATTTGTAATTAACTTTTTTCTCCAGAGGTATAATCAATGCCTTTTTGCTTGCATCTTTGTTTTCATAATTAATTACTCAAGTGAGTAAAAGTCTTTGGCTCCACCAAATCATTGTGTTGTAAATTCATTAAGGATGAAACATACATTCTTCTATGTCTGAATGAATTGTGCATAAATTACAATGCTATGTAAAAAAGAATGTATTTAATATAAGTTAAACTGATATGAAAGGAAGATTCTCCTTTTTTTGTTGTAACAAATGTTGTTAGTTATGTTTAGAGAATTACTACAAGCAGTGGTTTTCAAACACAAATATGTGTAAGCCTTACTTAAGGTGGTCTGCATAAATAAGCTTATTTCCCATGCCTTGTCACCAGAAATTCTAATTCCTATTCTGATTCATTTTTAATGCATACCCTGGGTAATTCTGGACCCTGGAAACTTTGTTTCTGACAAACCCCCCAAATGGTGGGGAAACAAAATTAAGTGCTAGATAGGTTTACTTTTCTAAATTGATCATCTTATATCATTTGATCTTTCTTAGAACTAATCTTACCTTTTAAAAACCAGATTAATTGTTTATAGCATCCTGTTTTACTGGAGATAGAGATGGCCATCATGGTGAAGAATTTAATCTCCCAGAATAGAAACAGACAGATACATTGTTTAAAGACAATCAGGATCATGTGTTTCTTTGTGAGTCTGCAGTGACTACATGAATGAGTTATAGGTTGATCTTCAATTTGTTATTTAGTGCTTTTTAATTATTAGAAAGATACATTGTAATTCATTCAACAAGATCAGTTAAGTTATTAAAGAGTATAGCCTTCCATTTTAGCCCATGGAAATAATTTCAAAACAACATTTTATAAAGCATTTGGCTAGAAAAGTTTGGGGGTTTTTTTTGCTGAGGAAGATTCATTCTAAGCTAACATCCATTGCCAATCTTCCTCTCTTTTATTGCTTGAGAAAGATTAGACCTGAGCTAACATCTCTGCCAGTCTTTCTCTATTTTGTATGTGGGTTGCTGCCACAGTATGACTAATGAGTGGTATAGGTCCGTGCCTGGGATCCGAACCCCACAAACCCAGGCCACTGAAGCAAGGTACACCGAAGTTAGCTACTATGCCACAAGCTGGCCCCTAGAAAAGTCTTTTTATAATATCTTTACAGTTAAGTAGCTATATGAGGTTTATTACTATAACATAATACCTAGATTGAAATATTCTCTCGTTTTATTTAATTTATTTTATTTTATCTTTTTGGTGAGGAAGATTGTCCCTGAGCTAACATCTGTGCCAGTCTTCCTCTATTTTGTATGTGGGTCACCACCACAGCATGGCTTGATGAGTGGTGCATAGGTCCATGCCTGGGATCTGAACCCACAAACCCTGGGCCACTGAAGTAGAGTGCACACACTTAACCACTACACCACTGGGCTGGCCCTCTTGTTTTATTTTTAAATATTTGAGGCTTGCTGGTGTTAATATGACTTTACTGAAACCATGTTATGTTAGTCCTCCCTTAGCTGAGCTTTCTCTTTCTGTGGTTTCAGTTACTGTGGTCAACCATGGTCTGAAAATGTTAAATGGAAAATTCCAGAAATAAACAATTCATAAGTTTTAAATTGCATGCCATTCTGAGTAACAGGGTGAAATCTCAAGCCATCCAGCTCCTTCCTGCCCAGGAGGTGAATCATCCCTTTGTCCAGCATATCCATGCTGTATGAGCTGCCTTCCAGTTATTCACTTAGCAGCTGACTGGGTTATCAGATCGACTGTCAAGGTATCGCAGTGCTTGTCTTCACATATCTCTTATTTTACTTAATAATGGCCCCAAAGCCAACTTTATTAATTCTTTTTATCTCTTACTGCCTAATTTATAAATTAAACTTTATCATGGGTATGTATGTATAGGAGAAAACATAGTTTATATAGGGTTTGGTATAAGCTGAAGTTTAGGCACCACTGGAGGTCTTGGAATGTATCCCCTGCAGATAATGGGAGACTAATGTATATATATTGCCTTCCTGATAATTATTTGCTCAGAAATTATGACTTCTAATTATAGTGCAGTTTCCAGTTTGACTCAGAGGAAGAGAAGTTGGGCTTTATTTTCATTTGAATCAAGAGACTTAAGATAGGGAATTATAAGGTGCTTTGTTTATTGATTTGAAAATATGCTCAAGCTTTGGAAATCTTTGAACTTAATTTCCCATGCAGTGTCCTCTTCTCTCCTGATGGAGAGTCTTTTCCTTTTATGAATAAGTAAGTTGAAATTTAAAAAGATTTTAATCATGAAAGCACGAGGAAATTGGGGATGATTGTAAGGCATATAGTTCAAATAGATTTCAGGGGTTTTTTCCTCATGATATATTTCTTAAGTGGCTGGAGATTCATTTCACATTCACTTTATGTACTCTGAAATCGTTAATTTTCAATAATTTGATAATGTTTCCTGGGTGTGTGTATTTATGGTTTGATCTTTTAGTTTGTAATTTCATTAAGTAAACTTCCTTACTGATTAGATTTGAAAAATCCATTTGATTGCCTACATTCTTCCTTCCCTGATTCTCTCATTTCCTCCTGATTCTACTTTGCTCCAATGTGGTTTATAACTCTTAACTCTTTGGGCTCCTGTCAGGCTTTAAAGAAGCTATGTATTTATTTTAAGTGAATAACAGTGAATTGATGGATGGCAGTGCCAATAGCTATCTTGTGTTAGTTTTTTCATTTTTCTAGGTCGAGCCCATTTATTGAATTATCAGCTAAGTTTCAACTAGGCTGAACTGATGATCTGATTGTTGGGAAAGTACTTCTGATGTTTTAGGCAGTTTACGCTCCTTCAGGTTTTTGGTTTTTACAGAGGAATCCCCATGGCCCCTTAGTTTCTGGTACTTCTTGGTAAATGGTAGGCATTCTGTAGATATTTGTTGAATAAACACATCTCCACCGTGAACATCTTTAAGAAGACCGTTGGAAAAGTCAAATTTTATTTTAAAATATTTAACCTTCATCAGTAGTCAAACACAAATAATCTCCAAAAATAACTTAAAACTTTTAAACTGCAGAGTGGGAGTGGCAAAAGCAGCTGTTGTAAAGAATTTCTTGTTAATTTTTAGTGTCTACATCAGCAAAGCTTGAGCTGTTGGCTAAGATCTGAAATATATCTGTACTGTATATGATCACTGTGTTCACTCTTGCTTAATAAAATGGGATTCTGAACACAGAATTCTTCATTCTCTTTATTCATTAGTCAGCCCATGACTTACTTGAAAGATGGGAAGGAGGATGTTATAGGTGGGTAATTATTTGCAGATTTCCTTGAGCCCATACCTGGCTTTGAATTATTATCACCATAGTAAGATACTCTGTTTAAATAGGACATGAAGCCTGGTACAGCCTAGAAATTTGTTCTTTTTTTTTTAAACCAAGCAATACTTTGATTCTAGGCAAAGTGTAAACTATATTTCATATATAGTCAGGCCTAATCCTGAGGTTTACAACATTATTATCAGAGATAATATATTTAGCTTTACCAACTTGCATGAGTAGTTTCTGGAAATTTGTTGAATAAGGCACTAGATGTGGAAAGAAGAAACCTTTGAAGCATATGAAATAGATATTTAAAAGATTATTGTGAGTTCTTAGAAATTCAGGGATACTTGATTCAGATATCTGTAGTTAATATGAAGGGGTGAATATGAAATATAAGTGGTATTTTGCTTTTTTGCCTCTTTTTTCTTTAGTTATATGTTCTGTAGATAATATGGGAAACCATTTTCTTTCCTGTAACTTTTAAGTGTCGCTTCTGACTTCCTCCTCCTCCTCCTTCCATTAGTTGAAATCTAGTTTATCCCTCCTATTTTCACCTGCCTCATTACTTTTTACATTGAGGATTTTTCTTTTTTTTTGTCCTTCTTTCTCCTCGATGACTTTCAACCCCTGCTTCTTGCAAATTGCTGCCCCTTCAGAAGCATTCAGACCTGTGCTTGAATCCTGAGTTTTTGATTCTCCCTGTGTAACTTTGGATTCTGTTTTCTGACCTTACAATAGGGAAACTTGTACCTATATCCCGGAGTGGTCTATTAGTTTCCAAGGGCTGCCATATACATCACCACACACCGAGTGGCTTAAAACAACGCCTGTGATCATCTCATGGTTCTGGAGGCCAGAAGTCTGAAGTCATAATGTTGGCAGGGCCATGCTCCCTCTGGAGGCTCCAGAGAGAATCCTTCCTTGCCTCCAGCCTCGGGTGCCTGTTGTTGGCATTTCTTGGCTTCCTAGACTGGTGGCAACATCACTCCAGTCTCTGTCTCCATCTTCGCATTGCTTTCTCCTCTGTGTGCGTGTGTTAAATCTCCTTCTGCCTTTCTCTTGTGTGAGCACTTGTCATTGGATTTAGGGCCTACCCAGATAATCCAGGATGATCTCCTCATCTCAAGATCCTTAACTTAATTACAGCTGCAAAGACTCCTTTTCCAAATAAGATAACGTTCACAGGTTCTGGGAGTTAGGATGTGCACACATATTTTGGGGGGCCCCCATTCAACCTGCTACATACAGGTGGTTCTAAAAATTAAACATGATTTTATATATGTATATTTGTATATATTTATATATGGCGTTTAGCTCAGTGCCTGCTCAATGTAGGTACTCAGTGGATGTTAATTCATTTTCCTTCTCTTTAGAAACCTGTGCCCTCCAGGATTCTGCATCCCCGGGATGTTTTTGGCAGTTAGTACTCAATTCAGAATGTTCCTGCTGCACTCTCTCCCCCACTGATGTCCCTGTGGTGACCATCAGGAAGTCTGGTCCTTGTCTTCCATCTTCACTTGCTTGGCTATGCCCGGGTTGTCCTCATAGCTGTGGCCAACTCTCCTTGGCACTTCTCCATATCACAGTCTTCCTAACCTTCCAGTTCTGGCACTTTGTCGCCTCTGTTAACATGACTTCTCATCTTCCCAGTGACCTCTAGTCCTATCCCCCTCTGTTCTGTTTTTTCACACCTGCCATCCACTTGGACCTTTACAGCTTATTTTCTGTTGCTCCCAAGCTCTTCTCAAGTTGGATTGTTATTCCCTGGATATGCTCTGCACCTGTGCACCTCAGAGCCTTTGCTTATACTGTCCCGCAGTGGAAATATTCTTTTTCCCCCTTCTCTTTCTTCTTTTTGTGCCTTAAATTTAAATTGAGTCTTTCCTCCCTCCACTCAGGCCACAGTTGTGCTCAGGTCCCTCCTGTTCCAAAAAACTTCCTTGAGCTTGCTTTCATTTATCTTTTCTGAGACTTAACTGCTTCCACTTGGTCACTGTCCACTTAACTCTTTACTATTTTCCTTTTGTTTCCATTACTTTTCTGAAATTTCTGTTAAAGATTGACAGTGATTTCCTAATAACCTTTTTAAGAGGCTAAATGTTATGATGCTAAAGCGCTAGCTTGCTGGAGCCAGACTCTGGGGGTTTGAATTCTAGTTCTGCCACTTACTAATAGCTGTGTGACCTTTAGCAAGTTAACTCCATGCTTCAATTTCTTTATCCATAAAATGTGGCTAATATTAGTACCTACCTTATAAGGTCGCTTGTAACGATTAAATAGGTTAGTATATGTAAAGCTTTCCTAAGGATACCTGGCAAAGAGTAGGCATTGAGTATTAGCTTTTTATTTCTTTTAAAAAAAGATTTTGTTTTTCCTTTTTCTCCCCAAAGCCTCCTGGTACATAGTTGTATATTTTTAGTTGTGGATCCTTCTAGTTGTGGCATGTGGGACGCCGCCTCAGCATGGCCTGATGAGCGGTGCCATGTCTGCGCCCAGGATCCGAACCAGTGAAACCCTGGGCCCCCAAAGCAGAGTGTGGGAACTTAACCACTCAGCCTTGGGGCTGGCCCCAAGTTTTTTATTTTTTTAAGCTGATGTTTTTAGCCTTTCCTGTTAGCTGCCACGGCATTTAACATGGTTGACCATTCCCTCTTCCTTTTTCACTGCGTTCAAGCTCAGGCTAATTTATCTTGGGGTCTTTTATCTTTGTGCCTCCATTTTGTGGTCTGTCTTCATGCATATGAACTTCACCTTCTTACCTCATTTCTAGGTAATTCACCACCATAGTTGCCACTTTTACTTTTATATGACTGTCTCCCCAAATTGTATTTCTAGCTCCACTTTCTTACCTCCAGTTCTGCATTTATAACTGCGTGCCAGAATGCCTAACCACCATGATCTCCCTCTCAAAATCAGCTCTTCACTTGACTTCCCTTTTGTTAAAGGAGCTCTGACAGTGTGTCCTTGTGGTTAGGAACATGCATATCTGCATCAGAAGGGTGTTGTGTTTGAGTCCTTCAAAGCTCGGGAGAACTTTCCAGATCACTGTGGACTGGCATATTCTCCTTGTCTTGAGTACTTACTGTGCTTTCACTAAACAGAGTTGGATATGGAAAGGGGTGGGGAGACACAGTAATAGCAAATGTGTTCCTTAGTTTTCATAAGTTGAGAATGAGGCAAGTTCATAAATCTCTTTCCTCACAAACCCAGGCTAGGATGCTTAGAAGCTGTTGTAAAATATTGATTTTTGAAGTTTTTTTTTTTTTTAAATTGAAGTTTCTTCCCCCCCGGAAAGGCAGAACTGGTAAATGTTAAATTTATGTCTCACAGTGCAGAGGCAAATAGCAAATGAACTAAATTAGAAAACACTGACATGATTTTAAGTAAGCAATGATAGTTTTAGTGTATTTCTGAGTTGTCTTGAGACCGAAGGGAAAGGCTGGGAGAGATTTCCCCACTTGTTTTCTAAAATGCAGTTTCTTGTAGGTTGGAATAGAAATTTTAGACGAGGATTTCCTCTAACTTACTGGCGTGCCAGTAAGACCGTACATTTTATATTAGTGATAATTAGCAGGCATATAGTTACTTGAGTATGGGTTAAGATAGTTTTATGATGTTTGTAAATCAGACAATCGGAACCATTCTTGTGCGGGTTTAGCGTGCCTTGCAACACCTTGCCACATCACTGTCTTCCTGTTAACACAACTCCATTTAAACACAGCTTCATTCCCTAATGGGTTTTGATCATTAGGGATTAAACCCACAAGGACCATTAACCTAAGGAATGTAACTCAATTAGCCGTAAAGGTTTAAAATAAACCAACAGATTTTCCATTTGGAGAGGTTGGTGTCTTGCTTTCCCTTATTTTTTCTCCATCCATCTCATGAATGGTAATGCATTCTTTTGGTAAATGATTCACCTTTGTCCCAGGTGCTATCAGTAATCATTTTTTGTCTTGACAGTTTTGTTATCGGATATTTTGAAAGTTTTAGGAAAATGTGACTTTGATTATTCTCTCCTATCCTAGATCTTTTCCTTGCTACTTAAATTTGACTGGTTTCAAGATTTCAAACAGTTTTCTTTGTATGAGTAGATGTGTTAATTAAAAGTAAAAGGTATATGGTTTAAAGAGTTCTGTTTCCAGGACACTCAGTAATGCACATGTGTTCCTCCCTACATGTCCTTGCTGAGGCCAGCACTGTTTCCTGCAGTCTGGGAACAATCCTGGCTTTGGCTTAAACCTGGGCTCAGTTCAAGTCTTCCACGACAGGTCTCCTTTTACAGTTTGGTGTAAGATAGTTACGTCACTATAACAAATTTCACATATAACTTTAGGATTAAATAATCCAATGTGTTGTAAACCAATTGTCGTTAGTAAGCTATTTGATTTTTTTTCCTGCATCATTTCAGCTGAACTTGAGATCTTGGTTTAGGTAGAATTGCTAATGTTAGTTTGACTTTCGTTAAACATTTTTCCACATTTTTGGTTGGGTAGTCTTTTTTTGTTTTTTGCTTTGTCTCTTTTTTTCTTTCTTTTGAAGTCCACTCAAGAGCAAAAACGTAATAAAAACTCATGGTGTTTGTAACCTGGTATAATAAATTCAAACCTAAACAAGTTAAATCTAATTATATGGGACTGCTTTCTAAAAAGGATGTAGATATGCTCTTAAAAATTATTGAGGTAAAGCTTATGTGAAACCTAGATTTCTGTTTCTCTTTGATGGATTGAAGGTGAAAGAAATTTATTTCACTCTGCTTCCCTGCTATTACTCTCTGCTCATTTGTACTTTGAGCAAATTCAAATTTACATAAAAAATGGGCAGGAGGTAGTAAACATTACATTTTGTTCATCTCTCTGTACTATTTTAAGGACATAGAATAGGGCCCAGAAAATTAGTTGGCATTTTCAGTTTTTTCATTTGGCATTCATTTTTTGAGAGTGTCATGGCTATGTTCAGGGACAGCTTATGTTAAAATTGAAAGAGTCATTAAATGAGCTTTGCAGTTTCTTTGTTTTGCCATCATGATGAACATCCTTCTCTTGGCTGAATGGAGTTCATGATTTTTTTGGCTTTGTGCTTGGAGAATGGAGAGTAGAAGGGGCTTTCGAGTACATCTAGTACAATATTGCCTTTTTTAGATGAAACCGGGGTGCAGTGAGCTGTCCAGTGTTAGGCACTGTACCAGCAGAATCAGGACCAAGAAAGGAAGGATCTTTTGACTTTAGTTCTGTGCCTCTCTGAGGAGGCTCGGCATCTCGAAAGGCAGGGATTTTTATAATCTTTGTCAATTTACCAGTTTCTCCCTAAGGAAGAAATTAGAGGCTTATTTTTGAAGCACTTATCACAAAGAATTAAACTGACCAGCTTGAGAATGAACATTGATTTTGATTTCGTCTGCTTTTACAATCTTGGTAGGTAGATTTGTGATTGAAAGGGAGTGTAACAGTTTAAGTAATTAACTCTCAGAGAGAAATTACCAAAACGGATACTGATTCTAGATCATCCTGCCCCCTGTGCCCGCCAACACATCGAGACTTTGCAAGATCCATATCCATACTAGATATTATGGTGATTTATGATAAAGTATTTATGATTTGATGAGGAATCTTCATCTCTCTGGAGTTTTTGGTTTGAAAGAATTAATATAGAATTAGAGAAAGTGAATTTTACAACTATATGATTGAATACTTGTAATAAAATGACTTTTTGAAATTTCTAAGTATATTTTATAGTAGAAAATCACTTATGGATGAAGGGATTCATTATGATATTTCAGTTTGCTCATTTAGTCTCATTCTATTTGATGGACATTACTACTTTAATTTTTTGTTTTTATTGTTTTATAATGATTTGTTTTTGTAAGTTTTTGATAATGGGGAATAGTCATTTTGTATTTCTGTTTTCCCGTTCGATATGCTAATTGAGTCCATTTGGGTTTATTGGGCAGTTACCTAATTCTGAATATTATTGTGTTAAATTAAAAAAAAAAGCTTATTGAGTCATGGCATTCTCTCTTTTTCCTTTTATAGCCAACACATATCTCTTTATGGTACAAGCTCGAGGAATAATGTTGAAAGAAAATGTGAAGACAATAGGACATATGATCAGGCTGTACACAAATAAAAATTCTACACTCAATGGTACAGGTAAGATCGTTTCCTGCTGACTCTTGCTGAGCTTCTGCTTCTTACCTTGTAGTCATAAAGCAGAAACCAAATGTTTCAAGCTCTGGTTTTGCCTGCAAGTAACTCCCTGTTAAGGTGAGGATATCTCCTACGAAGTATACTGGGAGATTCTCTTCCTGCTGGAGCCAGGACCGTCACATTTTCTGTTCTACAAAGGTGGTGAGGGTTTTGTACAAGGATACTTAAATTAGTTCTTGTAAACATAAACAAAATATGAAAAGCAGTTTGTGCTTTTTCACTTCACCTGTTATGTTTAAGAGAAAATAACTACAAAGAGAATGACTTATTCATATTAGCCATTCTGCCCTTTCTTTATGCCCATTCTAATTCCTAAAATATTTTTCCAACGATGTCTAAAAAATACTTATTGGTTTTTGTTTATTTATTTATTTGTTTTTTATTGATGTAACATTGGTTTATGACACTATGTAAATTTCAGATGTACCTCATTATGTTTTTATTTCTCTGTAGATTGTATCATGTTCACCACCCAAAGACTAATTACTATCCATAACCTTACTCGTGTACCCAGTTACCCCTATTGCCCTCCTGCTTTCCCCCTTCCCCTCTGGTAACCACCAGTCTGATCTCTGTATCTATGTATCTGTCTGTTGTTGTGGTTGTTTTTATCTTCCGTTTATGAGTGAGATCGTACGATATTTGACTTTCTCCCTCTGACTTTTTTCACTTGGCATAATACCCTCAAGGTCCATCCACGTTGTCGCAAATGGCAAGGTTTCATCTTTTTTATGGCTGAGTAATATTCTGTTGTGTATGTATACGACATCTTCTTTATCCATTGGTCCCTTGATGGGCACTTAGGTTGTGTCCAAGTCTTGGCTATTATGAATAATGCCGTAATGAACATAGGGGTGCATATATCTTTATGCATTTGTGTTTTCATGTTCTTTGGAAAAATAGCCAGCAGTGGAATCATATGGATCATATGGTAGTTCCATTCTTAATTTTTTTTAGGAATCTCCACACTGTTTTCTATAGTGGCCGCACCAGTTTGCATTCCAAACAGCAGTGTATGAGAGTTCTTTTTTCTCCACATCCTCTCCAACACTTGTTATTTCTTGTCTTGTTAATTATAACTATTTTGACTGGCATGAGGTGGTATCTCATTGTCGTTGTGATTTGCATTTCCCTAATAATGAGTGATGTTGAACATCTTTTCATGTGCCTGTTGCCCATCTGTATATCTTCTTTGGAAAAATATCTGTTCAGATCTTTTGCTCATTTTTTAATCGGGCTGTTTGTTTTTTTGTTGTTGAGATGTATGAGTTCTTTATATATTTTGGATATTAACCCTTTATCAGATATATGGTTTGCAAATATCTTCCCCCAGTTGTTAGGTTGTCTTTTCGTTTTATTGATGGTTTCCTTTGCTGTGCAGAAGCTTTTTGGTTTGATGTAGTCTCATTTGTTTATTTTTTTTCTACTGTTTTGCTTGCCTGGTCAGACATGGTATTTAAAAATATGCTGCCAAGAGTGATGTTGAAGAGCATACTGTGTATATTTTCTTCTAGAAGTTTTATGGTTTCAGGTCTTACATTCAAGTCTTTAATACATTTTGAGTTAATTTTTGTGTATGGTTTAAGAGAATGGTCTACTTTCATTCTCTTGCATGTGGCTGTCCAGTTTTCCCAACACCATTTATAGAAGAGACTTTCCTTTCTCCATTGTATGTTCTTGGCTCCCTTGTTGAAAATTAGCTGTCCCAAGATGTGTGGGTTTATTCCTGGGCTTTCGGTTCTGTTCCATTGATCTGTGTGTCTGTTTTTTGTGCCAGTACCATGCTTTTTTGATTAGTATAGCTTTGTAGTATATTTTGAAATCAGGGAGTGTGATGCCTCCAGCTTTGTTCTTTTTTCTCAGGATTCCTTTGGTTATTTGGGGTCTTTAGTTGTTCCATATAAATTTCAGTATTCTTTGTTCTATTTCTGTGAAAAATATCATTGGAACTTTGACAGGGATTGCATTGAATCTGTAGATTGCTTTAGGAAGTATGGACATTTTAACTATGTTAATTCTTCCAATCCAAGGCACAGAATATCTTTCCATTTTTTTGTGTCTTCTTCAGTTTCTTTCAACAATGTTTTACAGTTTTCATTGTATAGGTCTTTCACCTCTTTGGTTAAATTTATTCCTAGGTGTTTTTTCTTTTTGTTGCAATTGTAAATGGGATTCTATTCTTAATTTCTCTTTCTGCTACTTCATTGTTAGTGTATAGAAACACAACTGATTTTTGTATGTTGATTTTGTACCCTGCAACTTTACTATATTCATTTATTATTTCTGAAAGTTTTTTGGAAAATTCTTTAGTATTTTCTATGATGAAGTGAATTTTCTGTAAAATCATGTCATCTGTAAAATCATGTCATCTGTAAATAGTGACCTTTTTACTTCTTCCTTTCCAATTTGGATCTCTTTTATTTCTTTTTCTTGCCTGATTGGTCTGGATAGGACTTCCAATACTATGTTAAATAAGAGTGGTGAAAGTGGGCCTCCTTGTCTGGTTTCTGTTCTTAGAGGGATAGCTTTCAGTTTTTCTGTGTTGAGTTTGATGTTAGTTGTGAGTTTGTCATATATGGCCTTTATTATGTGGAGGTATTTTCCTTCTATATCCATTTTATTCAGAGTTTTTATCATAAATGGATGCTAAATCTTGTAAAATGCGTTCCCTGCATCTATTGAGGTGATTATGTGATTTTTGTTCTTCATTTTGTTAATGTGGTGTATCACATTGATTGATTTGCAGAGTTGAACCATCCCTACATCCCTGGAATAAATCCCACTTGATCTTTTTAATGTACTGTTGTATTCAATTTGCTAGTATTTTCTTGAGGATTTTTGCATTGATATTCATCAATGCTATTGGCCTGTAATTTTGTTTTTTTTGTGATGTCCTTGTCTGGTTTTGGTATCATGGTAATGTTGGCCTTGTAGAGTTAATTAGGAAACTTCCCCTCCTCTTCAATTTTTTGGAAGAATTTGAGAAGGATAGGTATTAAGTCTTTGAATGTTTGGTAGAATTCACCAGGGAAGCTATCTGGTCCTGGACTTTTATTTTTTGGGTGATTTTTAATTACTGTTTCAATCTCCTTCCTGGTGATTGGACTGTTCAGATTCTCTGTTTCTTCTTGATTCAGTTTTGGAAGGTTGTATAATTCTAAGAATTTATCCATTTCTTCTAGATTATCCAATTTGTTGGTGTATGGCTTTTTGTAGTATTCTCTTATCATCATTTGTATTTCTGAGGTGTCCGTTGTAATTTCTTCTCTTTCATTTTGGATTTTATTTATTTGAGCCTTCTCTCTTTTTTCCTTGAGTCTCTCTAAAGGTTTGTCAATGTGGTTTATCTTTTCAAAGAACCAGCTGTTTGTTTCATTCATTTTTCTCTTTTTTTTGGTCTCTATTTCATTTATTTCTGTTCTGACTTTTATTTTTCCTTCCTTCTACTGATTTTGGGCTTTGTTTGTTCTTCTTTTTCTAGCTCCTTTAGTTGCACTGTTAGATTATTTGAGATTTTTCTTGTTTGTTGAAGTAGGCCTGTATTGCTGTAAAATTCCCTCTCAGAACTGCTTTTGCTGTATCCCATAAATTTTGGCATGTTGTATTTTCATTTGTCTCCAGGTATTTTTTGATTTCTCCTTTGATTTCTTTGTTGACCCAATCATTGTTCACTACCATTTTGTTTAATCTCTACATATTTGTGGCTTTCCCCATTTTCTTCCTGTAGTTGATTTCTAGGTTCATACCATTGTGGTCAGAAAAGATACTTTGCCTTATTTCAGTCTTCTTAAATTTATTGAGACTTGTTTTGTGGCCTAATATGTGATCTATACTGGAGAATGTTCCATGTTCATTTGAAAGAATGTGTATTCTGTAGCTTTGGGATGAAATGTTCTGTCTACATCTACTAAGTCCATCTGGTCTAATGTGTCATTTAAGGCCAATGTTGCCCTGTTGATCTTCTGTTTGGATGATCTATCCATTGGTGTAAGTGGAGTGTTAAAGTCCCCTACTATTATTGTGTTACTGTCTATTTCACCTTTCATGTCTGTTAATAGTTGCTTTATATATTTAGGTTCTCCTGTGCTGGGTGCATAGGTATTTACAAGTGTTATATCCTCTTGTTGGATTGTTCCCTTTATCATTGTGTAGTGCCCTCCTTTGTCTCTTGTTACAGTTTTTGTTTCAAAGTCTATTTTGTCTGATATAAGTATTTCTACCCCCCTTTGTTTTCATTGCTATTTGCATGGAGTATCTTTTTCTTTCCCTTCACTTTCAGTTTCTGAGTGTCTTTAGGTCTGAAGTGTGTCTCTTGTGTGCAGCATATATATGAGTCTTGGTATTTTATCCAGTCAGCCACCCTGTGTCTTTTGATTGGAGCATTTAGTCCATTGACAATTAAAGTAGCTATTGATAAGTATGTACTTATTGCCATTTTGTTACTTTTGGGGGATGTTTTAGTAGTTTGTCTCTGTTCCATTCTGCTTCTCTTGCTCTCTTCCCTTGTGGTTTGATGCTTTTCTTTAGTATTATGTTTGGGTTCCTTTCTCTTAAATTTTTGTGTATTCATTATAGATTTCTGGTTTGTGATTGCCATGAGGTTCATATATAATAACCTACATATATAGCAATCTATATTAAGTTGATGGTCTCTTAAGTTTGACTTCTTGCTGAAAGCACTACTCTTTTACTCCCCTACTCCCACATTTTATGTTTTTTATATCATATTTAACCTCTTTTTTGTGCATCTGTATCCATTAACCTTTATCATGGAAATAGATCATTTTACTACTTTTGTCTTTTGACCTTTATGTTAGCTTCATAGGTGGTTGATCTGCTACCTTTACTGCATATTTGCCTTTACCAGTGATTTTATTGTGTGTGTGGTTTTTCTTTTTTTTTCTTTTTTTTGTAATTTTCTTATTCCTATTTGTGGTCTTTTCTTTTCCACTTAAATAAGTCCCTTTAACATTTCTTATAACGCTTTTTATTGGTGGTAAACTCCTTTACTTTTTGCTTGTCTGGAAAACTCTTTATCTCTCCTTCCATTCTGAATGATAACCTTGCTGGACAGAGTATTCTTGGCTGTAGGTTTTTTCCTTTCAGCACTTTAACTATATCGTGCCACTCCCTTCTGGCCTGTAAGATTTCTGCTGAGAAGTCAGCTGATAACTTTATGGGGTTTCCTTTGTATGTAACTTGTTGCCTTTCTCCTGCAGCTTTCAGGATTCTCTCTTTATCTTTAGTTCTTGACATTTTAATTGTGATGTGTCTTGATGTGGGCCTTTGGGGTTTGTCTTGTTTGGTGCTCTCTGTGCTTCTTTACCAGGATGTCTATTTCCTTCCTCAGGTTAGGACCATTTTCAGCTAGTATTTCTTCAAATAGATTCTCTGCCCCTTTGTCACTCTCTTCTCCTTCTGGGACACCTATAATATGAATGTTAGTGCGCTTGATGTTGTCCCAGGATTCCCTTAGACTGTCCTCGTTCTTTTTAATTCTTGTTTCTTTTATCTGTTCAGCTTGGGTGATTTCCTCTGGTCTTTCTTCCAGTTCACTGATCCATTCTTCTGTATCATCTACTCTGCTTTTGATTCCCTGTAGTGAATTTTTCATTTATAGTATTTTATTTTCATTTCTGATTGGTTCTTTTTTATGTTTTCCAATTCTTTGTTGAAGTTCTCACTGAATTGATCCGTTCTTCTCCCAAGATCAGTGAGCATCCATATGACTGTTAGTTTGTACTCTTTATTAGATAAATTGTTTATCTCTGTCTCATTTAGTTCTTTTTCTGAGAATTGTCCTGTTCCCTTATTTGTAACATATTCCTTTGTCTCCTCATTTTACCTCTTTCTCTGTGCTTACATCTGTATTAGGTAGATCTCTGCGTCTCTTGATCTTGGAGAAGTGGCCTTATGTAAGAGATGCCTCATGAGGCCCAGAAGTGTGCGTCCCTCTTGTCACCAGTTCCTAATGTACCAGGAGTGTCCCCCATGTAGGCTACATGTGTCCTTGTGTTGTGGCAGGGTTGCTTTTACTTCAAGTGCATGGGGAGGCTAGGCTGTCCCCCCGGATGGCTGGTTGTAATGCTCAGCTGTGTGTGGCTGCTATGGTCCCTTCAGTCACTGTATCAGGTGTGGGGAGCCCCAGCACAGTTGGCTGCAAGGTCTAGTAGCACATTCCTGCTGCACTTTTTTTGTTAAGTGAGTAGACCCCCAACGTGGCTGGTTGCTAGGCTCAGTGGCTTACAATTGATGTAGGCCTCTGACCTGTAAGGCTGTTGTCAGTTCTCTCACTAGTGCAGCTGGGTGGTGCCTACCCCAGGTGTGGCAGTGCACAGTTGTTTCAGGCATTGGAAGGTGGGGCCACTCCCCTGTGTGGATGTTTGAGAAGTACAAGTCTGCTGCAGCTGATAAGCCCCACTGCCTGCAGGCCCACACACACCATCAATGCAGTCCTGCCCCTTGTGCACACTCGAAACCATTGAAGGGTACCTACTCGCCCTGCTGTAGAGGTCCCACACACCCCGCCTATGCTGACCCACAAATTGCCCAAGGCCTTGCTGTTGGGTGGGTCCATTCCCTAGGGCAGGCTACCTGCCCTGGTTGAACTGGATTAAATCAGTGCTCTAGTGGGTGGGGTAGACCCCTGTGCTAACAGGCCAAGGGAAGAACTCCAATGGCATCTGCCAGCATCTGTGTCAGCACGCCTGTACTGGGTCACAATAATGGCTGCCACCAATGTCTCAGTCCCTGAGGAGGTCTCACCTCTTGCCGAGATGTACCCCAAGCCTGTCAAGTGAGTCTCTTTTCACCAAAGGACTGTCCACCTTTCCTTCTCGCGATTTTAGGTTGCTTTCTGAAATGGGTGGATTTGTACGTGGGCCATTTAAGAGCAGGCTTTTTCTTTCCCTTATGTTTGGTAGCATTTCTGGGGATAGTCCCCCTTGTTGTTGATAACCAGCAAAGCCAGACATTATGATACTCACTTATTGTTTTTAATTATAGAAGATTCTTAATAATTTTTATGGGCTTTTTAGGGGCTGAAGGAGAAATTATATAAAATTTGAGATTGGTAACTGCTCTTGTCTTTTTAAAATATTATCTGGAAGAAGAATCTCCATCAGAATCACATAAGGTTAAAACCTAAATCATAGCCCAAACTAATGATTTATTGATGGTGGAATTGATGTAAATTTAATTATTGCGGAAGAATGATGATGCTCCTCCATGGCAGTGTTTCCACATGGTCTCTCTCTCACAGTATTGTTAGTGTTACTTTAAAAGGGTTCAATGGCTGATTGTCAGTTGTTTCATTCTCTGTGTTCTTATTTTAAACAGTTAATATTAAAGATTTAATTTGTGTCAACAGTTCTTCATCGTGCCACTGTAAACTACACACAGCTCACTGTATTAATAGGAAGTCCTTATCTTCCAACCACAGGTATTTTTTCTTAAAATGTGTGTTAAGGTAGGTAGTAGTTTGGACCCTTCTAAAAATTCAAGACCGTAACATACTGATTCTTAATTTAATGTCACACATGCTTCTACTCCATTCTAATTGTTTGCCTAATTTGTGATATGATGCTACAAATCAAAACACTTAATTTTTTCTCTCTTTTAACTGTAAGGAAGTTTCTTTTAGAAAGACTGTCTCATCGTAGATGATATTTTAATAGTGCAATAAAAGTCTCATTAACTGGTTTTCTGTGTTAATTGGTCTTTTGAATAGTAGGTCCATTTCAGAAAAAGTTTAAACGTTTTAAAAGCTTCTCTAGGACTTGTCCTAGTTGAATAAGTTGTGAAAGTGTTCACTGAAAGTTCATTCAACTGAACAGAAATATTAAGCATCTTTAGGTTACTGTATTTGTATAAGTGAGTGCTAAAACTCTGTGCATAGTCAGGTTCTTTTCCTGGGGTATAAATAAGTTTGAATAAATAAATGAGCTTGATTATGAGAACCGATTACTTGGACAAGACAACTTCTCCCCCAGCACCCTGCAGTGAAAAAAAAAAAAGGAAATCCTCTTCTCCCCTCACCAAGTCATAGTTTCAATGAAGGCTGAAGAACCAATGCATACTTTGATTAAAGTTTGCTTTTATGAACCTTTGAAAACTTTTCATATGATTCCTTTACTCAGCAGACAGTCAGTCATTGTATCAGTTAGGAATTAGGTTTGCTTGTAAGACTGCAGGAAATACATGAGGCTCATGTTCTTATACAGAAGAAGTCTAGAAGTTGGATATCTGTTGCTTTTATAGAGAAAGTCTTCAGTGCTTTCCATCTTCTGCTCTCTCATGTAGTTTCCATAGTCTAAGATGGCTGCTGGGGCTCCAGTCTTTGTATTTGTACTTGGATCAGTAAGATGGAGGAAAGGAAGAGGAAAGAAGAACAAATAGAGTTCCCTCTTTAAGGGAACTTCCTGGAAGTCTCACATAGTATTTCTACTTACATCTCATTGGCCAGAACTTAGTCCTAAGGACACTGGGAATTAGAGTCTTTAAGCTGGCCTCCCTGGTGCTCTGAATGAAATTGGGGTTCTGTGACCTAGGGAGGAACAGAAAATGGAGTTTGAGCAGACAGCTGTGAGGCGCTACCATGTTCACTTATATTGCACAGTTAGTATAGTTAGTGTACTTAATCAGACATTGGAGATACAATATTAAGGAAAACGTCCTCCCTTTATATGAGGCTCTCTAGGCTTTGGGAGAGATGGAAACATAGTTATTTATAATGCACTTGTTTATTTCTGCACAGACTTATACAAATATAATTTGTCAAAAAGGAGATAATGGCCCATAATATGTACAAAGAGCTAATTGAACTCCAGGGGAGAATTGATTAACATGTACTGGCTTATTTAAAATTTAACAGATTAGACCTTAAAAGTTCTCGTCACAAGAAAAAACATCTGTAACTATGTGAGGTAATGGATGTTAATTAAACTTGTGGTCATCATTTCACAACCTCTACAAATATCAAATCATTATGTTGTACACCTTAATCTAATATAATGTTATATGTCAATAAAAACACAGTTTACGAAAAAATAAAATTTAACGCTTAATGGCAAATAGGTGGTGATATTTATAAGTACATTTGATTTCAAAAAGAGGACTTCACCCCTGTTCCTGGATTTCTGAAGCATCAAATGTAAATAGATATGTATAATATTTTTGTAAAGAAATCACATAGTCTTGTAATCAAATGGTGCCTTGCCTTGTAGCCATGGAATCAGTCAAATTAAGAAAACAAGATGTATTCAGTGAATAGTTACCAAAGCAGACGATAAGGGTCATGCAGCCTTAGAGCTGGTAGCTTTGTTAGAAATAACCCAGCACACTTCCTTATTTGATGGATACGCAGGCTGAGGCCCTTAGATGCTGCCAGATCGACCCGGCAAGCCAGTGCAGACCAGAACTCTCTTTGAGTTTCTGTTTTTTAAAAAATTAATTAATTGATTAATTTTATTTTTGAGAAAGATTAGCTCTGAGCTAACATCTGCCAGTCCTCCTCTTTTTGCTGAGGAAGACTGGCCCCGAGCTAACATCTGTGCCCATCTTCCTCTACTTTATATGTGGGACGCTTGCCACAGCATGGCTTGCCAAGTGGTGCCATGTCTGCACCTGGGATCCAAACCGGCGAACCCCAGGCCGCTGAAGCAGAACATGTGCGCTTAACCGCTGTCCCACCGGGCCGGCCCCTGTTGAGTTTCTATTACCCATTTTAGGCTGCCCTTTTGCAGGAAGAAAAAACCCTTGAGAGGTCTCCTTTGGACCCATCCTCCTTTTCCCTGAAGTGATAAGGTCCAGTGTAGAGCTGAGAAAGGGACCTGTCCAGAAGTTTTCATGCTGTTTTCCTTTTCTTTGGGTGTGGCTCTGGAAGGGAGGAAGAAGGCAGGGGGGTCAGAACTCTTTGTGTTCTCATTCATTCATTAGATGAAATAGTGTCTGCATTTTACGGCAGCTGTGGTGGATCAGTCTTAAATGCATCTATCATGCATTACCTTTAAGACTGCTCCTGATTTTGAAAGCAGTGGTTCTACTTATGGACCTAACCACTTCTGCAGGAATAATGATTTTGTGGGTTTATTACAGTATGGTCTCCAAAAGCTTAAATCATTCTTGGCTATATTAGCAGTTCTGAAGTGTTCGTTTGCAGTAAGCTCCTATCATGTTGTAGGTACTTTATTAGATGCTAGAAATCAAAGGCAATTTGATTTTAATTAAAAGAAGTTTTCAGACTAATGTCGGGGGAATTGATAGACTTACATACATAATACATTGGGGTGATGTAAACACCCCTGGACACAGCCCTCAAGGAGTGCAGAGGCACTTCTGTAAGTCTGGTAATGGGTTGAGGTCCTTATAATCATTTACAATGGCATGGCCAAGAATAACACTTTTAGCTTCAAAACTTTGTATTTAAAGGAAGTGAATATATTCATTTTGCATGTCTTTAAGGTTAAAAAAATTTTTTTTTTAATTTGATTCTTTAAAAACTGATAAAAGTGATCCATAGGTTCTTTGGTGAAAGATTAGTCATTCTAACACTGAAATGAAAAGCGAAACAATCCTCTGGCCCTCCTGTTGCCACCAGCCTCCCCGAGGGGAGCTATGTTCACAGTTTGTTTTGCAGAGATGTCTAGAGAGCTGCAAATCTGGGAGTTGGATGTGGATTTATAGAATCATAGTGTGTGGCTAAGAGAAGGAGCCCAGGGATTATCAGTATATTGTGCAGAGTAAGAAAATACTCTCAAAGTTAACTACATGACATTAAGAAATTACTTTAGGATTGTCTGAGAAAGTTGATATTTATCTGCCTTAGGGTTGTAAGAAAATGAATCTTTGGAACACATCAAGGCAGTAGACTCCCAGGAACAACCTTATTTAACTTCTATTTTCAACTCCTACAAATGGATAGTATGTAGTAGATGCTTTGCTAGCATAGTAGGAGTCCTCGTAAAAGGAGAAAATTTTTTTGAATATAACCTTAAATTTGACATAGATGTGTATGTGTGTGTGTGTGTGTGTGTGTGTGTGTATATATTTTTTTTTTTTTGGTGAGGAAGATTGGCCATGAGCTAACATCTATTGCCAGTCTTCCTCTTTTTGCTTGAGGAAGATTGTTGCTGAGCTAATATATCTGCCAATATTCTTCTATTTTTTGTATGAGGGATGCTGCCCCAGCATGGTCTGACAAGCAGTGTGTACGTCCGGCCCAGGATCCGAAGCCATGAACCCCTGAACTGCTGAAGCAGAGTGCACGAATTTAACCACTACACCACTGGGCTGGCCCCTAGATATATTTTTTAAAAGCATCTTAAGGAAGGAATCAGAACTTTATTGGACTCCCTTATGCTTATTTATGTTTAATATCTTTAAATCTTTCAGATACAAGTGGTGAGATACAGACTCTGGGATACCAGAGGAGTTTCTGTGGTCTTGGTCTGTCCCTGGGCATACAAAACAATTAATGTCCACTGAATGCCCCTCCCCTTTCGCTTGGAGGATTTTCCTTGTCAGACTCTTTGCCGGGTTCCTCTGGAGAAAGGCGATGGGGAAGATTCTCTCACTGGAGCTTTCCCACTTGCTGGTGGAATAGGCCTTAGCAGTTGTACCGTCATTGGTGCCTATTGATCCTGTTGGGGTTTTCCGGCAACATGATAAACCTTAAAACCTTACTGATGCCCTGCCAAATTCATAACTGGGGTTTCTGTGCAGTCCTTTGGAATTAGACCTTCTTCTCCGACCTTCTCCTCCAACTTCTTTCACTTTCTTGGTTCCAGATCCGCGTAAACCTCCACTTAGCAGCCTCTGCAGGGCCCCTTCCAGTAGGTGGGCCTGGAGGTGGGTTGAGTCTCTTTGGTCTGAAGTGCTGTCCTGGCTCCCAGGCTGCATCCTCGTCAACTTTATTTTGACGAGGAGTGAATATTTATGTTAGACAAAGCTGTACAGGGGAGGTGTTTCGTTTTCTTTGGCTCTTCTCACATACTGCATCTTCAGATTCCAGGATTCTGCCATTTTTCCACGGTGAGAGAGTTTAACTTTTACAGTTCAATCAGGTATATAAATTTGACCTTCAGCCTTTTGCTTGCTGGTCACTGGCACACAAGCCTCTCTTTTAAGTCCTATGCTTGTTCTCCTTTTTCTTATCTCTTTTTACGCAGGCCGGTCCAGATAGGAAATCTCTCATCAGAGCAGATTACTGAAGATTGAAAGAATATCTTCACATTTTCCTAGTGTCTGCTAGAGCTTCATTTTCTGTGGGTTCGTGGTTTGTGATCTAGCTGACAGACCGTGGTTTGATCAGCTGTTTCCGTCTTTCATCTCTACTCACTGTCTGTTGGTCTCATTCTCTTAGATCAGCTTCCTCTTACATAGCAGGAAACTGGCGGGTCATGGTTTTCAGATTTGCATCTCAGAACTTTGTTGTAGAAAGGCACTGAAATTTCATCTCCTTGGTTCTGTGTTCAAAGATCCTAAGACTCTGACTGACCCATATTGGATCAGGTGCTCGTCTCTAACCTAATCACTCATAGCTGCTTATTCATGGTATCGAATATGTGTGTGGGCCAGGGAGTGTTCTAAGCAGTTTATACATTTATCTTACTGAAATCTGAAAATGGCAACATGAGCTAGGCACAGAGGAGAAACGATGTTGTCTTGCCCTATACCACAGAGCTAGTGCCTGTTGGAGCAATGATTTGAACTCAGCGTTTGACTTTGGTGCACTAAGCCAGTGCCCTCTATGCTGTGTAACTTACTGAATCTGAAGATAATGGACCTAATGTAATAATAGCTCCAGGGCTCCCCAGGGACTGCAGCCCACAGGTTGCAAATGATTAGTTTAAAGATTTAAAATGACTATTACAGAAGTAAGTTGAGTGGGTAAATCCCTAAGTGTGGTGAGAAAACATTGCTCCCACCCCTTTGTGGATGCTGGAAGCAGTGTGCTGTGGCTGTGTGGTCGTCCAGAACCCCCTTGGCTGTTTGACGGTGGAGAGGATTTCCTCATGTCCTTTCACACCCTCTTTCGATCTGGCTCAGCTCGGGAAGGGATGGGAGCAGGTGTTCTCATATGGTCGCAAACGGGCCTGCTCTGTATGTGTGCACGAATCAGGCCATGCTGCTCTCTCGACTTGTCCCAGGGGTCTCTTGGGACATCAAGCCGAAAGATCCCTCCCAGCAACGGCGAAGGGTGAATGGGAGGGTAGCCACAGCAGCTGTATTTTCTTTTCTCTAGGTTTTTATATATACTTGCATTTAAGTACTGCTGTAGGTTGCATATTGTAGGTCTTCTCACAATGACAGTGACATATTTCATACTAGGAGCAAAGCAAAAGGCAAGTTTTTGGTTGTAACTTTTTTTTTCCTCTCTCTCTATCTTAGATTATCCTGAAGGCAATAATTCAAGTGATTATCTTGTTCAAACAACAACATATCTTCCGGAAAACTTCACATACTCACCATATCTCCCCTGCCCAGAAAAACTGCCTTACATGAGTAAGTGCCATCTGATTTTGACTTAACTGTTTGCTTGTATCATAATAAAATAATAAAAGTCACATGGTTTGAACCCACCATGCTCAAATCATTACTGTGGGTGTTTATAATGTTTATATTATGTAGCATGTTATTTGACTTTCTTTTTCCCCTTGGCAAAGCATTTTCTTGGAGGGGGAGGAGGATTGAGAAGCTGAAGAGAAAGCTTATCCCTTACCCAGAAGTAGCTCTATTGTGAGTTTGCTCTGTATTCTTACAGGTGATTTTTAAATTATTTTTTACATAGATAGATGGGTGGGTAAGTAGAAAATCATAATGTTTCAAAGGTTTTAAGAATTGATACAAATGGTCTTAAAATTACATTTCATTCTATAACTTACCTTCTTTACTTAATTTTTTGAGAAGTATGCATGTTGGTACATATGGATCTATTTATTTCCCTTTTCTTTTGTATAGTACATCTTTGAATAAATGTACCACATTTCATTTACCTTTTTCGCTGCTGATGGAAATTTATGTTGTTTCCTCTTTTTTGCTATCACAAAGCAGTGCTGTAAGGAGCAATAGTCCAGATTTCTCTGTGAATATGTGCTTGGGGTTCATACCCAGAAGTGGAATAGCTGGTTAGGCTGGCTTGATTGTGCACCAAAGCAGCTGTACCAATTTCTATCCCAACAGCAAAGCATGAATGTACCACTCTGATATCGGAGGATTTTTAAATTTTTGCTCATCTGGTAGATAAAATAATGGTGTCTCGTTTCTGTTTTCACTTTCCTCGTTACTAGTGGGTTTGAGTGACTTTTCATGTCTTTATGAGTGGTTTTCAGTTTTCTCTCCTGTGACTTGCTCAGTCAGTCATGTGCTTTATCAGTTCCTTATTAGTTAATTAGGTTTTTGTATTGATCAGTGGGAGTTCTCTATAAATGTTCTGGCAGTGATCTGTTGTCTGCTGTACATGTTGTAACATCTTTTCACAGTCCCTGGCCTGTCTTTTCATTTTGTTTATGGAGTCTTTATTTTACAGCAGTTTAAAATTATGATGTCTCCAAGTGTATCTATCACTGTATATTAAAGGTTTCTGCTTTTTTTGTCTTAAGAAAGCTTTCCTTACCCCAGGGTCATACAAATACTCTCTTTTATTTTCTTCTACTAATTTTACAATTTTAACTTGTGTGTAATAGGAGGTAGGGATCAAGATATTACATTTTGACTGTTTGGGCTATATGTGGCTATTTTGACTATTTTTTTTCTTTGTATGTTCCCCCTGCCCTTCAATTTTAAGCAAAGTTTGTACATATAAGTTTGTATTTTGATTTTTATATTATTAAAAATTTAAATAAACATCTTTTTAATTGCTTGTTCATCCTTGTGTTCTGATGTCCTCAGTATCTCAGTAGGCTTTTTATGTCTTTACCTGAGTTTTCTTTATTGAGGAAATTAGCCTTTGCCTGTGATATTTGTAGGATTTTTTTTTCAGTTTGTTGTTGATAGGTAATTATGTATCTACAATAAAAAGAAAGATTCGCCTTTTAACATCATCTAAAGCCATGGTTCTCAAACTTTGCGGAGCATCAGAATCACCTGGATGATCTTGTAAAGTGGAGTGCTGAGCCCGACCCTCTGAGTTTCAGAGTCAGTAGGTCTGGAGTGGGGTCTGAGAATTTTCATTTCTAGCAGGTTCCCAGGTGCTGTTGATGCTGATTATCCTTGGGCCACACTTTGAGACCCACTGATTAGAGTAGTGGGCCTCATTCCTAGCTGCACAGTTGCCTGGGAGCTTTTATAATTCTTAGGCCCAGCCCCTAAGTTTCTGATTTCATTGATCTGACATGGGGCCTGGGTATTGCTATTTAAAAAAAAAATTCTTGGTTGATTCTAAGTTTCCTGTCTCCTTTCTGATCCATAATGGAGAATGAAGCTAGGATCTTTGTAGCTTTGTCTTTGTCATTACTTTGTTATTGCATCCTTAGTTTTCTAAAATTGAATGTTTTTGTCTGTGCAGTACTGAAACCACTGAGTAATGGTCTGTTGAAATAGTGATTACAATAATTTCATTTTCATAATTTGCATACTCAGGGATTTATAGTTTTAGGAAGTCTCTCTGTTCTTGTTTTAGTTGCCATTTTCTTAATTAGTGCTTTATGAGTACTAATTAAACTCTGTTAAAAAGCATCTGCCTGCCAGGCCTTCCTGCTAGCACACCCCTCCTCCGGTCCCACAACTCGTGGTGCTTAGTGGTTGTGTCCTGGTCGCTACTCACGGCCTTCTCATTGAACATCTTGGTGCTACTGTTCCATCTCTCTGCCTGCCTCCTTCTACAGGAGAGGATCACACTCATTTGGCCAGCTGCCTTTTCACAGAAGGCCTCCTTGTGGACTGCCAGCTTTGGGTGCAACACCAATCCCTTGTCCAGTTAGCTGTGGCCAGAGTGACGGGGTTATTTGCTAGAAAATATGGCCACATACACACAACTCCTTAGAAAGGGGCCATGGGTATAGCCAACACAATGAGGCTTCTGCCAACAGGGCCTTGCATGAGCCAACCAGGAGAAGCCCCTTCACTAGTTGTGTGACCTTTGCAAAGTGGAGCCTCAGTTTACCTATCTGTGCAATCTAGGATTATAATATCAATTTCAGAGTGTTGTGAGGATAAAATGAAGCACAGTGCTTGAAACTTGATAGATGTGAATTTGACATTCCCTCTCCTTCTCCTCATTTCTTGAATGGTGTAGCCAGGCTTTACCATGATCAAGGGAATGAGAAACCTAGGAGAAATGTGTAGGGTTAAGGAGTTTTGTACTTAGCTATGCATCCTTAATTTTTTTTTAACAGGATTATTTCCCATCGATGATAGAGAATAGCATAATAAAATACCTAAGTGTAAAATTTTATTATAATGTCATACAAAATAATTGAATATGATACCTCCCCAAGTAATAGTTAAAGAAAGTCTGTGTAGTACTTAGCTGAAAACCATTCAAGTATGAATGATACTTAATTTTCCTGTAATCACCAAAAGTGAAGTTAAGGCTTAAAATTGGTGTGTGTGATTATCTAACTGTAACTTCTGTTTGATTTTTCTCTAGTGTAGCAGTGAGACTGCTGGCACTGGATTACCACAGAGAGAAAGTTTGAGCTTTTCCAAATGCAATACAGATAAGATTGATGGCATGAATTTCAGCAGTATTTTCTATTCAGTCGATTACGCTCTGAAATCTGTTTTAATGTGTGTTATTTATACAATATCAGTAAATATTTCTTTGTTACTGTTTACAGATTCTCCAGAGGGCAAATCTACTTTCAGCTTTATTAAATTTACATGAGACTCTCCATGCTAACAAAGTAAAATAGAAATTTCACCTTATCTAGAGCTAAAAGGTACAAAATGCTTGGCATGGATGTTTTGATTTTCCTGGATGAGGTAGAGATAGAAAATGTCAGTTGTGCACTTTGCATTAAAATGAAGAAGACTTATCCGTAGCTTTCCTGTCTTTTAATTCTTATTCGAGTAGAACACATTTGCAGTGACTTTTATGCGTTCTGTCCTTATCATGTGTGGAATAGTTCCCTTGATGGTTAGAACTTGATAGTTCTGCAGTTGCTAGCCTTATGTACATAACAGAAACTACAAGGACTTTTTAAAGATGAGTTTAAATAATTCAAATGAAAATCGGCAAAGAGGGAAAAGATAAGCAAATCAATTTCGTAAGAGCTCAAATAAGGCTTAATGTGACAAACCATCATGCCTGTATTTATTGAGAAAAGAGAGATGGGAGCCATTTTAGAGTAAATAAGCAGTTGTGGAGCAGTGACTGCATGTGCGGCGGGCCCTTGTTGTTCTTAGAGGCAGACAGAGCAGACACAAAGCTGAGTGTGATCCCGTGTCTGCCCACCAAAGCAGGTAGCACAGTCGGAGAAGGGCATTGGGCTAACTGCTTACAAAAGGGTGATTATGGGATGAAAGGGAGACTTCAGAGAGAGGGGACATTGAAACTGTGTCCTGCAAGATAGTTCAGTAGGTACGTGAGGGGAACAGCTTCAGAGCATGAAAGGCTCTGTATTGATGGGAATGAAGAGTGACCCTCTGTGTGGTGGGGCATGTGGGAAATGAGGCTGGATAGGGAGGTGAAGGGCCTTGTGTAGAGGACTAGTCAATCTTTGGACTGTGTGGGTGCCATGAATCTCTAGGCTTCCATGAGATGAGCTTCAGAGGGAGCAGAGCCCCTGAGCTTGTAGGCAACAGGTTGATTTATGGCCATGTGTCTCTCTCTCTAAGATGAGGGTGCAGTTTTCCAAGAGTCTAGGGGCAAAAAAGGGTAAAACAACAAAAAACCAAAAATACTGCTTTAGAGGACATAATACTCATCTGCTTTAGGCAGATGAATGATGTGATAAGGATGGTATTTCAGAAAGGTCATTCTGATAAGAAGTTGAAAAATGGATGACAATGGGGAAGTACCAGAATCTGGGAGTGCAGGGGTCCAAGAGAAATGACAAGGGCATGTGCTGAGGCTGTGGCATTGGAGAGAGGTGGAGGCACCAAAGAGAAGCTGTTGGGGTGCTGTTAGCTAGATGTGGTGACCAACTGAGAGATCTGGATTAATTTCCAGGCTTCTGGCTTAATCACCATTAAGTGAAACAAGTAATGCAGGATAAACTCTCATTTGGAGAATGGGGAAGTTAATGGGTTCAGTATTGGGTCTGTTTTGTTGAAAGCTCAGGAGAGTTAATTTGGGGTTTGAATTTCATCAGAAAGATCTGGGCTGGAAATAAGAGGAAGTGAGACTAGAAGAAGTCTAAGAGTGTGTTTGTGGAGCATCAGCACTTACGGGGCGAGGGGGTGTCAGTAGAAGATGGTGTCTCAGAGGCCAAGAAGGAGCCATTGTTCTATCTTGTCACATACCTCAAAGAAAGCAGGTAGAATCATGAACTGTGAAAGGTCATTGAATTTGGGACATAGGAAAAATAATGGGACCACAGCCAGCACAATTTCAGTAGAGTGAGTGGTAGGGTAAGAAGCAATATACTGTCCTGAGAAGTGACTCAGAAGTGTCTAAAAACTAGTTGGTATAAAAAAAAAAGTTTGATGGAAAAGGGAAGGAGAATGGGGGTAAGGAATCTGTGGAAGAGGTGGGGTTAAGGAAAGAACTCTTTAGGAAGAGAGGAACTTGAGTGAGTTTTAGGTACTACTGAAAGAAACTGGAGAGAGGAGAGATGGGAAGTGTAAGGCAGCAGAAGGGAAGTGTCCATGGAGCCAGATTCTGGAGAAAGTGAGAGGAAACAAATAAATGCTCAGGTTCAAGAATTAGCCTTGGAAAATAGTAGGAACACCTCTTGCCCTGAGGCAAGAGTGTAGTTCATCTGGAGGTGAGGTGGAGAAAGTGAGTGTGGTTCATTTGGAGATGAGGTGGAGAAAGTTCTGGGGGTTCATGCCTGTTGCTTCTCTGTTCCTGATAAAGTAGGAGGCTACAGACATCTGAGGGGGCGGCCAAGAAGGACCGAGTAACTTGATAGGGAGGAGTAAATATTGAAGAAGTTATTGTAGAGAATGAAAAGTGGAGTCAACTAATCATAAATTAAAAGGTGACTAGCCGATTAGCCCAGAGAGTCCTCATTCCATCCCCTGGGAGTCTAAATGCACAATAATGTGACACTTGTTTTTTTGAAAGCTTACTATGTTTGAGGCAATATATTAGGGACTGTCACCTAAATGGTGGCATTTAACCTATGTGCTTATGTGATTTTCATTAGTGGTATTTATTGGGTGGAGAATTCAAGCGTGGAAATTTGTTGATCAGGTGTGGCAGGTCAGGAAGGGAAGGGAAATAAGAGTGTTTCTGAGGGTATAGGTGTGTCTTAGTCTGTTTGGGCTGCTAAAACAAAAATACCATACACTAGATGGCTTAAACAAGAAATATTTATTTCTCACAGTTCTGGAGGCTGGAAGTCTAAGGTCAAGCTGCCGGCAGATTCGGCATCTGGTGAGGGCCTGATTCCTTGTTCACAGATGGTCATCATCTTGCTGTGTCCCCCACATGGTGGAAGTGGTGAGGGATCTCTCTGGGATCTCTTTTATAAGGGCACTAATCCAATTTATTAGGGCTTCATTCTTGTGACCTAATCAGTTCCCAAAGGCCCCACCTCCTAATATCATCACACTGGGGGTTAGGATTTCAACATAGGTATTTTGGGGATGAGGGGACAAACATTCCATTGCAATGTGCTATGATTGGGTGAAACTTACGGAGCTGTGTTTTTCTAAGTCTGGCTCAGGGATGACCTATACCACACACAGCTGGGATGCTGCTTAAAAATGCAGGACTCTAAGACAAACCCCAGACCTATAAAGAAAGTCAGATTTCTTGATTGCAAACTGGAGAATAGAACTTGATTTGGTTTAAGAGGAAAAGGAATCCATGAAGGATAACAGTCAGCCCTCAGAAAACCTGGGTGACTACAGAGTTAGGTTCAGAGGCTGAGCAGCCAAAGCTAAGTCCAGAACTCTCCTGCTGCCCCTTGGCAGAGATTGCAGCTCCCACCACTGGTGCTCAGATCTGGAGACAAGAGGTCCTACTCCTGTTGCCACTGAAGCTGGAAGCTTCTGTTACCACTTTTACTGAAAGATAGTTTTTTGCAGTTCCCATGTCCTCATCTTGTTCACTTCTGCTTCAAAGTCTCCTGCAGGTGTATTTGGTCACGTGACTGCTCCTATCTGCTAGAGAGGTTGGGAGAGTTGGTTCTAGCTTCTTCCTCTGGGGGACAGTACTCAATGGTAGGCTGTTCAAGCATCTGAAATGTGTTCAGATAAAACTAGGTGGCCACACGCATGACCCATGGGCATCTACTGACAGAGAAGCTTTGGGAGTGGGGTCAGTGACCTCCGTTCTAGACAGGCCTGCCTGGTGATTCTTAGCCACACCACCAAAATTAGCAAACTGCTTTATTAGGAGACCAGATAGACAGGAAAAATGGAGATATAGCGGGGAGAACTCTAAGCCAGAACTGACTGGCTTTCAACTCTGACGCTGCCAGTCGGTTCTAGGTGACACTGATGCTCAGGGTGTGGATACAGAGCTGGGTACAAAAGGATGATGTACAGAGAGAGGAGGGCACCTATCAGTGGACATGGCTGTATATTGGAAGGTGGTGTGGCTAAAAGTCATAAACCTCAAAGGAGGTAAATTTATGAAAGAAGGAATTAGATGATTTTTTGTGAGGTATAGGTCTGAGTCTGCAGAATACCTTCTTTTATGCCTGGCTCTAAGATTATAGATCTAGGAAAGTGAGCAAGCACTTAGCAGAGTTTGAAAGAAGACTATTGGTTCACTTACGATGAGGAGCAGGGGTGGTATTCTAGAAAAAAATTAAGGTACAGGATTTGGAAATTTCTGGGCAATTGAATGGTTCCAGAAAACACATATGAAAAGGCGGGAGGAATATATTACATTACATACCATATTTTCTCGACAAGACACATCATTAATTTTATAATGGCTTTTTGGGAACAAGAAAGAAGCAGTACATTAAAGGCACACATTGTAGGGTATGTCCCTATGTCAGAATGCTAAAATGTGAATGAATATGTCTCAGAATTGACGAAATAGAGAAATAGTGGTTGTGGGATTATGACTTTAAAGCAGGTTGTCAGCTTATCAATAGTCAGAGACTAGGAAAACAATTTGGAAGAATGTGATCATGGATATGAGGCCTCCAGGGGAAGACCAAAGGTTCACTGGATGGATTATAAGGCAAAACTGGAAACAGACAGCAAAAACTGTTAAATAGAGGTTCCAGTTAGTCATTCAGAGTCATTCAGCAAGAGAGAACCGTAAGCAAGGGAGGAAAATGGGTGTTAAGAACTGTGTATTGTGGCCAAGATTAGGAGACAAGAACTTGGGCTGTCCCAGGGGGTTTATTTTGGGTCATCTCCATCTGGGACGGCTTTTGCACAAATGTCTTAAAGGCATTTTAGCACCTAATGGAGCCAAGGAGTGGAAATGCAGGGAGGAAGGAAGCGGAGAGAGAGGAGACAGGATTGGACATGGCCAGCTTTGCCATTCCTGCTCATTCATTGGTCATCCATCCTGTGGCCAGGTATTGCACTTGGCTTGGGGGTGTGTCACTAAAAACCACCCTATCTATGTTTAGAATACTCAGATTTGGTCATTTCAAGAATAGTTGAGTAAGAAATTATTTGTATAAGCAGAGGTTACAAAATTGCAGAAGTCAAGAAGCTGAAGTAAAGCATTGCAAATCAGCGGTTTCTCTTGTTGGCTTCAAAGGGAGCACTGGGTGACTGGGGCAAGATGACTCATGTAACCTGAGCTGTACTCGGGCGACAGCCCAGTGGTTGGGAGAGGGAACATGCCATCTTATGGTAAAAATCATCTTCTGACTTTGGAGAGGAATTCACCCAAAGGGATATTTCTAGAGCAAATTCAGGCCTTTCTCTGATACTTTCCTCAGATCTTTGGGCTGTGCACATTTGAAACCTTGAGAGTAAAACAGTAAAAAAAACCAAAGTGTCCAAAATTAGGCTTTAGATACCAAAAAATAGAAGTAGACCCCAAACTGAGTGAAGTAGTCATTTAAAGCTGTTGATTTATGGAAAAAAACAACTCCCTGGCTAGAGATAATATGCCTTAAATTTTACTTAAAATATAAGAAAAAATGTGAATACAGTAATTCATATGTTTATTAAATATTTATTTTAAGAATTATATTTTAATAGAAAAAAAGATATCCTAAGTTACGTCGTGTGACACGTTACAGTCCACACTACCTTGAGTATATGGTTTGGGCCCGCGCTTACCTAACGGACCCCAGGCCCGTTTAGGTCCTGCTTCCCAAAGTGGGAGGCATTGTTGTGTGTTGTGCAAATTCAGCATTAGGAAATTACAGTAAATATCCTATCTAACCAGTGGTGCAGCTAAGTTATTGTCACACGGGTCAGAAGTAGTTTTGCACCCAGGCTTTGTTGCCAAGACTGATGAGTACCTTACAATTGACCCTCATTCTTCCACTTTACCCTCTAGCTGGGTGGCATCTCCCCTCTCTTTAGACACTTAGCTCTCCCACTCTTTCCTTTCTAACCCCAGGCCCACCTTCCAAAGAGTGAAAGTCAGGATTTGATAAATTACATTGTTGACATTTGTGTGGTGATTGATTACACTGCTGGGTAAACGGATTTCAGCCAATACATCTATTTTTTCCACCTTTTAATCACTGATTGGGGAAATAGAGCACGTGTTCTCACTGGGAAAAGAAAAAATCTCTGATGTAGCGCAGGTGCAGAGTGAAGACTGGCAGGTCTGCAGGGCTCTGGGTCCTTGCTCTTCAGTTGTCCTTGAAATGTCAGCCGGCGAAGTAAAGGGGGCTGGCCTAGCTGACTGCTTACTTCTGGATGAAGTAAGATGCAGCCAGGCTGTATCCCCTTCTGGCTTTAGTGCACTGGAATGCTTTCTTGAGTGAAACCCAAAGGGGACACGCCATATGTAAAGGAGATGAAAGTAGCCTTAGTGGGTGCAACAGGGGGAAGCCATCCTCCCTCTCCCAACCACAAGCTCACCTTGAGAGAGTCTTTCTACTGAGCACAGTTTGGAAACCACACCTCCGCTAGTTCATCTGCTCAGTGCCTCTTCCTGGCCGCTCTCTGTAAGAAGCCCTTTTCTCCTCCCCTCCCGTGCACAGGCTCTTCTCCCCAGCATCACCCCTCCCTCCCCCACCCCCACTAACTCGTGTTTATTCTTCCTCCTGTCTCTGATCATACTTTTACTGTTCCCAGTGGTGGCAGTGCCTGTCTTGGATGCCTGTCCCACCCCTCCTCCCCTCCACTCCCCTAAAAAAGTAGTGGTGTTGCTCTTACTCCTAGCATGACAACCTCATGGCACTGGGTCACCTTTAGCCTTCAGCCAGCAAGTTATTAGGATTTCAGAACAAAGAGCAGTAAGCCCACAGGAGAGCTGCTCAGGGACTATGAGGAATGTGGGTGGGGGGCAGCCAGGAGGGAGGTGACCTTCGGGGGCTTCAGGCCTCAGGGGGAGTCATGATGGACCTGGAGGCCCTGTCCATTGAGGAGAAAGATACAGCGCCTGCCTCTTAATTTGCCAGCACATGTGTGCTGGAGATGAAAATTAAACTGCAAATGATGCTGGAGAAAACTGCTGACAATAGTGATGGTTACCGCTGTTGAAGCAATAAAGCTGGAAAAAAGGCAAAAAAATGGTTTAACAGTGCATCAAGAATACCGACTTTAGTTACTTATATGAACTGCTTATTATTTATCCTAATTACTATCATTTTAGCAGTCTTGCATGCCATTAAATGCATCAGGTTTATTTGAATTTTATTTGATTACAGTGCTAGACTGTGTTTTTGTCAGCTGAGTCATGATAGTCTGTGCTTGGGTTGACTGATCAGTCTTACATTTGACCTGCTCTTTCTTCACAAGTTCATTGGTTACTCTTTCTTTCAGGTAAATCTGACCTTTCTAAGATTAACTGCTTTGCATATCTTGTCACACTACAGAGTGGGTATTTGGTTATAAAATCCCGAAAACATTGACAGTGGAATAGGCAGACATCAGAAGATTGCAGGTTTTTTTCCCCAGCTTACTCTGTGAAACATAGGCATTTGCATTTTAAAATACTTCTTTCTAGCATGCCTCAGTGCCTAGTGGAAGCCGCTGATGTTCCTGCCTGGTTAGGATGAAGAGGGATGGGAAGTGAGGCGACTGTGGAAGGCTTATAGAATATAGAATAGCAGGAGAGGAAGGGGCCTCCCTTGAGAAGAACTGAATGTTTTATATGTGAAATCAAGGCTACTGAAGCCTAGAAAACTTAAAATGGAAACCTCAACATTTGTTGGTTTCTATTTTATGAGATGAGGAGGTTAGAAAGAAGAAGTTAGTTCTGTTAGGGGTTTTTTTGTATGTGAAGAAGATTGGCCCTGAGCTAACATCTGTTGCCAATCTTCCTCTTTTTGCTCGAGGAAGATTGTTGCTGAGCTAACATCTGTGCCAGTCTTACTCTGTTTTATGTGGGATGCCACCACAGTGTGGCCTGATGAGCAGTCGAGGTCTGCACCTGGGATCTGAAACTGTGAACCCCGGGCCGCTAAAGTGAAGCATGTGAACTTAACCACTACACCACCAGGCTGGCCCCTACTCCTGTTAGTTTTTAGTTCTGTTTTTTATTGAGTTAATGAAAATGATCTTCCATCCAAGTTTCATTCCAACTTGTATACATTAGAAAAACTAATAGTAAAGACATCTCCAGTAATACCATACACTTGTTAATTTGGAGAGTGAGTAGCTAGTAGACCGTGAACATCTTCGAAGTCCACGGTTTTTCAGTTTTTCATATCAAGGGGATACGTGATAGGTGCTCAAAATAGATTGCTTGAATTGTGTTTACAACTTTTCTCTCTTAAGAAATGTCAATAATAGATGACATTTATTAAGCCTGCTGGCACGTACTCGATCCTTCACACGTGCTGTTTTGTCTGATGGATACAACCATGTTGGGAGGCTGGCATTGCCATCTTCTTTTACAGATGAGGAAACTGAGGCACAGAGAAGTTAATTTCCCCAATAGACAGAAGCTACGATTCAGCTCCCAGTCTGCTGCATTAACTCTTTTGTACTGTGCTGTCATGTCCCCCATGTTGACTATGTTGAAATTAAAAATAGTTTTAAGATACTTGAATAGTTATTAAATTGCAATGATGTGCTAAGTTATAATGACGTGCAAACATTTCCCAAAGAATATTAAAATATTCAGTATATTACTCAAAAGCAAGAGGCTTAAAAAATTTGATTTTCTTTGATTTACCAAAGGTAATAGGGTGACCATATAATTTTATCATCCAAACTGAAACTGAAAGGAGGTGATCTTAATGATTATGTGGTGACAACAGAAATAAATCACACTGTCCTAAGTTATGCCATCATCCTACTGATTATCTGTCTTCATCTTTGAGGCAAAAAATTTTAAAACAATTCTTCATGTTTTTGACTTTCTAGGAGGATTTCTTAATGTCAATGTAAGTGAAGTCAGTTTTGATGAAATTCATCAACTTTTCTCCAAGGATTTAGATATTGAGCCAGGAGGTCACTGGAGACCTAAAGACTGTAAACCCAGATGGAAGGTGAGGTAAATTTTTTCATAAATAATGTGACTATTCATAGCATTTGAGGAAAAGTGTGCTTGATTCAGAATATATAGTGAAATACCTTTTAAGTCTTGATCAATTTAAGACATCAGAATTTTTGTATTTAATGCATGGGTATTCACAGTTCACATGTGATTTAATAGTGTCGCTTTTAAAGACTGCAACTGAACCTCTGTGTATACAAAATATATGTTCATGTGTTCAGTCTCTTAGAAATCCTGGTAATAAACACCTCTCTTGAGACTGGCTTGGAAAACAGATTTTTGTTCTGTTCTGTTCTGTTTGGACAACAGGCTGTGATCTCTGCCTCCTGTAGCTGTCCCTGATGATTACTGACCCCTGCGGGCATAGATAGCCCCACCGAGTCCTGGACCCAGGAGGACTCATGGGGAGGGTATTAATATCCTGATTTCCAGTTGAGTCTGGCATTGGGGTTTTCAAGCTCTGTTCCTCAGAGTGTCGAATTCTAAAGGAGGCCGCTCAGAGGTCACCAGGACACAAAAAGGAGGACTTTGGACCCTTTACCTCTGTTTTAGAAAGCAGAGCACAAGCTTTTTATCTTTGCGATATGTCAGAATTCTACTTAATGTTTTGTTTGAGAAACTGTAAGGGAGTGAGCCTGCCTCCCCTGCTTAAAAATAATTGAAAACCATAGTGTAGACCAGACTCGATCTCAATACTGTGAAATTGGTTCATAGTGCATATTCGTGTAATGTTGTTATGTTTGAGTAGGAAATAGCATTTATATAATCAAGTGAAAACTACACATGATGAAATCAAATGTTGTGTCCTAAAGGATTGTGACATCCTTAATCTGGGAATCGTTTTCAATTTCTCTTTTAAAGTATTGGTATTCTGCTAAAATATTTATCTTTTGGTATAAAAAAAAATCGTTTCTGGGAAGTAGAGTCTTACGCTCTTAAACTTATGATAAAAGCACTCGGAGTTAATTGGCCTTGAACTCTGTGTGTTTGGGGGTGTGTATTATTTATATCTGTATCCCTAACACAGACCTGTTATTTTGTATGAGATAAGCCCTAAACCCAGTTTTGTTGAATTGAGTTTATGAGACTAATAAATACCTTTTGGGCCTTGTTACAAATTATTAAATAAATGTTTGGGTTTTTTGCCTCAGACAAGTTGTAAAGCTGCTGAAATGGATTCCAGTATAAATTTTGGGAAAACATTCCGTTTTACAGTTGTCTTATGCTATTTCCCAGAGCAGATTCGTTTAATAAAATGAATCTCTTCATGTTTCATGATTGATTTTCCTCACATTTGTATATAAAATATGGCCCAATTTATGTAATTCCACTTTTAAAAAATATCCTGGGCGAGTAAATTATTTTTCTTACTTGGATTGTGAGTATATTTGTTGAATGCTAAAGGAAGAAAAAGCATACTCAATCGCAAGGCTGTGGGGTAGCATGGAGGTTGGTCCTTAGATGTGTGTTCGTTTAGAGTAGTGTGAACCCCTCGGGTGTGCTCTGTTGGTGTTACTGATAGAATAATTTGGGATCAGAAAAATAAAGTATTCTTGTCCTTTCTGCAGTTATCTGTATCAGATGTTGGACTTTACCTTTTATGGTTTGTTTTCTTCTGCTCTTTTTCTAGGCGAGAGGTATATCGCACATAAGTAGTTGCTACTTAGAAATTTTAGTACACCATAAACTCCATGTGGATCAGTAGGTAACGGTATTGAAAGTGGAGTTCCCTGGAGCAGGCTAATTCAGGAATCTAAAAATTAGCTTATTTTATTTAGGAACTATATGGTAATGCTGCTCTTATTTCAATCTTGCACAGACCCTTCTCAGATTGCCATCTCTAGTTCTGAGCTGTGCAGCTAAAGGTATGAGAGGAGATTTGGAGATCGTTCAGGGTTGACCTGTAATTGCTGTATTTAATTAAATGACCTCTCTCCCCCTGCCTGTTTATATTCTAATCTTCTAATCTTGGAACAGAGAGAGGGTAAAGAAGAAATAACTAGGTTTATGTTCAATGTCTGCTACCAATTTGATTCTTAATATTTGAGGTTCTTTTACTTTTTTAAAAAAAGCCATCAATTAAGTAAGTTGATGACCAATTAATTGGAACTGAGATCTTCTAAAACAAATGATTTTAGCAATTCCTAGGTATTTCTGAACCCTGCAGGTTCTAGTGGAAGATTCAGCATAGGTTGCATGCCTTATAGAGACAAACTTATTTCTAAAAGAAAGAGAAGATGGACATGTTTACCTGTGACATTGCTTTTCCATTCAGGGTTCAAGTGGAGGTCTAAACAACTTTGATCTAAAACCTAAATAAAGGCTTAAAGAACCAGGCAGCTGCTTGATGCTCTTATCTACTCAGGCCTAGAGTTCCATTTCTAGTCTAAGGTTCTTCAAAGATGAGTCTTAGCCACCTGTTTCGGAACTACCTGGGGTGTTTGGAAAAATGAAGATTCTTGAACTCAGTCCTCAGATATTCTGATTCTATTGGTGGGAAGGGACAAGAACCTGAATTTCTTGTACAGTGCCTCCCATTTGAGAAGCTCCTATAGGCACTAGAAATGATGAGGGGGAGGAAGATGGAACTGAAAACGCCTTTGGAGAATGAGAGCTTGGTAGCTTCTACTTTGTTCTGTCTTAGTGGCAGATAGCTAGTGCACCCTTAATGTGGCAAGTCTGAAGCCATGTCATTTAGGGACACTGGAGCTGGTGGTGTGCTTGAAGTTTGAAAGTAGGACTCAAACTTGATGGGGGAAATTTATGTGGTAAACATTTTTCTTGCTTATCTCCTCATGGTGAGTATAGGAGAAAATAAGCAAGGAATAAAAATAGGTGCATAAATTCAGGAAGATTAGTAGTTTTAAAGGGGGAACAAACTGAATGGGATAATTTTGCTTGAGCAACAGCTAGTGAGGAAAGATTCATGAAGATGAAGTGTTTTTTGAAAGATAATGACCAGATGTTCTCTGTCTGCTAGAGATACATTAACAGGAGAGTGGTTCAAACAGCAAATTAGGTCACATATAAGAAAGACTGTCCTGAAACAAAGGCTATTAAATCTCGAAATAAATTATCACAGGACGCTGAGATCTTTTTCTCGACAATAAGTTGCAAACTTGAGAGTGTCGTTCCACAGCCACATGAAAGGATGTGCCAAATGAAATTTTAAGATTCTGTTTAGCCTTATTTTAATGAAAACTTTGCTTTAGGCATATCATTCAAAATCTTTGATAATTGTCTCATTAAAATGTGGACACATTTGCTATTAAAATGGCAGTTTAGCTTATTTGAAATTGCCATGACACTGGTAATTTCTTTCTCTTATAACATTCTCAGTTTCCTTATAAGATTAAAAAACCCCAACTCTTAATATTTTAAATGCTTCATGGAAGAAATTGCCATAATAGGGGCTATGACTTTGCCTTTGTTTACTCTTATATGTTCAACTCATCATTCAGCCTCATTGTACAGTTGTGCATCCCTTAACGATGGGGATGCATTCTGAGAAATGCATCATTAGGCGATTTCATCGTTGTGTGAACAACATAGAGTGTACTTACACAGATCTAGATGATGTGGCCTATATACCTAGCTTTGTGGTACTATTTTGTGGGACCATTGTTGTATGTTGTTGACTGAAACATTGATGTGGCACATGACTATTTAATTAATATGAATTGTCTTTAATATGGACTCTGCAGCTATTTAATACTTCTTCCCTTAAATATCTTTAATTCTCCTTAACTGCTTTTATAGCCCATTTACATTATGTCACAGGTGGCCTACGTGTGGCCAAATTCAAAACCAGGAAGGACAAGCTCTACCCTTAGTTTGCTAGAAGTCATCCCACTGATAGACTTTAGATAAGGTCAGGATCTGTACTCACCATCGAAGTCCTTTCTCTCCTTTTACTTCTCATAGCAGTTTCCTATCCTAAGAGTAAATGTAAGGGTCCCTGAACTGCTTTGGGAGTTGTATTGGTTTGGGAATTGCTTTAATACAGCAATAGTTGATACTGAGGCCCATCAGCAAGTCCCTGATCAGTAGGAAGAGTCTAGCACTAACAGTGGCCATCGTGTGGGGGTATGGAAGGGACTTTTAGATGTGGGTTCAGCAGTGCTCTGGCAGCCCCGTGGTCCTCAGGTTCATAAGCCAAGAGACACCTTATGGGGCAAACCAAAAGGTAATAGGATCCAAAGTGGGGCTGGCAGGAGCACCAGAACTTTTTTAGTTCCGCTCACTTACCAAATGTAAAATAATGTAAGCATGAAAATATCAGCCTCGTAGCAGCCATACTCTCTTTATTTTTCTGTTATCCCATCAACATCAAGGGAAAGTTAGTGGTGGAGTTTCTAGTTGGATTTCTTTGATTTTACTAAATCATCTTTGTTCTCTTTTTAAATAAAACTATTTTAATAATTTAAAATTTTCTCTCTTTATGATCCTGTTAATGTAAAATACACAGGTAAATATTACTATTTTCTGTTAACTATATCTAGTGTCATGTCCTGATCTTACAAGTAGGGTTGGTTCTAAACCTATGCACCATCAATTATTTGCATTTATTCACTCATTAGTAAAATTTATTTGGTATAGGTGAAATTTTAATAAATCCTAGATTTAATGTTCTACGTAATTTTCTGTTATAATAGATTGTATTTAAAAATCCCGAATATAGAATGACACAGATATTTTAATTAGATATATTTTGACTGTTAATGTTCTTTGAAAATCTAATGATTTTGAATGTATAATCTGTAGAAAACTTGTTTTAATTTCAATTTTTATTATAAAAGTCACAATTTTAATAAAGCCAGCTTACCTCAGAAATTGCCAAGAAAAGTAATGTTTATAAAGCTTTTTAAGTTTTTCAGGGTCAAACTCTGAATTGTATGGTGACTTAGCTTGTGTGACAGAGTTTGGATCCAGGAAATAGAGGATTTGAGTAATTGATAATTGATAATTATTTATTGTCAATTGGTAATTATTTATCCCCATATTATTTTAACACATTTTGTATAGATGGGTGTTTTTTAGTCTTGATTTTGAGAGTCCCAATAAATGTTTTTTTCCTATTAGAAGAAAGATTGACCTGAGAAACCATTTTAATTTCCATATGTGTTTTTTTCTTTTATTTGGATCAGGTAAAAATAAATTTCTTTGATTTATAAAGGACAAAGTTCTCTGTTTCATGTGTTACTTACATGATCTTTTTTGTTCAACTTAACGTTTTAACATAATTTCATTATCAATTTTATTTTAAACTGAGCATTATCCTACCACTCAAACATATTTTAATGTAGCAAAATTTTAACAAAAATTTAATTGTGTATTTTGATTAAATGAAAAATACTATATTAGTATAATTATAAAACTTCATGTATGTTCCATGATATTTTTGTTATATTTCTTAAAAATATCTCTAGGCCAGGTAAGCTGTGTGTAGGATAATCAATATTTAAGTGGAATCTCTTTTAAGTTCAATTTAAACACCGTAAAGTTATTATGATCTAATTTAAAACCTTGAAGTTACTCTTGACATGTCCTTCTCTCTCACCACTCATATCCCATCCGTAAACAAATTCTGTTAATTTTACCTCTTAAAAGTTTCAAAAATCCGTGTCTCTGTCTCCTCCTCCACCCTCATCTCAGTTCAAGCTACTATTGCCTCTTGTCTCGACTGTTGAATTAGTTTACTAACCAGCTCTCTGCGTTCATTTTTGGTTTTCTACAATCTACTCTCCATAGTAGTCTTTGCCATCACCAAATCTGATTTTATCGCTCTTTTAAAATCTTTCAGTGGCTTCCCATAGTGTTCATAGGATAAAGACCACAATTCTTAGAATGACCCTCAGAGCGCATTTATATCTCCCAGGTTCACAAGACCATAAGTGGCGTGAAGGCAAGGGCCATATCTGTTTTTGCTTACAGTTGTATCTCTGGTGAGAAAATTCATAAGGGTGTGACTTTAAAACCATCAGAAATTGTTAAGCATCAGTTTTCGTCTTTACATCTAGGGCTTGCTGCTGTATTATTTACATACGTGACTATTTTGTTTTAAAGGTGGCAGTTCTCATTCCTTTCCGTAATCGCCATGAACATCTTCCAATTTTTTTCTTGCACCTGATCCCAATGCTCCAGAAACAGCGGCTGGAATTTGCCTTTTATGTCATTGAACAGGTGAGAACAATTTTCCAAAATGGTCACTAAGTGCAACTTAATAAACTCTTAGATACGATTTGATCAAAAGATTTGTTAAAAAATGCTTAGCTTAAGGTTCATCAGGTAACTCAAATCTTTGGTTTTATGTTTAGGTAAAATAACATTTTGGATTGAGCCTGTCAGTGCATACAGTAGTGCCTCTTCATCCAAGGTTTCACTTTCTGCAGTTTCAGTTACCCACGGTCAACCGCGGTCCGAAAATATTAAATGCAAAATTCCAGAAATAAACAATTGATAAGTTTTAAATTGCATGCTGTTCTGAGTAGCATGATGAAATCTTATACCATCTCAGTTATCAGATTGACTGTCACAGTATCGCAATGCTTGTGTTCAGGTCACCCTGATTTACTTAATAATGGCCCCAAAGTGCAAGAGTAGTGATGCTGGCAATCGGATATAAAGAGAAGCTGTAAAGTGCTTCCTTTAAGTGAGAAGGTAAAAGTGCTCCACTTAAGAAAACAATCGTATGCTTGGGTTGCTAAAATCTACAGTAACTTTTATTACAGTATATTCTTATAATTGTTCTGTATTATTATTTAGTTTTGCTAATCCCTTACTGTGTCTAAGTTATAAATTAAACTCTATTGTAGGTGTGTATGTGTAGGACAAAACACAATGTATATAGAGTTTGGTACTATCCTTGGTTTCTGGCATCCACTGGGGGTCTTGGAACACATCACTTGTGGGTAAGGGGGGACTACTGTATAATACATTTTGTTAATCCATTTATCAGTTGGTGTGTTCCTATCATTTTTAATCATCTTGTGTCTTACTTAAGTGAAATATTTTTCTCTAATTATTCTTCATATTATCAGCTAATTTTTTCTCTGTAAATATTTTTCTCATCTCAGTATTTCATATACACAATTTCTTTCAGTCTTATTTGAACCCTTTGGAGATGTTTTCCATACTTCTGGTTTTTCCCCACTGTCATTACCTAGTTTTACATTTAAGACGTCATCTTTAATTTCTTTCTTGGTCTTTTCTCCACCCTACCTCCCAAACACTAGGACACTTGCTGAATTTTATGACTGATTTCTACTTCTTTTCTTTGTTTTTGAGGAAGATTATCCCTGAGCTAACATCTACCACCAATCCTCCTCTTTTTGCTGAGGAAGATTGGCCTCCACTGATTTCTATAGAGCATTTCTAAAATGATGCATTTTGATCATGTTTCAAATACATTGTTATTTGGATGCTTTTGGGGTGTGTGTGTGTGTTTGTTTGGTGAGGAAGATTGTTGCTGAGCTAACATCTGTGCCAGTCTTCCCCTGTTTTATGTGGGACACCTGCCATAGCATGGAGTGATGAGTGGTGCTAGGTCCACGCCTGGGATCTGAACCTGCAAACCCCAGGCTGCCAAAGCGAGCATTAACTTATCCACTTTTGGTTAAGTTTTGGATACTTTTGGTTTTGATTTTTGATGACCTCATTTTATCCTGATTGTTCCTTCTTTTTACTTACACTAAACCTGACTAAAAATGTATTTCCTTATTTATCAGTAGACAGAAAGTGACCTAGTTTATATTATTAGATGTTTCCGTTGTGGTTTTTTTTGGTAGAAAATAGTGAAATTTTGTTCCTAAGATTGTTATATTTAGTATATTTTCCCAGTTCCTTTGTGGCTTATTCTAGATCTGCTTTTTATTTTATTTTATTATAACTTCTCATTCTTAACTTTTTGCCCCTATTTTTCCCCCTGGAAATACTTAGTATTTAATATAACTTCTTTGTATGTAAATCGCTCTTTTAAGCTTTGTTCCCTGTGCATATAATGATGTATATAGTGCATATGTACTTTTTACTGTAACAACCTATAGTGTGAAAATTGACTTTTTAAAAAAAATTTGAGTTCATGATAGTTTACATCCTTGTGAAATTTCAGTTGTACATTATTTCTTGTCTGTCACCACATAGGTGCTCCCCTTCACTCCCTGTGCCCATCCCCCACCCCCCGTCCCCTGGTAACTCCTGAGCTGTTTTCTTTGTCCATGTGTTTGTTTATATTCCACATGTAAGTGAAATCACATGGTGTTTGTCTTTCTCAGTCTGTCTTATTTCACTAAGCATCCTTCCCTCCAGCTCCGTCCATGTTGTTGCAAATAGGATGATTTTGTCTTTTTTTATGGCTGAGGAGTATTCCATCGTATGTATGTATACCACATCTTCTTTATCCAATGATTAGTCTATGGGCACTTGGATTGTGTCCATGTCTTGGCTATTGTGAATAGTTCTGCAATGAACATAGGGGTACGTATGTTACTTTGGATTGTTGATTTCAAGTTGTTTGGGTAGATACCAATAGTGGGATAGCGGGGTCATATGGTAGTTCTACTTTTAGTTTTTTGAGGAATCTCCATGCTGTTTTCTATAGTGGCTGCACCAGTTTGCATTCCCACAAACAGTGTATGAGGGTTCCCGTCTCTCTACACCCTCTCTGACATTTGTTATTTTTAATCTTAGTGATTATAGCCATTTTAACAGGCATAAGGTAGTATCTTAGTGTAGTTTTGATTTGCATTTCCCTGATGATTTGTGATGTTGAACATCTTTTCATGTGTTTATTGGCCATCTGTATATCTTCTTTGGAAAAATGTCTGTTCATAGCCTCTGCCCATTTTTTGATCGGGCTGTTTGTTTTTTTGTTGTTCAGTTGTGTGAGTTCCTTATATATTATGGAGATTAACCCCTTATTGGATATATGATTTGCAAAAATTTTCTCCCAATTGGTGGGTTGTCTTTTTGTTTTGATCCTAGTTTCTTTTGCCTTGCAGAAGCTCATTGGTTTGATGAAGTCCCACTTATTTATTTTTTCTTTTGTTTCCCTTGTCTGAGAAGACATGGTATTCGAAAAAATCCTTTTAAGTTTGATGTCAGAGAGTGTACTACCTCTGTTATCTTGCAGGAGTTTTATGGTTTCAGGACTTATTTTCAAGTCTTTGATCCACTTTGAGTTTATTTTTGAGTATGGCATAAGATAACGGTCTATTTTCATTCCTTTGCGTGCAGCTGTCCAGTTTTCCCAACACCATTTATTGAAGAAACTGTCTTCATTGTATGTTCTTGGTACTTTTGTCGAAGATTAGCTGTCCGTATATGTGCTGTTTTATTTCTGGGCTTTCAGTTCTCCATTGATCTATGTGTCTGTTTTTGCAGCAGTACCATTCCGTTTTGTTCACTATGGCCTTGTAGTACATTTTGAAGTCAGGGATTGTGATGCCTCCAGCTTTGTTCTTTTTTGCTCAGGATTGCTTTAGCAATTCGGGGTCTTTGGTTGCCCCATATGAATCTTAGGATTCTTCGTTCTGTTTCCGTGAAGAATGTCATTGGGATTCTGGTTGGGATTGCATTGAATCTGTAGATTGCTTTGGGGAGTATGGACATTTTAACTATGTTTATTCTTCCTATCCATGTGCATGGAATCTGTTTCCAGCTCTTTATGTCATTATCTATTTCTTTCAGTAATGTCTTATAGTTTTCATTGTGCAAGTCCTTCACCTCCTCAGTTAAATTTATTCCTAGGTACTTAATTTTGTTGCGATTGTAAATAGAATTGTATTAAGTTCTCTTTCTGTAAGTTTGTTATTAGAGTACAGAAATGCAACTGATTTTTGTAAGTTGATTTTGTATCCCACCACTTTACTGTAGTTGTTAATTATTTCTAATAGTTTTCCAATGGATTCTTTAGGGTTTTCTATATATAAGATCATGTCATCTGCAAACAGCGAGTTTCACTTCTTCCCTCCCTGTTTGGATTCCTTTTATTCCTTTCTCTTGCCTAATTGCTCTGGCCAAAACCTCCAGTACTACGTTGAATAAGAGTGGTGATAGTGGACACCCTTGTCTTGTCCCTGTTCTCAGAGGGCTGTTGTTCAGTTTTTCCCCATTGAGTATGATGTTGGCTGTGAGTTTGTCTTATATGGCCTTTATTATGTTGAGGTAATTTCCTTCTATCCCCATTTTGTTGAATTTTTATCATAAATGGCTATTGGATATTGTAAAATGCTTTCTCTGCATCTATTGAGATAATCATGTGGTTTTTATTCCTGATTTTGTTAATGTGATGTATCACATTGATTGATTTGCAGATGTTGAACCATCCCTGAGTCCCTGGTATAAATCCCACTTGATCATGATGTATGATCTTTTTGATGTATTGCTGTATTCGGGTTGCCTATATTTTGTGGAGGATTTTTGCATCTGTGTTCATCAATGATATTTGCTGTAGTTTTCCTTTTTTGTGTTGTCCTTGTCAGGCTTTGGTGTCAGAGTGACGTTGGCCTCATAGAATGTGTTAGGAAGCATTCTGTCTTCCCTACTTTTTGGAATAGCTTCAGAAGGATAGGTATTAAATCCTCTCTGAAAGTTTGGTAGAATTCCCCAGGGAAGCTGTCTGGTCATGGGCTTTTATTCTTTGGGATGCTTTTGATTATAGTTTCAATCTCTTTACTTGCGATTGTTCTATTCAGATTCTCTGTTTCTTCTTTTTTTTTTTTTAAAGATTGGCGCCTGAGCTAACATCTATTGCCAATCTTCTTTTTATTTTTTTTTCTCTTTCTTCTCCCCTGAAGCCCCCCAGTACATAGTTGTATATTCTAGTTGTGAGTGCCTCTGGTTGTATTATGTGGGACACTGCCTCAGCATGGCCCGATGAGTGGTGTCATGTCCATGCCAAGGATCTGACCCCACGAAACCCTGGGCTGCTGAAGTGGAGCAGGAACTTAACCACTCAGCCACAGGGCCGGCCCCTCTATTTCTTCTTGATTCAGCTTTGGGAGGTTGTAAGAGTCTAAGAATTTATCCATTTCCTCTAGATGATGCATTTTGTTGGCATATAGTTTTTCATAGTATTCTCTTATAATCTGTTGTATTTCTGTGGTGTCTATTGTTATTTCTCCTCTTTCATTTCTGATTTTGTTTATCTGGGCTTTCTCTCTTTTTTTCTTTGTAAGTCTGGCTAGGGGTTTGTCAATTTTATTTATCTTCTCAAAGAATCAGCTCTTTGTTTCATTGATCCTTTCTACTACCTTTTTTGTTTCAATGGCATTTATTTCTGCTCTGATTTTTATTATTTCTCTCCTGCTGACTTTGGGCTTTGTTTGTTCTTCTTTTTCTAATTCAATTAGGTGTAGTTTGAGGTTGCTTATTTGGGATTTTTCTTGTTTGTTAAGGTGAGCCTGTATTGTGATGAATTTCCCTCTTAATACGGCTTTTGCTGCATCCCATATGAGCTGGTATGGTATGTTTTCATTTTCATTTGTCTCCAGCTATTTTTTGATTTCTCCTTTAATTTCTTCAATGATCCATTGCTTGTTCAATAGAATGTTGTTTAGTCTCCCCATCTTTATCCCTTTCTCAGCTTTTTTCTTGTGATTAATTTCTAGCTTTATAGCATTGTGATCGGAAAAGATGCTTATTATTTCAATCTTCTTAAATTTATAGAGGCTTGCCTTGTTTCCCAACATATGGTCTATCCTTGAGAACGTTCTGTTTGCACTTGAGAAAAATGTGTATTCTGCTGTTTTTGGATGGAGTGTTCTATATATGTCTATTAAGTCCAACTGGTCTAGCTTTTCATTTAATTCCACTATTTCCTTGTTGATTTTCTGTCTGGATGATCTATCCATTGATGTGAGTGGAGTGTTGAGATCCCCTACTATTATTGTATTATTATTAATATCTTCTTTTAGGTTTGTTAATAGTTGCTTTATGTTCTTTGGGGCTCCTGTGTTGGGTGCATAGATGTTTATGTGTTATTTCTTCTTGATGGAATGTCCCTTTGATCATTATATACTGCCCCTCTTTGTCTCTCTTTACCTGCCTTATCTTGAAGTCTTTGTCTGATACAAGTATGGCAACACCTGCTTTCTTTTGTTTGCCATTAGCTTCGAGTATCATCTTCCATCCCTTCACTCTAAGACTCTGTTTGTCATTGGAGCTGAGATGTGTTTCCTGGAGGCAGCATCTTGTTGGGTCTTGTTCTTTAATCTGTCTGACCACTCTGTGTCCTTTTATTTATGTTTAGGGTGATTATTGATACATGAGGGCTTAATGCTGCCATTTTATTACTCGTTTTCTGGTTCTCCTGCATTTCCTCTGTTTCTCATCCTGTGTATTTTGGTCTCCAGTCGAGTTATGTAGTTTTTTATGTTATGTTTCTTTCTTTTCTCCTTATTTATTATTTGTGTCTCTGTTATGCTTTTTTGTTTAGCGGTTACCATGAGATTTGTATTCAAAATCTCGTGGATAAGATAGTCCATTTTCTGATGGCCTCTTATTTCCTTAGACTAAACTGATTTTAGTCCCTGTCCTCCTCCCCTCCTAAGTTGTTTTTCCCACATCTTGTTCCATCTTGTGTTGTGAGTTTGTGTTTAAAGTGACAAGATTATCTTTGTTTTGGTGTTTTCCTTCCTTTTATCTTTAATACTATACTTGAATATTTGCTATCCTATTCTGATTCTGTCTCCCTATTTATCTCCTTACCCTGTGCTTTCTGATCCCTTTCTCCCTTTTGGTTTTTTTTGTTTTCAGGTATGAGGGCCTTCTGGAGGATTTCTTGTAGGGGGGCGTCTCGTGGCTACTAACTCCCTTAGCTTATGTTTGTCTGGGAAGGTTTTTATTTCTCCATGATATCTGAAGCTTATTTTTGCTGGATAGAGTATTCTTGGATGGAAGTTTTTGTCCTTCAAAGATTTGAATATTACATTCCAGTCTCTCCTAGCCTGTAAGGTTTCTGCAGAGAAATCTGCTGAAAGCCTGATAGGGGTTCCTTTGTAGGTCATTTACTTCTGCCTTGCTGCCCTGAGTATTCTTTCTTTGTCATTCACTTTTGCCAGTTTCACTACTATATGCCTTGCAGTAGGTTCTTTTTACATTGACATATTTAGGAGATCTGGTACCCTCTTCCACATGAATTTACATCTTCTTCCCTAGGTTTGGGAAGTCCTTTGCTGTTATTTCATTGAACAAGCTTCCTACTCCATTCTCCTTCTCTTCTCTTTCTTGAACCTATAATTCTTATGTTGCATTTCCTAATTGAATCGGATATTTCTCAGAGACTTTCTTTATTTCTTTTTAGCCTCAGTTCTCTCTCCTCCTCTGTCTGGAGCATTTCAACATGTCTATCTTCGATTATACTGATACACTCCTCTATGATATCTACTTGAGCATTCAGGGAATCCATATTTTTTATTTCTTCCATTGTGTCTTTCATCTCTAATATTTCTGATTGATTGTTCTTTATAGTTGCAATCTCTTTTGTGAAGTAGCTCCCGAACTCGCTAAATTGTTCTCTACACTCTCTTTTACCTAGTTGAGTTTTTTGATGATAGCTATTTTGAATTCTTTGTCATTTAGATTACATATTTCTGTGTCCTCAGGACTGATTTCTGGGTACTTGTCATTTTCTTTCTGGTCTGGAGATCTAATATAATGTTTGATATTGCTAGAGGGAGTGGCTCTGTTTTTTTGCATCCTGGTGTTGGTTGGTCAAAGTTACCACCTATTGCCACTGGGTAGTGGTCAAGAGCCGTATATTCTGAGCCCTCTGCCTTCCACGAGATCCCAGGCAGTAGAACTGGCACTGGGTGGGTGAGGGGAGGGGTGCTTTCTCCTGCATACTTTCAGAGTTTTCTCGCTCTGCCCTTGCTGTCTGCTCTCCTGGGGTGTTGCCTTGATGAGGTCATCCCCTGTGAAAGTTTTCATCCCCACAGAGGGAAGCCCTCTAGACTGCAGGAGCCCACCAGGGATCCTTGATGTTCTCGTGAACGAATGTCCCCTGCCCCATTCCTTCCCTCTTGGTGGCCTCCTGTGATCTCAGATCGCAGTCTTTAGGGGAGGGAGGGAAGTTTTCTTTTACCTTGTTGCATCTCCTCCGAGGGGGTCCAGCCTCTCCATCCTCTGTGGTATGGCTGCATGTCTCTCTGACGTTTTTTGTGTTGTGTTTGGATGTCCTTTGTTGGAGTATGAATGTCCTTTTCGTTCTATAGTGGAGGGGAGAGATTATTGGGTAGCTCACACTGCCATGATGCTGACCTCCCTCTCTGAAAATTGACTTTTTTTTTTACCTGATAACAACTCAAAATTTTTAGCTGCCTTCATGATAGTCATAGCAGTAAACTTCTAGGTCAGTTTTACCAACTGCTAGTTCCTTTTTTTTCAAACTTCAGTCTCCGTTATGTGTTGTGAGATGAAATATCTGCTTCTGTGATTTTAAAAGCATATTCTCCCAAGAGTCCAGCACTGTTGAATTATTTTGTGTATGTGATGAAGAAATCTTTGCAAAGCAACCAAGATCCCTATTTTATAAACCTCTTAAGTCTGAATTTCAGCCTTGATCAATATTAATTCAGGCCCATGTATTTGACAGTATATGATTTTGAGCTAGTAACATCTTTACGACATATGAAGTATAAGAGTAATTTTTCTGCTGGACTGGTGCCCAGAAGTGCTAAGCAATTGAAGAGCAGCTTAGAACTCCTAGTTAAATATGGAAGATTGTACACACATTTACCTCTTCTCCTTTCTAAGCTTCTAAAATGAGAATGGAAGAAAAAAACTTTTAAAAAGTTATTAAACCACAAGGACAAAGAGACGGAAGTGGTTGAGAGATTTCAACACATTTCTGGAAGTCAGGAAGCAGATGGAGCACTGGCAACTTTCTTAGCAGAGTAGAGGATGTTCAAACCCGCATACTCGTCAAGGGTGGTTGTGACAAGGGTTGAGTCAATTTGCTGGACAAACCCTGCAAATCTTGGCATTTGGAAGATGTCACAGAAGATGGACTGAAGCAATGGGCTAAAGCTTCGGGTAGGGGGGGGATTGTTTAAAAGTTTGATTACAAAACAATCAAATGCCTGGTTCCTCATCTTTGCTTGTGTTGCCAAGTGATTACTCTGTTGTATCTTGTAGAAAATGAAAAGTTTATCCTCTGGAGAAAGCACAGGAGAGAAGGTCCTGACTGTGCTGACACAGCTATGCTGTGGGGCCTCAAAACAGAGGAGCTAAGTAATCTGCATGGAGGCCCAAGGGACTCTCAGGCCTTTTCCCTTTCTGGCTTTTTGAAGCCAGCAGTTAGGTATGAATCTCCCCAGCTCCTCCAACTGAGGCAGAACGTGAGTGGTGTCTTCATTAGAGAAATACATTAGCTCCAGGAAAAAGATGCTTGATCTAATATTTAGAAGTCAGAAGGCTAGCTTATCACTTTATCAACTCCTCAAATCCCACTTCCATTTATTCAAAAAAGGGGATATGGCAGTGAACAAACCAGGTAAGGCCCCTCCTGTTCTTGTGAGGAGAGAGAGGCAGTAGATGATTGTGAGGTGTGCCAGGTGGTGCTCAGGGCGAAGAGTTGGGGCAAAGAGAGCAGAGTAAGGGCAGGGCGATGTGCCCTGTTATACAGAGTGTTGAGGGAAGGCCTCTTGGAGGAGGGGTTGGAGCAGCCTTCAATGATGTGAGGAGCAAGCCATGCTGGTGTTGGGGGATGTGCATTCCAGGCAAGACAGGAGAGGGTGTGGTGTGTTTGTGTGACGAGGTCAGTGTTGCTAGAGAGATGAGTGGAGGATAATGTTAGGGAGGAAGTCAGAGAGTGGGTGAGAAGCAGATAGTGAGGGGCCTAACAGGCCCGGTGAGGACTTGGACTATCCCACGTGAGGTTGGAAGACACTGACGGGTTTTGAGTGGAGGAATGACAGGGTCTAACTGATGTTTTAAAAAAATGACTGTGCAGAGGACAGATTGAGTGGGACAAGGGCTGAAACAAGAACAGTTAGAAAGCTTTTCCAGTTGTCCAGGTAGGAGAAGATGTTGACTTGGGCTGCTGTGGTAGTGGAGGAAGAGGTAAGCGGTGCTTGGGTTTGGGCTGTCTTGGGTTCAAAAGCGATATTATTTGCTGATGAATTGGATGTGCATCGTGAACAAGGAAGCGCAGTTAAGGGTGATGCCAGGATTTTTGTCTTGCATGAGGCTGTTGCCATTTTCTGAGCTATGGCTGTGTGGAACACTGGGGAAGAGAAATGGGGCTTTTGTATTTTGTTTTAGTTTGCTTTAGGGATTTGCTTGGGCACATGCACATGCGTGTGTATGTGTGTGGTGTATGCGTTTGAGTCAAGAGTGATATGCCACAGTCTTCCATGCACATGTGGGGATTCCCCTCAGCGTTTTAGTGCCTTACTGTCAAACCTGAATGGGCAGCCAAGGGTTCCCAGATTTTGAAGAAAGCCTCCACAAGAGGAGACAAAACCTGTCCAAAAACAGAGTGTAGAAAATGGAGACATTGGAGAGAATAGCGGAAATCTTAAAAAGAGAAAAGGAAAAGGAAATGAACAACAACAAAAACTCATAATATCCTCGGAATGAAGGAAAGATAATGAATCTGTGAAACAAAAACAAGACACCCGTAAAGAAAGAATAATCAGAACAGGAAAGTTATTGAAAAAGAAAATGTGGTAACTAAAACAAAACTTTCAGTAAAACAGCTGGAATATAAACTTAAGAAAATAACTCCTAAAATACAACCAAAGCATAGGAAATTAAGAAGATCAGTCTAAGAGTACCATTATGTCACAGGCATAACCAGCCTCCAAGATAACCCCCAAGGATCCTCACCCCCTTGTAACCAGGCCCTTGTGTGGTCTCTTCCTGCAATGAATAAGGGCTGACCTGCATGGGCAACCAAACTGCCAAGTCACAGTATGTGACTTTTTTTTTCTCTTAAAGATTGGCACCTGAGCTGCTATCTGTTGCCAATCTTTTTTTTTTTCTTCTTCTCCCCAAAGCCCTCCAGTACATAGTTGTATATTGTAGTTGTAGGTCCTTCTGGTTGTGCTGTATGGGTTGCCACCTGAGCATGGCTTGATCAACAGTGCTAGGTTCACCCCCAGGATCCAAACCAGTGAAACCCTGGGCTGCTGAAGCAGAGCACGTGAATTTAACCACTCGGCCACTGGGTCGGCCCCACACAGTATGGGACTTTTGAGGCTAGGTCATAAAAGACATTACTGCTTCTGCCTTGGTCTCTTGGATCACTGGCTCTTGGGGAAGCCAGCTGCCACATCATGAGGACACTTAAGCAGCCCCGTGGAGAGGAGCCGACTTGCCAGCATCATCTTGCCAGCCGTGTGAGTCAACCACCTTGGAAGTGGATCTTCCAGCTGAGGCCCAGACATCATGGAGCAGAGATAGAGCATCTCTGCTGTGCTGTCAGAATTCCCTATCCACAGATGCTGTGAGCATAATAAATGAATATTGTTTTTTTAGCCACACAGTTTTGCTGTGATTTGTTACACATCAGTTGATAACTAACACATTCACTAATCAGGATTCTGGGAAAATATAGCAGAAAAAAATTGCGGGGGAGTGGGGGAAAATGACCAAAGAAATAATGTAAGAAAATTTCCCAGAAGCAAAGACATGAGTCTTCAGATTAAAGAAGCCTGCATGTACACATGAATAAAATATAGATCCACTATGAAGTATATTATTTTGAAATTTTATAATACAATTTAAAAAGAGAAGATATCAAAAAGGTTCTGTAGGAAAAATTACCAACAATTGTGTGTCAGAATCACATGAACCTTCTCAGCAATGCTGATGGCTAGAAGATTGTGGAGTCATGTGTTTAAAGTTCTAGGGGAAAGTGTTTTTAACCTAGATTTTTTTACCCAGCCAAAAATCAGTCAAGTGTGAGGGTATACTGAACCCTTACTTAGGAAGCTGCCTAAGGATGTGTCTCAGCAAGTTGAGAAAGCCCAGTAGAAGACATGGATGATGGAGGGGATGAAAGATGAGTCCCAGGATCATAGTTGCACGTGGTCAGACCAGGCCAGGCTGAAGCAAGAGTCAAGGGCGGTGGGAGTTGGAGTTGGGCTTAGTGGGTGAAGAAGGAATTGATAGATGATTTGGTGTGTTTGTATGATTACATCAATTATTAATAAGTTTAGGGGGTATCTGTTGGAGCTTTTGTACAAAGTAATAATAGATATATAGAAAACTAAGAAGACAAAAGACAGTTATTAATTCCAGGTTGTGAAAGAAAACAGAATTGCAGTTCACTCAGCACTCAAGAAATATTTACGCAGTCTTAATAGTGTAAATACTATTGATTTAACAGAAAATTAGGATATAACTATATTGGGAGAATGAGTGGAGGGCACTGAGTGTGGTGGTATAAAAGTCCTCAGGACCATGATAAGAAGTCAATGACAATGTCCAAAGTTAATGAAGCAAAGAAATATCAAAACTCTCATTACCTTCAAATGTGGGGATAAGTTCTAGAATAAACCGCTAGAAGAGTTGCAGTATATTGCTTTTCAGGGGTGAAGCTGGGTGAGACGTAGAACTTCTTATTTTTATTATAAGCCAGTAAGTATTATGTCCACATTTAATAAAAACAATTTTTTAAAACCTTGAAGGAAAATAGTTACTTAAAGCTGATGTTGATGTAACAGTAGAAACATTGTAATTTAACCCCCTTCTCTTTTTGTTCTCTCCATTTCACTGGAGAAGAAAGAAGCTGTAGAAAGGAAAGTGATCTCTATTCCCTCAAGTTAATGTATTCCCAGGACTAAAAATTTGTAATTTCTCGTCTTGAGCAGCACTCTGGTGATGACTACACTGTGTATCTCGTTCACTTCTGTCATGATCCCTTTTTGTTTTATATTCTGGAAATGATTTTGACAAATGTTGCTAAGGAGTAGGTAAACGCTCTTTAATTTTCTTTGGATACAGAATGAAACTCTTTTATTGCCAATGCACCTCAAGATAATTTTCCTCATAAATAAAGAGAAGTGGTTATAATATAGGAAGTTGGGTTCTGTGTAATAAGTATCCATTTTTTTGTTCCTTAAAATGTTCTTGGTGTTTTTCATAAGAATAATGAAAATAGGAACTGTTTCTCGGTCACTTTAATGTGTTTGCCTTACTAATAAAAGAAAATGGTTGTGATAAAGGAAGTTGGATTTTGTGTAATAAGTTCCAGTTGTTTTTGTCTCTAACAATGTCCCTGTCTTTATTAGAAGCGTTAGTAATGCAGAGTTAGCCCTCCCGGCCTGGTTTTATGAGGGAAGGGTTACTACTTGTTGAGTGACTTGCAGTTTCCTGCTTCTCTGAGTCTTCACGGCATGTGGAAAGCTTCATCAAAAAAAAAACAACCTTGCGGCCAGCCTGGTGGCGCAGCGGTTAAGTACGCATGTTCTGCTTCAGCAGCCTGGGGTTCGCTGGTTCGGGTCCCGGGTATGGACATGGCACCGCTTGGCACACCATGCTGTGATAGACGTCTCACATATAAAGTAGGAGAAGATGGGCACGGATGTTAGCTCAGGGCCAGTCTTCCTCAGCAAAAAGAGGGAGATTGGCAGATGTTAGCTCAGGGCTAATCTTCCTAAAAAAAAAAAATCAACCTCTATTATTTTTAATGGCTTTATTTTTTTCTGGTCATAAATAATCTATATCCTGATATATTTTAAGTAAAACAGAAATACGAATTACATCATTATGTAACTGTGGTCTGCCAGTGGACTAGATAATAACCTTGTTTTCTTGTGTATTACTAAAGTATAAAATATTTTAACAGTATATTGGAAAATCCTGACATATGTTTATTATTTTATCTATTTGATTTGGATATATTTATTACTCTTGTTTGACCATGATTCAAGAAGTTTGAAAAAGTCAGGTGACAAAGTCTGAGTACATGTCTGTTTTTCTCTCTGTGAAGACTGGCACACAACCTTTTAACCGTGCAATGCTCTTCAATGTGGGCTTCAAAGAGGCCATGAAAGACAGCTTCTGGGACTGTGTAATTTTCCATGATGTGGATCATCTGCCCGAAAATGACAGAAACTATTACGGATGTGGAGAAATGCCACGTCATTTTGCAGCAAAGCTGGATAAATACATGTATATGTAAGTAATGTGCCATTTTCCTGATATCGTACAATATATTTGCAAAATCGTGGCATTGAAATGATGGCAGCATTACGTGTCTGGTTCTGAGAGTACTCAAGAGCCTAGAGTATCTTTAACTCCAGCCCGTCCTCTGTGGGACCCAGGATGTTCAGTTGCTTGTCGTGCATCTAGGTACTTCCTCACACAGAGGTTTGAGTGTAGAGTTGTGGGAAAGAGAGCCTGGTTTCTACAGTCAAGCAAATGTGGATTTAACTTCTGCTTTTCACACTTAACAGCCATAGGACTTGGTTGTCTTGGGACTCATATCTCTGAACATTGATTTCCTCGTTCATGGGAGTAGTGGAGCCCATCCATGGGGCTGCTGTGAGACTGCGTATGCTGGGCCTGCCCCATGTAGGTACATAGCTCTTGTTGGCTCCCGTCTGCTTGCCCTCTCCTGGTGATGATTCAGTGCAGGGTAGGCCCTCTCTTCTGCAATGTATCTTCTCCCTAAGCTATGAATTCTTGACTTGCCTTTAATAATAAGAAACAAATTTTTTCATTCTCTGTTTGGAGATATCTTGAAATGTAAACAGTCATTGGAACTGTGACAGTAACTTAAATTGACGTTAAAGCATGCAGGTCTAATTTGGGAAGGAGATCACGGTTTTCATTGGCTAATGAAAGTGGAAAGAAGAGAAAATAGCCTGGAGCAGGGGGGAGGTTGCCTACATCACAATTTTGCCTGCTGCCGGAGCTACACAGTAGAGTGAGGCAAAAAGCATCAGTGACATGGCCAGGTGAATCAGCACTGAAACAGGAAAGACCACCAATTTTTTTTTTGCTGGTTGTTGTCATCATTAGAAAACCTTTTCCTTACTACTACAGGACCTGAACTCCAAGTCTGGCTTTACCTTGGGAAGGTCATCCAGGTTCAGGATCTGATTTTTAGCATTTCCAGAAACTCAGTTTTTGGTCAGCCTGCTAGAGTCAAATTAGATTCAGAGTAATTGATTTTCACTAAAAAATATCATAAAGGTCATACAAACTAAGAATTCTAAATCTTTTTACTTGAAAATATTAATTTCTAATGAATAAAATATTCGTATCTACCCAGATTAATCCCAGGGTCAGTTGGGTATCTTGGAAGTTTGAATAGAAATTAGAATGTAGCTTAGGGAGAAGGGCGGCAGATCAAGGAATGGGCTGGAGAGTGCATAGATGTCAGGCCACGGGGTGAGGCTTGATGCAGCATCCCTGCCCCACAGTGGTGCCCGCACTCTGATGGCTGCTGACCAGAAAGGTCAGGTCCCCAGATTAGTGTCTTTCTCCTTTTGGACAGTGTAAGGTAAATGCTAGTAGCAGTGATTTTTGGTTGTCGAGCTTCAATTTTCTGTTCTTTTGATAAAATGAAAGTATAATAGATAACTGATCTTTTTCAGTTCTGGGTATAGTGCAAACAGTTGTTTCCACTTAAGCAAAACACTAAATAGAATTAACATACTTGCCAGTTTATATGTGTCAAGGAATGTGTGTACATGCGTGCGTGCACCCCCACCTCCCCAATATCTACCTATCTACTGATCTCAGGTTTCTCTCAAACCACTAGCCTGGGCAAGAATAATCCAACTGGTGTGGGAAACACAACAGTGCCACTAGTGCTTACTGGCCCTATTGAACCCCAACCTGTGTCATTACGAGAATCCTAACTTCACAAGTGCGAGCCTTGTGAGGTCTCCTGGGACACTGTGGTTGTCTCTGTAGTCAGTTTTGCTGTTACTGTCTTGGGGTGCCTTTGACCCAGGGTCGGGCCAAGATTACTTTCTCTTGCAACCCTAGAGTTCCCTGCAGGAGCTGCTTCTCCCATCTTCTGTGGCCACAAAGATCCCAAGTGACAAATGGCGCTTCTTTCTTACAGGGAATGCCCAAGAGTCTCTTGAAAACAGCGAGCTCTGCTCCCTCCCTCTCTCTGAGGCAGCTCCGCTATAGTTCTGGCCAGATTTCCCTCAGCCTGCTTTGCAGATGCTGCGCTGGGTCGTGTTTTCTCTGCTGGCCCTCCACACTTTCTGGCTTCTTAAGGGGCGCTGCACCCTACTCTCCAACAGCACATTTGGGGCCACAGGAGTCATTCAGGACCACGAGTCTGGGGATACTACCACGACAGCCAGAAAATCAATCTATATCTAAACGAATAAACTTAGTTTTACAGATTCGTTGGGTTATTTGTTAAGGAAAGGTAAAGAAAATAAAATCCAAATTTAAACAGTTATTTCTCAGAGAAAGATAAGTATTGTGTGCTCTCATTTATATGTGGAATCCAAAAAAAGAAAATGGAACTCATAGATACAGAGCAGACTGGTAATTGCCAGAGGTGGGCTTAGGGGTTCAGTGAAATGGGTGAAGGGAGTCAAAAGGTACAAACTCCCAGTTATAGGATAAATAAATCCTAGAGATGAAATGTACAGCATGGTGACTACAGTTAATAATACTGTGTTCCATGTTTGAAAGTAATTAGGAGAGTGGATCTTGAAAACTCTCGTTACAAGAAAAAAAAGAATTTTCTAATTATGTATAGTGATGGATGGTAACTAGACTTAGTAATCATTTCACAATATATACATATCAAATTACTATGTTGTACACCTAAAACTACTACAGTGTTATATGTCAACTAACTATATCTCAATAAAAAAAGTTATTTCTTTAAATATTAATACATTAAAAATAAATATAAATATCATGAGTATTTGGGGAGTATAATCCAAACAGATAAGATCATTATAGGAATAGGCAGCTAGTCATTTCAAAATTAAATGCTAGACTTGTCTTTACTAATTATATATATCCTGGTCCATATAGTAAATAATGCATTTATAATTAAGTTCAGTTAAATTAGAAAATTTTATTAGCTTAGCAACATCTAACATTGGATTGACAGCTATTGATGTATTTAATCAAGTTTACTTTGGTGTGAAAATATACAATTCTTGAACACTGGGTTTTCAGTCTTATAAAGTAACAATACTAAGTATTAAATTTCAATTACCACAAGTGTTTTATGTAACACATTTAGATGTACTTGTTTCACTGGAATAAAAAAATGTTTTGTTTCTTGGTATACTTTACATTTCCCAGAATATGATTTAATCAACATAGTTGTTTATATGGTAAATGTGCAGAGCGCACATAAAAGACTGACAACTTGATTCATATGGTCAACTGTTTTGATTTCATTTTTAGAATGTTGTATTCTGTGTTCTTTTTTAGTCTTCCATATAAAGAGTTTTTTGGTGGTGTAAGTGGACTGACAGTGGAGCAATTTCAGAAGATCAATGGTTTTCCTAATGCCTTCTGGGGATGGGGAGGAGAAGATGATGACCTTTGGAATAGGTATGTTGAGGTACAAATTGCTTAACAATAGCATTCCTATAAATTTCCTTTCAGCTAGGTAAATTGTACTTTCCTATTTCAAGCAAAGATTCTTTGAGATGGAAAATTTTTGAGGTTCCTAAATCTTATTTTGTGTTTCTCCCTTTTTTCATTGAGTGTGTTCTGAAATTATTGACATACATGCATTAGAGCATTCTTTTGCATTTTAAATTGAACTCATGTAATCAATTTTTATGTCGAATTTTATTTATATTTTCATTTCCATATATTGTATTGTAGAGTTCACTATGCTGGATATAATGTAACAAGACCTGAGGGAGACTTAGGGAAATACAAGTCTATTCCTCATCATCATCGAGGTGAAGTCCAGTTTTTAGGACGGTAAGTTTAATAGCATCTTCAGATACCAAAGGTTCAAAATTATTTAATGTTCGAAAGATTTTTAAAAATTCATGGCACCCCCAAAAAAATCTTCTGAAGGGAATTTTCTGTTGGTATCATTTTTCTTTATAGAAGTAAAGCATTTTTGTGCTTGTTTGAAGAGATATGCATGTATATCTCTTCATGCGTATACATATATATTTATGCATATATGCATAAATACATGCAAGTATATGCATATATTTATATGCATAAATACACATGTAGTTATGTTGTATTAAAGAGCCCAGTTAACTATTTATATAAAAAGTGTTTCCTTAATATAAAACATAACACCTTTTATTTCTTGAGGATGTCTTAAGTTGTAAGGGTGCAAAATAATTTTTTCAGGTGGCATTTTAAGCCTAGTAAAAATGCTATCTTAGAGAATGGTTTAGAAAGATTTTTAATTATGCATGAGAACCAAAAGTTGTAAAGAACTTTAAATGCTTTAATTATAAGAATGACCTTGAGCATATTCCTCATCAGTTTTTCTTTTTGAGCATGTTTCCATTACTTTTCATTTTTTTCTCTAATGCTATAGGTATAAATTACTAAGATATTCAAAAGAGCGTCAGTACATCGATGGGTTGAACAATTTAATATATACGCCAAAAATACTGGTTGATAGGTTGTATACAAATATATCTGTAAACCTCATGCCAGAGTTAGCTCCAATCGAAGACTATTAAAAGACATAGCTCTCGTGGCAAGATAGACCACAATGCTGGATTATAAACTTGGAGTGCGCTCTTAATGGAGGTCAGCAAATGGATGTGTCGCGGTGCCCTGTTCTGTGAGAAGAAGAGCCAGCAGTCCTCAGTGTTCACAGTGTGGGGTTATATACAGTCAGTCTTCTCCCACCCATCCTCTACTCTGTGACACACCCTCATGGTGAGCACTGCAGAGACCACATGCCATTGCTTAAGTCTGGAAGTTAAGAGAGCTCCCTACAAAGAGAAAATTTTTATACTAAAATCTATAATTCAAGAGAATGCTTTATTTCCGTTTAAACATCTTTTGTACATATGTGATGTAAATTAATGTGTTCAAATTGTTGAAAAATAAGATGTGTTGCAATTTTGCATGTGATTGGTTATGCCTTTATTGGACTTTTATAGACTTTTTTTTATTTGCATGGAATACAACAATGTAAATTTATGTCACTAAAAAAGGTTAACCCTTGTGTCAAATGAAGGAACTGTCAATAATTGACAGCCAACTAATAGAGTAAACTGTTATACTAGTTTTGAGCTTTAGACCTTCAGCCTTTTGTGTGGGAGAAGTCACAGCTTTCCTAGTGTTTCAAAGGGTAAGAAGAAAGGGCTTAAACAGCTTTTCTTCCTGCCTGTTTTTTTTTCTTGCTTGCAGTCTCATCAGATTTTGCTAAATCACAACCACATTGTTTATGCATATTGCATGAGTATTACCGAGAAAATCTTAAAAGTTGTGATGTGACATGATATAAAGGACCTCTTTATGCTAAATGTCTTTCATGTACCTCTGGTGTAAGTGTCGGGGATTTTGTGCCTCAAAAAATGTTCCTAAGGTTGTGTGTGTTTACACACTGTATTTTTTTTTTAGTTAGTTCATAGTGCACAGCACTTTTATTTCCAGTTCAGAAGAGCCAAAAAACATCTTCATCTTGAAAAACTCAAAGCAATTTTTTTTAAAAGAATGAGTTATGGAAAATCCAGTAGTACTTATAATATACAAATGAATTCTACTATTAGATAAGAAATTAAATGTTCTATTTTTATGAAGATAAATGCTTAGTAGATAACAAATTTTAAGTTTAATCCTCAGACTCTTAGAATTTCAGGTTTGGAAGAGATCCTTTTTGATGTTGGTCAATTTCATTTGAACTATACATAATTTTTTCATTTTTAAGAAGTTACATCTCTGGTGTTAATTATTAAAATCTCATTCAGAGCATAATTTAATAGAATTCTATTAAAACAATCAGTTATTTAAATGCATTGATGTTATAAGACACTTCTTTGAAAACAGATCTTACGACTTGACATTATGTTACTTTATCTTAAATTTGAATGAAGTTTTCATGGCAAAACCAAACAATATCCTTACTTTGAAAATTATCAATTATTGTTAACCAAAGATTCTTTAAAATGTCTTGATATTTTCACAAATTTAAAACAAAAAATTGTGTGTCTATAAAATGAATCTTTAACAACAGTAAAGAACAATGGAAATCTATAAATGAGAGATGTTTGGATAACATTTGCCTCATGGATTGTTCACCTAAAACAGAAGTAAGGTTATTTATCTCAGATTGTAAGTTTAATTTTGAAGTGTCATTTTCTGTGGCAATATTGGTAACAAGGATGACCACAAGCCAAATTATAAAATAATTGAAATTCTTATTTGAGAAAACTGGTAGCTCTCTGTTATGATACCAAGCAGAATTTTTCCACATTTATTTCTTAGAAATAGTTCCAAAATGTTTGTCTTTCATTTTTTTGCTGGTACTCAAAATAATGAAAAATCAAACCTTCTGAAAAGTAAAATATTTATTCTTAATTTATGTATCTGTTCTTTTCTGTCTCTCACAGCCAATGTGGTTAATTCGATGAAATGAAAGAAAGTAGATTGGGAAAGTTAACGTTTGTTGATCACTAACAAGATAAAGATAGTAGGGGCATAGTTGCATAATTAACCCAAGAATACTTCAATTTTTCAGTCATGGGGAAAATTAGGGTTGTTCCTGAGTCTTATTAGGAAAATATATTTTTCTCTTTTTAATGTGGAGCTGCCTACTTTTGGAATCTTTTTATTTTGATGTACATTTTACAGTTTTGAAACTCAGTTCTACTAGTATCTGCCTTATTTTCTTTGATTAAATCTAATAGTCATTTTTGTTTAGGAGTGGGCCATGAATATTTTGCTTTTTTTCAGTTTTGAATATGGTGTGTCATCCTATGAAAACCATCTCATTAGTTTGCTTTTGTTTTTAAGTGCAGGCCTAAAATTGATTTTTGCCTGTGAATAGTGAGTTTTATATGTTTCCATAAAAGTGACGGAGCTTTGCCCACTTGTCTTCATTGTATGAAAATAAATCTATTCCATAAAAAATAACAGATATATTGCAGATGCAAACTATCTTCTTTATAGTTATGTTGGGTGGATTTATTAGTGAACAGGGATTGATGGCCCCCTCCATCAGATGAAATGCTAGGGAAGTCTACAGAAAAAGTATTACGTTGTTTCTAAAGAAATCAAGGCAGGCAAATTGAACCTTTCTAAAACTAGGAAGACGTCCTCTGATAACTTATCTGTTGTCTTTCTTAGTCTCAAAGTCAGGAAACATATATGTGGACATAGCGTTATTACGAGGTCCCTCTGGCACTACTGGGAAAGTTATACAGTGCCTTCAACTAGACAAAGTAGTGATGATGGATGGCCTGTTTGTAGAAGAAAAAAGGGAGAAGTGTGCACATTTATGTAACATCATGTCTCATTCACACTGGAGATAGTCATTTAAAACTTTGCCAAAACTAAGGTTTAATGAATATTTTTTTGGTCTAAATTTAAATTTGTTTTTTTTTTGTGAAAAGGTGTTCGGTAAGAAAACTTTATTTACAATATTATGTAAATACAAAATCATGTTTTAAAAACTTGCATATATTCCTTTCCCAGCCAAGACATTGTTAGCCATTTTAAAACAAAATGGAAGAGTATCCAATACAATATTCTCCTTCTTTTGGAGGCTCCCTACAAGTGAAAGGAGATTTTTTGTCATTTTATTTGGCTTTTGCTTCTCTCTGTTATATTTCTTTATGTACTTTTCACATAGATACTACACTCTAAATTTACTGCCTTGTATTTGCAAGTATGCCAGTTGAGAGAACTAAAATGGTCATCCTGTTGTTTATCAGAAAGAGGAAGTGTACTTAAGATTATTTTATTTATTAAGATCTGAAAGGCTTCTACATAAATGCACTGAAATAAATGCTAGTAATTTCTTGTACTCTCATTTTTTTTTTTTTTTTTTGCTTCTCATGGAAATGTTTGTACTTTTTTATCATTGTCTTTTATGAAATATAATGTTCTAAAGACTTTGTGTGATGATGTAATTATTTTCTCTCAGGAACTTTTTTGGGTTTTTTGTTGCTGTTGTATTTGTTTTCCTAAATTTCAAGTGAATTATTGATGAATACCTTGGTTGCACTAGGATTGCAACATGATCATAAGGGGATCACAGCTCTGCCTTTGCAACATTCAGTTAAATACAGCTTTTACCTCGGAAGAGACACTGTAATATTTAAATATTTTTCATCAATACAGTTAGTAATTTATTGTATCAAGATGAATATTTAAGAAGTCATTTTTAGCATAGCTTGTCTTCTCCCTACACAACTTCAGTAAACTAAGCTGGCGTGTTATGGTCAATTCCCTTCTTGTTTTTCAGATATCAAGTAGTATTGAAGATCTTTAAGGCAAAAGTCAGGTCTCAAAGATACCAGGGACTAGATTTGTATTTGGGACTAGACTGTGCGATCTTGACTTTTATCAACTTAAATTATTTGCATAATTAATTGTAAGTATTATTGATTTTTATACATAGTATGAGCTACTGGGATATTGTCACTACATATCACAAATAAAGCCAGTCATTAAAGCATAATCATTTAATCATTTAAATCATTCAGAGCCGTAAAATTGAGTTGGTTTGGTCTGCTCCAGGTTCCTACCTATGGTATTAATGTGTCTCTGATGAAACATGCCTACTCAATTTAATGATCTCATATATTTTTTTGTGCTGTCTTTAAACATGTATTTAAGGTTATGGAGATATTCTGGACCAAAATTGTTTGATTTGAGAAGGCTGTTCTTAAGGAGCATGTACTGTATTGTTCTTGATTTAAGTGACTGCAGAAAAGATAGCAATATGTCCCTCAACTCTACTAGAATTAGAAGAAAAATACATAGGTTGAATAATGAAACTTGAATCTTAGCACATTCCCATAACATATTGGTGGACCTGAATTCCATTGCTAATTTAATCTTCCCAATTCCATCAGTTTAAGTTTGTGCTCTGGAGGATCTCTGAGAGGTATCAGACATTACCTGCCCTCAAGGAGTTTACTGTCTTCTGCGTGTAAAACTGACATAGTGGAAACAACTGGAAACCTGCCTACCCTCAGATGAGATGCTCAGTTGTGTCCTCTGCAGACACGGTTTTACATTTCGCTAATGCAATCTTAGGTCAATAGAGAGCTTTGTAGGGTCAGCTTTTCTCCAGGCCCAGAGTATTTCTCAGCTGTAAGTGTTATACTTCAGAAGGCTGATTGAGGTAATCACTCTGCTGCGACAGACCTTGAGGATTTGCAGTTAATTTACAGGAGGGCTGTGTGGAAGGTGGTGGTTATAAGCAAAGACTCTGGAATCAGACTGATGTGAGTTTGAATTCAGGGATTCCCTATCATTAGCTGTGAAATTTTAGCAAATTTTTAAACCTCTGTGGTTCTCAGTTTCCTGATCTCCCAATTGAGGATGATAGGAACTACCCGAGGGTCGTTGAAATGATGAAATAAGCTAATCCTAATAAGAGCACTGAGCCCAGTGCCTGACACACTGAGCAAAAACTTAGATAAAGTCAGTTTTCAGCTTTAGAGTAACAAGCTTTTTTCCATGCAAATTGTCCTGGATCATATTTAAAGAAGATACTGCATTCTTTAATTCTACTGGGAATTGGAGTTGCTGATTCCACTATCCCTGATAATGTATGTAAACAATTAGCAAAACTGGCAAAAGTGCACAATAAAATTTGACAGTAACAGTCTTGAGAAGTGTAGCAAATGGGGCTCAGGTTCTGTTTCCCTGAGGGGTGTGCGGCTTCAGGTGGATGACGTGGAAAGCATCTTGTACTCGGCTCCTGGAAGGCCTTCTGTCACCCCTGCCTGCTCTCAGCCTTACGGCCAGAGACGTAAATGTCCACATGGGCCTGGGATCCTGCTTTTTGTCTCCGACCTTGGCTTTGGGGTTTGGCTTTTTTACCTATACTCTTCTCAGTTTCCTTGGAAGACACTTCTTCCTCTGCCTTCCGTTCTTCCCCTCTTCGAGGACTGCTTTCTAGCCCTGTCCAGTAGAATATTCTACGATGATGGAAATGTTCTAAGACTATCCTATCCAACATGGTAGTCACTAGTTATGTGTGGCTATTAAGCATTTGAAATGTGAATAGTGCTAGTAAGGAACTGGATTTTTAATTTCGTTCACTTTTTAATAAATTTAAATAGCCATGTACAGCAGGTGATCTTCTGTACTGCAAAGCTTTATTTAACCCCAGTGTATGTAGGAGACTCGCAGGCCGTATGTCCAGCTCAGAATTCTTAGTTCCTGATCCACTTTATCCACTTATCTCCACCTCCTTGTCCACAGAAACTTAACACTCAGCATGTCTTAAGCTGAATTTATCGTATCCCCCCAAACCTAGTCTTTCTCTTCTTTTACCATCCATGTAGTAACTCAAGGACCAATCTGTGAGTCATCATCCCTCTTTCTAGTCTGTACTGTCAACATTAACTCCACCTCTTAAGTCTCTCTCCAATCCATCTGGTCTTCTGTCTCCACAGCTACCTGCATCCTCCCCAGGCTTTTCTTTCTACAAAGGTATGTTGTCTTCTTTGAATCTGTCTTCCACATTCCCACAGAAATTGTCTTTTGAAATATTCCTTTGCTTAAAATCTTTCAGTGGCTCCCCATTGCCTACAGGATAAGGTGCACATATTTCTGCTTCTCATACCAGGTCCTTAATGATCTGACTTCTGCTTGCCTCTCCAGGACCACCACCTCACCTCTCATTCCTATTGCACCTTATGCCCTTATAATTCTCTGGCTGCCTGTAAACTACTTCCAGTGGCCAGCATCATGCCCCTTTGCCTTTGCGCACCATCCTTTCTACCCTCATTCACCAGAGGATCTACTTCATATCTCTTAAGACTCATCAAGCTCCTGTGGAAGCCGTCTCAGGCCAACCCAAGTAAAATTTGCCACTCACTCCCTTGTACTCCACCCCTACAGTACATAACCCCTGTTAAAGCATGTCTTACACTCTCACATTTATTTATTTACACATTTGCTTTTTCTAAGACTGTTAGCTCTTTGAGAGCAGTGGTCTGCATCATTCATTTTTGTACTCGCAGCATCTAGCACAGTGCTCAACACATGAGTGACTTTGTCAGAGGAACTCTATTTGCCGTCTAATAGGGCGGAACACTCCACGGCGTTCTCAATTGCTGTTCCATTAATACATGTGTCATACCTACTTACTGAACTGTGTTAAGTAGGATCAGTGCCTTAATTATGACCATTAAGGGCCATCATCAAAATGGGTTTTGACCCACCTACAAATATGTCTGAATAGAGTGCCAGGCTCATCTTTTTACTCAACATATTTTTAAAATTGAAAAATATTTACTAAACTAAATAATTAATATAGTTTATACAGGAATAAACAATAGTAAAGAATTCACTGCCAAAATATTAAATTTAAAAAAAAGTCAAGCATGGAAAGTGAAAGTCACTCCACAAACTAAATGTTGTCGCAAGACACTAATGTGACAATGAAAGAGTTCCAGAGCAGATGCTGAAAACAGCGTTTTGACTTATCAAAGAGAAGGTATTAATTTACATCTGAGGTAGTTTTTAAAATATAACTAGCTCATTTCCAAGAATTATCCTGACTTTCTTTTAAACAGGCCTCCCTCCCTTTCTTCCCTCGCTTAACCTGCTCTTTTCCTTTCTTCTCTCCACCACCGTTGTTAGAATCAGAAAAAATCCTGATGGCTATTAATTTCCCTGGAGTCTTTATGAAATGCTGTGAGTGCTTTTGTTCGGGCAGAAGAGGGTCACTATGGAAACCAGACTCCTTCATTATTCTCTTATCCCTTGACCTCGTCTAAGTGTCATTTTGCATAGGATAATTATGCAGTATTTCAACCTGGCTAGCAACTTCTGGCAGCGTTGTCTCCCATCTCTCCCACCTCAGTATTTTTTGGCGTTTATTAAGCACCTGCTGTGTCTCGAGCACTGTGCTGTGCTGGGAGCATGAGGATGAATAACACAGTTCCTTCCCCCACCTAGGCTATAGCCAACTAAGGGAGATGCTTTCCTAGGGCTTCTCAAGGGGCCAACCCCTTTTCCCTCTAAATATTTTATAACCTACTTGGAAACCCAATAGAAAAATGGGCAAAATCTCCAATAGGCCACATAAGAAGAGAGCAGTTCACACAGAGTTCCACCCACAGGGGCTGTCGGGGAGGGCATCTCCTGTTCCTGCAGAGGGGGTGGGGTTGGGGGGAGAACCGGTTCCACCCACCTCTGCTGCCCATGGGGTTGGGGCCTGCCCTGGCTTTTATCAGGGTGTCCTGGAGAATAGCCAACTGTGATTCACCTGCCTGCTGTCCTGTGCTGTCCTGGGTCTAAGGCTACAGAGAGCAGGCTTTTCTTGGGAGGCGGTTTTTTTTTTTCTTTTGATCTGCTCCTATCAGCATTTCTGGTTCGCAGCTGTCTCTAGCACCCAGGCTGGGATACTTAGGGCCTGAGAAGAGAACTCTGGGAACTCAGCTGGGGTGTTCCTCGAGTCTGGGTCTCCTTGGGCAGTTCACCTTTACTCACTTCTCAGAGTCTGCTGGTAGGGTGTGTTTGTTGTTGTTGTTTGGTCATTAGTGGGAGAAGAAAATGGAATGTGTTTACCCCATCTTGTCCAACTCACATAAAAATGTGATCTAAAAAGGAAAATAAGGAAGTGTTCTGTATCTGGACTATGTCAATGTCAATATGGTGGTTGTGAAGTCGCACTATAACTTTGGAAGGTGTAACTGGGGAGGAGGACTGTGGAAAGGGTACGAGGGATCTCTCCATATTATTTCTTACAAGTGCATGTGAGCCTCCAATTACCTCAAACTAAAAACTTCAATTAAAAAAGAGGTAAAGGGTCCTACGTGAAAGATGATCAGTTCCACTCACAATAAGAGAGATGCAGATTAAAACTATATCGAAGTGCCAATTCTGACCTATCAGATTGGCCAAAATCCAAAAGTTTCACCAACACTATTGGTGAGGCTGTAGAGAACCAGCTGCTCTCGTACATAGGATGCAAAATGTCACAACCCCTCTGGAAGGGAATTTAGCAATATCCAGCAAAATTACTAAAGCATTTACTCTTTGTCCCAGAAATCTTTTTTTGGGTGTCTATCCTAAAGACACATCTGTATAGAGATGAAGCAACATATGTACTCGTTTATTCCTGGAGGTGTGTAGCTTAGAGTAGCACAAGATCGGAAGCACCCGAGCGTCTGTGTAGAGGGCGCTGGTTGAATCGGCCCTGGTCACCCACACACTGGAGCACTCTGCAGCCACGTAAAACGGGGGCACAAATTCTGTGTTCTGATATGGATGTGTTTCCAGGCTGACAGTGTCCTGTGGGAAAAAATAAGGTTCACACACTATATTAAATGCTGCATTTTGTGAATGAAAGAAGAGAAAATAAAAATGTATGCATGTATTTGTTACTTTGTACAAAAGAGCGACTAGCAGGACAAACCAGAAACTAGTAAAAATGGTGATGTGGTGGGGAGGGTGGCAGAGGGGTGGAAGGCACAGGGATGGCAGTGAGACTGGTTCTTTATGATTTTATATGGTTAGGAACTGGAACCTTGTCAATGTTTTTACATAATCAAAAAGTGAAATTTAGAAACAAACCCTAAAATCAATCTTAAACAAGCAAATTTTCAAAATTATTTGGACAAAGGAGAACAAATGTTTAGTGAGTTTGTTCTTCATTAACTAATGATTAACCTTAGCAAGTATGAAGAAAGTGATTCCTCTTTGCTCCTTGTTCTTGCTGCATTATGTAAATGTCACTAATGCCATATCTGCATGTTCTGCTGGGTCTTTTTCCTTCCTATTTTCACTGTGCATTTTTCTTTTTTGTACACAATTTGCTTTGTATTGTTAATGTGGGGAAGGTAATAACTACCCTTTCATGGACATATCAGTGGGTTTGGCAGCCCTGCCCATGGTCCTTTCCCAGAGAACCTGCTTTAACCACCTCCTCAAAGGAGGAGTTCCCACACCTTGTAGCTTTCCTGGCCACAGCTCGCTGGAGGAGGGGTAGAGCCTGGCCCAGAGAGAAGGCAACGATGGTCAGGCTAAGCCTGCCAGATTCTTAGCAATTTGAAGAAACACAGGGACTGAGGCAGTTAATTTGGGGGCCAGAGGGCTGAGCCCAAATTTCCGTCCTTGTGATTAAGTGAGCAGAGAAGCTGGTTTGCAAAGAGAATGAAGAGGATTCATATTGGGAATCATGCAGCCCGGAGACAGAAAAATGTGGTTACTTCAGTTCCTGATGGCTTTCCAGAGCCAGCCCCTGGTGAGGCCCAGATGTGTCCGTTCCATTTCTGTTCTGTGAGATACGTATGAATCCTTAAATAAATCTTTGTTGTTCAAGTTAGCTGGACTGAGTTTGTGTTTCTTAAATCAAACGACCCTTAGTTGAGACACTCCATTTCTCTTTTGGAAAGGTTTTTGACCTCATTAAAATCAATTTTGATTATGTTGATCAAAGTGACAAGCTATTCATAATCATGCGTATTCAGACCTACATAAAAATAGCCCTACTGGAGTGAGATGTCTTTGAGGAGAAGAACCATTTCTTTTTCATCTTTACCTGGCACTCCTAATGGGAATTTAATAAATATTTGTTAAGTAAAAGGTTTTTCACTTGTAGCCCTTACAGTATGGATTTGGTTTTTTAAAATTGCTTTTCTCTAAGACAATAGAATGTAAAATCTCAGGGGAAACAGTTTCAGTTTGAGTTGGATTTGAGGCACTACGGATATTCTGGAACGAGTCCCCAGACATCTGGTCCTCCTCATTCCTTGTCTAGGAAGTCCTGGGAAGCTGATTCAGGGGCTCCCCGGGGTTTGGGAACTGGTTAAATGGACAACACCCTCAGCGAGTGGGTCTCAATGCTGATTGACGTTCGACTCACTTGGGGAGCTTTGTAAATTATAATCACATTTGGCACCACCTCCAGAGAATTGATTTAATTGGTCTGGGTTGAGTATTCTTCAAAATATTCCTGAGTCTAAAATGCAGCTGTGATGGAAAAACGTGGCCGTAGACACTCCCTAGATGGTTAATGTGGCCCTGCAGCTGATGCAGACTCATGGGGCGTTTTGAACAGACGTAGACCTTGGGCCACTCTGATGTGCACTGAAGTTGGAGAAACGCTGCTCGCAGCCAAGACAGGCTGAGGTGGAAGCTGCAACGGTTTGCCTTGGTTCGTCCCGCTTTCTCTCCCTCCTCCTTATGTTGGATCAAAAATTGTTACTGTTCCAGAGAAGAAGGTACTGAAGACTTATGAAAGACCGTTTAATGAGACAGTTATTCTGACAAGTTTTTTGAATATTTGGTAGGATAATGTCAGTTTATAAAGTTTCACATAGATAGTTCACATCCTACCTGCCTGTAATGGGCCAGACACTTTCTAAGCTCTTTCCATGTAATACCTCACTGTGGGTCCTCACAACTGCCCTGAAGGATTGAAAGTGAGGAGGGATTGAGAAGCCACAGAAAGGAGGTTCCATGGCAGAAGGGAAAAATCTAAGTGCGGCCTGTTCAAGATAAATCAGAAAATGGAAGTGGTTAAGAGAATTTTGAGAGTCCAAGAAAGTGAAATAAGAAGCAGTGGATGAGAAATTTTATAAACCCCAGAATTTACAGACCTTATAAAAAACTTTCTAGAAACAAATTCCTGACTAGATTTTAACCTCAAAGTCCAACAATTTATTGAAGTTAAAAAAAAAAAACGAACGTTAATTGTTATTCTAAGTCCAAAGGGTTTTGCTGCTTCTAAGTTACAAAGAATATGGCACTGCTTTTATAGTGTGCTTTTGTAAGGAAATAAAAGCTATCCAAAGGCTTATTAGTATACTTTCGAGGAAATAATTGAGTAATATTTTTAATAACAATTTTTGGTAGCTACTTATCTAAAAACTTCTTTTATAAGTCATTTCCTGGGAGTAATGTCATTTTTTACTCTAGGCCTAGAAGCTAAAGTATAATTGCCAATCCCTTGGGAGAACAAATTGAATAGGGACCATGAAACCACAGAACTTTAGATCAGGAAGGGGATTTTAAAATCATCTAATTCATTTCTTTTCCTTTCCATTTGTTTTATCAGGTATCAATTAAAACAAAATAAAATATAAATGGAATTTCCCACCCCTCCACTGAACAATTCTAAGAGCCTTTAGGTTCTCCTCATTCGGTCTACTCCAGCCACAAGACTGGGCTTTAGAAAACATTGATCAGATCAGCTCATTACCCTTCTTTACCTTCACTGGCTTCCCCATTACTCACAGATTCTTTCACTTCTTAGCATAACCCTTCAGTCTGCTGCCACTCGATATGAAATATCTAGCCTCTAACTAAAACAAGTTGCTTGCCTTTCTCTGAATATTTAATGTGCTCTCAAAACTTTGCCCCTCTGCATTTCAGTCTCCTCTTATGCCTTTTTCGTACTTACTTGCCGGGAGCCTCCTACTTTGCTTGTAAGGGCAAGCCCAGTTGTCCCCTCCTCTGTGAGGCCGCCAGGAATCAGAACAAGTTTTTCTATTATGCTACCATAGCATTTTAAATATTTTTATGGCAATGCTCACTTTCTTTCCTTCTCTCTTTTCTTTCTTGTCTCTTTTCTTCTTTTCCTCCCTCCTTCACTCTCTCTCTCTCTTTCCCTTTTCCTTCCTTCTTTCCTTCTTTCCTCCCTTCCTTCTCTCCTTCCCTTCCTTGCTTTCTTCTTTCCCTCCTTCTCTTTCTCTCTCTTGTTTTTTCTTTCATGCCTGTCTCCATTGCTAAGAACATGAGTTCCTTGAAAACAGACCCAGTGTCTTAATTCATACTTCTAGCTCCAGCACCTGGTACACAGTAGGTGCTCAGTAAATGTGTGTTGACTAAGTCAATACATGTATGCTGTCGTAGATTGAATGATGGCCCCCCAAAAATGTCCATGTGCTAGTTCCCAGGACCTATACAAGAAACTTTGCAGTTATGATTAAGTTAAGGACCTTGAGATGGAGAAATTATCCTGGATTATTTGAGTGACCCAGTGTAGACACCAGGGTCCTTATAAGAAGAGGTCATGAGCCAAGGATGAAAGTGCCTTCTAGAAGCTTAGAAAGGCAGGAAGAACCAGTGCTGGAGGCCAAGCATCCAGAAGGAACGCAGCCCTGCCAACACCCTGATTTTATACTTCTGACCTCCAGAAGTGTAAGAGAATCAATTTGTGTTGTTTTAAGCCACTGAATTTGTGGTAATTTGTTACAGTGGCAATAGGAAACTAATACACATGCCTGTGTGAATTAACAAGTCACAGATCCTTTACTAGACTTTTAAAAATTGTCTAGTAAAGGAATAGACAAAAAAACATAAAAAATAAATACAGGAGAAATGTTGCGCCTTACTAGTCAAAGAAATAAAAATTAAAGCAATCATGAGATATAATGATATATCTGCTAAAGTGGCAAACATTTTTAATAAGCAGAACCAGTAAGGCTTAAGTGTCATAAAATTTATTACATTAATGTGTTCATACCCTAGTGCTACTCCAAGTGATAGTAGTTAGAGTTCTTGGGAGCTTATTATGTACTATGCGTTGTCTTAAACCTCTTTGTACGTGTTATGACAATTAGTCTTCAAAATAATCCCCTGGAGGTGGTGCTACGGTTATTCCCATTCTACAAATGAAAAAAAACAAGGCAAAGAAAGCCGATGTCATCTGTCCAAGATCATACAGCTTGTAATGGTGGAGCCAGGACTCCTTCCCAGGCAGTTTGATGCTCAAGGATCCACTTGGTCTAGGAGTTAGATACTCCTGGAAATGCTAGGACGTTCGCTTAATTCAACACAAGCAAAAAGCTATATTCTTCATAAAGATGTTCATTGCAGCACTAACTATAAGTACAAAAAATTGAGACTGTCTAAGTATATCGCAGTATGAGGGTGGTGTAATTAAGCGACTGTAATACATAAACAAGATAGTCAATGTTTCAAAAAGTAAAAATCATAATTATAAAGATTACATAGAAATATGAGAAATTGTTCATGGTAAAATAAAGCATGAAAATTTCCCATTATGATTGCAACTTTATGTTTATAATAATTAGTAAAAAACATTCTATTGTAATACAACTATGGGTTACTGTAATTTTGGTTTCTTGAACATTATTAAACTCTTTTCAATGAAAGTGTAATAAAATAATTATCTTTGAAAAAGTTCTACCAATTTTATTCTCAACAAATCATAGGATTGAGTCTTTCAGTTTACTAATGTATAGAAGGAACAAGCCTATTTTAGGGCCATTACTGATTTTTTTGTACTTTCTTCTTACCAAGGGAAGATGAATATTTTTAAAGCTGTATTAATTGAGACGTTCTTGGTCACAAGTAATGAAATAACTAAATCAGTAAATCTAAAACTGTTCTAAAATTAAAAGTTTATTTTTGAAAAATTGATTTTAAAAACCCTGAATCAAACTTACTTAAAAAATAAAGGAAACTATTGGTTAATACCAGTGAAAATTCCAGAAACATTCAATGCTTCAGCTGCTCCACAGTGTCACCAAGACTCACTTTCTACCTTCCCGGAACTGGCTCCCTCTTGAGGATTGCTCCCTCACAGTCATAGGAGAGCTGCCAGCACCTCCCAGGGCTGCATCCTTGCAGAGAGGCACCACATTTGTATCTCACTATGAAAGAGAAGTCCTGGGTTTCCTTCTTATTGGGCCATTTTAGGTCCCCTGAACACCCCTAAACTAAACATCGTGGCAAAGATGATGATATTTCCCTGATTGATTTAGACAGCTAAGCTCCTTGCTCCCACTGCCCTCCTGGAACTAAGGATGACAGTGTGTCCATTGCTACTCAGTGGAAGAGGAATGGATGGTTGTAGCTAAAATATTCATTATAGAGCATTCATGGGTTTTCCTGTGTATTTGTCTCTGTACAAAGGAACCCCAGGCAGGAAAGGGCTTGACTCCTGGCAAGGCCCCAACTTCCCATGTGGGAGTCCCACTCCCCAAGCAGGGCCGCAACCCCCCAGCAATGCCCAGCCCTAGGCAGAGCTCCTATCTCATGCCACTGCTCCCTGGGGAGGCCTGGAATAGCAGAGGTCTCTGCCTTTCAAGGCGCTGAAGCAAACCCACCCTGTAGGCTTTAGTTATCATTTTGAATGAAGGTACCCTTTTGTTCTTTTGGCCCTGGCCTTAGACAGAAGGACATTTTAAATAGACTCTTTCTATTTTTAGACATTCTGAGTGACTAAGTTCCTGAAATCAATCCAAGGATGCAGAAGCTGGCACTCAATGTTTGAACTAGGTTACTTCCAGGAGCTGGTAGTCTTTTAATGTTTCTCCACAAACTGGTCCATTCCTGTGGATTGGTAGGTCATGCTGCCATTTCTCACATGTCTATATGAGAGGAAAAAACACCCTAGTAAAACCCATGGGGGTTCTAAGTGCTCAGATGAGAACTATTTGCCTACCGGGAGCCAATCATTTCATCCATTCCTTCAGCAAATATTTATTGAGCGCTGGCTATGTGCTAGGTGCTGTCCTCCAGATACTTGGAAATCTATTCCAATATATTTTCCAAATACACTTTCGTGGGGAAGGCTGCCGAGTAATGTTCATCCAACTCCACAAGAGTCCTCACCAAGGCAGCTGCCCTGGGCTCTCACGCCAGCTTCAGTGTTCTCTCCCTAAGCCCATCCTTGCATTTCCACATCATGCCTTATACATAGCCTTCGGCCTTCTGGGGAGTGACAGTAGTGGTGGTGACAGCAGATGGGTGACTGCTGAGCTTGGAGGCAAGCTCCACGTCTCAAGTGTTGGTTTAAGCAGGCTGTATACTGTAACCCCTCTCTCCTTGCTAGCTGACAGTGGCTCTGGAACAGACCTTCAGTATTTGCATTAATTGCCAAAGATGAATTACCATCTGCCTTGGCTTTAAATTAACTAGGGCATTTCTAACCCAGAGAGAGTGGGGAGCTAGGAAAATGGAATTCCTTCTGAGCTTATTTCCATTTTGAAAGGCGGTAAGAAGGAATGGTGCTAGGGGAGGGGTGTGTTCCATGAACTGGGAAGTAAAAGAAAGGAATTCACTGTAAAACTAAGAGTTTGAGTGAGAAATAAAAATTCATGGACAAAATACAGTTTAAAGCATAAATGCCCTAAATTTTCTTGTTTGACAGGTGCTGTCCAAATGTTTCAGGAGGTATTTTAATATTAGTGAGTTTTGCTTTCTGCTGGTATGTATAAACACAATGCCAACGTCCAAGGTATGAGACTGAAAACTGACAATTACTTCAAGCTCAGGGTGGCTAAAATTGAACTCACCATCTCTGACTACACATCTGCTCTTCTGCCCATATTCCCATGCTCAGTCCTGGCTTGTCCATTCAATCTGCCAGCCAGGATCGACACCTGAGTTTCATGGACTCCTCTAATTCTCTTTCTTCCCACAACAAAGCTATCACTCTATCTTCTTATTTTCTATTCTAAACACCTCTGTAGACATTGAGGAAAAGGAGTGAGGAAGCAGCTCCTGACATCTGGGAACTGGCCGCCATGTTGTTCCATTGAGCATGACAGTCTCACAGAACAGCAACATCAAACAAGGTCACTCTGAGACCAGGACAAAGGAAGACAAAAATAAAATCTCTGTGAAATCCACAAAATACCAAACCTCCCCTCTCGCTAAAAAGAGTAACTGCTTCAGCTTCTCCAGTTACAGCTTTGGCTCTGCTCTGGACGGCCCTCCCTACCAATAAACCATTGAGACATCCTGTCATAGAATTGCCCCCACTTTCTGATAGCATCCCCTCCAGTGTGTAGTCCCACTTCCTTAGACTCCCCGCCAAATCACAAAACCAAAGTCCAAATCCTACAACAGGTTCTTTCTGACACTCTCTTAGTGAGAGTGTTGTGTTTTCTCTCTGGCTGGAACGAGTAATAAATTCAAGTGGTTCAACTACATAGATGTGTTCCTGGTGGATTTTGGCTGGAGAGTATTGACGCTATTCCCTTCACTCCATTTCTGGCTGAAACTCATACAGCAAGGAAAGATTGAGAAACTGTTACACATTGGATGCCACTAACAAGCCTTATATCAATGTTATTTTCCTGGTTTTGATCATTGTACTATGGTCATACAAGATGTTAACATTAGAATTTGGGTAAGGAGCTCTATGTCCTTCTTTCCAATTTCTCTGTAAGGCTAAAACTAGTTCAAAATGAAAAGTTAAACAAATAGGGCATAGTTGTTGTTTTCTTTAAATAGAAACACTGATCTGGAATATTAATCTAATCATGTTACTTCACTGCTTAAAACTCTGCCATTGCAGTGTGAGCAACAAGTCTTCTATGCCTGTTTTCACTAACAAATTACTTGGGGTGACGCACAAGGAGCCTCATTTGCTGTCCGCTGTCCATCAGGCTGGCCTCCCTTCTCTGTCCTGTGTCCTCCAGCAATCCTGACCACACCATGCTCATTTCCCTGCCTCCCCTTTGTGCGGTGGGAATTTATATGACTCCATTCATTAATTATCTCTTTCTTTGATACTTTCTCTCTTGTCCTCTGGCCTCATCAATCCCCAACCACTCCCTCCTCAGTTCCCAAAGCACAGCGCTGTGCCCTGAGGAGGCAGAGGAGAGCATGGCTAGAGACATTAAATACATTTACAGGCATGCACAAAGTGAGCGCTGCATTCTTTTTCAGTGTTTATATCTGAAACCATGAGAAAAATATTCCCATCTCTTGCATTTCTCCTGTCTCTTTTCTCATATGTCCCTAAAAGTGCTGAATGTCTGTTCTTACCCCAGAAATGATTCTCCTGGCTTTAGCAATGTGGCATCTTGAAATATCAGGATAGTTAAATGGAAAAAAAAATGTACTGATCAATCGATCTATATGTGACCAGATTAATAATTTTTACCTGTGAAGTCCAGGTGCATCGTCTCAGGACATGCCACTGATTTTATTGGTGATCTCTGGTTCCCTCAAGGTATAACATATGGCAAAGGAGAGTTTTTAAACAGAAGCAATCCTGAAATAGCTTCTTGCATATATATGTCTCATTCATAGATTATGTTTGAGTGTGCTTTATGTAGACATCATACTAATATTTTTTTCCTTTATTTTTCAAAAAGATAGGGACATTTGATGAGAATGAATACCTTCCCTTTAAGTGGTACTGCTGTTTCCATTTATCTTTCCCACAGTCACACACTCATACACTCCCATAGTCAAGTGACATCAGAAAGGAGTTGTAACTTACAGAATATCACAGTGGTGTCCTGGAGCCAGCACATAATGGCTTATGTTACATTTTTAGGAATTTTATGAGCTGGTTATAAAACATGACATTAAATTATATTAAAACAAGGGTAATAAATACCCTCGTCTCATTACTTCTTAATCATCTTATTTGTGCTCCTGAAGTATTTATGTCTATTGTATCTGTATGGTGGAAATACTGTACTATACTACTGTCTATCTCTTCCCAGCCTTGAATTCAGTGACATCATGTTGGTAGCTTGAAATTGACCATAGTGGGATTATTTACAGCATGGAAATTGGCAAACACTACAAATCTGGGCTGGCTTTTTCTCTTTGAAGAGCCAGTTGTTAAACATTTACCATCACACACACACATTCACACACACGCACACACTCCCCTTCTTTACAAAGACTGATTCTCTGTTTTCATATTGGGATAGTAATTATTGATTGAAATATTAGGAAGTCTAGATGAGCAAATGGCATCATATCCTCATTCATATTTCCTTTAAGGCATTGGATGCTTTTCAATCCAATTCATGATTTTTCTCTGGACAAGGCAAATCAAACCCATTTCTATCATGTATATATTTGGTAATCTAATATTTATTCTTTTTTCCTGAATATCCATTTGTACCACACTAATCCAGGGTCACATCTCCTCAAACCTGCATTTCTAAAAATATTTATCAATATCTATATCTATATTTAGAGAAAGATTTAAGGAATTGGCTCACACGATTATGGAGGCTAGCAAGTCTGAAATTTTCAGAGCAGGCTAGATACCCTGAGAAGAGTTTATATTGCAGTCTCAAGTCTGAAGGCAGTCTGGGGCTGGCCCCGTGGACGAGTGGTTAAGTTCGCGTGCTCAGCTTTGGTGGCCCAGGGTTTCAATGGTTCGGATCCTGGGCATGGACATGGCACCTCTCATCAGGCCATGATGAGGTTGCATCCCACATGCCACAATTAGAAGGACCCACAACTAAAATATACGACTATGTTCTGGGGGGATTTGGGGAGAAAAAGCAAAATAAATAAATAAAAATAAATAAATGAAGGCAGTCTGGAGATAGAATTCCTTTTTCCTCTGGGGGCCTCAGTCTTTTCTCTTAAGGCCTTCGACTGATTGGATGAGGCCCACCCACATTATGGAGGGCAATCTGCTTTACTCAAAGTCCACTGACTTTTAAATGTTAATCACATCTAAGGTGGCCAAAGGGTACAAACTTCCAGTTATAAGATGAACAAGTTCTGGGATGTAATGTCCAACAAGGTGACTATAGTTAACAATACAGTATTGTATACTTGAAAGTTGCTAAAAGAGTAGATCTTAAAAGTTCTCACCACACACACACAAAAAGGTAACTATTTGAGGAGATGAATATGTTAACTAGCCTTATTGAGGTAATCTTTTCACAATATATATGTATATCAAATCCTCATGTTTTACATCTTAAACTTATATAATGTTATATGTCAATTATATCTCAATAAACCCAGAGGAAAAAATGTTAGTCATATCTAAAAATACTTTTATAGTAATATCTAGACTGGTGTTTGACCAGAAACTGGGTACCATGGCCAAGCCAAGTTGACACACAAAATTAATCATCACAGTCCCACTCTCCAAATTTGTCCATCATAGGGTGAAATCTTTGGCCACACCCTCATTCCTGAGGTCACGGGGGAATTGATAAAACAAGATGCAGATTCCTCTTGCTGTAGGGAAGTAAGAGATGCCTGTGTTTCTGATTAGTGAGAAAGGCCGTGAATGGAGTTAATTAACATACTCAGTTATATCTTGGGTATTTTTATGGGAAAGAGGGTAGGGCCACTTGGATGCCACCAGAGTTGGATGGTAAAAGCACGTATCTCTGCTTTTGTGTTTTATTGGCAGGATTTTCTTATTAGCATTCATCGCTATTTCAAGGCTTTGGGTGAGCAGTTCCACTGTCTAAATTAATTGGGAACACATGGATTACTGTGACAAATCTGTTTTTCTGCCTTTTGGGCCTTTCCAAAGCTCTCTGCAGGGATTTGGGCAAATTCCTTAACCTTCTGTATCTCAGATTTCTATCCCAAAAAGCCTCCTAAACATAGCATTCAGTGATTCTATAACTTGAACCTGACCTACCCATCCAACATTTTCCCCCGTGATTTTTTAACTCTCTGCTTCTGACAACCCAATTCCTACCCTCCTTTTTGCCATTATCACACTAACTTCCACCAAGATATCTTGGCTGATGTGGTTTTCTACAACTTAGATAACTATTCCTCTATCTGTCACATCTACTTTTCAAATACAACTTGTAATATCTTTAATATACACAGAGCTTTTATAAATCAATATTAAATAAACAGGCCCCCTGTATAATGTGGCTAAAATGTGAACATGCACTTCATGAAAGAGGTTCGAACGGCCGATAAACGTGAGACAATATGTTCAGCATCACTAAGTAAAAAAAGAAATTGAAATAAATATTAAATGTTAAATGTAAATTTTGACTTTCAGAATGGCAAAGATTTCAATGAATACAAACCCAGGATGGAATTTGGGAGAATCCCCTAGGAGGCTATGTTAGTTTCCCTAGGCTGCAGTAACAAAGTGCTACAAATTGGGTGGCTTAAAATGGCAGAAATTTATTGTCTCACAGTTCTGGAGATTAGAAGTCCCAAATCAAGGTGTCAGCAGGGCCATACTCCCTCTGAAACTTATAGCGGAGAATCCTTCTGTTGATGGCTATCAGTCCTTGGTGTTCTTGACTGGTAGCTGCATTGCTCTGTTCTCGGCCTCTGCCATCTTATGGCGTTCTCTCTGTATGTCTGGTTCCGAATTTTCTTCTTATAAGGACACCAGTCCTATTGGATGAGAGCCCACCCTAATGACCTCATCATTACTAATTACATCTGCAAAGTCTCTCCAAATAACATCACACTCACAGGTATTGGGATTTGGGACTTCAACATATCTTTTTAGGGAACACAATTCGACCCACAGCAGTGGCCATGAAAGAGCATAAGCCCAGATACTAACACATAGCAACAAAGAGCAAAGGAAAAAAGGATCATTTCAGTGGAAGCAGCATGGACAGAGGACTATCAGGGACCAGACAACACATTCTACTTTATGCCAAGATGCTATGATGCTTCCAGAAGGAAGATGTGATTTGGAAAGGAAAGAGAAGGCTGAGCATCAAACTGGAAGTCAAACTGAGTTGATTTCAATTGACAAGATTAAGTTTGCTGATACCAAGAGGAAGTGGGGGCCGGAAAGTTCAATTCAATTCATATATATATATATGGAAAATTAATATTTTCAAACTGCTTGGGTTATAAAAATCCTATGTATTTAGCAGCAGCCAAATGGAAATGTAGTATTCTATAAATAGGCAGAGCAATACAATATTTGTAGATATTAGACTGAATCTTATGAAATTGCCAGTATTTGACCATTAATAGACAAAAATGGCAGTTTGATATGGATTAACCTAATGTGCATGGAAGAGGAATTTGCTAACCTCATTGAACAAACTCAGAGACATTGATTTTACCACATATATTTGAGGGAAAACTCAGCACATGTTAAAAAGTCCAAACCTACATTCCACTCTCTTCAAATTTCTTATTCTCTCTACACAGCCAACTAGAGTGTGGCGAGATTTTAGATTTGAATTTGAAGGAAAATGGAAAGACTGCTTAGTGATGTTTAGGGCTCAGCCTTGGGTCTGACCCAGGCTTTTCTTAGGGAATCCTGGTTGGAGATTATGTACAAGAAGTAACTAGCCCCAGCCACTTGGAGGATGGCTGATGACAAGGTTCCCATCAATGGGTCCTTATTGTCCATAAGATGAATTCACAGCTCTGACAGGTGGCATATAAAGCCAGCCTTCACCCTAGACTCATTTCCCACCACTCCCAACCCTACTGTGGCAGAGATGGTTGTTGACCAACCCAGATTAGTGTTTTTTTCCAGAATGTAGAGTTGTTCTAGGAAAGGACTCCCCACCAGGAACTGTTTAGCTCAGTGCATCTAAATAGGACCATGCAACTAGTTCTGGTCAGTTGGAATCATGCGTGACACTTCAGCACAGAGGGGCTCATACCTTGCTTTCCCTCTTCCTTCAGTCAGCTGACTAGGTGTCCCTTGAAGCCATAAAATAAGTCAAAACTGGGGCCCTGGGTCACCACTTGGAGGCAAGCCACTCCGAGAGTCACCAGTCCAAGAACTTCCGCTTTGGGCTTGGCATGAGTGTGAAATAAACTCTGATTTTGTTAAGTCACAGAGATTTGGGGCTGTTTGTTATAGCTGTGCAACCTAGCCTGCCTTCATAGCCCCTATGCTTCAACCTCTGGATCGCCATCCTTTCCCTCAACTTATGAAAGTGTTTCACTTGGCATGATGGCTTTGCAATCTCTCTCTCTCTACCTGGGATACCTCCTCTCTCTTCTACCTGAGAAACTACTAAGATTCAGATGAAGTGAAGTTAATTGAGTCCTTCTCTGATCTCTCCAGGCTGCATGTTACTCCCTCTTTCCTATGCTCAGTGTGTCTCTGCCAAACCACGTTAGCATAGTTATCTTGTCAAAAGAATGCGAGCTCTTTAAATGCAGGCACTAGATCTTATTCTTTATCTTCGGAGCACCTCAAATAGCGCTTGGCATTTTGCAGTCTTTCAATACATGAATTTTGGATTAGTCGAAGTGAATTGAGGGTATGAGGATTCTCTGAGTTCATCCCTTAGGCAGTTGACTGGGGTGCGGTTGGCTTGGACTGGATGGGAGGGCTTGGGTCAGGGCAGGTCTGTCCTGGTGTTGCTGTGCTGCTCTTGAAATCCATAAAGCACTTCAAGCAAATGCACAGAGTAAAGAAGTGGGCCCTTAGAATTTGTCTTTTGCCATTAGGTTAGAAGGTTAGAGGAGAGTAAAGCTTTCTCATTTTGAGAATGTGTATTTTTCATGGCTGCAGACCATGTTGAATACGTGCTTAGCTTGAAAGACATTGAAAATTTGGATTTCTCCCAGAGTTCAGCCAGAGACTTTTTTGAGTTCCTTTGCTTCCGTGTAAAATTTGGATTTTTTTTTTTTTTTTTTGAGAATACAACAAGGGAATAAGAAAAAAGCAAGTTCCAGTGAAATGGGAAGTGCTTTAATAGGAATGTTTTATTGTCTCCGCCCACGTTTTGGACATACCTTATGAACTGAAAACACTGCTTTAATAAAAATGGAATCCTATTGGTTACATGAAATCCGGTCCCTCCTTCTTCAAGTAGACTGAAGGAGGGGCCCTCATTCCTTGGGGTTGCTGACGAGGGCTGTGGTGGAGTAGGAGTAGGGACTGAGCAGAGCAGCGATGGTGTAGCGGCGGGGGCCAGAGTCGTTTGCTGTGAACACCACCTGCGAGAGAACACAGACAGGGTCCGTTTCTAACAGAGCTCTACAACGTGCGTCATGGACAGAGACATGACTGGAAGTCAGAATCAAATTAATTACTTTATTTTATTATTTCATTTTTTGGAACAGTTAGAACAAAAGGCAAAAATCCAAAAATTTTCTTGTAAGCTAAACCCTTGGAGCCCCATGCAGCGCTTAGAACAAGAGTTCTTTGCCACCCTCTATATGATCAGGTATTTTTGTTTTGCAAATTCGCACAGAGAATCAGAGTGGCCCTAGTGTGGCTGAGCGAAATCAGAGAGCCTAAATGCTCTTGTTCACTTTCTTGGTTTTAGAAAAAAGAGGGGAGAACGTGGAAACTGGCGTTCAAGGACCCAACTCCTGAGAATGATGACTGCCAATCCCACCGCAGACTTGGAGACCTAGAAATTTTCAGGCTGGAAGGGAACATTCTTCTCATTTTACCGATAAACAAATCAGACCTCTGAATTAGAGTGTTTGGCCCAAGTGTATACAGTGACAGAGCCAGGCTAGAAGTTAAAGCTCCTGTCCCCAAATCCAGAGATTCTTCTCCCATTATTCCTTTGTATTTTCTACCATGAGGATCAAGTACATTTTTATGTATCTAATAAGCAATGAAATATGGAATAAAAGCATTATAGGATTCTATTTACAATATAAGCAGAGTGAGGAGGATCATGTTGGAATTCTGAAATCTACACATGTTGGAGTTCACTTAAGTCTTCCAACGAGGCAAATTGTTGATCAAAGCATTGTTCCAGTTAGTCACGGATGCCAGGCAAATTTATTAGAGCTTCTGAGACTCAGAAGCTAGGCTAGGGCTAGGCCAGGTGCCCGGAGTGAGGCAAATAGGGAGAAATTTGGTTCAGGGGAGAGATGGAGGACAGCGAGGAGGTGTTTTAATCTTACTTATTTTGTACACAGGCCCTGGATAGTGCTTGGGACACACACTGGATAAATACTTTTTGTTTCAAAGTGAAAAAAGGAAATCTTGATTACTTGGGGACAGGAGAAAAAAGATCTGACTGAACCATACCAAAACCAAAATTAGCATCAGGGCAAGGAAAGGTGAGAATCACTTAAGAATCTCTGTGAAGGAGGAAGAGCACTCCTGAAAGGCCAAGTTTCTGGAAGCAACTTGGGAAATTTTCTCCTCTCTTATAGTGACATTGGCCTCCAGCTCCACTTGATTCTTCTTAAAAATTGTAAATGGCATAATCTGTGTTCAAAATCCATGAAATGAAGAGGACTAAAGTTCCAAAAGAAATGTCCTAATTTTCTTGGTAAGTCTAATATGGCCACCTGGGGCGGTGGCCAGGGAGGAGGTGGTAGGGCTCAAGGATGGCAACACTCTGGGAGGTCCTTATCAGAAGAAGTTGGCAGGAAAGGAACTCATGGCTGGACCCACCATGCACCAGTCATCAAAGGGAGGCACTGGGACTCATGCTTGCCTGCTTGCTCTCTCATTCCCCATATCCATTCAGGTTCCAAATTGGGCTCATGGTCCTGCCTAATGTGTCTTACATCAGTCCCTTCCCTTCCATTCCAAGAGCAGGGATATGTTTTCACTTCTGAATCTCTAGCATCCCGAAGTGTGCTCAACACAGAAAAGGGTTTTATTTTTTAAATGTTTGTTGAATGAATGCTAAAAGAGTGAACAGCAGACGAAGAAAGCTAACATCTAATGAATAGGGGCAACATGTCATGGACAGTACACAGTGAATCTTCTCAGATGATCTCATCAGGCCGAGACTCTAGGGGCAAATGTCTTGTGGTGGGTACCTTCTAAACCTCGCATCCATCCCTGACCGGGCTCTTGCTGCCGGGCTGAGGAGTAACCAGAGGCACGCTTCTTGGTAGATGGGGGTCTCTTGGTGACATGTGGGCCTCAGAAATCAAACAGGCCTACAGTTTCCCTGGCAACACTGTCTACTAAAAGAACCATTTTATGTCAATTGAAAATCTCATCCATGACTAAGCCAGAGAGAATGGTCCTTTTCATGCCGAGCTATTTTTGATGCAATTAGTTGATCTTTAACTCTGACCAACATGTCTGGATTCTATTTCCATGACAGCCATCTGTTTTAAATGACTTAAGGAATCACAGACAAGTAGGGAGATGGGTCCATGTATAACTCTGAGGAATACTGTGTGAACCGTGGGTTACAAATGTGGCTTCATTAGTGTTATTCTTAGCTTGGCTTCTCACAGGAAGAAAGCTGAGGCACAGCTGAGGCTAAACCCAGCCTGGGCCTTGTCGGTAAACATTACTGCTTCTCCCCTTACTGGCCCCATGCCCTTGACAAGTTATGTAACTTCTCTGTGCCCCACTTTCTTCATCTGTGAGATGGAGCTCACAGTAGGGCTGATCCCAATGGGTTGTTTATGAAGAAGAAATAGGTTAAATGTAGAACACAGAAGTGTCTGGCCGTGGTGTATGCTTGACACATGGTATCCATTGTGTTGCCATTATTATTTTGAATTTACTGTTTCTATATGCATTGCCCCAAATCACTTATCTAAACCTCTGGGAGCCAGATGGGCTTTGGAATGAAGTATTTTTCAGATTTGAGAGAAGTCAAATGGCTCATCTATCTCTTGTTACATAACATCCTAAGTGGGGTCTGGAAGGCTGCCTCATAATCCAACATATTAATATTTCTTTGTCAAACAAATATTTGTATCAGTGGAATGAATGAAGACTGTAAAGAACATTGTATAAGTTCAGGTCATGTTACTGAGTGAGTTTTCACCAAACTTAGAAAAAAGTTTGCTTTTCAGAGTTTTGTGGATTTCTGATTGTAGAAATGGGAAAAGGAAACTGCTAGTTCAGCGCTTTACTTCGGACAGTTCCATGGTATGAGAAGTGCAGACTGTGCCTTTCCTGGGACTAAGAGCGAAAAACCAAAACACAATGGAAGTGTCTCTACACTCACCTCCGCATATTCGTGGAAAGGGGAAATGCCGAGTGACTGCCAGTAGGACTTGGTGTCTAATTCCACTTTGTATATCCCTTCTACGAATTTCTCGTCAGTTGTGAGCCCATGAAGCTCCCCAAATTCACTGGTTTTCCTAGAAGGTGCAAAAATCCACATTAAGTTAGGCATTAAGAGAATAAATGACATGGTAAGGTAACACCACACATGCGTGTGCACACACATGCACGCACATTTGTGTGGGGGTGTGTGTGTGTGTGTGTGTATACATGTTTTTTTCTCAACCAAATCAGGACAGGGACTACTTTAGTAACTGAAATTAAATGATAGTAATTTGTCAGAAATGTTTCAAACAGCTCAATGTAGATTTTCTTTCTCTTATGAGAACAAGATATGGGTGTAATGTTTCACTTAAAGAAGAGTCATTGTGATTCAGGCTTGGTGTTTGGATGAAGTTTCGTGACTCTCCCTAGAAGTGACCATAAGCTGCTCTGACTCTGCAGTTTCCCATGATGACACCAGGGTCTCCTCCCCTCTCCCCCAGCTGCCAGCGGGCACCTTTCAGAGGTGGTATCATTTGTATACACACTGGGAACCCCAAACTACAATGAGGAACTGGTATCTGACTCTTTTCCCTTTTGTGTACTTAATCTCTTTAATAACTCTTGGCCAACAGCAAATATTAGGCACCTTTATTTTTAACTAGCTAACTTCTATTTCCATTTAAGTACCTAACGACAATAGCTGATGTTAGAAATTGCTGTCCTTTAGACTGCAAAAACTAAGACAGATTAAAATGGAAGTTGTCTTTACTGACTCTGACCATTGCCTTCCCACCTTTCTTCATTTCCAGGAAGAAAATATTTAGTTTCCTTTTTTGTCTTGTCATAAAAAAAAGATTCACACAAACATCTGAATGTTTTTGGTGTCCCTTCTATCTCTTGCTTAGAATATTCTTGTAACTGCTTTACATATTGTGTTTGCTATTTTATAAAAATATAAATGAATCAGCAAATAAAGACTCAGTTGAAAGCACACCAAAGAAAATGGACTTCCCAATGATAGGTGGAAGAATCATATTGCGATTCTTGGGAGTCAATTAAAATCCACAGAAATTCACCTCCCAGGGCATAAACACTTAGCAGTATTGTTGGTGCTGAGGATTTCTTGGCAGCTCTTTCTTTTAGTTAGTTGGTTTAGGTGTACTAAGGTGCATTGTCTTTGCAATTCTTGCTAGTGGAGGTCGAAAAACTCCGTGAAAGTTGTAAAGCAGTCGATGGAGACGAGAAGTCATTTTTGAACTTGACGGTGGGTGATTGTGAAATTGGTCTGTGGCTGTGCTTTGCATTATGTGACTTTCTCTTCTGTGTCCTTTCTTATTGAGCTTGACAGCCCCAAGCTTTGCACAGAGTAGGTGCTCCACAAGTGTTAGACAAAAGCCCTAAATTCTGGAGGATCCAGATAAACTACAGATAGGTGTCTTGTCAATGCTGCCCATCAATTCCTTTCCTTTCACTAAGAAATTAACACAGGTTGTATATCTTCCCTAAAATTCCAAGACAAGGACTCTCAGCTTGAGTGTTGTGAAGGGTAGCAGGGGAATCTGTGAAACTCCTGAAATTACATATACACATTTGTGTGTATGTGCATTTTTCGGGATGTGGAGTGCATAGTTTTCGTCAATTCTTAAAGTAGTCTGTGACCCAAAAAGATGGTGAAGCAATGCTGGACTAGGGGAGTTGCTGGCTCCTTCTTTGCACCACTGTCTGCCCTAAATGCTTCTCAGGCTCCTGGTCACTCCCAGCTAAGCAAAGCAAGAGGAGGGTATCCTCCTTAGGGCCCACTTGACTTCTGCCTGCATTTTCAATCTACTTGTAGATTCTTCAGCGAATGACATGAGCCACTTTCTCTAACAAGTGGCCAGTGAATAGGAAGATATAATGAAGTCTCAGCTCTAGGTTCATCGGGCAGCTTACCCAGAGGCGAACAGTTCCCAGGTCTCATCAGCAGCCTTTTTGAACACTTTCACATCCACGTTGGCAGCAGGACTGCCTCGGACAGCATCAAGGACTTTGACCATCAGAGGACACTTGGATTCACCAGCGCCCTAGGCGTAGAGAAGACAAGGGAGAAGTCAACAAAATTGGCAAGAGTGAAAGGATCTATTCTTTCTGGTGTTAGAAATCTGGAACAAGGCAGGAAGAACATGCTAATTCCATTTCCAGCAACGTAAGTGTTGATGGTTAATGAGCTTCCCTCACTCAGTCTAACACAGACCTGATTGTTTCCAAAGCAAGAATGGTATTTGCCTCTGGACATGCTGCAATCGACCAGGGGCATGGATAATGAATTTTAACGGAGAAAGTAGGCCCTCTGAGAACAGTTGCTTTGTTAATCCTTGCCATTTGAGTGGAATTACTGAAAAGACGTTATGTGCCACAAGACCAAATAGTTTTTCCTGAGAGCATTTCAGTCAGATGTGGCTGCGGTAATTCCCTCTTACTAGTTGTTTGTAAAATAATGTCAGACTACTTCTTGACCCATTTTATGGCATTTGTTAATTCTTCTAGAGGACTTAAGAATTAGATAACTGACTAGAATATTATCTACTAAGCCTTTCAAAGGTTAATCAATAAATACATTTTAATCAGCTAAAGGGAAATAAACTTTATAAAAGGATGTTTGTAAAAATTCAATATTAAGATATTCATGAATATGATATCTTTATTTCTACCATCTCTCTGAGGAAACTGAGGCACTGGGCATTGCAAAGCCAATGCACCAAAGCAGGAGAAGAGAGCACCCAGAGTCCCAGCCCCAGGACAGTGAGCTCTGCAGAACTTCATGCTTTTTGAAGTTTGAATCCATGATGTTTAAAAACAGGTGCTGGGTACCCTTGCTCTAGTCACAAAAGCTGGTTAGAAAAGCTAGAAGAAGTCACTTCTGCTTCACCTACTGTCCATAGGAAAGGTATAGAAGGACTTTAGGGAGTCAAATACTCACCGCGGGGCCAGCCTCAGATGCAAATACCAGTCCGGCGAGGCAGAGGAGAAGCAGGTGATGAGAAGCCATCGTGCCAAGAACGAGCAGACCTCTGTGATGGTCGCTTCCAGTTGGGGGCTTTTATACTCACTGCTCCCAAGTCAGGCTGCTGATCCCTGCCAATCTGACTCCAAACCTGCTGATTCTGATTATTGACTTAGTCAACAAAGGGAGAATAAGTAACCCGCACAAATATGAACCTTGCCTAGAGAGATTAGAGTGTTAGAACATTAGCTCTATGAAATATTCTTAACAGGTCATTTGACCACCTAGGTCACCAAAACAAAGCAGACGAAACAAAACAAAATATTCCTCTCCCTCCTTGGCTGGATGCAGCAACGTTCTTAGGAATTTTTTTTCTCCCATCCCTATTTCTATGCATGTATTCCATTTTCTATACATTTTATCTTTCATTTTAGATGATAGACGCAAGTGGTAATTATTTCACTCTGATGACATTTGGCAGCACAGGCTTAAATACAGCGCGTTAGAAGACATCATCGCCCTTGATATATGTCCATGAGACAACAAGAAAAGACCCTTGGGCAGTGCTCACATTTAAAAAACCTACATTTCAGCCAAACAAAGTCATTGGAAGCTTTACTTAGTCAGCAATTTCTCCACAATTTTTGTGTTCTGCCCAGACAAGTTTCATCTGAACCCAAGGAATAATGCCATATTTCAAACTGGCATCCACAAGCCTGAAATACAGAGGACCAGAGATTCTTTACTGCCTCTCCTGTACTGAATGTGCAGAAACAAGGCTACCCCACTGGCTTTTGTCAGAATCAAAATTTCTGGAAGTAGAGAGGCCTGTGAGAACTAGAAGCTGTGGTTGACGACAGCTTCTCTTCCTCCTGGCCAGAATTATAATCACTCCAGGATTCATTGATCAAGTACCAACTCTTGCATGCATGTGTGTGCATATATGTGTATGTGGCTTTGCTCATGTATTAGTTAAGACAATTTTTGTCCTTATAGAGACAAATATGTAGAAGATGTAGAGAAGATAGACAAAACTTTTGGACAAATGCATGTCAAGGGTGAGTCCAGTTTGGAGCACTGAGAGCTGGGGGAACATTTCCATAACTGTCAGAGTCAGGTTGGAAGAAACTCAACAAGAGATCATGAAGATAAGGGCTTTCAGGGAGGGTGACGGGACAGGAAGGCATTCCAGCAGAATGGAAGTGTGCAGGAGAAGACCTGGAAGTGCGAGTTGACCATAGGAAAGCAAAAATGGGCAAATCCAGTTCAGAGCATAGCTAGGAATGGAATCTTACAGCCTTAGAGCCTGACTCTGAAGTAGCACTGGAAAAAGTATTGAATGGAGTTAGATGACCTGAGTCATCCAGTTCGTAGTTCTGCTGCCCAGTTTCCCAGATGACCTTTTCTGAGTTATTTAACATGTCAGATATTCAGCTTATGCAGTCATCAAATAGAAATACATATCCACTTTTCTACTTCAAAGGACTGTTCTAATAACTTTTACTATGAGATGATATAAAAGCTCTTCATAAACTGTAAACCACTATCCCAGTGTAAAGCATAATTACAATTTGGTCTCTGCTGAGGAGAAAAATCCTTTCTCTTACAACTTTCATATATTGTTATCTAATATTCTCTTGACTATTTCCCAATGCTTAGAACTTGGATGGAGAGCCTGTTTTCTGATTATGAATTCTAAACATTTAAAAACTCTCTCATATCCCAAGTCAATCTTCCATCTATGCCTCTTTGAGCTATTTCTGTTGAAAGCTAGAAATGTCTCCTGTAGACATAGTGAACTGACAATCCTGGGCTGCCACCAGCCCATAACACATTATGTTTGGCCTATGGGATGTTTCTTTAAAAATGTTGAAATATGGGGCTAGCCCTGTGGCTGAGTGGTTTAAGTTCTCACACTCCACTTCGGTGGCCTAGGGTTTCGCTGGTTTAGATCCTGGGTGCAGACATGGCACTGCTCATCAGGCCATGCTGAGGTGGCCTCCCACATGCCACAACTAGAAGAACCCACAAGTAAAAATATACAACTATGTACTGGGGGGCTTTGGGGAGAAAAAGGGAAAAGAAAATCTTAAAAAAAGAATTTATAAAAAAACGTTGAAATAGTAGTTAAAATTAAAAATTGAGACAACATTACATAAAAATATGGATTTCTGTGGGCCAGCCCCCTGGCCCAGTGGTTAAGTTCTTGTGCTTTGCTTCAGTGGCCTGGGGTTTGCTGGTTTGGATCCTGGGCATGGACGTGGCACCGCTAATCAGGCCATGGTGAGGCAGCATCCCATGTAGCACAACCAGAAGGACCTACAACTACGTACTGGGGGGCTTTGGGGAGAAGAAAAAGAAAAAACACAAAGAGAAGATTGGCAACAGATGTTAGCTCAGCTGCCAATCTTTAAAAAAAAAAAAAAAGAGAAAAAGAGAAACTACCAGGGGAAATGCAAGATGAACAAAAAATGGGTACATCCTCTAGATTAAAAAATATGTATGTGTGGATTTCTTGATTCTCTTGAAAAGTTGGAAAAGATGGCAGCCCTAGGCTTGCAGTCACACGTGATGATAATCAGCGGGCTCTCACTCTCAGACGTTAGACTAACTCCCTAGGCCTCCCCTCCAGCTTGGAGGCCAGCTAACATTTCCAGTGGCACTATCGTGCTTGAGTTTTTCCTTTCTTTACACAGGTCCAATTTCTGTCCTCTATGTTCCTGCTTGGCCCCTTGGAAATTTGAGTTTAAGATTGCTGGTCTCCTGAGAGCCATTAGAGTAATGAAGAACAGCTTATTTTCTTTTTGCCGAATAGACTGTCCCACTTCTCTGAATGGTTCATTTTCAGACACGCTTCCTGGAATCCTTACCTCCCAGAACTTCCTCCTCAGACATACTTCCATTGGCCAATGTTTCTCTTCAAATGGGACACTCTGAACTTGATGCACGCTCCACATGGGATCAGGCCAACCCGCAGGACGTTGAGACTGTAATTTCTCTTGGAAGGCACTCAACTGCAAATGATGCACCCTGAGGGCACCCGTAACTGTAGTAACTGTGACCCCCCCTCTCGTTCATTATAACACTACCCATTGTGACCTTGGTCACAGTGATCTAAAATCACCACATATTGCGTATCATCTCTACTTTTATCATTTATAAATTTTTATTTTATTTTCAGCTTTACTGAGGTATAATTAACAAATAAAATTGTAAGATATTTGAAGGGTAAATAGTGATTTGATATAGGTATACATTGTGAAAGGACCCCATCATCTAGTTAATGAACACATCCTTCACCTAACATATTTATCTTTTTTTGTGTGAAAACTAAATTCTACTCTCTTAGCAAGTTTCAGTAATATAATGCAGTGTCATCAACTACAGTCACCATGTTATACATTAGAGCCTCAGATCTTATTCATCTTAGAGCTGAAAGTTTCTACTCTTTACCATCCTCTTCCTATTTTCCCCACCCCCTAATTCCTGACAACCACCATTCTACTCTGTTTCTATGAGTTCAACACTTTTAGATTCCACATGTAAGTGAGTTCATACAATATTTGTCTTTCTCTGTCTGGCTTATCTCATTTAGCGTAATGCCCTCAAGGTCCATCCATGTTGTTGCATATGGCAGGATTTCCTTGTTTATGATGGCTGAATAATATTCCACCTTGTATGTACACACTACATCTTCTTAATCCATTCATTCTTAGACAGACACTTAGGTTGTTTCCATATCTTGGCTATTGAGAATAATGATGTGATGAACATGGGAGTACAGATATCTCTTTGAGATCCTGTTTTCATTTCCTTCCTTTCCAGAAGTGGGATTGTTGGGTCACATGGTAGCTTTATTTTTAAGTTTTTGAGGAACCTCCATACTATCTTCCATAGTTGCTGTACCAAATTACGTTTCCACCAACAGTGCACAAGGGGTTCCCTTTTCTCCACATCCATGCCAACCTTTCTCTTTTCTTTTTTATGATAGTTATTCTAACGTGTGTAAGGCAATATCTCATTGTGGTTATCATTTATGAATTTTAACCTAAATACAGGAACCTATATTTTTGCCTGATACATCTCCTGTTAGTGCCACTCCACTACTCCATCCTATTGACATCATCTAATAGGTGATTCTATAATTCACTGTATTAGCACGCCCTCCAAGCTTTATGCCCTTGGCCACTTTGACTTGCTCGCCTCCTGAACTGCCATTAATCTGGAAATAATTAATAAAATTTGAATATGAACATGACAAGGAGGTGGAGAGAAAGTGAGGCAATTCAGAGTACAGGGGGCATCTTGAATCTGATTGTTGAATCATTGACAAACTTACAGAGATAGAGATTATTTTTAATATAAAAAGAAGAGAAAACTTTGGCAGAGACCTGAATATCGAATGTAGGTAATCTGAAGTAAAAGCTGGAGAGTCTCAGAAGAAGAAACTTACGGTGTTTTAGGTGAGAGAAGACCAAGGCTGCGGTAGGAAGGAAAGAACGAAAAGAGAGCAGGAATGCATTCTTGGTCAAAGGAATGCTCGTATGAAGAAATGGCAATGACAGATATGAGAAAAGTCCAATATTTCTTGCCTGAGAGGCAATTTATGATGAAAGAGGGTTATATGGGTAAACATAGACTCCAAAGACAGGGTCTGCCTTTCCTGTGTTTGTTTGAGTTTGTGAAAGCTCTCTTAGAAAGATGGTTATATGGGATCCACAAGAGGGATGAATTAAGGTCAATGGTCACCATATTCCGGGGTCCTAAGTGCTTGCTGTAGATACTGCGGTCAGAGGAGCTGTCATCAGCAGGAAGGATCCAGCGCCGGAAAACGAAAGGTGCGTTAGTGAAACATTTACACTATAAATTTATGTCTTTTCTTAGCTATATACTGTTTTTCTTCACATTCTGACCATGGGACTAAAGCCTAGATATTTAATTGAGGTAAAAAAGACTAATTTGGTGACGATGTTCCTCTTCCTACTACAGAGTGTGCAGTGGTTAATGAACAACTCAGGACCGCTCCTGGGTTAAGGTTCTTCTGTCCTCTGCCTTATAACGGACAAGCTTGTTTATTATTTTTTAAAAATATCCTAGATATACTCTTTCTTCTTCATTTATTTTCTTGGGGTGAATGTCAACTGGTAGCCAGTGATCTGCTGACTCTGAAATGCCCACTAATATTATTGCGCATAAACTGATAGCCAGAGTGGAGATTTGGTTGGCCAAGTGCTTGCATTGGGTCTCATAGGAGGTGGGGGCTGGGCTGGGGGAATGACAATATTTTGGGGCCCTGGATCTTTGTAGGCTCAAGAATTCAATTTTGTCAGCTCTCCGTGAGGTGAATAAGCCCTGGGGGTTTCATTAAAGGTAAGCAAATCATAAAAGACTCATTTTAAAACCATAATACCAATTTAATTAATAGTCAGATGGTTGCTGAGTAAGCAAGGAATTAGAGCAAGGGGATGTGGCTGATTTCTTGAGAATATTTCATCCAGCCTGTAGGGAAGCCTAGGAAAGCTTCCTTACTTCTTGACAGAGTATGCTTTTCTGGTGCTTGGATTGCTTGTGTCCGCCTTATCTAGCTTGTCTTTCCTCTGGGGCGTGGTGAATAAACACTGAAAAAGCTTTTCCTTTGTCTCTCCTTCTTTCCCTGTCCATGTAGTCAACCATCCAAGGAAAGGCAAACATTATCAAGGATATGTTAATTAAACCACGTTTTATTTTTTATTAATTGTAACTGTAGTTTCTTGGTTGAATTTTAGCGACCAACCTAGTTGGGAGAAATGCTTAGGAACTTCCAATTCAAAAATCTTCTACAACTTATCCTGTATGCTGCTGTATTTAGGGACTTTATACTCAAAAGGAGCAACCTCAGCCCACCTAGCCTCGAGAACCCACCCTGTGTCTATCCAGGGGACTTTAATTTGCTGTATGTAAATAGCTCAGATGATTCAAAGTCAAGACACCCATGCCTTGGTCCAAGTTTGTATCTATCTCAACGAACACGTCTGTGTTAAGGATTTTATCCATAAGTAATCATTAGATGAGGTTAGAGTTTTGGTTTCTAGAATCACTCAATACTCACCCAGCCCCACCTATGAGGGGAGAGCTGCAGAGAGAAGAGGAGATTCAAGGCTCTTGTATCTAATTGGTAGGTTTTATTTGGATTTCTGTCTGTTTTTCCCCTGAAGCTCTCAAGCAGCTGGTGTTGGAAAACAGGCCTGAGGTTGTGTGTGACTTGGATGGGCCTATGTGGCCATGCCCTGTTAAGGATAAGCAGGAACCTGGGCGTGGCCTAATGGAAAGGTAGTATGGAACAGACTACTGTCCTCTCCAAACGCATCACTGTGATTACTTTACAGCTTAGCTTAGTTTACCAAGAGACTGCACTGGGGTTTGGGTCAATAGTACCAGGTGGAATTAAAGAGGATTTGTTTGATTGATTTATCTCTGTAACCATATCTCCCTGAGAATCAGCTTAGAGCCATTACCCAGGATCCATATTTTGGCCACTTCTATATATCTTTTCAACCTTCAAAATATGACTAATATAGGGATATTTTAAGTTTATCAACTGAATAAAGAAAAACAAGCAACAACTGAGCATCTTCTGAATGTGAACCAATGTATCTCACCACCATGGAAGATATCAAGAAGCATAGGCCTTGAAGTTGCTTATAATTTAATTATTAAGAAAACATATTTGCCCATTCAATGGGAAATAGTTGATGAGGCAGATAATAATCCAAGGAAGGAGGAAGTCACTTTGGACTCATGGAAAGCTTCTGTAAAAAGGTGAGATTTAAGCTTGATCACCACAGATAAATATAATCTAGATAGGAGAAAAGAGACAGTATATGTGAGTCCATTCTCATACCAGTGGGGAAGCATTTCAGAGCCTCAGTTGGATGCGGTGAAAGGAGAAGTTAGTGGCGTGAATACTGAAGAACATGGAATAGAGGAAAATCCAAAATCCAGGATTAGGAACCAAGCATAGAATCTTACAGAAACATAAGTTTTAAAGGGCTAGTAAGAGTGGTTTAGACCAGGCATAAGGCAATGGGACCATAATTTGAGACAATAGGTGCAGCAGGTTAGAAGGGGTAGGAGGAATTCTAGAGCCTGAGGTCTGATAGAGTCTAGACTCTAGAGAGTTCTGGATGCTGTGATTCCCCAAATTTTCCACACACGTAAAAGCGATGAGATATATAACAGCACTTGGAGTAAATGGAAGAGGCCGCTCCTTTTGGAGGTGATGAGCCCCAGGAATCGGCCCTACCTGGCGATGCCAAGGGCAGAGAGGGCCTTCCCTATATGACCTATATATCTCATTTGGTATACATGAACTGGGAATTTCAGCCATGTCACACTGAGGCCTGGTTAAAAGTGTTTGGTTATGATCTTTGTTGTCGCTATTGTTGATTTTATTGGGCTCTTGGAGCCTCTTCAGTGAAGGATAAGGGAGCTGCCCTGGGCATTGAACTGTTAGGACAGGGCACTGTGGAATCCAGAGTGAGCAGGGTGCAGAAGTGGAAGAGTACCAGGTTGAGCCCATTGCCATTAGGGTGTCCATATGAAAGCTCACCGCCCATCAGTCAGGAGTATTGGGGAGGGGACTTCGCAGTGGGCTGGAGATAGGAATTCACGACCTTCAAAGTCCCTCCCACTAACAAGTCTATATAAAGGGATTATTGAGAATTCTGAGTGATAGAGTGATGGGACGAAAACTAGGAAGAATGAGCCAGGAGAAAGATACAGACTGGAGGAGGAAAATCTGCAGGGTGAGAGACCACTTAGGTTAAGGTTACCTGCATCCTTTTACCTCTGGAGTTATTGCAGCTCCTTGAGTCTATGTGCACTCATGCATTTCTCTATGAATGGATATTAAAAGTACAATTTCTATTATGTGAAGGTCCACAGATATTTTCAATAGTTTAAAAGATATGTTGCAAGGCTGGCCCAATGGCATAGTGGTTAAGTTGGCGTGCTCCGCTTGGTGGCCTGGGGTTTGCAGGTTCAGATCCCAGGTGTGGACCTGCACACTGCTCATTGAGCCATGCTGTGGCAGCATCCCATGTACAAAATTGAGGAAGATTGGCACAGATGTTAGCTCAGGCACAATCTTCCACAAGCAAAAAGAAGATTGGCAACAGATCTTAGTTCAGGGCCAATCTTCCTCACAAAAAAGAAAAAAAAATGTGGAAAAAATTAAAAGATACATTGCACTATAATTTACAGGCAGAAAAATTCTCCTTTTGTAAGTGTGCATTATATGAATTTTGAAAAAATATGGAGTTGTGTAACTGCCACCTGAATCGAGAGTTAGAATATTTCCATCCAGAAAGCTCTCTCACACTCTTTTGTAGGGAATTTCCTCCCCTCAGCCCAGCCCCTGGCAACCGCTGGTCTGTTTCGTGTCCCTGCAGTTTTGCCTGTTCCATTAAGTCATATAAATGGAACCACACAGTATGCAGCCTTTTGATTCTGGTTTCTTTCAGTTAACGTAATTCTTTTGGTTTCCATCCACGTTGTTGCGTGTTTCATTAATTTTTCCTTTTTAATTTATGAATAGTATTCATTTGAATGGATATACTATAATTTGTTTATCCATTCAGCACTTAGTGGATACTTCGGTTGTTTTCAGTTTTTGGAAATTGCCTCATACTTTTTAAATATAAGAAACAGTGTTCTTGGGGGCTGGCCCCGTGGCCGAGTGGTTGGGCTCGCGCGCTCCGCTGCAGGCGGCCCAGTGTTTCGTTGGTTTGAATCCTGGGTGCGGACATGGCACTGCTCATCGAACCACGCTGAGGCGGCGTCCCGCATGCCACGACTGGAAGGACCCACAACGAGGAATATACAACTATGTACTGGGGGGCTTTGGGGAGAAAAAGGAAAAAAATAAAATCTTAAAACAAAAAAAGAAACGGTGTTCTTGAAAAGATGGAGAACATATCTGATAACTGTAGGTGGTATATACAGACTGGAATAAGTTGCCCAAGAACTTAGAAATTGTGATGTGAGAAACACACCGTAAAATCAGCATGTAGTGGAAAAAAGCAGAACTATGCCAAATCACCTTATAGAGGTCCTTCACCTGGGGTCTACAAACTGTCATTGTCTGTGGGTAAAATTCAGGAAACCTGCCTTATTGGATGGAAAAAAATTACCTCTTTATTTATACAAATCTCTGACTGAAATTTAGCATAGCCTTAAATTATGAATGTAGACAGCAAACCAGAGTAATTATTAGCAGCACCTCTGACTTCGTCACCAGTAGTAATCAGACATTTTCATATACATTTAGTTGGATATATTTTAAATTATCCTTTATGCTCATCACTACTTTGAAATTATGGTAGTTATTAGACCTGATGCTAGATTTTGTAATTAATAAAGATGCAAACATACTAGAATTTGAAAAATATTTTGTTAGTGTCATTTCAATGTCACTGATTTCCTTTGTAATGCTCTATATTTAATTTTATGCACAATGGGGTTAAGAACCCGACAAGGAGACAAAATAGACCCCAGGCCACCATGGCTTGGCTGTAATCTAAAGGAATCGACTAGTATACATAAAGAAAGAAAATGGCAGTCATCCCTGAGGTTGGTTAGCAGTGGAAGGAAATAACAAGGAAGTTGTAGTGTTGGTTGTTTGGGCTGAAGATTTATAGTCTTATGGACAGGAATTTCTCTGGAGTGGGAAAGAGTGCTGCAAAGACAGAAAAAGGCTTCCTATGAATATAGAGAACAGATTAGTCATTCTGACCTGTGTGACTGCTGGATTTCTTTACTACACTGAAATTGTTTATTTACACATTAGCGTTTGTGAGCTTGGTTAGAGAGAGCCAATCTCTGAGGTTTCAGATGGAACAGTGGTTCTGAGCCTCCACAGTTGACTTTGGACATTGGTCGGCCCGTGTGAATAGGCAGATCACGCAGGTAACGCCCCCTAGGGAGAGGGCCATGTGAGCTCCACCTGCAGACACCGACCTCAGCAAAAGCCTTTCCTACAATGTCAACAATGGTAAGTGGGCTTGTACGGTGTTGCTGGTGTAGAAGGAAGGGATGGATTCAACAGACAGCGTTAAGTAGGATGCTGCTGGAGGGACAGGGTGTTAAGGAAGATGGAGGGGTCGAAAAGATTCTCCAGTTTAGAACCTAAGAAGATTAGAGAGGGTCTCTCTGACAGACAAGGGGGTGAATCAAAATACCAGCTGAGTAAACGGAAGATCTCCTTTTGGAAAGGGCAGCGTTAGCATATGTAAAGACAGAGGCCAAGGAGACAATACAAGTTTAACCCTAGTCAGATGTCCCTGCAACAATCATGTTTTCCTAAAAGAAAGTCCTTAGTGTCCTGGAAGAGGCCGCCCTGAATGAGTGGACCAGGAGAATGAAACAATGAGGAAATTCTCAGGTTGATCAACTTCGTCACTTAGAGATGGAGAAGTATGATTGATTTTTCCAGTTGACAGGACCCTCAGACCTGCTACATGAACAAAAGGGGTTGCCTACAAGTCAGCTTGCTCTGCTTCATCTCCATAGATGCAAACTCCTCCTTCTTCTCTCACTTTCCAGCCTTTCTGTTCATTTGTCCTCACTACCACATAGATCACTTCTCTGCCCCTTCCTTCCCCTGAGTCCCAGAAAACTTCAGCCCCATTGTGTCCAAATTCCCCTAGATCCTTAACCAGTGCCCCAAGAGCTCTCTCTGCTTCCTCATCTTAACTGAAACCTGGTTTCTCCCCATAACTGCACTGCTCTTGAGCTTTCTTCAGTGGTACCAGTTCCCTCATCTGCCCTGGAAGAGACCCTGGAGCCTTCCTATTCAGGATTCACTTGCCTTCCCTCCCAGCCTGTGTCTTGGGGTCAGTCGTTTCAATGTTTCTCTCACCAGGTACCCCAGATGTCCTATATCCTTAATCTTCTGCCATTTCCTCATCCTGGGTGTCCCCTCGCCATCTGATGGGAGAGCCCCTGTGGAAGGTGGCAATGTGCTAAGCTTGCTGAAGGGAAAAGTAACAAAATGATCTCGATTGTGCCCTCAAAACATTCACTTAATTCTTGTGTAACCCTCTTTACAGCTTGATTATCCTTGTATCCATATCCATAACTTATTGACTCCTTGTTTCATTTTCTACCTGTTCCTAAAGACTTGCGTTAAATATTTAACCTTCATTTCTTTCGTGAGCTATTCTTTAAACCTCCTTTTGTTTTAGCCCCCCTTTTAGAAGAGAGTTCATTATTTCTTCTGCGTTACCCCCCTACTTTTCATCTTTCTGGACTAATGTTCCTACTTTGACCTTGATCTTAATTTATTTGCCTTCTCCTAAGGTTATCCATTGTCTATTCTTTGTTGTACTTTTACCCACTTTATCTCCACCTCTTTCTTTCCTTTATGCCTAAAAATTAATTCATGTTACCCAAGGTGGCACCTCCCTCCCATCCTTTGGCAACAATTCCACTTCTCTCGTTCCTATCACTGCTAAAGAGTGGTCGACCTTGCCACTTCTCCTTTCTCATCACGTGTGGTAGTGATGACAGTCTAGTTATCCTGCCGCTTCCCTCTTATAGGAGCTTTTTTTACTCCAAGGGTGCTGGTGTTGTTATCATCACTAAATCCAGAAGCATTCTGTCTGTCCTCTGTCTTGATTGTTTCCTCCCACAGCTCCTCTATCACCAACCATTGGGAAATCCATCTTTGTTCTTTCTGATCTGACTTGCCCGCTGATCTCCTGACCATTTTGGCATCCCAATAGTGCCTCTTGCTCAACATGCCTAAATTTGAACTCTGCATTTCCTCAAACCTTCTTCTCTTACCCCATTATTCTTTCTCCAAGTGGCATCACTTTTCTTCTGGTTGGTCAGGGTTAGAACCTCAGGATTTCTGCTTGAGTTGTCTTTCTCTTTAGTACCAGACTTAAAAAAGTAATATCAATTCCATTTCCAAAATATTTCCCCCATTTCCTATTTTCTGTTTCTGTAGCTGCCAACTCAGTTCAAACCTTCATTGTTAATTGTAGAGCCTTTTGCAATTATGTCCCAGCTGGTCTCCTTACTGCTAATCTATTTTCCATATAAGCTTTTCTATAAGCTACTGCCAAATTAATCTTCCTAATGCATACCTTTGATTACATCACCTCTATCTTCAAAAGCTTTCTCTCACTCCCCATGGCCAGCCAAACAAAGTCGAATGTCCTTTGCTTGACATTCAGAGATGGCCAAGACGCGGTTCTACTCCATCTTCATTTATTGCTGTGGTCTTTCAAATACCTTGGACAGACCCTGTGATATGCCAGCCCTGTGCCCTTACCCCTCCTCATCCATTCTCCCTCGTGCTGCTAACCGCCTGAAGGAGAAACAAAGATTCCCAGAGGCTTTTTAGGGTGTGAAAGACAACCCGCTATGGAGGGCTGAGACCCAAGGTGGAGGTTTCAGAGAGGAGGAGGTTTCAGCAACCCAGGGGAGATGATGGTGAAGGCAGTGGTCACAGAGAGAAAATGCCAGATGAGAGACAGTTAAGGAGATAGAATTAAGAGACTCTGGTGACATGTGGGATGGGAATTGAGTGAGATGACAGAGCCAAGGATGACTTGAGTATTTTAGCGTGGGAGGCTAATTAGATATGAAATCATTCACTTATACGGTTATAAGAATATGAAAGAAATATGAACTAGATTCATATGGGTTGGATTCCAGCATCTGGAGGTCACCAATAGGTATTAACAATAAGAAGTCCGAGGATAGAACTGTGGGGTAAAGTAACATTTAGTTGTTGATAAAAGTAAGAGAAGTCTGCAACTGAAGTAGGCTTTTCCTAGGCAGAAGTTACCTCTCTCCTGTGAAGTGCAGTGGACCTCTCTTAAACATTTATGCCATTAATCAGAGTTGTTTGTATTCACAATTTCTCTTTTGTGGAGCATTGGTGTCTTGAGAGCAGAGGCATTGCCTTCTTACTTTATGTGTCCTCAGTCCCTGGTACAGGGCCTGGCACACGAGAAATGCCCAATAAATGCTTACTGAATGATTCCATAAATGAATGACCAGTCACCTTCAGTTGCAACCAGGTTTCACCTCCTCTCTTAGTGAGCCAATACCTGCATTGCCCTCTACACCCAACTTTTGGCGTTTCTAATGGCAGCTCAACAGCCTAACTGTCATCTTCCTTTGTTCTTGGTTGCATGTGCCAGACTAAGCCAGACTGAGTCTGAGCTCCAGTGCTCCTCATTTCTTCCCCCGACTGGAACCCTTGTTTTTCTGCCCACTCACCTGCACTCACCTTCCATGTTCACCCTGGTTATTTTCCATGGGCCTCTATCTGCCTTCTGTATTTGCCTGAGAATTCATTTCTTCATCTTTGATTCCAGACTCAAATCCAAAATTTTTTTTACTATGGTTCAGCAGGATGGGCAGAAGCCTTTTCCCCTGACATTTAATTACCTCAAAATGTGCATTCTAGAAGACAATTTCACCTAACTTACTTAGCTCAGGACAGATTTGGAAGCTGGAACAAACTGCTTTATTCTGAGGGTTTTGGATTTTGTTTTTTGTGAAGAAGATTGGCCCTGAGCTAACGTCTGTTGCCAGTCTTCCTCTTTTTGCTTGAGGAAGATTGTTGCTGAACTAGCATCTGCACCAATCTTCCCCTATTTTATGTGGGACCCTGCCACAGCATGGCTTGGTGAACGATGTGTAGGTCTGCGCCTGGGATCAGAACCTGCAAACCCTGGGCCACCTAAGTGGAGCACACAAACTTAACCCCTACAGCATCAGGCCAGCCCCTATTCTGAGATTTTAGATGGATCTTTTGTGTCTTTGGAGTCTGAGAAGCAACTTCTTCTTCCTTACCACACACACTAGATCACTGGTTCTTAAAGAGTTGGCCTCAGACCAGGAGTATCAGCATTCCCTGGGCACTTGTTAGAAACATAAATTCTAGAGTCCCACCCCAGACATATTGAATCTGAAACTCTGGGAGTGGGGCCCAACAATCTGTTTTAACAAACTCTTTTGGTGATTCTGATATGCCCTAAAGTTGGAAAACAATTGTCTTAGATGCGACTCATGCTCGGGAGTGAGGTTGGGCCATGGGTTCCAAAGTCTGGTTTCTTTAACAGCTCTGCCAACTCCTAACTGGGTAACCATGGCTAAGTTACTTAACATCTCTGGATCTTAGTTTTTTCCTCTATAAGATAAAAATTTTGAGTCAGCTGATCACAAATTGGAGTTGTAGTATTCTATGGCTCTGTGAACACCTGCAAAAACAGCAATACAAATTCTCATGATGCCGGTTAACAGGGCAGAGCTTCAGAGAGGGCTAGGCACATTAAAAGGGCTAGGCTGATGGGTGACCAGCTGCGTGGCTGGCTACCTTTAGTTTCCTCCAACCTTGCTCAGAAACCAATCTATTGGGCCATGTGTCTTGGAGGCAAATAAGAACCTCTTTGGCTCCTTGCCAAAGTTCTGTGTTGAGAGAGGCTAAGGAAATAATCTATGACATTTGGGTATTATTGAATCAGGGTCTCTTTAACAGGTATAGAAAGAACTATTTGCAGATATTAGTAGCTTAAGAAGGTTGGTACATGAACAACAATCAACCCAGATTTCAACAGGCAAAAGAATTACCCAAATAGTGGCTTAGTGCGCTGTGTTTTAGTTGCTTATGAATTCGGCGGAGGAGCTTGTTCGTTGTGTTCTCAATTTAAAGAGTTTAGACTACAAGGTCACTCTGAAAATGAATGCCGATTCTTTGCGTGAAGTAAACCATGTCATTAGCTGCCAGTGTAGTCAATACAATTCCCTTGGAACACAACTCAGCTTCTATTCTTTTAATGCATATTCATCCCAACACTATAACTCTTCAATTGGGACAAATGTTTGCATAAAAAACAAAATAAATGTATCCATAGCTTTATTTGAGTCAGTATAACCCCATTTGGCATTCTCCCCACTGCTTAGTTCTGAGAACTGCTCCAAAGTCATCATGAAGATAAGTGCTGTTGCTGGTGGATTTCAATGAGCAGTTTTCCTAGCAGCACATTTGCAGTGAGCCCACAGCATTGGCAATCTCTTACCCCCATCCTTGTGGTGCTGTGGGGCCCCCCTTGCATCAGGCCCATCTTCCTCAGTCTTTTACTGACTTAGCCTCCATCCAGAGACCTCAAGGGCTATCAATCCACCATCTGTACTTGGAGCTCCATGTTCATGACTCACAGCCCATTTTTTAAGAAGGTTACAGATATGAGTAAGTGGAACATGTCTGTTCACATTTGGTTTTTGAAATCTCTTTGTTAGCAGGGCCAATTGAGGGAATATTGATTAAAAAACTTGGCTGGAGCTCTTGTGTGCAGGAGGTAGATTGAATTTTTGGTGCCACCATTTTTTTAAGCCTTCCAAGCACTCTGTTATTCTAGGGCCATACCGAGATTTGTCCACACCTGCCCTGGCTGTGAGGGCTGCTAGGCAAAGAAATAATATTTCTCTTGAGAGGAAACATAGCAGAGTGGAAAATGCATGGACTTTGGAGTCAGAAAATCTCGTTTTGAGTCCAACTTTGCCGTGCACTAGCTGTTTTACCTGGGTCTTCTTACACAATCTATGAGGCTTAATGCCCGTTTCTGCTAAGCGGTGATAAGAATAGCATCTACCTGTTAGGGAGGATTGACTGCAATGTGGATAGGAAGCACAGCACAGTTATTGGCACATAGTAATTCATAAATGTTGGTCCAGTTGGTAGAGGGGGATGGGGAGGTTGGCAGGCCAGCCTTAATTTCTGCTTAAGCAATTTAATCTTTGGCTCTATCTGTTGTGGATACTCTACAGAGAAAGTTGCAAGCCCATGGCTCTCTGTTCCCAGGTCCCAGCTTTTTGGATAGGAATCACTATATCACAACTCAATTTAAAACCCATTTCATTTTGCCCTGAATGCAAACATTGTCATCATAAAATATGGAAGTCCTGTCAGAATTTGGATGTTTATTAGTTAACTTGGTAGTTGCCTCTTGGATTATGAAGCAGGTAGAACTGTAACTATTAGGACATTCAGGTGATGTCTGTTTATTTTAGTGGGATTCACCATGCCGAATGGCTATCAAGCCCAATAGCTTGTGGAAATACAGGTAGTGAATTAGGTCAAAGAAGAAGAGAAGTCCTATTGTTTTTATGAATGCTGAGAAATGTGATGAAGCTTGGTGGTCTTCTCCTCCTAGCCATGCAAATCTGACACTCTGAATCTGCACCGAGGAGTGGGGAGGCTTGGGATTGGGCCTTGTTGTTTATTGTAAGCTAAAATAGAACTGTTTAATAATGTTTCTAGGCTGTGTGTGATTGCAGCTCCCAGCAAATAGGTCAAGGGTGACAGTTGCATCAGCAGCACTTAAACTTTGTCCTAGGCTTTGCGCCTTTGTGAATTCAGAAGCTTGTCCTTGCATGCTCAAAAAATATCCCTTCAAAGGAACTAACTCTGTGACAGGTTGAGTCCACAAATGGGGAATCTGGACCCTGGGCTCCAGTTAGCAGCATGTTGCCTGACCAGATGTGGGGAGACTTCAGCATTTGGTGTATGGCTCGGTGGTTCCAACCTTTTCTAATATGACTTAGAAATTCTTTTTTTTTTTATGTAAAAAGAAATCTTGGACCTGAACTTCTAATATCTACCTATTTAGAAAAAAAATCTATGACAACAAGTTAATAAAAAGTCAGAAATGCCTTGAAATGACTTTGTATTTTGTAAATCAAATGTGTGTGTGTGCTTAAAAAATAGTAACCCATTTGTGGATGAAATATCAACCAGTCACTGTCAATAGTCGGGTCAGGGATTGGCAGGCCCTTTGCAGTAACTACGAGGCCCCGGAGGCCCAGAGATGGTGGTCCTGACGGCCAGTGGTTACATCTGTGCCAGCTTGCTGGCAGGAGGGAGTTCGATCAGGGAGTCAGCGTGTATCTTGGGGTGAAGTGCGGTACCAGGTCTTCGTTGCAAGGCACGTTTCAAGCATAATCCTGTCCTCAAGCAACTAAAACCTCTTGCTGGGAGAGTGTATTAGGAACCAGGTTTGTACACGTGAAACCAGAGGCATTATAATAAGGAGCTGGGCTCATAGTTCAGACTAAAATTGCCCAACATGCTTGGGAAAAGGAGAGGTGCCAACGTTGGGTTGTGGCAATGAAGAAGACTGTGGAGGAGAGTTTTTTAGTGGAGACTAGAGTAAAATACGTTTTGAAGATCCAGAAAAGAAGTGAGAGAGAGAAGGAAGATGAGCGTTGAATTCTGAAATTTCCATGAATCTTTGCCTATCTAGACCCCATCTTTACTTTCTCAACATTCCCCTCTTCTCTCTCCCTTTTCTCTCTCACTACCCTCTTGTCCATCCTGCTAGCTTGGGGTCTCTGTGACTCGTTAGTACCCCCAGCAGAGAATGAAGAGAAGCAGAGAGCAGGGGACTCTTCCACAAAAGGGTATGTTGAGTCAGGCACGGTGTGCTCCAGCCTTAGCTGGGAGTCCAGATTAAGGTGGGATCCTGGGAAGAGGGACCCTGGGACCATCCAGGGACTGAAGTCCCCAAGCTCACAGCTCAGTGTTTAGGACCCTCAAGACAATTGCTCTGGAAACCCACTCTAGCTCCTTCCTGCTAGTTTCTTCCTGGTTTTGCCTTGCAATTATTGCATTGGATGCTTTTCCCTGAGCAGCTTTTAGAGCCAAATCAGAGATTAAGATTCAAACCTTGGAGGCAGCCAGCCTGTGCTCTGGCCTGGGCTCACAGGAAGGGGTCTGCGCCATGCCTGCTGTGCTTGCCCAGACTTCCTCCAGCCCGGAAGTGGCCTCCTTGCTTCCTCTGGGGCTGTACACATGGGCTGTGACTGTCGGAAAAGGAGTGGGCTTGGGAGTCAGGAGCTATTGGGGAATAGGGAACATCCTTGGGGCCCTGGTACCATGTTTGATTGGATTCTTGGCTGAAATTTGACATTCAAAGCCATCAATGTTACTTTGCTTGTTCTTGCAATTTAGAGCTTAGACTTTCTGGAAAAGCAGTATAAAAAAATGGTGCAAATGAGGTTGGGGGATTAACTGGGGATTTCAACATTGGTTGATTCCCTTTAAGAAGGATAATCTGGACTTGAATGTATAAGGGTTGCAATTTCAAGTCTTACACAGGCTGCAGGGGGCCAAACTGGGAAAGTGAAAGCCAGCAAATACAAAGGAAATGATGTATACACAAAAGGAGATGGGTCTCGCCATTAGAGCTCAGGAAAATTGGTCTTCTCATCATGGCTCCCTGTTACTCTAGGGCTGGGGCTGCTTGATCAATGGGGTATCGGGGGTGAGAGGCTCCTAGAAACACTCCTCTCCTCAAAGAAGACAGAACAGGCTCTCATTCAGTGCTGTCTTGCTGGGAAGTCATTGTGGCTGTGAACCTTTTTGGATGTTTGTATCTGTTTACCTCTGGGACTCCTTTCATTCATTAGCAGGATTCATTGTTCTCTGTTCTTGCAGAGAAAATCTCCTTAGGCAGTCACAGCATATTGTTAAATTGTTCCCAGTATTTCCGTGCCTTTGCCATCCCAAGTTGAAGACAAGCTGGGGTCTCCTGGAAGTGGATAAGGGTGGCACAGAGCAGAGGAAAGAACATGGGCTAAGGGTCAGATAGACCTGCATTCAAATCCTGCCTTTACCACCCTCCAGGTGAGTGGAGGAGTTTCTGGTTCCTCTTTGGTAAAAGGAGATGCTAGTGCCTGCATCTTGGAGATTGGTAAGGATGGGAGGAAACAACGTATGGGAAGCACTGGCTTAACCAAGAACCAGCATTGAGTAAATGCCTCCTTTCCTTTTTTCCCTTGAACGGCTTCTCATAACACCTAGTTTCAATGTGTTGCCTTCCTTCAGCCAACCCTTGTTCCTCAGCTGCAGAATTATAGAAACCTAGAACGCCTGGCCTGGAAGGCACCTAGGCCGTCTCCAAGTAGAACCTCCCCACTTTACAGATTAAAAAACTGAGGCACAAAGTGGTGCAGCAGCTTGTGTGGGGTAATATCCAGCAGGCATCTACTGAGGACTTGTCTAGTGCTAGGCATTGCACATTGAATGCTCACAACGGCCTTGCGAGATAGTTACTCTGTTCGTCAGCCTTTGATAGATTCGAAGTGAAGAAAGATTTGGTCAGTTAACCTGCACTGTACCACTCAAGGCCTCACAAATCTTCAGTGAGGAAACTAGAGCTGTGACCAAAATAGACTCTCCAAGTTCGACCTTTCTTCTGTTCAAGGATGCCTTTCCAACACCCTGAATAGGACAATCTACCTGAAGGTTATTATGCATTCTTTGACATTGAGAATGGTCCTTAACTAAATCCATGAGAGCATCATCTACCAGAGAAACATCTAGGAATTTTTTTCAAAATGTTTTGAAAAAAATTAATAGATTATTTTTAGAGCAGTTTTAGGGTTATAGAAAAATGAGTGGGAGTACAAAGAATTCTCATACACCCCCTCAAATTCCCCAACCCACAATTTCCCCTGTTATTAACACCTTGCATTAATATGGTACATTTGTTACAATTGATGAGCCAACATTCATACATCATTACTAATTAAAAGTCCATACTTTACATTAGTGTTCACTCTTTATGTTGTATGTTCTATGGTTTTGACAAATGTAATGATGTGTATCTACCATTATAGGATCAGAGCAGTTTCAGTGCCCTGAAAATCCTCTGTGCTCTGCCTGTTCATCCCTCTTGCCTCCCCAACCTCTGGAAACCACTGATGCTTTTACTGTCTCCATAGTTTTGCCTTTTCCAGAATGTCACAGAGTTGGAATCATACAATATGTAGCCTTTTCAGATTGGCTTCTTTCACTTAGCAATATGCATTTAAAGTTCTTCCATGCCTTTTCCTGGCTTGCTTGCTCATTTCTCTTTATGGCAGAATGATATTCCACTGTGTCGATGTACCACAGTTTATTTATTCATTCACCTATTGAAGGACATCTTGGTTGCTTCCAAGTTTCGGTAATTATGAATAAAACTGTTATAAACATTCATGTGCAAGTTTTTGTGTGGTAGAAATGGTTTTTGATTGGCAGATAGAATAACTGGTCCGGCTTTAATAATAATCTTAAGTTCTCCAGTTGTACTTATTTTAATCTGACGCGCTTCACCTACCACACAGAGGGATCCCTCGGTTCCCCAAGCACATACTCCTTTATTTAAAGAGGAACAATGCATATCATTTAACGGGCAGAACTGTGGGGCTTGGGAACCTCTTGGGGCCAAAGTTCACACAATGTCCCCTTGGGCCCCCAGACTTGATTAGACTTAGGGGAACACATCACTCCCAGAAACAATCAGCAAGCGTGGAACCTTAAATGTGGTGGACTCTGGAGCCCTGCGGGACATTCATGGCACTTTGGGCATGGGCAAGATTCTTAGTGACTTTCAATCCCATTGTTCCTTCTCCTAAAGATGGCTCAGGAAAGAACGATCTCAACAGCTAACGCTCTCCAGAGCACAACCAAGTGAGAGCAAATGTGAGAACTGGTAGGAGAGACTTTGTGCATGCGTGTGTGTGTGTGTGTGTGTGTCGTGGTGGGAAGCTGGGGTCGGTGCTAGGGAGGCACAGGGGATATACTCCACATGTAGACCAAGTGGGAAATACCTGAATTTTCATGTTGTCCTGTCACCATTTAGGCAAAGGGGCTGTGGAGACTGTCGCACGTTTCCCAACCACCCTGCTGACTCAGTCCCTTTCTTTCGCTTAAGGGCCGAGATTTGCAAGATTCTCATGTTCTACTTCCTCCTATTTTTACACAGCCATTTCTTCTCCTCTTACCTAAGATCAAGCTTTTATTTGCCTCCATAAAAAAGCAGCTGCTAGAGAGAAGTCCACCGGACAGCCATTAGTGATGGCGATATGTTTGTTTTGAAGCATTAGGTTTTTCATTTTATTATTACTTTCCACTCTTTTTGATAATCTTAGTCAACTTTAAATGCAAATAAAAATATGTTCCTGTGGCCATTTGGGAATGATTTTCTTGGGTGACTGAAACAAAATACCCCTTTCTTTAGTTGCTAATATTGGAAATAAGGGAAGGAATTGAGGTGAGAGAAGGCAAAAATAAAATGAGGCAGACACTTTTTTTCTAGCATTATGGATGAAACAGCCCTGGTGACACACGTGTTCTAATAAGCCAGGAGTGAAAATGCACTCGCATACATGTCTACATTTATAAGCCTGGGTGTCCAGGTGTGGTTTAACACTTGGAAACAACTACATAAAGGGGCCCAATCAGAGATGGGGTAGCAGGTGAGTACAAGGGTTGTGGTGGGTGGGAGGTGGGCCCACACGAAGGGGCAGCTCTCAGAGCCACTTGATATCAATTCCGGGGGCAGAGAGGTGGCACTGTCAACCTTGGCAGACCTACCTGCTGAGGCTGGCGCTTCATAGCAGGTTTAGGTGCAGGTATAGACGATGAGGAATTGCTTGCTGGCCAGGCCCTGTCCTTCTCTGCCTAGACAAGGCTGTCGGGATAATTTGTGTGCAGGTGTATTTCATGTCAGAGCTGAAGCCAAGATGGAGGACCTCGACCAAGAAAGAGGACTGACAAAATTCATGCACCAAGATTCTGCTTACTTTCTATTGTGAAGTATATTTATGTACAAATTCAAGGCCAATTGGATGCCTTAACTATCACTTATAAATAATGACTGGGATTAGGGTTTAGCTTTGAAATAGATGGCAGTTAAATTCCCAACTGTGCCTACAGTGGAAATTCAATTACGTTCTCTATACTGATAATGACAGTCTCTAGCACATAGTAGAAATATGCTTTGTTGAAAGCACTGTCCATTGGCAGCTGTATTAATCACTGCAGAAGCCCTCTGTGCAAATGAATACATGCCTAGAGTTGATACAGAAGAATGTGTAGGACTCTAATGAGTTTCATATTATTCCTTCTCTGGGCATTGGTAGGCCTGGGTAGACTTGCTCAGAGATCGTACACAATTAAGTTAAAGGGGCTGTGACGGGGTAGTGAATTCCTTGCAAAACTGACAATGTTAAAATTGAATCAAGCTTAGCTGTAACTCTGCATGTCACAGAATGCCTGGACAAGAGTGGCTTGAACAACAGGTGCTTCTCAGCTCCCCTAAGAGGGGTCAAGCCATAGGTGGTTGCAGGTTGTCTCAGTCCCTTACGGTGTCACAGCTCTGCATTCAGCTTCTCTGCGATTCTCCTGGCTTTCCCCTCAGGCTCTCAGGGTGGCCACCTCAGCTGTCCCCATTGTGTCTTCCTACAGCAGCAGATCGAGGCAGTAGAAGGGCACTTCTGTTTATCAGGTAGCAAAGTCTTTCCACAGATTTCCCTATGAGCCTATTAACTAGGATCAGGCCACAAGCCCATGTCCTGGAGACAAGGAGGGTAGTAAAGCTGGGGTCTGGCATTTTTGGCTTTTCAGCCAGAAAGAAAAGGTCCAAGGCAACGGCAATTGTGAGGGCGAGTGACAGTGTTGGCCACAGCATTTAATGCCCTGGGGTCTTCAAGGTCTTGTTCAGAAAATATAAAGTTCAACCACATTGCTATTCATAGCTCAGCCAACCTTTTCACCTGCTCTCCTTCCTTGTGGAAAGAACAGCTGCTGGCACACCAGAACTCTTCTTGAAAACCTTAAATGTGAGACAAACAGGAAGCTGGTATTTCCTATCCTGCTGTTTCCCATATCCTGCTGCTGTTTGTAAAGTCGTTGGAGATGGTGGGACCTGGTCAAGAATTCTCCCTCTGCTAAAGAACTAAGGTATTGGGGGCAAGGTTGATATCAGTACAGTAAGGGAACACGTGTGGGTCATGAATTATATTGCTCACCAGAGAATCTGTCCCCTGCCAGCTACCACGTGACAAATAGTGTATAAAATGAATTTTATTTTCACGTCCACTCTCAGAGTCAACTTTCCCATGGCTTTCTCTGAATTCAACTGACTTGATTTGCCATTGCTGTGTGTGCATGTGTTAATAACTTTATTCTATAGCAGGATCGAAATTTATATACAGTGTGCTGGATGCTTCTATAGCCAGCTTTGTTACTTGAGGAACTATGTGTTCCAGAATCCGCTTCTCTCTAGGGTTCTGAGTTAGAATTGGCCAAAAGAGACACTTGCGTGACATTCGAGAAGCAGAAGAGAGATAGTGGCCATTCGTCCCTGAAGCACTTTGCAGGCTGATATTTGGCAGCTGGATGGGTGGTGCCCAGCAGGGTCCAGCCTGTCCTTGCTGCGCTCCTCCAGTGTCTGGCTCTCGGTTCTGATTGTCGGCCCAGCTGACGGACAGTCCACCACAGCCACGTGGCTGTGGCTCTGCAGTGGCCACCACCTGCTACCTCTGCCCCCTATACCCCAAGCAGCCCCATTGTCTTCCACCTCAGCGATGGAAGAGTGCTTTTTGCTTTCCTTTCCCCAGCGGCTCTGACCAGTCCACCTGGCCGGTGCTTTAGGAGGCCTGGACGGTGAGTTTTCTCTGATTCTCTCACTTCTCTCCAGAGTTTTGCTTTCCGAGCTCCTCCCACAGTTGTGTCAGGTCTACTCCCTGTGCCAAATCTTAATCCATGATGCTCTCGGCAGCTCTGCTCTCTGGAATACAACTGCGTGAGGCACACTGCTACTCAAATGTACATAAAGTTGGCCTTCCTTTATTTTCTATGACCCATGCTTGGAGCCCCTATTTCTACCAATGATAGGAAGACAGTAGGATACTACTTAGATTTGCCAAAGAAAGCAAATTCTGTCTCTTACAGTTTAAAACACTCATTTCTGGGTTTTCTTAAACTGTTTTGCATCTCTCTCTCTCTCCTCTTTTCTGGGTGCAATATCCCTGGGTGCCAGGGAAGCATATCCATATTCCTGGTGGACGGCCCTCTCCCAGCATGCTCATCTCTGCTGTGGTGTGGCTGGGCTGTCTCTGGATGCCCTGCACTACTCTCCCTTGAGATGTGGCTACCTCCACAGGGTCTTTGGGGCCAATGTGCTGGAACTTGCTGCTGAATTTCGAGGTCCCTGACATTTGCCTCCACTGATGAGATGGCCACCTTTTCTGGCCTCATCTTCTCACCCCAGGCCTCCCCTGTCCGGCCTGTCCTCTCAGCATCTCCACGTCCCCCCACCAGGGCATGCATGATTTCCTGAATTCCATGTCAAGGTCGTGGGGGAATCAGGGCACTATTTGAGAACCATTTTGGGGGCTCTACAAATTTAGAGGGAATCTGCAAGCAGGGAGGAAAAGGTTTCTAGAAGTCTCTAGAAGGTCCAAGAGCAGCTGTAGTGGAAATGGAGAAGTGCCCTGGGAAAGCCGGGACACAAGCTATAGTAGACGTTTCTGAGGTGGAGCAATTCCAGGAGCCAACAGGCTCAAGGATGTGCCTGGGGTGGGGAGTGGAAATGGAGTATCGGGGAAAGTCTCATAATTAGAGGAATCTTACCTTGCCGAAGGCGCTTGGGAGACAGTTCGAGGAGAGCAGCTGGGAAGCCCTTGGGTTTGGGGGAAGCACAGAAGAAAGCTTAGGAGGGTGGAACAATCATGGACTTTGCGAGTCAACCTCCTGAGTTTAAATCCTGGGTCTAAGGTTGAGGGTAGATCCTTTCTTTGAGCCTTGCTTTCCCCAGGTGTTAAATGGGGACAGTGACATCCCTTCTGCAGGACAATTGTGAAATTGTCAGCACACAACAGGTACTGATCACAATCACGATTAGCTGCATTTGGCTCTCATCATTAGCTCTCAACCATTAGAAAGGAAAATAGCTAAAAACACACTGCTGTATTTCCTTAAGATGCACCCCCGACCCTGCCCTTCCACTTGGATTTCTAGAATCCAGAGGATGTGTATATTTATTGTACTCATTCCCACTTTTGGTCTTTTTGTTCTCTTATTAAACCAGTGGTGCAATTTATGGTACTTTGAATCCAGGACATATACTATTTACTTCCGCTCTCTGTAGGAACAAGGTATAAGACACAGTTTGGTGTTCCTTTTTATTTCACTTTGCCACCAGATGGCATGCCCATTCTGTTACTGTTGTCCCCCCTCAGCCGGGCTCCTCCCCCTCCAGCAGAGGAAATTAAGAAAGAAATGAATTTTAGTGATAAAAATATAGCTGAAACTTTGAAATGGAAAGATTCAGATTGTCTTGAATGGACGATCATCGGAATGCAAAATTTCCAAATCAGAGAACACCTGACCTTCACATAACAAGACTCTGCCACTGCTATTTCTCTGAATATCTACTTCACCCTTGAGAAAGTAAGCTTCTTGCAGGCAGAGACCATGTCCCAGTGATCTTTCTAAGTCCAGGATTTAGCCAGTGCTGGCTCGGTAAATACCTTTCTAATGAGTGATTTAAAAATTGAAACTGGAGAAGAGAAAGGTCCATGTGCATTCATGATGCATGTCAAGTAAACAAAAGACTGAAAAAAATCTTAAGAAAGACAGATGCCTCCATTATGAACAGCAAAAGAAGAGATTAGCTTGAAACAGTAGCACAAAGGATTCCAGTGAGACTTAAGGAAGAACTTCCTGACACAGAAGCTGTCTATGGGCGTGGATAACAAAGGATGAACGATAGTGTTCCCCATCCCTATGTTCATTGGTCGGGAGGCACCTCAAATGGGAGGTTCAGGGCTAGCTGATCTTCCAGGCTTGTTTCTGCTCTCTTTGAGACTGAATGTTTTCTTCACTTATTGCAAATCAGTGCTGTTTTCTCCACTGATGAAAGTTAGCTAGCCTTGACCATTTTTTCGTAGACTTCAAAGCATTTTGCAGCTGAGCTTCATTACCGTGGGCTGGTCTGGATTTCTGTATATGTGAGAAGCTGCAGAGGCTCAAGGTCTCCCAGGGGTTCAGGGACCCAGAGAGCTGCAGAGCCTCCCCACTGTCCAGAATCTGGTCCCTGTCAAAGACCATATGAGTTTTGTAAACCAAATGAACAAAGAAAACTTGTTTTGCACTAAAGGAAAAAAACCAAACCAACAACAACTTTGCCTGACCTTTAAACCCTGTAAGCCTCAGGGTTGTTGGCTGTACCTTGTAATAGCGCTGATCTTTTGACTAAAAAAGAATGCTAATCAGCCCAGCTTTGCCAATCTCCGTTTGTTACCGGGTTGCTAAGTGATAGCTAAAGAAGATTAGCCATCATAGATCACAGGTGAATGGAAATTTCTATCCTGAGCTCTTGTTTGTTGCGGTGAAAAATAGTTTAGGGTATTTGAGGAAAAAAACCCGTCTCCTGTGTCTTTGGTTCTTGAATTGTTTTTAAAGAGCCCCTCTCTGTCCCAACAAACTCAGAGATTGGAAGAGGCAATAAATGGTTTTCTGTCCTCCTAAAGCTTTTCTCCTCTTCCTCTCATCATGTCTTTAGCCGGGGCTAAATGTCTGATGATGCAGAAGGCAGGAGACAGATCGCCCAGCTTTACGTATTGCCTAACTGTTCTAACCCTCAGCTTATTGATCTGCAAAATGGGAGGAAATAATTGGATATGTCTCTGCGATTGTTGTGAAGATAAAATCAGATAATAGTACGAGAAATGCTTAGTATAGTGCCTGCCCATAGAAAGTACCGGTCAATATTGCATACTCTTATTGTTATTATCACCACCATTGTCATATGTCAGTGTCTCTTGGTGGCTTTAAAGTATTATTATTTCACAGCGAAATGCATGTTTATTTTCCTCTCTTAAAGACTGACTGCAGTCACAACAACTTTTGACCAGGGTGAGAACGACTGCATCTGACAGCTTCACCTATCTGCACGTGTGCCACTCACCCATGAGCTCCACCTTTGGTTTGGTTGTCTGACAAGTGGGTCATTAAGCCTGCTGTAGCTGACACACACGGGTAGGAAGGTCAGAGGGAGTGGTGGGAAGACCTATTCCATGTTGCTTTGTATCCTTGCAATTACTAAAAGTAATTTAAGATATTGCTGTCTTGTAACTTTCAATCACCTCATTAAGCCGCCTGTAGCTCTGCACAGAGCTGATTTTTAATGAACTCTACCCGCAGCCTATTTACAATTTTTACCTGATAAACAGCACTATGATGAACATCCTTATACATCTGTCTTGTCTTGTTGTAATTGTAAGATTACCTCCCGAAGTAAAAATCTTACACGCTGAGCTGTGGAATCTGATTACCTCCGGATGAGTCATTAGGATGATCACAGGATGCAGCTAGCAGCAGATGCGCTTCCTTCGCTGTTACCAGGGCTGCGGCAGAGTGGAGAGAAAAGAGGCGGAGAATTTGTTTCCCTCTGTGTTTCTCCTACTGTTTAAATAGTTTATCTTGGTTTACCATTCTTCTTTTCCTAATTCCCTGTTTGTACTTATGGCCAGATATTACTGGAGTATGTGTGAGAGAGAGAATGAGAGAGAACGAGAGAGAGAGAAACCTTTCAATCACCGTCTTTATTTCTATTTCATCTCAACTTTTGGGTGTGGATTACATAACTGGATCCCTAAACCAAGTTTTCAAACTTTAAATCCTGTATTAGTAACAACATAGGGGATTGTACTACCCTTTCTGAGAATGCTCCAGATTATGTAGCAATTTGCAAGGAAAACTCCTGAATGAAAAAGCTCATCTCTTAGCAAAGCATGAATCCCCATCTATCTCTTAATTACAGATTTAGCCGCTCTCAGAGAAATCAGAAGAATGCTTCACCCTCGTGACCTAATCACCTTCCAAAGGCCCCACTTCCTAATACTATCACATTGGGGGCTAGTTTTCAACATAGGACATAGGAATATGGGGGGGACACAAACATTGTGTATAGCAGGTGAGTATCACACGGAACTGACAGACCGCTCTGATGCTCTGGAATTTTGAGTGAGGCGTACAGTATTCAGTGGACCCCTCTGGGTGCTCTTACTCAGGGATTTCTCTCAGATTGTCAAAGTGGGGAAGCTAAAGCATGGCACGAACTGCCCAGCATTTTGTAAAAAGGAGTTCTTAAAGATGTCTCAACATACATTTACCCTATGACCCTGCATTTCCAATCCTAGTTACGTCCCAAGAGAAATGAAAAGATATGGCCACAAAGGCTTGAGCAAGAAGTTTCATAGTAGCTTTATTCTTGATAACACAAAACTGGGAAACAGCCCACGTGTCCATCAAAATGAGACTGGATAAGTAACTTCAACATAATTATACAATAGAACACTGCTGCCAACACAGAGAAATGTATTACTGACACACACAACGCAGGTGAATCTCAAAAACATTATGCTGAGTGAAAGAAGGCTTATTCCAGAGAGCACATACTGTAGGACTCCATTTATATGAAGTTCTAAAACAGGCAAACCAAAACATAAATAAATAAAACAGTTGCCTCTGGGGGGTGGGGATGGGGCCCAAGCAGGAAGAGGCCTTAGAATTTTTTGGTGTGATAGTAATTTCTATATCTCGAAAGGGGTCTAGGTTACAGAGGTATATGCAATTATCAAAACTTGGCAAATGTACACTTAAAATTGGTGCATTTCATTGTATGTAATTTATTGTTGTTGTTGTTTTTGGTGAGGAAGATTGGCCCCGAGCTAACATCCATTACCAATCTTCCTCTTTTGCTTGAGGAATATTGTCCCTGAGCTAACATCCGTGGCAATCTTCCTCTATTTTTATGTGGGATGCCACCAAAGCATGGCTTGATGAGCGGTGTGTAGGTCTGCACCTGGGATCTGAACCTATGAACCCAGAGCCACTGAAGCAGAGTGTGCAAACTTAACTGCTATGCCACTGGACCAACCCCTCAGTGTATGTAATTTTATCTCAGAGGAAAAAATATAAACAAATCTTGAACTCTAGTTAAAGATATGCACACTGACATATTTAGGGGAAAGTGTACTTATGGCTATAGTTTAATTTGAAATTCATAAAAAAACATAGATTGGTGGATGAGCAAATGCATGGACAGATAGAGATGTGATCAAGCAAGCATAGTAAAATATTAATGGTAGAATCTAGGGGATGGGAATATGTTGTTCATTGAAATTCTTTCAAATTTGCTGTGTGTATGAAGTTTCCCAATAGAACATTGGGAGAAATGTTTACTGACGCAAGACATGCCCTTCCATTAATTTCAATAGTACTGTTTAACTTATGGGCAAGTCAACACAAAAAATAATTGAGCACCTGCCATATATAAAGCACTGTGTTATGTACTGAGGATACAAGAATGAATAAAGACCAAGTTCTTGGCTCAGAAAGCTTACAGTTTCGTGAGGGAGACCAAAGGGCAACCAAACCGTCATGGAAACAAACACATGTCAACAGTTTTCTGGAATAGTCTAATTTCGGGTACTTTTATTATTTTTAAATGGAAGGCATTCGTTAAGTAAATGACCCATGTTATTTTGATTGCTTAACTTTGTGAGACTTATTTTTATAAATAAATTCACAAGTCAGGGAACAAAATCTTCTGTCAAATGCCGCATTCCAATTTGGTTTAGGAAAACATTTTCACTCTAATTACACCTTGCCTCTCTGTTGGTTCTGTGACCTTGTCGACACAACATTTAAAATTTACAGCAAGGAAAAAGGCACTGAGAATGCATGGAAAAAAAATCAATAAAAGTGGGAAAAAAGAGGTTAATATTTAATGCTCACCTGGGTTTGAGTTATTTTCAACTTTTCCCCACCCTCCTTTCTTCAGGATCTCCCACCTGCAGCCCATCCCGGACTACAGCCTGAGGGCTCTTTCTAAAAACTGACCCGAAGACTGTAGGGCTCAGAAATGTTCTGTGGCTCTCTGGTCCAGTTCCACGGCCTTAGGCTGCATCTGTACCACCTCTTCTTCCGTCTTTTCTGCTGCGTCCACCACATCATTTCCCAAACACTAGCCACCCTCACCTGTGTGAGCGGCGCCTCTGCTCAAGCACATCCCTGCTTCCTTAATCTTCACTTTTCATGAAAAGCCCCCCTCTCTGAGAAGACTTCTTAGATATTCCCATCCCTATCCTCACAGAGGACTTAATCTCTCCAAGCAGCCTTGGCATTTTCTTTCTATCTTTGGTGACTTGTTGATTACAGCTATCTTGGTTTTCAGAATAAGGTGTTTGTGACTACCACCTCCACTACAGCGTGGGCCCCTTGTCTTTGAACAAACTTAAAGCCACTGAACAGTGCTCGGCACATAGTGAGAACTCAGCAAATGTTTGTTTCATTGAATCTCAACATCTATTCTTTTTTGTTTTGTTTTGTTTTTGTTTTTGATGACGATTAGCCCCGAGCTAACTGCTGCCAATCCTCCTCTTTTTGCTGAGGAAGACTGGCCCTGAGCTAACATGCATGCCCGTCTTCCTCTACTTTATACGTGGGATGCCTGCCGCAGCATGGCTTTGGCAAGCAGTGCCATGTCCGCACCTGGGATCCAGGCCCGGGAACTCCGGGCCACCAAGAAGCGGAACGTGTGAACTTAACCACCGTGCCACCGGCCGGTCGTCTTCAATGTCTATTCTTAAAATTAGCCCACGCCAGGTTGACTGTGTTATTTGTAAATCCATTGGCCAGCCTCATTTCCTCCCAAGTGAAGCATTTTTAATAGAACCAAAGGCTCAAGACTCAGCTTCAAAAGGACATTTTGTATTTCATCACCAAAGGAGCAGTACAGGTTTTAGTAGACTTCCATAAGCTGGGCCTCGTTTCCCAGGCAATCCTAAAGCATATCACACTTTATCGGGAGAAGCACAGTTAGCAAGGGCAGGTATTGGCCTTTGTGCGTTTGCATTGCTTATGTCTTTAAATTGCTTAATTTTTTCCTCTTGGTTTTGATACAGACAGACTTTGCCTCGTTTGCTGTATGCATAATGCCATCTAGTGGTCAGAAAGCATATAACACTCGTTTAACCCAACCCTACTGAGTTGATGGTTTTGGGGCGCGTCCAGAGGATCTCCAAGTGGACAAACGTGAATTATTACTAGGTGAACGTACACATCATTTACTGCTAAGCCAACTCAACTTGGACTTCATCTAGCAGGAGTGTATTTAGAAGTATTTATGATGTTTGTATTTTGCGCATTTCCCCACTTCATTCATGGCCGTACCTCAAGGGCTGTTTTTTCTCCTTAACCCAATTTCTTTTCTTTGAGAAAGCACCCATGTAAAACGTTAGGAGTGGTCCTTAGAGGGGTTGGGAATGACAAAGCTTGAGATTACTCCAGCAGGATTCACATTAAAAGGATTGTAAAACCAAACTGTCTGCAAGAAGCAGCTAGAAGCGGTAGATGAGGGGAAATGGGGCATCTGGGTCCCATCCTATCATACAGCCTTGGGTAAAAGGACAGAATAATAAAACAAATCTTTAATACAGTGAGTGAAATCTCCAACAATCCTGGCAACTAGAATATAGAAAGAAACTCTGAAATAAACTATTCGAGCCATTGCAAATAGTTCCCATTTTTCACTAAAACCTCTATAGTTCTCTTTGGAGCAGGACTCCTCAAATGGTTCTCAGAGTCCATGGATTAAGGCTTTATACTGAGAACAAACTTCGGTTTGGGATGCAGCAAATTAGAGGATGCAAATTGACATTGACGTCATCCATTACACACAGGTTTAGGAAATCCACTCTGAAAATCTTGCTGGATTTTCAAAATTCACAATTGTCCTGTTTGAGTGTATCAAAAGCCCTTCTCCTCCTGGGAAGGCTGAATTGTCCCAACTCAGGTCATCATTTTCCCTCTGCCTGGCTGTTTATGCATTCAATTGGCCAAGCATTCCCTTTACTGGTTTACTTTGGTATTTTTTACAGACACTGGAGAAAGCGTGGAAGAGAAAGATCAAAAAGGCCATTCCTGCCTCCACTGATCTCAAAACCTAGTGAGGGCGGGGATAGGAAACAAGGATAATGTATATGAAGGAATTAGAGAAATTTAGTAAGTAGTTTTTGTTCTTTAATCTATATTTTGCCTTTTTCCAACAAAACATGTGTAGTAAAAGAAAATATTTTGGTAAAATAACACTTTAAAAGTGAGGAAATTGGAGTGAACCAAAACAGGGGCTGAACTCAGGCTGTTAATCTTCCTAGAAAAATAAATAATTAAATGGGCATAGTTGCCAAATTTCCTAAGCCAATTTGACCATTAAGCAAATGACACTTTGAAATTGTTTTAATATTAATAATTTCTGCTAGTTAGGGGGCTGTTCCTTTGGTTTATTACAAAACAAGAAAGTATTGAATAAATTCCACAAAATGTACCAATATTTATTAGCAGACGGGCATAAAAAGAGTCATGTGACAACCTGATTTTGTAACTTAGGGCATTTCCACTCTCTGCCCCGGTCCCTTCGGATTAGCAGTTGATGAAAGGTCGGTTCTGAGGTAGATGGAATCATGTTTAAACGACGAGCCAGCATTGTGTCAGGATTCTCCGTGAAGCGGGAGGACACAGGACGTGGGACTGGACCTCAAGTGCTTCAGTGGCGCCATTAGACTCTCAGGCCTGCCATGTTCTCACACCTTGTTCATGGCCGTGCAGTGGGGGCTGTACCCAAAGCCTTAACAATCACCGGTCTCAAAACTACTCATTTCACCCAGGAAAAGCTACTTCTATCCTTTATGCTAATTAGCAAGCCTTCCGATGTGGATTTTGATGATGATTTTTGAAGGGCTAAGTAACCATTTCTGGCGCGACAATTTCTGATTAGAATTCTTGAAAGACTAACCATTCCTGGGCTAGGGAATGAATCAGAATTAACTTGTACACATGTTTGTCACACACCTTATACGGAAGTAATTTTGAAGTGAATGACTTCACAGACATTACAGCAGAAGTCATAATGGAGAAACAGATCAATATATTTTATTTTAAAGTCTTTGTATCAATTTTTTTTTAACTAGAAGTGGAGAGAGAGGAAGAATAATTTGTACTGACAAATTTAGAATACAAAAAAAAACACAGGAAAGGCCACTGTGCTATGTATAGGAACCTCAGAAGCAAGGAGGAAAAAAAAAATCTTTAGAATGAGTTCCAAATGAGAGGATTGTCCTGCCTCCCCTCTCTTAGCTGAGGAGCTGTTCGTGGTAGCTGTGCTGCAGAAGCCTCAGGGGAAACTGAAGAGCAATATGAAGCGTGTGGCCATTGCCGGCAAGCTGGGAAACTGGCCGCTGTCGACAATCCTTAGAAACTACAGCCAGCGCTTCGCTTCGATTGCCTTTGTGGTTTCTCTAAAGGCCCAATAGAGACTCTGAAGTCTCTTTATTCAGGCTGCTTTCAACTCAGGTTTAAATTTTATCACCGTGACAAGCAATTTGTATTAATAATTAACCAAAGAGTTGGATAAAGGAATTCATAACTTCCATGAGAAAAAATAGTGCAGCTTTTCAGGCTAGTCTGTATGTTTGTTTACTGGATATTATGGGCCGAGTTGTGTTCCCCCAACATTCACATGTTGAAATGCTAACACTTAGCACCTCAGAATGGGGCTATCTTTAAAGATAAGGTGTTTACAGAGATAATTAAGTTAGAATGAGATCATCTGGATGGGCCCTAATTCAATATGACGGGTGTCCTTATAAGAAGAGGAAATTTGGACATAGACACATACAGAGGGAAGACCAGGTGAAGACACAGGGACAAGATGGCCATGTGCAAGCCAAGGGAAGAGGTCTTGGAAGAAATCAACCCTGCCCACACCTTGGTCTTGGACGTCTAGCCTCCAGAACTGTGAGAAAATAAACGTCTGTTGTTTAAGGCCCCCATTCTGTGGTACTTTGTTATGGCAGCCTGAGCAGACTCATACAACAGGATTTTTAAAAGAGTCTTTTTTTTATAACTTTAAAAATGAGTCATCATTTAGCAGCTAAATGCCTGAGTCAGTGAGTGTTCCAGGCAGAAGCAGACAGAAGTGAGGAGAGTGTAACGGATGGTATACAAAAAGTGAGGCAGGTGAGGGAACCCTCATGGGACAGTCCAGGACCTTGAGTCTGGCAACAGTTAAGTGGGGGGCAATCACCACCAATAGGCCCCCAGGAGCAATGAGAGGGAGTGGGTCCTAGAACTCAGAAGAGGAGTTGCTGTACAGAGGGAGATGTCTGACAGGCGCTGGAGAGAGAGACAGCGGAAGAAATGCCCGGACCTTATTTCTCTCTTTCTCCCCAGTGCCTCCCACTGGCAAAGCCCAGCTAGAAGCCAGAGGGCAAGGATGCCTGTTGAAGCGGCCTTAGAGCAGGGTGAAAAAGGTAGAGAGTTGATATAAAGAAGCAAGTGGAAAATCTCCACCCCAGGGCATATCTGGATTCTTAATAGAAGTACACATTCCTCCTCTCATTTTCTTCAACTTGGCTAATGGGTTGGTGGAGGTCCTGTAATCTGTGGAACAGTGAGTCCATTTCCACTCGCCAATGGACTCGATACAGGTTTCTGAATATGCGTGCTCATAATGCGCTATAGTCAATGGAGCAGGGACATCAAGGATGGTGTGGGGGACAAGAGGCAACGTTTGAGGGCCTCTTGATTAGAGTATGAGTGTGAAGAAGGTCAGAGATCTAGTGACATAGCAAGATCCACCAACGGGAAGCTCAAGATTTATGTACATTGTTGGCGAATTAGTAGAACATTTGAAGGTAGACTGTGACAAATTCAAGATGTATACTATAATTTCTAGAGCTGTGCTGCCGAAAAACCTTTCCATAATGAAAGAAATGGTCTATATTTGTGATATCCAATTGCTAGGCATTGCCACATGGAGTATAGCCCTAGAGTATTAGGGTTAAGTACAAATCTAAGAAAGAAAAAATAGAATTTTTCCCGGTGCCAAAAAGGAGAGACTTTCCCTTTCCTCTCCCCTTTCTTAGAGCATTTACTTTAGAAAACTTGTCATTGTTCATTCTTCCTCTGCCCCTTTCAGATAGGATGTAAATCATTTTAAAACTAAATAAGCCTTTCGCTAGCTTTACAAGCAGGAATGTCTTTCTCAAGGACCTGGGAGCCATCTCTTCAAACATCAAACACGTGAACATCAAGGAAGACAGCACCCGTCTCTCCTTCTCCATGGGTGCCTGCCTCCAAATTGTAACTAGCTACCTGTCCCAGAGATATAAGAGTTTTACTATTTCTTTGAATAAAGGCAATCAGCAAACACAATGGCCACCTCAATTACCAGGTGAATTTAAGATGAGCTGTGTATGACAAATGGTGCTGGCAAGTCTTACTTGAGGTCAAGTTACTTGTGAACATCTTGTGAACATGTATGTAATGGGTTGTATCTGTCTGGCTATATTTCTGTCTTTGCAATTTCTTTATAGGTTTCTTTCTCTACTTGCAATTTCCTTAGGGGCTACCTGTGACATGCATCACATTCTGGCTTAATGCTTATTGTATAATGAAACTGTTTTCTTTCTCGTCTACCTTTGAGGAGTGTTTCCAGGTAGACTAGATTTTGTTTTTAATGATGTTTCCACAACAAGAGTAAACAGTTAAAAAATAAACTGGAGGTTTATTTTTTATTATTTAGGTTTATTAAGGAGGTATAATTAACAGGTCAGTAGGGGACCTGCAGTGGAATCCTAGAACATGCAACACACCAAGGAGGAAAGGAGCAGAGAAATGAACAGATGGGACCAAGAGAAAACAAATACCCAGATGGTAGGTTTAAACTCATCCATGTGAATAACTGCTGTAAATAGGCTAAAACCTTCCATTAAGTCAGAAATTGTTAAAATGGATAAGAGAGCAAGACCCATTTATATATTTACAAGAAACACACATTATAAAGGTATAGTCAGGTTGAGAGACAAAGGATCAAAAAGATGTACCATGCAAACACCAAGCCTAAGAAAGCTGGCATGGTGATGAATGTTAGAGGCAAAGCAGATTTCAAGACAAAGAATATCCAGAGATAAAGAGAGACATTCCATAATGATGAAAGGGTCAATTCTTCAGAGAGACACAATAATCCTAAATGTTTTTGCACCTAGTAACACAGGTATAACAAATTTCAAAATACAGGAAGCGAAAGTAGAATGAATTAAAGGGGAAATAGGCAAAGCCACAGTCAATTGGAGATTTATAACATTCCTCTCTCAGCAATTAATAGAAAAAGTGGACAAAAAAATCAATAATGATATAGGATTTGAATTACACTTAAATAGAAACCAAGAAATTTTGGTATGTTAAAATTAAATTATCTGGAAGTTATGTAAAACACTTCATTTCTAGGTGATACTTGATAAGCAATGTCTTATTGTATAAATTTTGACACAGAGATGATTAGAATATGTCTGTAGAGATACATGCAATCAACCAAAAGTTGCTCCCATGTGCCTCTTGGATTGGGAGCCCCGGAGTTATGGAAATATCCCACAGTTGTCATGCTTTTGGATGTCTTGATGCACCAGTGTTGTGAAATATTTCTTGATGTGACATTATAGTATAGGCAGAAACTCTGATCTTTTCCCTTGTAAACTATAACAAGCAACTAAAACAGCCTCTCAACATTGTTTGAATGATTTCACCTCTTTGGGTCAGACATGCAAGCCTTCTTTAGCCCAATCCAACAGGTTCCTCCAATGTTGCTTGCTGGGCAGGGAGAAAACTTCAGTCTTTTAGGAACAAGGTTGCCAGACTTGGCAAATAGAAATACAGAGTGCCCAGTTAAATTTGAATTTCAGATAACAGATAATTTTTTCACTGTAAGACAAACTTACACTTTTTAGTGTAATTAAATTACTACTCATTATTGATCTGAAACTCAAATTTAACTGGGCATTCTTGTGTCTACTCTACTTAGGAAGGGAAATATGCTCTTCCAATGAGGTTGGTTGAGCTGGATTTAACCAGTTCACAATAAAATACCAAAGTCCAATAAATACCTGCCTTCGGGGTGTTGCCTCCTCCCCTAACCACCAGCTATATTCCTTGTAAAATACAATGGAGCAATAAAAAGATAGGGGCAAACGGTCGCTCTAAAGATCATCTTTTTATTTAAATATTTTGATGATACACATACAAATATAGTCTCCCAAGCAACACATGTAAAAACTAATACAAATCACCCTTTCAGGTACAAAGAAAGCCATTTAGAAACTGTGATTATGCTATATATATACAAGAGACAGGCTAAGTTTTTCAGGCCTGCCCAAGGACGACCTTTAAGACCAAGTTGTGTTTGTTCGGAGTACATAGGTCATATTTACATTTGCACACAGTAGTGATATTCCTGTTGCATACTTGGTAAAATATAACTACTAAGTCTATAATGGAAAAAAAAAAAGCAACAATTACTAAGTAGAGAGTTAAAAATTTGGATCATGGAAGAATGACCTTCATCTTGGCCACAGGCTTACGGTGTCTAAAAATATCTGCCTTTTACCCATTAATAGTCAGTAGGAGTAAAAAGTATAAATCTTTTGCACAACACAATTCAAGTCAATAATATTTTCAAAAATATGTACAAAATGAATTTTTAAATATTCATTTCCCTAGCAAAATATCCTGAAAAATCACGAAATTACATAGTCTTTAAAATTTATGAAAATTATTTTGCTATGGAGAATATTTATATAAATTATTATGGATATGCACAGATACTTTGAAACATGAAATGGATTATTTTTTCAAGGAGCAATAAAAATACAATCTATTTATTTGTCCAAAACAGCCAAATCACTTTTAAAAAAAAGGGGCGAGGATGTTGTACAAATTCAGGTCAATTATATCATATTTAATACCCCTGTAGGAAGTCATGACCAGCTAGCCAATGACTTTGAGACATAGAATAAGATCAGAATTTCAAACTCATAATTATAAAAATTACAGGGTCTTTCAATATTTTTTGCAATTGTAGATAAAAGAGAGTAGCTTCTAAAATTCAGTTGTATTCCACAAATATTGATTTGGCACCCACGTTAGGCAAAGAGGATACAACAGTGAAATAAGGATAGTTCTTACCACAGTGTACATAGTCTAGCAGTTAAGTCAGCTGTACTAAATTAGAAGATAATGTACCCTGAGGGTTTTTTTAATATCATAGTATTACTATAAAAAGTAAAGTGATTTTATATTTATAAATTTCTCCCTGGATTATACAACTGCACTTGAGGTGTTCAATATTTTCATGATTACTGAGAGACAAAGGGAAGCTATAATGCTGTTTTTAAAGTCATACAACACACACACATGCACACCCACACACAGAGTCACATGCACACACATAGTTACATGCACAGAAACATACAATGTGTGTGCTTACCATGTCAGTATCGCAAAATTCAGTCAATTTACCACAGACTGAAAGGCCTCTAGTCTTATGGAAAACAAGAAAACAAACTGGTTGCCCAGACTGTGCATGTAATCTTTGGATAAATGAATTATTGGTGATCTGCTAGGTGCAGTAAAGTACGGAGTACAGCACAGCAGGGTTAAAGGTTAACAGGGTGAGCAAAGGGGCCCACTCAACCCCCTGGGGGCTCTCCTGGATGGTGATGAGCTGGATACTCTGTGTTCATTTGGTAAATTCTTAGAAGTCCGACTTACTCTATTTAACTTGCTTTGTGAATATTGTTTGGCCATTTGCCACTAAAAGGCAATTAGGACACAGCACGACCACTATACCCTTGGTAAATCCTGGAGCATTTTTGAAGTACACTGCTGGAAGCTGAGACAGTGAGGCCCTTGGTGTGTATGTAATTAAGTAAAATTTTAAGCCCAATGTCTGTGTGCCTCTTACGGCTGTAAGACTCCTGAAGAGCCAGGTCCATTGAAAACATGCAGTCAGTCCCTGCTGGGTAAACTCTGGGTCAGGCTGTGGCTGACTGCTGCTTAGGACTAAGAGTGCTGGACGGTGCTGTGCTTGGAGACTCTGGTGGAAGATGCGGTTACAGTAGAATGAGAATGACCAGACTCCTCTAAACTGAAGTTTGGAGCAGGGCCAGTGACTCCAGCTCCAGAAACCACAGTCTTTCTGGCCGTGACAGAGGTTTCAGCAGGAATTTGGAAACCGGACTGCAGAGCGGAAGCAGGTGTTAGCACCCTTTCCGTCACTGTCACGTTCTGGCCTACTGCTACACTGGGCATGGTCAGAGTGGGCTGCACAGCCGGGCTGGGGGCAAGGAAGCTCTCTCGCTCCCTGACCATAACATAATGTGCATCTGGCAGCTGCTGAGTGCCTTCCAGAGGACCAGACACCCCCCCGTTCGGCTGAATTATTCTCTCGGTAACCGTGACATTACCCTCACTAGCATAATGCTGATCTACCAAGGTAGAAGCTGGAGCATACACCCGCTCTGTCACAATCAGGCCCTGTGGCTGGCTAGGACCCAGGATCATAGTACTTGGTGGCATGGTGGAGCCTGTGGCATAGGAAGTTTCTTTCAGTATCACATTACCAGGAGGCAATGGATCAGGAAGTGGTCGAGGCACCTTTTGACCCTGCCAGGAAGATACAGACCTTTCAGTGACTACTTCCTGAGTTACTTTCTCTGCATTTGCTTCATGCAAGTGTTCTGGAACTTGAAAGCTACTACCAGAGGAGGAAGCATTCTCTGAATTAACCTTAGTTTGCTCATAGAGTGAACGGGAAGCTGTCTTCACACCTGTTTCTCTCACAGGTTTTGGCTTCTGCTCAATTTGCATATCTATATTTATTTTCCGACCCACACAAACTTCAGCTAGTGTCTTGAATTTAATTCCTAAATCATCTAAGAAGCCATCATCTAGTTCTCCTTCAATAAAACTGCAACAGCCAATGGAACCATGTAGAGATTCAGTTTCTTCCTGAGAATAAACCAGAAGGCAATCTTTGCCCAGGTGAACGTCATCTTCCTCAGTGTAAGAGGCCGCTTTCTAAAACGGAAATAAAAACAGACACATAACTAGTGGCACAACTTCACTTAAAAACAAGACTCTATATTCCTGCTCAAAATGCATAACCTGAGTCTAATTATGAGGATGCATCAGAGAAACATAAACTGAGGGGCATCCTACAACACGACTGACCTGTATTCTTAAAAAATATTAATATTAAATGCATGGGGTCGGCCCCATGGCCTACTGGTTAAGCTCAGTGCGCTCTGCTTTGGTGGCCCGGGTTTGGTTCCCAGGCACAGACCTACACTACTTATTGGTGGCTATGCTGTGGCAGCGTCCCACATACAAAATAGAGGGAGACTGGCACAGATGTTAGCTCAGGGTAAATCTTCCTCAGAAAAAGAAAAAGAAAAAAAATTAATATTGTGAAAAACAAAGAAAGGTGGAGGAGACTGTTTCAGATTAAAGTAAAGTGTCAAGACAACTAAATGGAAAGCAGGACCCTTAATTAGGTCCTGGACAGGAAAAAAAATGGCTATAAAAGACATTATTGTGATAATTGGCTAAACTGAAGTAAGGAATATATGTGCTATTGTTAAATCTCTAAATCTGTTCACTGTAACTGTGGGAATGCAAGAGAATGTGCATGCGTGGATGTGTGTGCGTGTGCACGCGTGTGGGTGTGAGAGAGAGAATGGGAAGGCAAATAGCAAATGTGGCAAAATGTTAACATAACAATTGGGTAATCTGGGTAAAGAGTATACAAAAGCTTAAAAATTCCATTATTCTTGCAAATTTTCTGATACATTTGAAACGATTTCTGAATTAAGTTGTGCACACATACATAACCAAGAATGACTGGAACAGGATTAGCATGGAGAAAGAAAAAATCAAAATAAAACAAACAGGGCACCAGCATGGAGCTTGGCAGTGAGAGAGAGGAGGGAAAAATGATTTCCCTTGACATGACCTCATCATGTCTCTGTCAAGCTGATCCCTGGGCTGGGCAGGAGATGGTATGAAAGGAGGGTGGAAGGGAGCAGACACTGGGGAAGGGCTCCAGTAACTTGCAACCATTTAGAAGACAGGGGACAGAAATAAACTGGCCTCCACGGAAGCCCACCCCCTACTCGTCTCAAGCGTCCTTCAGATGCCTGACACCCTGACTCTGCCCATCCCCAGGCGGGACACAGGGACCTTGTTCTCAAGAAAGTCACTCCGCCTGCTTCTAGTTCCTAATTCCAGGCAAGAGCTACCTGACTGCATCTCGTCATCTTCCCTCATAATTTTTTGTGAAGCCATGTACTCTCATTCGGAAGAGAGAATTTAAACGGACATAACAGATTGTGTTTTTCAGGTCACACATTCTCTCCCCTCCACCAGGCCCAACCCTATCAAGCCTGCTCCTGCACAGGGATTATACTTTCTGACCCACTCACATCTGGTTTAGTCATGTGACTCACTCTGGCCAATGAAATGGGAGTGAGGAAAGGCAGTGTCTCTAGGAGACACTGCCTGGTTCTGCAGTGCTGTTCCCTGTGGCCCAAGGACAGCAGCTTTCCAGGCACAATCTGCTCCCTTGACATGACATTCGCCTTGGAATGCAGATGACATGGAGCAGAGCCGCATGCATCAAGTGGTCAAAATATGAATGGAAGTGAGAAATAAGCCTTTGTGAGAAGTAAGACTGTGGAGTCATTTATTATTTCCACTGACTGACTCGGTGGGTCACGTCTCTTCCTCATTGCCTGGAAGCATTCTTTTAAAAAAAACAAAGTCCCATTTGGATCCGAGGCAATCATTACCCTAATAATACCATATTCATATATAAATTTTTTTTCCCCTATACATAAAAACAAATCCTTACCTCAGTGAAATAATTTCTTAAGAACTCATCACTCAGGGCCACGGCAGCTGCTTCAGCTCCGGTCATGTCTCTGGAAGCCCCTGTGGTTCTTGTGGTCGTAATGGTTTCGGAGTCTATGACTCTTGTTAACTCGGTAACCTGGGGGGGGTCAACAGAAATAAGGCGTCTGCGTTCTCTCCATCTTCCGTCCACCTCATGCCCTTTGGTATAGCAAGAAGAGCTACTTCCTTTGGTGATGGTCTTGCTTGTTACACCTCCTACTCCACTGCTTACATGCACTCCGTGATCTGCCGCCACAAATGAGGACACCACCTGTGACAGCAAATACAGTTGAGAACCGCGTCAGAAGGATGGAGCGTCAGGATGGGCGGTAGAAGGATCTGAGCTAAGTGGGCATATGAAGGGAATAAGCTGTCTACACAGAGGCAAATCAGGAAAAATATTTTGGGTTGAATAACTTCCATTTGAGTCTTCTGAAGATCCCTATTCTACCTTCTTGTTTTGTTAGCTGATTATAACAAAAGGAAAAAACAAAAATGATTTAAATATGGTCTCAGTTCATTTGCTCTATTGGCACCAATGGCATTTCAACTTTCCTCTAGTTTGATGCATCTTCTCCAGTTATTAAATCTTTATTTTGTTTTTCTAGGTGGACACATAGAGGCCCCAAATAAAGACTATAACTCCAAGCCTCCACTGCTTCTAGGTCTAGCCAGATGACTAAGTTCTGCTTAATTTAATTTCAAGAAGAAATGGTGTATTCAACTTCTGGGAAGTGTTCTTCAAAAGCATTCCTTCACTTTTCTCCTATCTGCTGGTTGGAATGTGGGGATACTAGCTAGTGTCCGGTCCATTAGGACAGTGTGGGAATGAAACTCATCCATGCAGGAATAGCAAGAAAGGAGGAACCAGGGGTCATGTTGTGGAGACATCATCACATTGGTCCTGGATGGCCCAGGTTTATACTTAAGCCACCGTTATGCTGAGTTCTCTGACACCTGATGCTAAATCATATCCTATTAGACACGGTGCTCACTGTGGATGCTGATGAGACACCCAGTGTGGAGATGCAATAGAGAGAAAATGGGAGAGGGCTATTAAGTAGATAGGAGAGGGGATTTTGCAACGTTTTACAACTGTTATGAGGTTGTAGGCACACCTCTGCCAACCCTATGTATCGAGGAGAATGGCAATGGAAAAGCATCTGGTTGAGAAAGGTTGCCCATTTAATATTGGGAGCAAAATTTCTATCCTAAATCCCTACACACTTTTGCTCTCTCTCACCTTTGTTGTGCTTTCTCTGTGTTACTACTTGACCTTTTTCTTCCATTCTCTGTAACACAGGACCTGTCACAGTAGAGCAAAGCCACTTCAGCTCTGCCCTGGCAACAAACACAAACTATACTGTCCTTCAAACCCTTTGTTTAACAAAGGCATATCCATAAAATCTGTAATAACCATTTTACTCTCTCATGACGAAAAACGTTAGAAACACTTCCCAAGGCCCCTTTAACTCAGAGAAGAAGACAAGTTACATCAATATGTGATTATCTGACCTTGTCTTCAGGTGGCGCCCCTTCATTATTCCAAGGATGCAGCATCTCTATAGTGCCGGGGATGGGGGTGAAGCCTTTGGCGCCCTCTCCACAATGGCACATCAGCAGTAAAAGCGGTACAACTGGACAGAGACAAAATTGGGTGCAGAGGAGGTTAGTTCTGACATATTTCTAAATTCATATTGCGTAATTTTGCAATGTGTGTATCTCTTCCTGGAGTTCAGTCTTTGCTTATTTGCAGCCCTATTTTTCTGTTTTTCTTTTCTTCCCCTGATCCAACCTCATCAAGCTTGTTTTGGGTGAGTTATACCAAAGCCTGAAGGCAGGATGAGGGAGTCTCACAGATTCAGAGACCACGTTCATCACAGAGGCTGTCTCTGGTTACCGAATGGAACACCAAGACTGGATTCAATAGTATCCAAATCATCAAAACCAACTTCAAGACTTAAATTTTCTTTTAAATCACTTTAATTTTTAATATGAGAAAATTCACTATCTAAAAAATATTTATATATGTGTTAAAAAAAATCAAAAGCTCCTAAGGGTAGGAAAATGTTAATATATTCAAATATTCTAGAACATTGGAACTTCTATTAATACTTTACCACTTCACCCTACAATGGAATTTAGCACAGGGCAGGACTCACTGAGGTTCCAATTAACCTGTGAATTACCTAAATACTATTTTCTAAAGCGCTTCTACCTTAAAAACCCTTAGACTATATATATAACATTTCATCTAGGATTCAATCAAATTTCAAAACTCCCTCCTTAAATTTTATTCTACCTCTAGGAGGAAGTGAAGGCCCATGCTGGCCCCGTGATCAGTGTAGTAAAGAATTAACTACACCTGCAGCAATCCACCCCAAACTAGCTTTCATGGCCACTCCCAGTTGGCAGCGTCCAGTGATGAACTGACTACCCCCTAGATTCCTTTTTATGTAAAACAGTTGACAGCACCTACTGTCAGTGATAAAAAGATTGAAATCAGCTAGGGGCAATTAAACAATTTCAACAAATTCAACAAATACTTATCAAATGTCTGCATGTGCCAAAAGCCATATTAGGCCCCGGGGAATATGAGATGAGAAGGCAGTGCAAGGAACCCCCGGGTAAAAGATTTGGTCCCAGCTCCAGCACCTACTTCCCGACAACTTGGTAAGCTGAGACAAGTCATTTACCATCATGTGTCTGTACTTCACCCATAAAATAGAGATGACGGTGGAAAAGTACACTGCAAACTGTTGAGTGCTGTGCATTCAATGGCACATCTACTAATGGCTTTGACAAGCTCCTCCTCTGTCTTTGCAATAGCTGAGTCCTCTGCCCATGTTCAGTGGTCAAGTGGAGTGGTATTCCACATGACCCCAGGCTGCAATTCTTGGTTCTTTCCATGAAAGGAAACCCCAGGTCTTTGGAGGGCATGCAGGGAAGGCAGGTGGTTGTCAGTGTTGGGGAGCAAAGCGCTCAGAGGGTCTGTCTATTGTTGGAGCTGGTGAAGGGCCAAGTCAAGAAGAGGGTATCGGGAGGTGGAGCTCTGACACGGTGAGTGTGCAAAGCAAGGAACCATGGGGATAAGCTGAGTTTTTAAAATAACCTTGTATCCATAACTCAAATTCTTGCAACAAAAATCTTTTCTGAGCCTCCTATGTGCAAGGCACTGTTCTGGGCACTGGGCAGTGAAGAAGAGACAACATCCCTCCATCACAGAGCTATCAAACTGGGGACACCAACGAGGTTTCTGTTACAAGGGTGTTGAAGAGTATGCCTAACAACCTTGGTTATTTTAATCAGCAAATGATTCATTTTTATAAAACAAAATTCTGAAGCGTGCTACAATAACTTTTGGTGAATTTATCACTGATCAATGATTATTCCCCTATTCACCCTCAAAAGTGTTCTAGTGTAGTTAAAGAATAACTCTAAAGAAATCAATGACCACTACACTAACACAGCACGAGTAGTAAGTTACGACTCTAACGAGTAACAAGTAAGTTACTAAAAGAGCCAAAGAGTGGCTTTTAAGACACTTACGTAGCAAGAGCAGAAGAGCAAAAATTATTAGCGCGATTGCCGCGGGTCCCAGGCCAACATAGGAGTCACGCAGTGCTTCTACACACCCACCGCCATCCAGACAATTGCAAACCGTGAGATCAAGGGTCTGCTTCTCAGGGCAACTGAAGCCCTGACGATCTGAAATCAGGAACGGAATTTCACTTCTCCCAAGCTTTCGTTCGCTTTGTTGCAGTAACACACTGGTACCTAGGCGGGCAGGAGGCAAAAGGAAATAAAAATGAGCAATTACCATGGAAGGCGTGAGATTAAGTTACAGAAACATTCTTTAATTGCTAATAATCTTTAGCTCCAGTTAGTTTTATTCTTCCTCAACTTCTCTATTGAATTCACACTAGGTGCTTCACAAAGTTAGTGCAGACACTCCAAATAGGCAGGTTAATAGCAAAGGATTGGATTTGTACACACCTTACTTTTATGATTAATTTTAGCAAATACGTGTGGTCTACCAAATGCTAGGAACTGTTCCATGTACTGGGAATAGAGTGACAAACAAGTGGTGAGTTAAGTGACATTTCCGATGAATGGTCTTTATTTTACCATTTCTTTAAAAAACTTTATTAGGGCAATTTTCAAACAGACAGTAATAGAGAGAAGAGCACAATTAACCCCCATGGTATCCATTTCCAGGTTTAGTAATTTTCAACAATGGGCCAATCTTGTTTCATTTAGTCCCCTCCTTTTTGTTCCCAACACTGTATACTCAACATTTTGAGAAATTTCAAATCTACAGAAAAGTTGAAAGAATATTACAATGAATACTGATATACCCTTCACAAATTGTTTACATTTTACAACAATACTTTCTCTCTCTACACACACGTTTTTTTCCCTGAACTCTTTCAAGTTGCATATATCATGACATTCTTCAGCATATACCTTCTAAGACCAAAGGACATCAGCCCTCTTTAGAAATTTATTATTGATATACTACTATCTAATATATAACCCATATTCAAACTTTTCAATTGTAGTAATAAAGTCCTATATAGTTCTCTGTTTTTCTCTGTTTTCTTTTTTGATCCTGGATCCAATCAAGGATTAGGCAATTGCATTTAGTTGTCATCCTAGTTTCTGTTAATAATCTAGAACAGTCCTAATCTCCTTTTTGGCCTTTCAGGACCTTGATGTTTTTGGAGGCCACTTATTTCAAAGAATGCTCCAGTTTGAATTTGTCTGATTGTTTCCTCATGATTGGATTCAGGTTATACATTTTTGGCAAGAATATTACACAGGAAGCGTTGTGTGAATGACCTTTCATCTTACTTTTTTTTAAATGTGACTGATGATTATTTCTAAATTTTTCCTTCACATGAATAAAAATAATGACCAGTTTTCATATGAGTAAAAACAATCACTTAGAATAGTTGAAACATTATCTGATACATGTATAACATTAAAAAATAATTTGCCTTCAAGACATGTAAAGACGGATAAATATAAAGATAAAAATGAAGTGTTTTGGGTTTTTGCTTTTATTTATTTTTGGAGCTAAAAGACAGCCTCTTCTCATTTTAAGGCCCAAGTTTTGTGGAATTTCATCTGCACAGCTAGAAATATACTTATTAAATCATCCCGAAAGCTTTGGAGATGTGAGGAAAGCACCTAATCATTCACTTAAGAAATATGAGCTCATAAAAAAAATCCAGGAAAACATGGCCTGGAAGGATATGACTAAATTAACGATTGGTTCTGAGGGGGTAGGCGGGGGGGGGGGGGGGGGGACGGGACGAAGGACACAGCAGGACTTGTACTTTATCATAAAAAAAGAGGCTGACAAATATTCCTTTGGTAACATTCTTTTAATTCTAGGTAGTAGGTACAAGGGTGTCCACCTTATTGGTCTCTGTATTTTAAAATTTTCCCCAATAAATACAAACAGATAGGACTATTTATTATCATGACAGTTGGCCAATCACCTTATTACGTAACCAAAGAGAAAAAAGCCTGGCTTACAGAATCTTCCCTCTAAAGTGCCTAGATAAATGAAGTATAATCTCAGTGACCTCCTGTTATAACACTCGAACATGTATATCTTTAAGAGTGTTTTGTTTCTAAGACTATGAAAAATTCAAGAACCTATCAAATTCCAACCCCTTTATCTTTAGATAGGAAATCCATTTGTGTGTCTGGAGAGGCAGCACAGCATAAAGGCAGAGACTCCAGAGCTAGTCTAGTTGGGCCCAAATCCCAGCCCCAGCTCTTAACAAGCTGTGACCTTGAGAATACCAGTCAAACTCGGTTTCCTCATCTATATAATGTTGACCACAGCAGGGCCAAACTTCTAGGGTTGTTAATATCACTCAAGTGCTGAGAACAGTGCCTGGCATCTCCCAAACTCACGTGTTTCTTAGATAAAATAAAAAAGTCTTGGAATCCCAGCAAGTTCAATGCAAAACACATTCACATATCTTAGGCAAAGAAAGGCAAACTCCACTCCAGTGTTCAGCTGAGGCGGGAGTCCCAGGCCTCTGTGAGTCCAGAAGGAGATACCATGAGCCAGGAGACCAACCACTGTTCAAGTTTTGATGCCTGTGACTTAATTACCATAAGAAGAATCATCTGGATGTCTGCCCCCCCAGGGCTCATGCTAGCTGAAAACTTGATCTGGAGTAACCTCAATTAATCAGGACAGTGACTGTCATCCTTAGTGGAGAGAAAATCTGAGTTAACTGAGGGCATAGCTGTCTTCTTCAAGTAAGTACACAAACCCTAAGAAGACTTTGAATTAAGTATAGAAATGTTTAAGCAAATTAAAGACACAGTTTGAATATTTTTGTAAAGAATTTATTTGTATTTGTTGTGTTTATATATTTGTCATATTTTTAGGAAAATTAGCCCTATTAATATGACAGCTTTGTAGCTCCAATTTAACACATGTATAGGCAAACCTGAGAGATCTCGTAGGTTTGGTTCCAAACCACTGCAATAAAGTGAGTCACAAGAATGTTTTTGTGTCCCAGTGTATATAAAAGTTATGTTTACACTATACTGTAGTCTATTAAGTTTGCAACAGCATTATGTCTAAAAAACAATGTACATATCTTAATTAAAAAATACTTTATTGCTGGGGGCTGGCCCGGTGGTGCAGCGGTTAAGTTTGCATGTTCTGCTTCAGCGGCCCAGGGTTTGCTGGTTTGGATCCCAGGTGCGGACCTACACACCACTTGGTAAGCCATGCTGTGGCAGGCATCCTACACTATAAAGTAGAGCAAGATGGGCATGGATGTTAGCTCAGGGCCAGTCTTCCTCAGCAAAAAAGAGGAAGATTGGCAGCAGATGTTAGCTCTGGGCTAATCTTCCTCAAAAAAAAAAAAAAGAAAACTTTATTGCTAAAAAATGCTAACCATCAGTGAGTAGCCTTCAGTGAGCAGCAATCTTTCTGCTGGTGAAGGGTCTTGCCTCAGTGTTGATGGCTGCTGACTGATCCGCGTGGTGGTTGCGGGAGGTTAGGGTGGCTGTGGCAATTTCTTAAAATAAGACAACAATGAAGTTTGCCACATCGATTGACCCTTTCATGAATGATTTCTCTGCAGCATGCGATGCTGTTTGATAGCATTTTCCCCACAGAACTTCTTTCAAAATTGGAGTCAGTCCTCTCCAACCCTGCTGCTCCTTTATCAACGAAGTTTACGTAACAGTCCAAATCCTTTGTTGTCATTTCAACAGTCTTCACAGCATCTTCACCAAGAAAAGATGCCATCGCAAGAAACCACTTTCTTTGCTCATCCATAAGAAGCAACTCCTCATCCGTTCAAGTTTTATCATGAGATCGCAGCAATTTAGTCACATCTCCAGGCTCCATTTCTAATTCTAGCTCTCTTCCTATTCCCACTACATCTGCAGTTACCTCCTGCATTGAAGTCTTGAACCCCTCAAAGTCATCCAGGAGGATTGGAATCCAATTCTTCGAAACTCCTGTTAATGCTGATATTTTGACCTCTTCCCATGAATCACAAACGTTCTTCATGGCACCTGGAATGGTGAATCCTTCCCAGGTTCAATTTACTTTGCCCAGATCCATCGGAGGAATCACTACGTATGGCAGCTATATCCTTATGCAATGTGCTTCTTAAATAGTAAGAATCGAAAGTTGAAATTATTCCTTGATTCATGGGCTGCAGAATGGACGTTGTGTTGGCAGGCATGAAAACAACATTAATCTCGTACATCTCCATCAGATCTCTTGGATGACCAGGTGCGTTGTCCATGAGCAGTAACATTTTGAAAGGAATTTTTTTTCTGAGGGGTAAGTCTCAACAGTGGGCTTAAAATATTCAGTAAACCATGTTGTAAACAGATGTGCTTTGTTGTTCCATTTACAGAGCACAGAGTAGATTTAGACTGGTTTCAATTTAAAGTCACAAGCTGCATTAGCCCTGACAAGAGAATCAGTCTGTCCTTTGAAGCCAGGCACAGACTTCCTCTCTAGCTGTTAAAGTCCTAGATGGCATCTTCTTCCACTATAAGGTTGTTTTGTCTACATTGCAAATCTGTTTTTTAGTGTAGCCACCTTCATTACCGATCTTAGCTAGATCTTCTGGCTAAGTTGCTGCAGCTTCTACATCGGCACTTCCTACTTCTCCTTGTACTTTCACGTTATGGAGACAGCTTCCTTCCTAAACCTGCATGAATCACCTTCCGCTACTTCAAACTTTTTTCCTGCAGCGTCCTCACCTCTCTCAGCCTTCACAGAATTGGAGAGAGTTAGGGCCTTGCTCTAGCTTAGGCTTCGGCTGAAGGGAGTGTTGTGGCTGGTTTGATCTTCTATCCAGACCACTGAAACTTTCTCCAGATCAGCAATAAGGCTGTTTAGCTTTCTTATCACTCGTGTGTTGACTGCAGTAGCACTTTTCATTTCCTTCAAGAACTTTTCCATTGCATTCATAACTTGGCTAACTGTTTGATACAAGACACCTAGCTTTTGGCCTATCTCGGCTTTCAACACGCCTTCCTTACTAAGCTTAATCATTTCTAGCTTTTCATTTAAAGTGAGAGAAGTGCGACTCTTCCTCTCACTGGAACACTTAGAGTCTGCTGGAAGATTATTAACTGACCTAATTGCAATATGGTTGTGTCTCAGGGAATAGAGAGAGAGATGGGGGAATGGCCGGTCAGTGGAGCAGTCACAACACACAAATTTACCGATTAAGTTCACTGTCAAAATTTTATGGGCGTGGTTCACGGCTCTCCAAAACAATGACAATAGTAACATCGAAGATGACTGATCACCATAACAAATATAGTAATAATGAAAAAGTTTGAAATATTGCGAGAATTACCAAAATGTGACACAGAAACATGAAGTGAGCAAATGCTCTTGGAAAAATGGCGCTGACAGACTTGCTTGAGGGTTGCCACGAACCTTAAATTTGTATAAAATGTAATTATCTGCAAAGCGTAGTAAAGTGAAGCACAATAAAACGGTATGCCCGTAACTGTGTTACTGATTTAGACCTGTGGTTTTAGGTTGAAATATCACTGGTTTGTTTGGTATTGGACCACCGAGGAGAATTTCAGGGTCAATGCATTTCTAAGTTAACTTCACAGGAATTTTGGAGTACAGAGATCATGGGAAGGTTTTCTTTATTAATTCAGATCACTGAAATACACAAAAAGGAAACAATATACTAAACTTACGAATATAGCTTGAAATGTTGAAGGTGTTTAATTTGTAAATTGGACGAAACATCATTCAAAGCCTCTTTAAAATGACTGCAAAAATTGGTTAGACTTAAAGTAACAATAAACTTGCAAACTAAGAAAAACTTGGGTATTATATTTGAAACTTTTATGAAATGAACACTAATTGTTTAGATCAAAATGATCTTCTGGATAAGTTTTTCTGCATTCAAAAACTACCCTGAAGGGAACCCAAAAGCTCATGTCAACAAGGGGGATATGTCCAAGATATGGATATATACACATGGCCATCTGGCATGGGGGGGCCAGTAACTGACACTTCGTTGCGTTGTGTCCCTCACTTATGAGCTTTGTGACTTTGAACAAGCTACTTAACTCTGGGTAAGCCAAAGTTTCCTCAGCTGTGGTGAGAAAATAATGTTATTGGATAAGGATTAAATGCAATGATGCATAAGAAGTGCCAGCAGAGTGCCTGGCACATGGTGAGTGATCAATAAATGTTATTTTTAATGAAATTGTTACCATATGTCAAGATTTTTAGATGGCACCTACTCTGATTGCGGTGCTTAAGACACGCAAGGTACTCCTAAACTCACAAGATGAAACAGCTACTTTAAGAACAATTTAGAGAATATCCAGCTATCTCTAAGACATTAGGCCATTTTTCTTCTCTCCTTTTCTGTTACTCCAAATGGGTTATTTATTATAGGCAGATAAAAGACAGTCCGCCTGATGGTCAGAATTTAATTTTATAAACTCCTTTAAAAAACTGTATTGGAAATACACTTTATGAAAAAAAAAAACCACAGCCTGTATTACGAAGATTTTAGATTTCTAACAGTTTAATATTTAAATATGTAGTCCAATGATTTTTCTTACTCTCTTGGTGTACGATCTTCCATCTTTCTGCCATTCCAGCTGGTGTGTCAATGATGGAGAAACTGAAAGGCCAGCTGTATGGGTATCCATCTAGGTCCTGTGCAGTCACGTTCACATGCTGCACGTCGTCACAGACAGTCTGCACTGGGTTGATCAGTGTGGGGCAATTGTCATTGATGTCTTCAACTGTGATAACAATGGTGCCAGTGATGGTTTTTCTGGGATAATCTTAAAAATAGGAAAGAAACAATACATATATTCTGGTGATATTGCTGACAATGCACATAGTTTGAATCCTCTTGCCAATCTGGTAAAGAGAAGGTGCCAACAAATTAGGACATTCCGTATCCTAGATATGTTTTCATATTTGGATCAAGTAATCTCTTTTAATGCACTAAGTAGAAATGTCAAGGCTTATCTGTTGGAGAGATTTGGTTTTTCTACAAGATCAAAACTTTGGTGTTGGAAAATAAAATCTAAATACACGTAACCAAGAAACATATCTACTTAATAACTTACCTTCCGATATAGCCACAATCTTAGCTGTGTATGTACCATTGTGGACATATCTGGATTCAAAATCAGGAATTTTTACAAGTCTAATTTCAGATGTGACAGAATTCACAGAGATCCAATTGTCTATATCTTCGAGTTTGGCATATCTGTTATAAAACAAACAAAATTAATTTTGGATTCTGGATAAATTGAGAATCTCTAATATCTACAACTCTTTCCAGCTTACTTTTTGCTTCATCATAAACGTTCTTGTTACAGGCCTTAGTGGGGAATGTTTTAAATTTCTTGAAACTATACTAAAAGTCCCTCCCTTTACTGTATATTACACTTCAGTTGGAACTTTCCTTATTTCTCTAACATACCCAAGACATAAATGCAAAGGCCACATCCCCCTCTAACCCAGGACATTTGCCAGTTGCTCTGCAGTCTGTCCCACAGCTGTTGATCTAGTCTCCCACAAACCTGGGCTAAACCTTTGGAGAAGAACTTAGTTACCCAACAAGAACTGATGGAGAAAAGTAGTCTTACATTCTATGGTTTATTGACATATTATCAATATTTTAAATGTCAGTTTTACAAATCAATGAATGCCTTAAATGAAAGTACTTTAAAATTTTGGGGGTAATGTTGATTGTTAGGAGCAATAGGCTTCTTTCAGGTAGAAACAGTTAAAACTGAAAACAATGCTGATAAAGTGAGTAAAGGAGAGCTAGTGTGGAAAGAGACAGCTTTGGGAGGGCAAGGAGAATGTTCACATTATGTCTCCAGAAATGTATGTAATTTAATACCATTGAGTTTAAAATATAACCCAATACAAATATAGACCAAATATATGAGTATCTTGGTTCAGTCAAATTGATAATTTATTTTCTACAAAGTGTTGGTTTAGGCACACAGGAATGAGTGGCTAATTTATAGCAATAATTATTTATACTGCTATTGTAAAAAATTCCAATTATACACTTAAACTAAATTCTTCTGCCTTTTAATATTTCTATGGGGAAATAATAGATTTGGATCTTCACAAGTATGTCTGAATTTCATGTCTGGAATTTTAAAGCTTGGACTTGGTTGCCATCAGTGGTTTCCCACATTCATACCTATAATAAAGGCAGAGTCATAGTAATAACGATCACATTTCACAATGGAATGTTTCCTGCAATTTCATTTATGGAATTTTCTAACTGTTCTTCTCTATTGTGAAAATCAGACATCATCAAAGTAAGACGGCAGCTCACGTTATGTCAAATATCCATAAACAACTGATACATATGAATAATCAGTAAAATAGTAAATTATGAAAAAGTTAAGGGAATAATTCTTCTGTCGTCCTTATCAGCATTTGTAAATACCAACACTAATTACTTAGGTGAACAATGGAAAATAATTTAACTTAGCTGTATCTCTCATTCTTTTTCTGTAAAATAGTAGGATCTAATTGATCTTTCTCAATCTAAAGCTCTATAATTTTATGCTAAAGAATAAAAGAAAATACTTTGAGAAATAAAGAAGCATGGTTCATTGTTTTTCCAGGCAAAATATATCTTTTGAAATATTCATAGCTCTTAACAAAAATAGCAGCCAAGGGGCCGGCCCCGTGGTGTAGTGGTTAAGTTTGGCATGCTCTGCTTCGGCAGCCTGGGTTTGCAGGTTCGGGTCCTGTGCACAGACCTACACCACTCATCAGCCGCACTGTGTCGGCAACCCATATACAAAATAGAAGAAGACTGGCACAGATCAGGGCTAACCTTCCTCAAGCGAAAAAGGAGGGAGACTGGCAACAGATGCTAGCTCAGGGCAAATCTTCCTCAGCAAAAAAAAAAAAAAAAAAAAAAAAAGGCAGCACAAATTAACAGCTAGGGGGTAAACAGAAGTTTCAATAGATAGCCACAATATTATTGGAGGGTAATTCATTAGAACATATAAGCCTATCAGTGGACAGCAGAAGAAATGATCATATGGAACATCCATCCTCAATTCTGGGGATTCAGTTAGGACTGCCTTGTTAGGTTTAGAGCCATGGAAATAAAAACCAGACTAAAAAACTCAAGAGAAACAGGACTGACTTCCTGCACAGAGGGTGGGCAAAAAGGGTCACCAAGACTCCAGAAAACACAGCGGAAGTTGTTTGTTAATATTATTTTGGGAAAAAATTATTTGCTGATGAATTTCATTAAAAGGAAAGAGACTCTCGTAAAGAGTTTCCTCTACATTCCCATTCTTGATACAGTTGGCCATGCATCTAAATACAACGTTATATGAAGTACTGGCACCCAGGGGCACATGCCCGGGGACAGTCAAGAAACCAAGCAACTCTGGCACTGATAGCAGAAAGGCACACAAGCTGTGTGTCCGGGTACCATGTGCGGCTTCTTTTAATTCAACCAGAATCACTGTAACTAGAATTCCATAAATAATAGCTCTGTAGAGTTGTCTTTCCATAGTATGCTTCTGAGATGTAAGATGGAAATTAACTTTGCAAATTTCAACGTATCATGCAAACCTAAGGTGTCACTATAGAGGGGGAACAATCCAGTCCCTTCTAGCACAGTGGTGGCATCTAGTAGCTTCTCAAAAATATATTCTGAATAAAAGTCGCCACAATCAAGACACACATTATAAAAGGTCCATCAATCCCTGAACCAAATAGCATGGTTTAAATGAATATTAATTTCCAAGATTTAGGTACAAATAAAACTGGTTTCACCATATGAAAATACATTACACAACTCTTTTCTTCTTTTTTCCTCCCCAAAGCCCCAGTACATAGCTGTATATCCTATTTGTAGTTCATTCTAGTTCTTCTATGTGGGATGCCTCCACAGCACGGCTTGAGGAGCGGTGCTAGGCCTGTGCTCAGGATCCGAACTGGCAGACCCTGGACCGCTGAAGTGGAGCGCATGAACTTAACCATCAGACACGGGGCCAGCCCCCATGCAGCTATTTTCTTAACCAAACTTGTGTAGAGTAGAATAAGCAGTAAATTTTATTTGCTCCTTTCTTACCTCTAATACCCTTTCAGGAAATAAGACAGATTTTAGAAAGTTTCTTTCTGAATGTTCTCTTTGCTGCTTTTAACCTTCTCTAGCCAGAACTGTTCCGAGGCGAGGGACCCAGCGTCTGCCTCACACTCAGGTGGTGCAGGGAAGGAAGCCTGGGGAAATTTCTCCCTTCCTCTCAGTGACAGGTACAACTCTGGGGAATTTAATCTACAGACCTTTGGGGAATTATAATGTGGAGTGGGAAGAAGTGAAGAGTCCACATTTCATTATGAGTTTTTGAAAATGGGCATTTAAAGTAATTAAAAATGAGGAGATACATTAATAACTCTTACCTTACTTGGGCTAGTTTTCCAGTGTCTTCATCGAAAGCTTCAAATTTTCCAATTATTCGGCTTAAGCTTGCTTTATCCATGCTCTCGCTAGTGCGAATTGAGATTGTGCTGCTTTTAAAATGAATGCCTTCTTTCACATTTTTCACCTTTACCGTGATGGGAATGGATATAGGCTTATATTTATTCTTAACTGATTTGTGAAATGCTGCTTTATTAGTGACAATAATGCTGAAGTTAAGATTCTTTATTTCTTCATAATCTACTTCCTAGAAAGGCAAAATCAAAAGAAGTTCTTTTAAAAGAGAAAACAACCAGAACCCACATAGAACACACACACACACACACACACGTGGTTTTAATGTAGACATCATAATTTCACACGTGGGAGATACAGTGGCACTGAGTATTCCAACTCTCATACCAATACCATGCAATTAAAAAGTCTCTGTCAATCTGGAGATTCCTAAATGTTAAGAATGTTTAGGAAGCATCCCTAATTAATTTTTTAAAGGTCAAAATCATTTTAAAAATGTATACTTTTTGACAATTTGAAGTGATTTTTTTTCTTAATGAAAAACATGAATGGACATTTAAGATAAATGAGTATTCCTTAAACTGTGCTCTGTGGGGGTGTTCTGGTGAAAAGGGCCACTAAGCAGTGGCAGCACTGCCAGCTCTGCTCCCCGCACACCGACTTTCACTGCACACTAGCAGAGCAAGAACTGAGACCTCCTGGAAGAAAGACGACGTCTAACTTTGTTAAACCCAGGGCTTTAGAAACTTGTTTAAACAAAGAACCTACCGCCCCTCCTTTCTACCATAATGTCTATTAATATCTGGTTTGCGATTAATGCCATAAAAAATGAACCTTCCTCCAAATATGCTATTCATTGTGAACTGTGGTATTTAGAAAGTACACTTGATATAATCAGTATATCACTGTATGCATATTTTATGTTCCAATTTGTCCATTTTCTTTTTACAAACTTTTCTATTTTATTCTATGATTTAGATATAATTTACTTAGCCATTCTATTACTGGGCATTTGGAGTACTGGCAATTTTTAAATATAATTAATACTGCTCTGCACATCTTTATACAGAGCATTTTTCCTCTGTTGAGCTACATCCTACTACTAAAAGAAGTATCTAGTCAAAGTTTATTTAGGTCCTGCTGCTTTATTCCTAGTGGCCTTGACCATTTGGATGCACTGACCATTTATGCTTATTTCTTTAGTATAACATTACATATATTACATGTGTTTACATGAATTACTGCAAAGCGGTTCACTTTTGTTTTTGGAAGATTTGTTATGAAATTTCTTATCCTCTCTGTAGGGTTTTTGATGGATAACAACTTTTCCTGCCTCTTTTTTTATATGGGACACTATGGTGTTGGGACAAGCACACAACAGATATGACTACAGAAAATACACTCTATGTTTTCTTTTTAAGTTGCTTTTGCACTTCACATGCTTGTTTTGAAGGCATGATGTAGGCTGGATGAGAAATAAAATCTTCCAGCCACTGTCATTCGTATTCAAAGACTGTGGAAAGCCAAGACAATGCTAAAAACAAAAAGAGCTAGGTACTGAGGGCATAAAAGCTATTTCACAGTGTTTGTTAAAAATAGCCATGATGCCCAAAGAGAATGGAAAAACTTTCAGCATCAAGAGCAATGTATGCGGGCATATACTCTTATTTTCTTTACAATTGTCAACATATTTTATCATTTCCATTTTTGCTATTTTTAATAGCATTGAAGGTTTTAAATTTATTTGTTAACAAAGCTGAGGCTGTTTTTCGTGTGATGATTCCCTACCTCTATTTCCACAGTTTAAAGTATCTGTCGTTCTCATTTATCTTTTTTTTGACAGCTTTATTGAGGTCTAATTTACCTACAATGAAATTTGCCCTTTTTAAGTGTGCAGCATGATGATTTTTAGTGAACCTATATGGTTTTGCAAACACCACAACTGTTCACTTTTAGAATACTTTCATCACCCCAAAAAGTTCCTTTTTGCCTTTCTGCAGTCAATTCCTACTCACATCCCCTAGCCCCAAGCAACCACTCGTCTGCTTTCTCCATCCATCATTTTGCCTTTTCTAGAAATTTCACATAAATGGAATCATACGATATGCAGTATTTTGTGTCTGGCTTCTTACACAAAATTCAATGTTTCTGAGGTTCATCCAGTAACATGTACCAGTACTTTATTTCTTTTTATTGCTCAACAGTATTCTACTGTATACATACACCACATTTTGTTTATCTGCTCACCAGGTGACAGATGTGGACTGTTAGCAGTTTTTGACTATTATGAATAAAAGCTGCTATAAACACTTGCACACAAGTTTTTGTATGGATAAGATGTTTTTATTTTTCTTGGGTGAACACCTAGGACTAAATTGTTGGCTCACTGGATAACTACTCTATGTTTAATGCCGTAAAAAACTGACAAACTAGCTACACTATTTTATGTTTCCATCAGCAAATATAGGAGTTCCAGTTTCTCTAGATCCTTGCTGACACTCGGTGTTGCCGGTCTTTTTGACGACAGCCATTCTAGCACGTGTGTAGTGGTATCTCACATAGTTTTAATTTGCATCTTCCCCAATAACTAATGAAGTTGATTATCTTTTTATGTCTGTATTTGCTACTTGTAGATCTTCTTTGTCTAACTTCCTTGCAATGGAATCTGATTATTGCCTTTCTAATTTGGAAGCAATTCTTTATAGAATTGAGACAGTAAATTTGTAATTTTCTCAATCTGTTGCTGTTATTTTATTTTTTTTTAATTTTTAATTTTATTTTTTTTGAGGAAGATCAGCCCTGAGCTAACATCTGCTGCCAGTCCTCCTCTTTTTTGCTGAGGAAGATTGGCCCTGAGTGAACATCCATGCCCATCTTCCTCTACTTTATATGTGGGATGCCTGCCATAGCATGCCTTATGAGTGGTGCCACGTCCGCACCCAGGATCCGAACTGGTGGATCACGGGCCACTGAAGCAGAATGTGTAAACTTAACCGCTATACCATGGGGCTGGCCCCTGCTATCATTTCAATACTAATTTTACTATTTTTTGTCCATGCCCCCTTTGGTAGAAATAACCATATCCCTTTTTTTGCTACCACACAAATACTTCTATTCTGGCACTTCCATCATTTATCAGTAAGTGAGTGCTTCTCCTTATGGCTGTTATTGGCTTTTCATCTCAAGCATCAAGCATGGTTGCACCTAGAATCAGTGACTAAAAAGTATGCTTACTTCTACATAAGCAGATATAGATAGATATAATAAATAAAATCTATTTTGTCTCTGATGCCATTATCCATTTCTTCAATAATCATAAAATGTGTCTTCCCTTTAAACACGCGGTAATCTTATTCTAGTTTTCTCTGCTTTGAATAAAGGTAGTCTAAATGCAGACAGTAGTAGCCTATTGATAAATGGTACCCAGAATTATTACTGTGAAACTTCAAGTTAATTTTTCACTACTCTGTTATACATTTATATTACCATTATTCCTCTTCCCACTGTTAGATTTTACCTACTTCGCCATATATTAAAGTTTTGTAAAACTCTGGAAAGTTCTGGAATCAATTTTTGTCTGTGTGTGACTTAATGGAATAGTGTTTTGAAAGCTATAGATTTGCATTTTACTTTAAAATCTGATAAAGGCAATTCTACCATAAGCCATTTAAAAATACATTGTTTTCTTCCTTACTTATTCTACCAGATAAAAATCCATCCTGTAATTTCTGCTTAAAGAGATTCTGTGGGGGTAATGGGTTTCAAATGTATAAGACCCATATGTTTAATAAGACTACTTAATTTTTCCTTCATTGATTCAATTAAGCACAAGAGGTTTGGCCACTGGCTTTCAAAATGTGACCGTCATACTACTTATATTAGAATCACAAGTGGATTTTTGTTATGAAGGTAAGTTCCTGAGTCCAACTCAATCAGAATTATCGATGATAGGGCCAAGAAATCTGCATTTTTGGAATATAGCTTTACTAGGTGATTCTTAGGCACACATAAGTATAAGGACAACTACATGAGGGCTTTATCAAGTTATTACAGCTTTTGTTTTTAGATGTCATTAATGAGGTTTGGCTTTACTGTTAAGTTGATCCAATAAGACAGAGTAAGTTGGGGCATACTCAGTAGAGGCAAGAAGTCATGACATGGGAATGCCATAGTCAGGCACAGGCTGCAAGGAAGACCAGAAGAGTGCTAAGCAATAATGATGCTTGTATCATGCTGCCAGGTTAGCATCAGAGTCCCCTGATCTGAATTTGAACTGTACTGTGACCACTTACTAAACACAGAACCTGGGCAAAAAGGGATAGCTCCTATCTCAAACAACTGTGACGCCAGTTAGATGAGAATGTAAAGCATTTGTAAGTGTTTGGGGCTCAAAATATATCAGTTGCCTCCTCTGCACCAACTTCTCCCATTCCAGTTTTGAACACTAAGTACTTACCTTAATAAGGGTCACAATTCCTTCATTAGTTTGAGTATCAGTTTCTATGTGGAAATAACCTTTTTCGTTTCCTGATGCAAATGTAAAATTTGCTAACCAATTATCAGAGCCTATTTCATCTGCATCGAACACTTTAATGCGTATAACTTCTACATTGGCTTTATTTTCTTCAACCGTCCCTTCATACTGCAAAACATGAACATATGATGTTTATTTTAATGTAACACAAACATACATGATATGTTCTTCGGACTAAAATATGAATAAGTAGGTATATTTGTTATAAAAATAATAGTTACCGTTTCCTTTTCGGCTACAGGTATATTGTCATTGACATCCAAAATACGAATCTGAACTTGAGCTTGTGTCACTGGTTTATCCGTGATTTGTCCATTGCCATCTCTCGCTTCTACTGTCAAAGTATAGCTGCTGTGTTCCTGCAGGGCAATGAAAAACATCCAGCTGGGATGAAAATGAATCGCTTCCCAAATCTGGTTTTTAGTTCACTTTGTCACCAAGGGAAGGAACCACAGTATATTTTATTCATAAGTAAGTTTCATGATCTGCTGTTATTTGTGTGAAGATGCTGTTTACTTGCCATCAGAGCTTTTCCAGAAGGGCAGAAAACCCTAGAGGAGTTGTTGATAGTCAAATTCTTAAAGGTACCATTGGTGATATTATCAGGAGATAAGTCTCTCCTTAATGCACTCTGTGCACAGGGGGGTGTTCAAAATGTAGTTTGCTCTACACCAGAAGTGATGGCAGGACTGTAGGAATTGGTCCTGTCTGCCCTACATCTCATGCTCAGCTAAAGTTAAGCTAGGAAAATCTAGTTCCCAAGAAAACGGCCAGGGAAGGCAAAACCTGGTGAACTTTGTCCAGACATCTCGAAAGACATGATTTTTAGAGAATGTGTCTAGAGAGCAACATCTTGGATGTTAATCCAAAGTGAATCCTTCTCTTCAACATGCTCCCTTACGATGGCCCCCTTCAGTATGACTGGAGTTTAAGAAGGAACCAGGCAGCCAGTACCAATGCATGGGGGTCCTGGGTGGGGCAGAACCGCTCAGTGAAAGGCAGGACAGCAAAGGCTCTGGAGCCAGCTGCTTGCGTTCCAATTCTGGCTTTGTCACTTATTACCTGTGTTGGACACACACTTAATCCCTTTGACCTTTGGTTTCCTTCTGCATAAAATGGGGATAATAATTAGATCTCCCTCCCAGGGTTCCTAGGTGAATTTAATGGATTAATCTATGTAAAAGGCTTGGAATAACAACTGGCACATGGTAAACGCCCAATTAGTGGCGGCCACGATTACTGGCTAAACATTCTATGGTTTTCAGAGACAGTATCTTGTTAAAAAATCACTCTACTAATTCAAAATAATACTTTTCCACTCTAATTTTATGTGAAAAGTGCAGAGCAGAATTTTAGGAGTAACAATATTCTTTAATTTTGCAAAGATTCCAATAGTAATTCTGGGCACAATGCTCTCCCTCTCTAGGCAGAGTCAAATAATTTTCGAAGTAATGCAAAATACACTGACTGCACGTGGACGATGCTTTATATTTGATGACAATTCAGTGTTCTTAGGATCATCAACATTTTACTCGTGCACACTGTTAAACCCTTCACGTATGCAGCATTTAAAAAAATCCTATATCTCCCTTTTTCATCTAAAATTTTCCCTTTGAGTTAGAAATATAAAAGTGAAACGTTTGAGGGAACAGCTTCTCTAGGAAACTCACGCAAATTTTCCTCCAATTTGGGATTTATAATAATTCTTTCCTTTATAAATATTTCTATTACCGTAAGTAGGACTCCTATTTCAATTTTTTCCCTCCCTCTGTATATATATTTGAAGTAAAGCAGACTCCTGAAATTTCATTACAGAAACACAAATTAAGGAACATTGCTTTAGAACTCTCTAGCAAACAGAATCCTGACTGGAGAGGCCTTAGAACACTGCTGTCCCTACATAATTTAAAATTTCCTAGCAGCCAACTTAAAATAGTAAAAAGAATAGGCAATACTAATTTTAAACAAATATATTATATTTTACCTACAGTATCCAAAATACTATCATTTCAACATGTAAGCAACAAAAAATTATCAAGATGATAATTACATTACATGCCTTTTTTCACACCAGGTCTTCCCAATCTGGTGGATAGTTTACAGTTACAGCACATCTCAATTTGGACTAGTCACAGACCACGTGCTCAATGGCCTCCTATGGCTAATGGCTACCATATTAGACAGCGCATCCCTAAAAAAGGATAATTTCAGGAGTTACCCCATGAATGAGGAATATAGAACAAAGTAGGAAAAGAGGGAGAAAAAAAAAGAAATAGAGAGGAGAATGTGAAAGGATTATAGTTTAAAGATGAGTAACAACAAATATTAATTTACCTCTCTGTCCAAGGCAACACTGGTCGTATAAATCTCCCCTGTGTCTTTATTTAGGTAGAACACTGGAGAAGAAGCAGGCTCCTGAGACACAATTCTATAGGAAATTTTAGAATTCATGGTATTGGGCTCATCCGCATCTGTTGCGATGACTGTCATCACAAGTGTATCTGGCATTAGAAACAGGGTGTCCAAGATGAAACTCAACTTTAAGACACTTATATACGCTGTTACTTTACTTATAATTTCAGCTCGTTCCCAAAAGGATTTCAGATGCATCAAACTCACAGTTTACCAAAATCAAAAGATTTACTTGGATGAGGAAGTAAGTGTGAATGGAGTATAGGAGTAGAAAAAACATGATGAGGGCTAGGCTGAGGTCAGCACGTCCAATTCTTGGGGTGCAGTCCTGAACACTTGCTACAGGAGGGCTGCAAATTTATTTATAATAATTTTAATAACCAATACAAAGAAAGCAGTTTGAACAGATACAAATACATACTTTTAAAAATACAAACAATTCAGGAGAAGCACGGCTATTCTTTACACTATGATCTAAGAGGAATCTCTCCTGCAAGTCTTCATATGGAGAGTGCATTAACAATGCTGTCAAGAAATCTGACGGGAGAAATAATGTAAGCCAAAGGTCAGCCAACTACTGCCAGTGGGCCAAAGCCAGCCGGTCACCGGGCTTTGTAAATAAGATTTTACTGGACCATAGCCACGCCCATTTGTTTACATATTGTCCATGGCTGCTTCCCTGCTACAGGGCAGAAGAGTTGCTAGTGACCTAACCTGTCACGTCAGTCTACCACATCTGTTCTCAGGGTAAAAAAGATGCCATGTAAAGTCTTTTGAACTTATCACAAAAAAGGCAGTCTTTCTAAGTCCAAACTTAGAGCAATACGTTTACTATTATTTGTCCTGTGGGCAATACTCAGCCTCCATTAAGAGAGAGGACTTAGTGTTCAGTTACACGATGAGGAGAAAATGACCTTGGGTATTCATTCATAAAAATAATAGACTCTTACGTGCTGCACTCAGCTCTTCAATAGACCCAGCAAAGACGGCCTGGGTGAACACTGGCTCATTGTCATTGATATCGAGAACTTTAATGCGGAGTTCTAATGGTTTCTCTAGGTTGTTTCCTCTTACATCCAAAGCGTAACCCATCAGCTGAAATCATGACACAAATAATAGCAGAGATTAGATTTAAGCTAAGGTAATTGAACTAGCAGGGATCAATAAATAAATAAATTAATAAAACGAACCATAACTATTACCAAAGAAAAACTCCAAACAAATAAATGTAAAATTGGTCTTACCAGAAAATACGGTGTTTCTTCTCGATCAAGAATGCGGGTAATGTTCAAGTCTCCAGTGTTTTTATTAAAGACAAACACGCCAAAAGGTGGCTCTGTGATCCCTTTTCCGGTGTATTTGTATGTAATTTTTAGTCCTTTTTCTTCTGCAATATCAGAATGTATCTAACACAAAAACAACAGAGGAATGCCTCCAGTTAAACCCTCTATAACTTACTTGTAAATATTTTTAAGGGCAAATTTCCCTCTGAAGTTGTCAGGATGCTGACAGCAGGAGGTATGGGAGCACAAGGGCTCAAGAGCAGATGTGCTGGTGTCAGAGAACCTGGGTTCTCCTCTCCTCTCAGCCACTCAATGGTTATGTGATACTAAGACAGTCACTGAACCTCTCTGTGCCTCAGTGTTGCTATCTGTAAAGTGGAGAGATACTATTGTCTCCCTCTCAGGGTTGTTACGAAGTTAAGATGTCATTAGGGGTACTGGTGGCGGGTGGGAGGGCGGGGGGTAAATTTTAAGTTTAGCACATAAGGTAAAATTTGCAAAGTTAAAATCACCTTCAGAAATCCATTTAATCATCTGGAAAGCATGAAGAAGGCATCTTTCCTTTGAAGGATTAAAATAATCAAGCACCTTCTCTGCTTAAAATGCTTCAGGAAATTGATGTTTCTAACCCACTGGGTCTTCTGTAGTTGCCATCTTCATGTTCTATAAACACTTTATCCGTATCCCTAATTCTGCATAGTAAGTGTGATTAGTCTCTGTGGCCTCCTCTTGGTTCCTCAATTCCCTCCTTTAGACTTCACTGAAGCCATCGCCACCCACCTGCCTGGTGGGTTCTTTTTCCTGACACCTCAGGATTAGTTACGCTTTCTTCCCATAGGTTTCCCAACATGCACTGGGGCTGGGGAGTTGCTGCTGAGAATACTAAGGGAACAGCAGATGGGGCCTCCAACCTCCTGGGACACCAGCTCTAGTTCTGGAGCGGAATGGTGAACCTGGAGCAGTCCTGTGATTACTCTTCAGAGACAGCTTCTATCGATCTGTTTGTCTTTCTCTGTGCTTCTGTCTGTCTCTTTTTTTGCCAAGTACAGTGTACACACATATATACACACACATACATGTATTTGCATATGTATGTGTATATATATATAAAGTATTTATAAAGAATATTCTAGATCTTTATGTACTGATTATAGGTATTATATAATTCCACTTATGTTAAAACTAAAACAAACTTGTGTCAACATAAGTGTTGGTTTGTATGTATATATGTATGCACGTAAGAGTATGTAGGTATACACATATTTATGCATTTTATAAGATCCGGAAGATACTAAACTGTTGACAGTATTACCTGTAGATAATTTGGAAAGTTGGGGAAATTTAATAAGACGTTTTTGCTTTTTATGTAAATTTTACTCTTAGGAACTTATATAATCAAAATTAGAAAGAAGAACAACTAGCACTTATAGAACCCCAAAGAATCAATGCCTTTTAGGGAAACCTATTGAAAGAATGTGTGAATAACTCAGATATCTCAGAAAACCAAAAATACCAAAACAAAAACCTTAACTGATTGCATATATACTATTATGTAAAGCCATGATGAAAAATTTAGATTTTGGAAGGCTTTTATTAAAACAACACATTGCTGGAAAAAGGAAATTGTTGTCTTTTGTTCCACAGCTGCTCTTTCTTTTACGGAGCTCTTCATGTACAACATTTATAAGATTGGAAAGATGAACGTAACACTTGGGTACGAACATTTATTCATTCACACCAATGTTTACTGAGCACCTGCTGGATGTTGGCACGGCTCGGGGCAGAGGGTATGAGCTGTGAGCCTAAGGACTAAGCCCCTGCCCTCAGGAGACTTACACTCTATGGAGGGAGCCAGACAATAAGCAAGCAACATACAGCACAACGTCTTGAGTGGAATGTGCCATAAACGAAGCTGAAACGGAGTAACAGGACTGAGAGAGATGGCGTGAGGAAGGGAAGGGAATTCTCCTAGGAGTTGACACTTGGGCAGAGGCTTGATGCTGTGAGATACTGTAAGTATCTGTAGGGAGGGGATTCTAGACAGAGTGAACAGTAATGCAAAGGGTGAGAGGCTGGAATGAGCTTGTGTCAGTTTAGGGATGGAGCAGAGTAGGGCGTGAGGGGTAACAGGAGCTGAGGTCAGAGAGGAGGCCAAGGTCAAAAAATCCCAAGAACTCTTGTAGACCAGAGCAGTTTATTCCTTCCATTGTAGCTACTGAAAGGGTCTCACTAAGGGGGTGAACATGCTTCGATGTTTTTTCAACTGCTCACCCTGGCTGGTTTCTGAAGAATGGACTGGGGGGGTGGAGCGAGGGGCGGCGTGGCCCAAGAGTGAAAGCAGGGCGACAAGGTCTCGGGCTCTTTTGTAACACAGGTTAGAGATGACAGTAACCTGGATGAGGGGTGCGGCAGCGGAGAGAAGTGAGCAGATCTAGAATATATTTTGGGGGTAGAACTGATAGCACTTGCCACATTTTTGAAAAACTGGATAGAATTACAGTGCTATTTACTGAAATGGGCAGAACTTATGTAAAACAGCTTTAGGAGAAAAATTAAGGTTTGGGTTTGCAGCTGCTAAATCTGAGATACATATTAACATATTAGTATGATTACTATATAATTTATCAAAAAATCTCACCCCTTTGAGAGTGAAAGGAGAGTTATTAATTATTAAGCCAGGACAACGGGCATTAACCAAGACTGTCTCAAGTAGAGTGTATGGTTATCCTACTTATTAGATATTGGTTCTTTTCATTTTGAACATTATTTTTTATGTGTAGAGTGGCAGAATATGCCACCCCAAAATAAGCTACTTTGGTATAGGATTATTTTGAGGCTGAAGGCAATTGAGAAGGAGCAGACGGGAGAAAAGTTCTCTGCCCTCCCCCTCTTGCCTAAAAGCAGGACAAAAATCTGTAAGGGTGTCCTCCCTCCCCGCTCTACCAGGAAGAACAAAAATTAATCATCAGAGACAACTTCAGACCCATATTGGCTTGGAGATGACACCAGGAACCCACGGAACAAACTTTACTAACCAGCCTTTTTCTACCATTAGTTTCCAATATATTTGCCTTCCCACAATTTACTACCCCTAGAGATTCAAGGTCCTTTTTCTTAGTCACTTCTCTAAAAATTTGTTCCTTTGCTAAGCCCAAGTTCAAAGCAAACTGTTGAGTTACACATTTCTGGGTACGCTCAGGTGTTACATGTGCAATACACATGTTCATGCACTTCTGTTTGTTTTTCTCTTGTTAATCTGTCTTTTGTCAATCCAATTTACAAAGTAGGGCCTAGGAGGGTGGCAAGAGAAACATTTTTCCTCCCCTACAGATAGTGTCTTATTTTGAAAAGTGTTAAACAAAGGTTCAACTAGTGCCAGATCCCTTAACTCTTAGTTGAACCAAAGCCCAAAATTATATATATTTTCACTAAATACACATCGTTCAGAATGGAAAAGACGATCTTCGGGTTGGCACTTTCTGCTAAAAGTTAAGCTCTGCTAATTTTCAAACATTATACGTAACGTCAAAAGACTCAGTAAGTACATTATATAATTCTCTTTAAATTTTAACGTGAACATGAAAGTTTTATCACAACGTATTTGAATAATATGCATATATTTCCTCTTTCTCTTGAGAAGGTACCTTGGCAATAGGATTCTTTTTGGACAGATCTTCTCCCTCCCGGAGAGCCACAGGGGCCGTGATCCAGGCCCGCTTTTGCCGTACTAAGTGAGTATGTTTAGAAAGCAGCTCATTTTCATTTCTTGTGTTGAAGACCTACAACAATAAAATATGGCCAAAAAATTATTAAGTACCCTGAGACATCAGTATGGAATTTACTAAATTTACTAGACTTTACTAAAACTTTAAAAATAGCTGTGCAAGTTTTAAGATATAAATTTCATATTTCTTAAGATCCATTTTCAAAGAGAAAATGAATACACTCCAGCAAACTCGACAGGTGTTCAAGAGACTGTCTCCAAATGATACAGCAGTAGGGTGTCCTTCTTATCAGTGAAAAAAGATTTCTCAGAGTGAAGAATTAAAAGGCTAAAGAGTAATTTAGTGACCTTACAAATGGGCAAGTTACAATTAATATACTATGTCAAGAATTTTTTTTCTTACTCACTGAAAATGAAGTTTGATTTTTCTGTGGTGGTTTACAGTTTAAAAATGAATTATTAAATGCTGTAAGACTAAATCTTAGTAACCTGTTGTTATCAATTTGACTAAAACTGGTAACCTGTCAGCTAATGAATTTATTTTTAAGAATGGGTAAAGGATTAAATTACCCATCTTTCATTTTCAGAGCCTTAAGTGGAAAATTACTCTATAAATTTTCAGTTAGGCTTTAATAGATATATAGCCTATCCAAGGAAAATTTCAATACAGCTGACCTAGTATCTTAAGATCAGAAATGATCATTATTCTAGGTTTTACTCATTTTGTTGCTCTACATAACGTGTTTTGTTTCAAAATATTTACACTGGTTATCATTAAGTCATTGAATTTTTTGTTTTTATTGAAAAAATTCTATAACAAAAAATTATATCAAAAAATTAAAATAGAATTTATAACGCAAAAACGTAAAACTTCTTTCTACTTTTTCACTCACACTTCGGAGTATTTACTGTTAGCAGCTTGGTTAATCTTTTCTCAGGACCATACAGTTGCATGTGTATAAAAGTCTTTTTCCCATAAAAATGGAATTATACTATACTTCTCATTCTGCCCCTTGATTTTTTCATTCAGCACCTCATCACAGACATTCTTCTATGTATCATAAATTACTTTATCATTCTCCTATTGATGGACCTTTAGACTGTCAGAAAACGCTGCACCAAACATCCCTGGATAGTTGTTCCTGTGCACTTGTTTGAATGGGAACAGCTGGGACTCAGGGAGTGAGCATTTTTAATCTGGTAAGGCACAAACCGTCTTCCATGAAATTAAGCCTCTGAGTCCAAAAGACAAAAATAATCCCCTTGGTTCCTTACCTCTAAATGGAGTCCATTTCCAAAGTTACAGCAGATCTGTAAAATAAAATTATTTGTTATTTAATACAGTTTGTCACTTAATTCAGTTTAAATACATTGTTAATGACCTACCACTTAGGATACTATAGGTATTTAAAAAAAAAATTTCACCACCACCACTATCCTCCTTTGTCAAAAGGAAACAAATTATAATTTTTCCCTTTGCCTCCCGACAAGGACCAGGGCCAGAGGGAGGAATCTACATTCTTTTTGATCCACACTGCCTCCTGCAGAAAACTCAGAACTCAAGGAATAACTGAAAAACAAAAGCCAAAACTGTCCTCTTGAAATCTCAGCCATTTGAGGACCTTTTTCTCCTTACTTTAGGGTTTTCATCTCACGTTCTCTGGGACCCACTGACCTTTCCTCAAGGCCTTTTGTGTGAGATACAGAGACGCACACCGCCCCTTGCCCCCTCCCCACACTATCTCCCATTATCCCCCAGGGTCACACACACACACACACACACACGACTGTCCTTATTTGGACATCATTCCTCAACTTCCTCAGTCCCATCAACTCTTTTCTTTGGTTCTTATCAAGCACTGTCGCACTTCAGACTTCATCATTACACAGAAGTAAACAGAGTTATGTTCACTCTAAAATCTGCACAATAAACTCCTACCCTGCTTTTTGACTTTCACTGTACTTTTACAGTCCATTGACCTCCTCTTGGCTTCTCTTTTCTCCTGGCTTAATCTAAATCAGCACTTTCTAATATGGCAGCCACATGTGGCTATTTAGATTCAAACTTAAATTATTTGAAATTAATTTGCTCAATAGCCACAGAAGGCAAGTGGCTAGAGAAAATTTTCATCATTGCAGGCAACGCTATTGGGCAATGCTGGTAGACTATTGCCAGCCATTCCAAAGACGCTATCAATGAGTCAGGGATCCCTCATTCTCTTGAACTTCTAATATTCCTGCCTCACTTTTTTCCCAACTCTGAACGTCTATTACTTTGTTTGATTCTGACCCTGTACTGGCGATGCCGCTAGAGGGAGCTGCGGTGACTGAATGGACCCATCACAATCCATGCTAATAGCCGCTCCCTCCACAGGGGTGGTGCACATTTCTAGGGTGACCATATGTTTACATTTGCCCAGGAGCGTCCAGCTGACACCTATTGTGCAGGCATCCCATCTGTTAGCAACTCTTTCCTTCTCAAAAGTGTGCTCATTCAGAGCATAAACTATACAGTCACCTTATCTTTGTCTCTCTCTTATTGTAGCCCCATCATTCCAGTCCAAACTTCGGGGGAATGTGCCAATCACACCCACACCACCTCTGAACCCACTCATTCTTAGGAGATGACCCCATGTTTTATTTGACTCAGATTGTACCTTCAATCATCTTTTCCTTCCCTTCTTTCTTCAAGGAAGAGGTGTCTTGATTCCTCTCCAAGGTTAACCACCATCTGTGTTCTTTACCTTCCACTCTCCTACTTGTTCTCCCACATTTACCTTCTCAAGAACCTTGTTCCTTTCACTAACTTTTATCTTCCTTCCCTACTGGCTAATCCAACATGTTCATTTCCTTCACACTGACAACCAAACATATTCAGATGTTCCCTCTCTTAAAAATAGACCAACCCTATCCTTGTTTCTGCTAACATTTAATCTACTGCTCCATAACCTTCTTTTACTGTAATTTCACACTGAAACAATTGTATGTATTTATTGCCTTTACTTCCCCACTTGCCATTTATGCATTAATTCACTGTAATGTCTTAATTTGGATTTTCTCAGTCTTGTTTGCCTTCTCCCACCTGCATCTCATGTCACACGGATCCAAGAAGCCCTAGTTGGTAAATGGAGCTACAGGAAAACAGAGAACTACATGGAAAATAGGGCTTTCTGTAAAATTTCTAAGTCTCTTCCACTTCTTCACATCCCTTTGAAGGCTTCTTGCAGGGTCTGTTCTACTTGTGGATCCCTCACCTTCCTTTCTTCCCTCTACCTTGTCAGAACATGTTCTTGCCCCTACTCTTCCAAAGAGAAACTCAAGGATAGTCGATGTTCAGCCTCTGGTATGAGCCTCTCTGGAGCAGATGCACAACATGCTTAATTTTCTATTTTATGGTCAGATATAGTATGTCTTCCTTGTCCTCTCTATTATTAATTTACCAAGCTAGCAATAGCCAGAGATATCTCTAGCCAAAGTTGTGCTCCCTAAATTTACGTATTTTCAAAGGCGGCATGGTATGAAAAACAAGTAAAAACAATGCTGAGATGGATCACTTCTCTCTGCGTGTTTCTCTTTTGGGAATTGCGGAAAGACTAGGGACTAGATCCAAGATTCCTCGGTGTCACATCATCAGGGGACATTCTTAAAATATAATTTATTTCTTGCCCAGCCTCCTAACCATCGTCTCTTCTCTTTGTACAGGCCATATTGAGGGGTTGGCTGGATCCAATATTTACCACTTTTATTCTTCCCTAGAATCTTATCGGGCCTAGCACAAGTATAATAAGCAGGTGTTATTTTAAGTAAATGTTATCATTCTGAACAAACATAATGTGTTTTACTAGGATATAAATAAAAGGGAGCAACGTATGATCCTTTAGTCAAAGGTAAACCCTTCCTAAGTATATCTGCATTGATCTTTTTTTATTGGAATGTACTTGCTAGATGTTACTTAAGAAATGCAGAAAATCACATGGTTTCAAACAGTGCTGCTTAAACTTGAACGTGTATTTTGTTTACTGGGGATCTTGTTAAAATGAAGATTTCAATTCAGTATGTCTAGAGTTCAGCCTTATACTTTGCATTTCTAACTAGCACTTAAATGATGCTCAAGCTACAGGTTCTCGAGGAGCAAGGTTGTAGAACGTGATATGGAATATCAATTGTTCGTTTAGGGATAGAGACAATGCAGTCTGCCTTATTCATTATTGTCTGAGAAGTTAACACAAGAAACTTTGTTACACTTGAGCACTAACATCTTGAAAGCAGAGAATCTTACATTTTATTTCATGAATTTACTTTTTTCTTTTGCTGAGGAAATTAGTTCTGAGCTAATATCTGTTGCCGATCTTCCTCATTTTTGGCTTGAGGAAGAAAAGCCCTGAGCCAATTAGCTACCTATGCCAATCTTCTTCCACTTTATATGTGGGTTGCCGCCACAATATGGCTGACTAGTGGTGTAGGTCCATGCCTGGGACCTGAACCTGTGAACCTGGGCCACCGAAGCAGAGCACACCAAACTCAACCACTACGCCACGGAGCTGGCTGCATAATTTACTTATTTTTAATGTTAAAAATTTTTTAAATTGCAAATATATACAAAAGCAGAGTGAGCAATACAATAAACACCCACATAGCCAACACCCAGTTTCAACTATCTAGCACACACTTCTTTTTAAATAAATTTTTAATTTAGGAATAATTTTAGATTTACACAATGCTGCAAAGATGGTGCAGTTTCCCCCTAATGTTAACACCTTAAATAACTATGGTACATTTGTCAAAACTAAGATATTAATATTGGTACATTTAGACAATGCACAGTTAACTAAATTCCATGCTTTATTCAGATTTTACCATTTTCCCCATTAATGTCCTTTTCTTCTGTTCCAGCATCCAATCTAAGATCCCACATTGCATGTAGTCGTCCTGTCTCGTTAGTCTCCTCTGATCTGTAACAGTCCCTCAGTCTCTCCTTGTTTATGACCTTGACAGTTTTGATGAGTAACTGGCCAAGCGTTCTGCAGTGTCCTCCAATTTGGGTTTATCTGTTATTTTTCACAGGGTTAGACTAGGGTTATGTTTTTGGAAAGAAAACCACAGAGTTGTGGTGAAGTGCCTTTTTCATCACATTGTATTAGGGTACATGATATCCACATGACATTATTGGTTAAGGTAGCCTTTGCAGGTCTCTCCACTACAAAGTTACTACTTTCCCCTTCCCTCCTCTATTCCTTGGAAGTGAGTCACTAAGTCTAGCTCACCCTCTGGGTGGGGATAACGGAGGAGAGAGATTAAGCGTCACCTCCTTTGGGTGGGGCACCTCTACGTTTTATTTGGAATTCTTTGGTAAGAAAGATTTGCCTTCTTCCTTTATTTATCTATTCGATCATTTATATCAGCATGGACTCATGCATATTTATTTTATTCTGTGGGTTATAATCCAATACTATTTAATTTATTTTGTTGTTCAAGTAGTTCCATCTTTGGCCATTAGGAATTTCTTTAAGTTTAGATTCTGTGTCCCTTTGACATGTCCCCATCTTTTTGTTTTTTGAACTCTTCCTTACTGCCTACCATTTTGAGCATTCCTTACTGCCTTGTATTTTCCCTGTCCCAGCCAGAGAAAGAGCCACTTCTCTAAGGAGCTCTGGTTTCTAATATCGGAGAATGGTATTTAGAAGCCAAGATCTGTGTGTGGGTGTAGCATACACATTATAAAATTGTTTCCGGTCTCCTCAACCACTTTTTCAGGGTAGGTTGTAAAGATAGAGTTTTTCTTAACTTTATTATCAGAGACTCTGTTTTAAGTTTTTTTGAGTAGCAGTTTCATCCAGTGGAAAGTGTATGATGTTGGAAACAGTCATACTAGATTAAAATCCTGATTCTGTCAGATAAATTGCTTTAATCTGAGTTTCCTTATTTGTCCAATGAGAACTACTAACACCTCTGTGCAGACATTTTTGATTGTGTATCTAAATGTCATTTCCTCTCATCTTCAGTGTTCACAGAACCCTATTTTGTTCAGGTATCAGATAGACCCTACCCAGTCACGAAGCTGAATAAAGACTGGTAAAATGCCAAAGCACGAGAGCCTCATTCACTTTGATGGTGGCTAGTTTAGGCATAAATGTGAGTAGTCAGCTCAGGCTGCCATAACAAAACCACCATAGGCTGGGTGCCTTAAACAACAGGAATTTATTTCTCACAGTTCTAGAGGCTGGGAAGTCCAAGATCGAGGTGCTAGCTGATTCAGTTCCCCAGTGAGGGCTCCCTTCGCTATGTCCTCACATGGGATGGGGAGCCAGAGGGGGAGGATACGGGGGAGGAGAGAGCCATCTGGTGTCTCTTCTTATAAGGGCATTAGTCCCAGCATGGGGCCTCACTCTCATAACCTCACCTAAGCCTAATTACCTCCCAAAGGCCCTACCTCCAAATATCATCATGGCGGGACCTAAGGCTTCTACATATGAATTTTGGGGGGGGGGGGCACAGACATTCAGTCTGTAACAACGCATAAGAGAATTTTGGCCAATGAGATATCAGGAGAGTCTGGAAAAGATTATCCTTGCTGACAAGAAGAGAAACATATGCACAATCTCTGTTTTCACCTGCTTCTGGAGACTGCTAAGCAAGGATGTGATATTTGCAATGGCCACAGCCACTTGTGACCATGAGTGATAAAATTAGTAAAATGACAGAGAAGCCAAACTGAAACCATAACATCTTTGAGTTAAGGAATTGGTCAAGTCTGGAGCCGCCCAATCTCCGGACCATTTCTTTTAAGATATTAAATATTCCTTTTATTTAATCTATACTTAGTTGGGTTTTGTTACTTGTATTTAAGAGCAACCTAACTGGTTCACCCATTTTGCAGGGCTATTATATAAACTAAAAGAAATAATAGATAAATGTGCTTATTGCAAAGACTAGCACATAGCAGGCACTCGGTAAACAGAATTATGATGGTATTTCCTCACCTAAGATGCATTTTCCTCATTTTAAAATTTCTGAAATTTGGATTTATTCATGCCTTCAACTTCCCAAGTTCCTACCATATGCTAAGTATTGAATGCTCTTATCCTCTTGGATTAAGTGTTGGGGAGATAGACAGAAACAGGTTGTGAGAAGAGCTGTAAAGAAAATTAAAGCAAGGACAGGGTGGCAGAGAGTGATTTAAGACTGGAGGGGGCTCTTAGAAGGGGTTCTCTCTGCACAGAGACCACAAAGGAATGAAGGACCAAGTGGGGCAGAGTCCTGAAAAGGGAATAGATAGGCCATGGGGTGGGAATGATCAAGGCTGGTCCTGCAAGAGGGGAGGGAGTCTGTGGGGATGATGTCAGGGCTTTTGGGGTGCTGGCAATCTGTTGCTTCATCTGGTTGCAGGTTACATGGTGAGTCAGATTGTGAAAATTCAGTACACTTGCAATATGTGCACTTTTCTGTATGTGTCACACTAAAAACTTACAAAAACTTATGTGCACCTTAAAGCTAAGGGTGTCATGAATCTTAGTAATAGTTCTTCTATTTGCATTTTTATCACACCTACTGCAGTAGCCTGTTTTCACAGACACTTAATAAGGCATGACAGATGAAAATGTTTGCTCCACACTCATTGTACAAAAAACCTAAGAGATCTGTACCAATATTCTGTCAACTGTGGAACTATTTGTTTATTTGATTAGGGAAATAGCTATGATCTGAACTACACCTTTCTAAAGTAAATAATTGGCTGTTTCCTTGGGACTCTGTATCTCACGGAATGCATTCTTAATTCAGAACAGTGGTTCTCATCTATGGGAGATTTTGTGCACACATCCCCCTCCCCTACCTTGGGGCCACCTGGGATATTTTGCAAAGTCTGGAGACATTTTTGGGTGTCAAATCAGGGATGGAGGTGGGGATGGTGAGTGCTACTGGCATCTAGTGGGGAGAGACCAGAGATGCGGCTCAACATCCTACAATACACAGGACAGTGCCCCCCACTCCCCCAAAGCATTATCTGGCTCCAAATGGCAAAGTGCCAACATTGAGAAACCCTGATTTAGACCACATTTCTCTGATTGGAAGACACTGTAATAACTAGGGTGAAGAAGGTTGTACAAACTCCAGAGAACCATAGATTTCTGTAAATTTCCAAATTGGTAGGATATTGCAGGCAATATAAATGGAATAATTGACCCTGTCTTCTGTCCTCCATTCCCACTCCTTCCCACTTCCCTTTGAACATTTCCAGCTCTGTAAGTCTGAGTGACTTCCTGTGGGAATGTTGTAAAGGGTTTCAAGGATTGGAAGGATGGCTGGACAAGATGGCCATTATGGTTTCTCCTAACTATGAAATGTGGAACTCTTTTGTTTCCCCACAAGGAACTTTGTAATAGTGAAGTGTCATGTGTGACATGCCTTCAACGCTGAAGAGGAAAAGTACAAAAAAAAAAAAAGCTTCTGGTCTCTGTATTCAAAGCAGTAGCGTTTTTAGATGAATCAGAAAAATCCTTCAAAAGCTTTCCCAATTTACTAAAGTTAAGTTTTTTTTTTTTTAAATTTCTGCTGTTGGATCCTATGCATCTTGTAAAAACTGGCCTTCCTGGTAACTAGCAGGAAAATAATTCGTTCTGGCAGAGGCATGAGGGAAGGCCAGGCATCACTGCAAAATACAATCAATGTACTCTTTGTTCTCAAGGTTGGCACTTTTAGAAAAGGCTTCCTGTTCTGAAGTCACCTTGATGAGAGTAATAAGTAGAATCCAGTAGCCCGTATGAGTCACTGAATGACAGATCCTCCTGACTTGACAGGTTCTCAATCTGAAGCAGACGATCTTGAAATTTTCGTCTGTGCTTCTATGAGGCCCCGGTGAGGTGACCCCTTAAGGTTTAATATGTCAGACTAATAGATATCTTTTAAAGATGAGATGTAGAGGGATACAAAGTGGTTTAAAACAGTTTCAACTTTGAGGCATTATAATGGCTTATTATTTCCACTTAGCCAGAAAGAACTTTATACAGGAGGTCAGTGTGTGGTCAATGGATGATCTTTGGGACTCAAATAGAGATGACCTAGCACGTGCCTGCTCTTCTCTAAAGTCATACCCACCCTTGGACAAGCACAGAAACACCTGTGTTATTTGTTTTCCTTACCCACCCTTCCAACCAGGCAGAATGTTTTAAAATTCTTTGTTTCACCTTTGCACTGTACAGAAAGTAAAATCAGAAACTGTCCTGAGGGTCCCTGCCTTACCCCCAATCCATTCTTAAAGCATTTTCAGCTTTGGCTGAAATGATCTAAAGGGAATAAAATGAGATAAAGGCCATGTATGCCACTTATTTATTTCCTCTGAGCACACATCCTATTATTCTATTTGTATAGACAGAGCTGGAGGTCTGGTAGCCTCTGTACCTCCAAGAAGGTCTTGGCAAGACCTCTGTAATGGCAGAAACTTACATATTCAGAAGAGTTCAAGTGACCCAGTGCAGCAAGGGTGGATCAAGTGATTTTGCTGAGCTACTCTGATAACCTTTCATAGGTCAGATTTATGTTAGAATTTCACCTACCATACCCTTCTCTTCTTAATTTTCTATTTTTTGAGGGAGGAGGAGAGGTAGTCTTTATAAAATTTCTTTTTATAGCTAAACGTTATAACTTATTTAGAAAATCCCAACATAAAAATCCAATTTATAAATGACCCATATGTAAGTATAACTCCTATAGCAGCCTTATTCAATAGCTAATTTATTTTTGTATTTTATTGAGGTAACTTTGGTTTATAACATTATATACATTTCAGGTACACACCTGTATATTTCAACTTCTGTACAGACTATATCGTGTTTACCACCAAGTCTAGTTGCCATACATCACCATACGCATACGCCCCTTTACTCCTCCCATCTCCCTTCCCCCCGGTAACCATCAATCTGTTCTCTGTATCTATGTGTTTGTTTATCTTCCACAGATGAGTGAAATCATACAGTATCTCCATCTGACTTATCTCACTTAGCCTAATACCCTCAAGGTCCATCCATGTTGTTGTAAATAACAAGATTTCATATTTTTTATGGCTGAGTAGTATACACACATTGTGTATGTGTGTGTGTGTGCATATACATATATCTATGTCTCCTTTATCTATTCATCTGCTGATGGGCACTTAGGTTGTTTCCATGTCTTCGTTATTGTGAATAATGTTTTAACAGCTAATTTAAATATACAATTATATTTCTTTTCACAGTTGCTAATTAAAAAAACCAGAAACAAGAAAAGCAGTATTTTGAACTTTAATTTTTCAACTCTGAATTTGAATTTTATATAGTAAAACTTACACACTTCAAGTCTGACTGCAATAAATTATACAATTTATCATAATCTTTTGCCTGTTCCTCATATGTTTAGGCTAATCTTAATGTAACAAATATGATTTTGGGTGAGTCATATTGAAGTTAGCTTCAAAGAGGAAGACAGTTTCCTTGAAAACATTTATTGACTCAAAGAATTTTAAAATACGGATTTAGCAATGCTGTGCTACACCTGAGTTGTCAGATAAAGCTGCGAACTTATTTCAAGTTAACTTTTGTGTAATCATGGACAGCTCCTATTTTTAACTTGGTATAGACAAACTTAAGACCTATAAAAATCAATATTACTTTTCTTAGTGTCAATTTCTTTGGCCCAAAAAACATTTTTTTTAAAGTCAGAGTCACTAACAAATAGCTAAAAGTAGGCTTGATATATTTAATCATCTTTCTAGTCCCAATTGGTTTCTAATCGGGATGTTAACAGTGGTGCTCAAACTTGAGCGGTGTCAGAATCATCTTGCTCGAACACAGACTTCTGGGCCCCACCCGAAGGCTGTTTCTGATTCCGTGGATCTGTGGTGGGGTGTAAGAATCTGTATTCTAACAAGTTTCCTGGTAATGCTGATGCTGCTGGTCTGGGGATCACACTTGAAAAAAACCACAGAGGAGAAAGGAAAAGAGGAGAGAGCCTGGCTAACTCATAGACTGGATAATGAGCCCTTAATTACAGAGATGTGTGAAACAACAGACCCCAACTGAGGAAATTCAGTAGATTTCCCACTTTACAAGTCCTCATTAACTACAAGGATTACTTTAAATAGTGTTTTCTTCTGGTTTACACCTCTTCTTCTAGCTTAAGTTTTACTAACCTTGCGCATTTGCTATTTTTGAAATATTTTACCATTTTATTGGTATGTGTTTTCTATACCTGCTAGAAATGCTTTTGGAATCAGGAAAAATATACGTAAATCTGTATAATATACCTTACATAATTCTATAGACAAATATGATGTGCTGCCACCTTATTGCTGCAATATATTTCTGAAAATTACATTGAAAAACAGAATGAAGAAAACCAGATGTTTCCCCCCAGAAGTTTAAGGAAATCAAGAGCCTCAGACTGTCCTTTTTCACCATTAGATGGCACTGGTCTGTCAGCAAGGCAAACTTGAGGAACTACCAGAAATGCACCAACAACTGACTTCAAGGCCGAAAGTGGAAAACAGGTATTTTCAACTGGCTTCAAGTAGCGGGCTGGCAAAATTGAAAACAGTGAAAATCAATGGCTTTTCAAAAGTTGTATGAATACTTTTGCAAGACTATCATCTGTGAAACTAGACATCTTAATTTACATTCTTTTCCTTTTTTTCCTTTCTAGAATGATTCTAACTTGTAATGAGACTAAACCAATTATCTCGTCCAGAAGTTCAGGCCTTACTGATGACTAACTGTAGAAAACTGCTGCAAAGGAGGTGACGGTGATGCCCTTGGAGTGACAAGAAGCCTATGGTCGGGGGACTTGAGTTCTATCTGGCTTTGCCCATTAATAACATTCGCTAGATCCAGTGACTGGCACACAGTGGATGCTCAAAAAAATGTCAAGTTCTCTTCCCTACACCCAATTTCCCCCACGGTAAACTCCAAAGACAGCACCTGCCAGAACATGGAGACTGAGGGCAAAGAACAAGAAGTTGTGCACCGTGGCATGTAGACTACGTGACGGTGGCAAGTAGAAAATAAGGACACACATTTGTACCAAGGATCTTCACTGATCCTATAAGGAGTGGGAGCCATTGACAGCTTCTGGTTAGGGATACTAGGACACCAGAGCCTCAGAAAGATTTTTTGGCAGTACTGTGCAAGATGAAAGGCAGGAGGCAGTCTGAAGATTAAAGATGTAATGAGGACAGGCAATAGGGTAATGGTACTGGGATGGATGGATGGAGGCAAGTCTTTATGGGGACACTAGTACGTGCAATGCCCTGTGTGTGGAAGATAGGGGAATGGGTCAGAGGGTACCAAAATTTTAAGTCTGAGTGGCTAGAAGGATGCGATTCTCAGGGCACAGATTGTAGAAATGTTAAGCTCAGGTCCTGGGGGAATCCTTTGAGGAGGCAGGAGAGATAACAGACAATAGAGAATAGGGCACTGTGTTACACACACGCTATCCTAAGGGCAGCACCCTCTCAGCCACTGCTGTGCCACCCACTCTCACCTCCCTTGCCTCCCATCCATATCTGTCTCCTGGTGATGTGTGTACAGCATATCCCTCTACTGTGCTGGGTCAGAAAAGGAGGTGAGAACCACTGTAGCTTCCTAGAGGTGAAAGGACCCCTATTAGAGCAGTGAGGAAGCAATGGAAGGAGATATTTGAAAGAAGAGACGACTGATAGTGTTAAGATGATGACTGACCTAGGCCCCTTGCCCAATTTCTCCATGAGCACTTTCTGGGTCTGAGAGTGGATCTCTAAGATGAGGTGGTGGGTAGGGACCATTCATTTTAATTTTATTTTCTGTTCGTTTGCACCGTAGGGAACTTGAAAAAGTAGTGGGATGGAGGTATTTTAGAACAGGGGAAATCTGAGTTCTCCTCATCTTTTCTCATTTCCATCCAAATCTGTCCTCTCATTCCCCAGTCAGCCTGGCAGCACCTGCTTGACTGATGACACTAATTCCCATGAAGGTGGGACTTTGACGTAAGACCTAAAAAAGCATTTGGCACAGAGTAGGTGCTCAATAATATTTGTTGATTGAATGAATGTACCAAGGCTTAACCAATCCGGAGAGATATTTGCATTTTAAAAAGAGGACAGAGATAAGTAAGTTGAAGTCCTCATTAGAACCTCTCACTGATCACCATTCTCACTGGGGGTGCTATTGGCATTTCCAGTATGAAAAAATCTTCATGAGTAGCCAATTCTTGTAAGTTCTGCAGATTGCTGGATGTTTAGCATCCCTGGATTTGGAGTACCAAACACCAATAGCATCCCAGGCCTTGTCACAACCAAAATGCCCCTTGCACACCCCTGCCTCCCAACACTTCCTCAAGAACCCCTGCTCCCAAAGCAACCCTGCCAGGCTGCACCCTCCCTCCAATGTACTCTCTGGGCTTTTCTGCCTGTCTTTGATCACAATGCCCCAAGTTCTGGAACCCCTCCTTTTTTTGAAATAATGAGGCAAAACTGTACCCAATCAGTCAACTACCATCTCTTCTTTCTCGATGCTTTCCTGACCAACTCAACCAAAACTCATCTTTTCATTTTCTTAATGATTTGAACACCTCCCTAACACCACTCCCTTGTCAATTAGCCTTTTCTGGCTTCCCTTGGTATCAAGAAGGCTACATTAATCTTTCTGCATGTTGTTCTGCCTTATAGTCTATGTTCCAGTTACAATGAACTCTTTCAGTGCTTCCAAGTAACCATGCACCCTGTCTTCAGGCCTTTGCATATGCTCTTCTCTCTACCCAGAACATTCTTCTCCCTCCTTCTCGTTGTATCATCTCACTAATTTATAATTATTCTCAGATCTTGGCTGGGATGCTCAGTGCTAGAGCTCCTTCTGTAGGCTTCACGATACTATGTGTTCTGTTATCATTCCTCTTCTTACCATGAGCCATTTGGAAATTAGCTATTTATTTGTTTACTAGACTGTAAGCACCATGAGGATAACACATGTCTGGCTTTTTTGTGGTTTCCCAATGTCTAGCACATTGCCTAGAATCGAGAAGGGAGTCACTAAATAGTGGTCATATGTGGTTAGTTTCTACAGTTTCCTTTCTTGTGGGCATTACTCATCTTACCATTAGACTATGGTATAAATCCTGTTGTTCCCGCCTCCTTCACCCTAATCACCAAGTTTGCATACGATAAAAATCTCAATACATTTTTTTAATAATATGAAATAAACAAAAATAATGTGATGTCATATGTGGTATACATCTGATACTCTAATATAAACTTAACAGAGAAAACCACCTTTCATCATACATGGACTGTATGTTTGAAAAGTGTTTTCATCTGCTAAAATCAGTGGCACATTGAAAGATAGAAAAAAAAGCTGTGATCTGTGATTAAGAAATGCTCAAATTGTTCTAAAGCTCATTTATGATTTCAATTAAGTTTTCTGAATTTTACTACAATTTGGCAGTTTAAAGAATACCAATGCCTATTCTATGAGTAATTTTTTCCCATATAAATATTCGTATGCTTCATTCATGAATGAACTATTTTGCAAAATTTAGACTGGTAATTCTCACTCTTGTACTTGTCTGATAATTAGACTAATTGAGACGTTTTTGTCAATACATATTTCTGGACCTCAGCCTTGGGATTTTAATTTAGCTCATAAGGTATTTCTAATGATTAGGGAGAATTCAGACCAAATGAATGCTCATATCTTTTCATAAAGTACTTTCCCCTAAGTTTATAATCAAAGAAACTTCTGTTAAGAGCTGTCATTTTCCCATTACCTATTAAATTTTAGAAAGAAAAACAAATGTGAAATCATACATTTCTAAAGTCCCAAATATGATAACTGATTATTCTTATAGGCTTCAATATTTCCAATCTAATTTATACTTAAATTTATTCTAAAATCTGTTATCCAGTTGCATATTAGAACATTAGGCAAAACTCCAACGTTATTGACAATTTATAGATAGTTGAACACACTTGCTATGGGTTGAAGTGTGTCTCTCCAAAGAAGATACGTTCAAGTCCTAACCCCTAGTACCTCAGAATGTGACCTTATTTGGAAACAGGTCTTTGCAGATTTAACCAAGTTCAGGTCCTAGTGTGAGCCCTAATCCAATATGACTAGTGTCTTTATAACCAGGGTAAGTTTGGAGAGACTCAGATAGGCGCAGAGGGAAGAGGATATGAAGAGACATAGGAAGAAGGCCATGTGAAGACAGAGGACTGGAGTGATCCATCTACAAGGCAAGGAATGCCAGAGATTGCAGGCAAACCACCAAACGCTAAAAAGATGCAAGGAAGGAAACTGACAGGTTTCAGAGGGAGTGTGGCCCTGCCAACACCTTGATTTCAGACTTTTTGCATCTAGAACTGGGAGACAATATATTTTTGCTGTTTGAAGCCACCCAGTGTTTGGTACTTTGTTACAGCAGCCCTAAGAAACGAATACACTAATAGGTATGACTGTCCACAGTACAATTTGCTATCACTGAATCCTTAAAATGTAGCTTGATTTTAAAGGGCAAGCTTAATTAGTCAAAGGTAAAATTGAGGGAACCACCAGAAAATTCCTCCCTCAAGTGCTCTCTTTAGTAGTCTGGTGAAGCCTATGGACCCCTTCTCAGAATAATGTTTTTAAAGTTATAAAATAAAAAACATCACATTATGAATGAACTCAATATTGAAATAGTTATCACAATTTTTTAAAAAACACCAATCTGTGATGCAATATCATGCACCTTGTTATCAACGTATTGAACAATAAGATCTAGTAGAAAGCATATTAGTGATAAGACTAAATGGTGTCTTGAGCTAACTGTTGCATGATATGAAAGTATGTGTGACTTCTACTGTGACAAAGTCACAGGTACTGCTAATGCTATTGCAGTCTTTTCTACACTCATAATTTAAAGAAATGCTAAATTGCAGTTAGAGATTTGTGAAAATAGATATGTAATTTGTTCCCAGCCATGTCTAAGGACCCTCTGAATTCTATCTATGGACCATTTGGGAGTTGGTGGATCCCTGGTAAAGAACTCTTGATGAGGAAAGATTCTCTGGCTTTCTTCACAAATTTGTCTCTATTTTCCATTTTGATAGAGTTGGGCTAAATGACTGTGTGATAGCTATGTGGGTACCACTCAACACCTCTCTGGTGTGTCTCCCTGAACTGCAGAGGAAAGCTAAAGACCACATATCACAGACTCCCTTGCAGCTAAGTTTCTGCATGTGAGTTAGGTTCAACCAATCAGTATTTACATGAGATCTGAAAGGAAGCAGAGCAGAAGCTATGTGTCTGCCGTTCTTGCTGGCAAGCATAGATGTGGATAGAGTTGGTTTTCTGCAGCAAGCTTATTATGGCTCTAGTGTCCATCACTAGATTCATGAGCACCAATTCAATAGGATGGTATGCCTCCTAGCAAATGTGGCATGATTCTGGAGCTGGCAGCAAAAGTAGCAGCCTAACTGCGGCAGTTTCCACCTTGTGGGAGTGGCAGCATTAGTTCCTGATTACAGGCGAGGCAGCAGTTCTCTAAGTGCTTGGGTTCTGCTGTGTGGCTTTGAAGTCATTACCGAGAGCTCAAACTGGGTCTGTTTCCTCAACCCTTCCGACACTCATGCAATTAACTTGATGCCCTGAAATAAATCTCTTCTTGCTTTAACTAGCTAGGGTGAATTATGCTATCTGCAAGTGAACTCTGACCCATAACTACTACAATTTATACTCCCTTCTATAAAAGACTTATTTCCTGAAGAACTACTTCTAAAGACGAGTCGCTTTTTATTTTTTACTGAAGACTACTCTTCAAACATATTGGGGGACAAAATGTTGAAGTGCCTGCTGTTCTCTGACCAAAAATAAACATATTCAAATTTTTATCACAAAAAGCATAATAGAAAATACAAAGAGTAGTCCAAGAATCTGTTTCAGTTCAGTTATAATCACTTTTTAAAGGAACAATTATTATCCAAAAAATTAAAATTATTTAATTGCTAAAGTAAAAAAATGCCTGAATTATTTACCTATTTCTCTGTAAATGTAGTTCAATTGGCTTGCTTGTTATGTCATTTGCAGGGAAAGTTAATTTATTTTCTTATGTGGAAGGAATTTAATATTTAATCCTCAAAGGGAGCCCGGTGCCGGGTCAGCGTGGTATTCTCCTTAGCCAGGGAGCAGCCAGAGGAGAGCAGAAGTTGCTCTGTTATTCTGGAGCCAAAAGCAAAACCCAAAATTACGTCTTAAAAAAGTTTTATTAACAAAATGAACCTGAATTGAAAAATTACCTCAATGACTTGGGCAAAATGAAATGGATAAATAGAGCATGAAAATGAACTGGTGTGCCAAAGGTCCTAATTAGCATGCTATCAAGGGAAAGTTCACTTAAATCCACAGATTCAAGTAGTCATGTTTTTTCCTGTTTTATATATAAATAAAATCTCTTCATCGAACCCACTTAGCAAAGCCATATAAGCCAGATACATTGCTTATGTGTAATTCCTTTTCCTTTAACAAACAGAATGCAAATATAGTTTAAATTCCAACTGGAGCATAGAAATGAAGCATAGGAAAAGGAGATCCAGAGATTGAACATTGTTTTCTAGCGGCTGAAGCCCTTCTCTTTAAGAATAACCTCTGAAAACACCATTTGACTGTGGCTCTACACTTTGATTTCCTGTAACCTCTTAAAGTGAAAAAATCTTAAAACTATTACATATGTTCATTATCTTTAATACTAGGAAACTGTTTCAAAACACCAACTTCGTGAGTTTTAAGTCAAAACTATCTGTGTGTGTGTGTGTGGGGGGGGTGATTTTAATAGTAACAAAAAAAATTTAAACTTTGTAAAATGCATTTTTTTGAAAACCCATTGTTACTGTCTAAGTAAGAATGCAGGTATTTCCAGGTTTCCGCGGTTCACGGACCGGGCCCGGGGGCTGGGGCACCTGGGGCACCGCTGAGAACCTGAGCGCGCTCGGGAGCAGGCAGGGCTGTTGCCTCTCCTGCCTCCATGTTGCCCGTGGGAGAGACTCCGAACAAAGCGGCGATCGCCAGGAAAGGGGTGCCCCGCTGCAGGGCTCACGACACCCACGGATCACAGTGAGAAAAGGGCGCTCGGGCGTGGCGGCGAGAACGCGGGCGGCTGGCAGCTTCCAAGGGCGCGCTCTGCCCCGGCTCCGCGCCGCCGCCGCCGCCTGCCCGGCGCTCTCCCCTCGGGGCACAAAGAGGGAGCGCGGCCGGCCGTGCGGGCGCCGCTCAGGCGGAAGCGGGCAGGTCGGGGCGAACCCCGCGCCCGCGCTGCTCTGCTGGCCCGGGGCGCCGCGCCTCGGCTCGCGGCTCCGCACTTACCAGCACAAGCAGCAGGCAGGCCTCCGCGCGCCGCGCCATCGCGCCCTCGCCTCGGGCGCCTCGCACCGCTCCGTCCGCGCCGCCGGCTCCCCGCGCTCCCCCGCGCGCGCTCGGCTCCTCCCGCGCCCCCGCCCCGGGCCGCCTCCCAGCGGCGGCCGCGCCGCCCTGCCCCGAGGCGCGCCTCCAGGTGTGGCCGCCGCCGAAAACGGCCCCCGGAGCCCGGCCGAGCCGCATCCCGCCGTGTGGGGATGCCGCGGAGGAGGGAGGTGCGCGGAGCACGGCCGACCCCCGACCCACGCGCACCTGGCACCGTGACGTCCCCGGCTTTGGGACTTGGGTGGCAGGCCCCGCCCCGTCGTCCTCTCTTTCCCGATCCCCTCCTCCCAGGAGAGGGGCGGGAGGAGGGAGCTCTGGGCCACACGGCCCCGGGACAAACTGAGCTCTCTGCAGCCAGGCCTTGCGGAGTTCAGCCGGCCCGGCCCCCGGGCCACCGGGAGGTCCCGCGCTAGGTGACTGCGCGCCGGAGCCAGAGCGCAGGAGGCGCGGAGAGGAGAGACGGGACGCGGGGAGCCGGGGGTCTGGAGCAGGATTTCAGGTGACTGTCTCTGTAAAGGCTTCTCACCTCGTCCCCACGGCCCCTTCACTGCTTCCAACAGATTTGCAGCTTACCTGGCTCAGGGAGAAACAGTTATTAGAAGAATCACAGATGATCCAAAAGGACAATTGTCCAAGACTCGCCCCGTTAGTTACTAGCTGTGTGATCTGGACAACCTCTCTGTGCCTCAGTTTCCAGATCTGTCAAATGGGATTAATGGCGCCCAATACGTAGGGATGTTGTGAAGATTAAATGAGAAAATCCATGTGAAGCGTTCTGCAGTGTCTAGCACATAGGGTTTAATAAGTGGTAGTTGTTACAACCAGTATAATTATTATTACAAGTGTAAATGTTAAATCGAACTCTTCTTGAAAAAGGGAAACACTAGAATCAGCCCCACAGTAGGAAGCTTCTAAGAAAGATTAACTATCGATGTTGAAGTATTGGGAGAGCCTATGAAAGAATAAAGGTTTGACTTGCTACTAGAAAGAGAAGTTTGGCATTACATTTGGCCAAAATAGCAGAGTTCCTTCTGTGGTCAAAAGTGCCTTCCTCTCCCTCCCCCTGTACCTCCCTCCCCAGTTCTGATCTTGCCGCTTTTCCAGATCCAGTACAACTGCCACTCCTTGGTCCCTTTCTTCCCCAGACACCATGGATCACTCCTTCTTTGAGCTGAGAGAACCACGTTCTCCTCTATTTGTTTGGGGCTTAATTGCTGAGTGACTTTCTCATAGTGTTATTTGGGTGTCAGTGGTTAAGTTAGCTTAGGACGGTCTAGGAAGACTGTCTGCTTAGATTACCACCGTTTCCAGGCTAAGTACCAGGGGAGACTCAGTAAACACTGGTTATGCAGTTGAATCAGGAGGAAGGTATGTCTTCTAGTGTCCTCTCCTTTCTCTTGAGTTGGACATGTACGGTAGTACACCTTAGGGATAGTTCTCATTCCCTGTCACACCGGGCAAACTAGTTAAACAAGGCGGGATTTACCAAAACACTTTGGAAATCATTCCTGGAAACCATATATAAGTCCTACCTAAAATTAGTGCTCTTGCAACTGGGTCCTATAGGCAAGTATTTATGTCTCATTATCAAGATTTTAGTTTCTATTTCATAATGAAGATAACTGTGTCTTCCAGAATGAGAAATACCTAATGAAAATTTTATTTCCATTGAATTATTCAGTCTCCCTTGGAGGCTGTCAAAGTCAGTCTGGGATAGTATTCCACTATAAGACATTTATTCCAAGGCTTTGAGAGAAGCTGTCGAACCATGCACTATCCAATGCCATAGTAGGTCATTCTTGAGTTAGTTTCTCTTTGAAAATACTGTGATTCACTGAGTTGAAGGGACTTGTTAAAAGTCAGAGGATACACAGCTAGTTTTCTAGCTTCTGACTTCTTTCTGCTGGCCTGAGAGCAAATCCGTTTCATAAATATCTGTGCATGAGAACAAATGGCATTACCAATGAAGCACTGAGTACTTTAAAATAAATTGAAGTGTAACAAGATGTGAAAGATTTAATTTACGGATTTTTCCCCCTAAATTAGTTGAACATTATGGTAAGTGTACTTTTCTTAAGACACGTACTTATAATGCATGAGTTCAAAATATACTTTGTGCAAATAATTAGCTTTAACGTCTAGGTTTGTCTGTGTTCAAACGTCTATATTCAAAATACCTACCTGAGTTATGTTTCCCAGAATACTTTGCCTCACACATACACGCAGGTGAAAATATGCTTCAGGTGATTAGGTTATTAGAATCATCTCTTAATATTATCTGAAACATAAACATTTTGTAAAAAAGAAAGGCTTCCTAAAGACCAACAAAAATTCATGTGTACTTTTTCTTCTGTCACCACCTCCTTACTCCCAATACATTCCATCATTAAAGATCCGTTTATAAATTGACAGTTCTTGATTCATGGTTTGATCAATGGCTGACCCTTTAATTCCACAGAAAATCCCAACGAGTATGTGTGTTAGAATTAATGTCAAAAATGTGAGAGCTAAATCAGGTTGCTGTCCTACGAAATGCCTTAGAAGCAAGTCACAGAAATATGTGGCTATTACAATACAACAAATGATTATTGTGGTCAAGAGGCTTACTCATAGAGTGTCAATTAATGGTGTGTGGACACAGGAAAAATAAATAGCTCTAGGAAATGTGAGAAGGGCAGTAAGAAAAGGAATCTGCATCCTGGTTTAGCTCCACTCATTTATTCCTTCATTTATTCAACTTTAGTTTGTCCCTGTTCAGCAAATGTTTAATTTGCGTTTTATTGAGGATGCAAAGATAAATGTGTTCTTTCATCTAAAGATCCAAAAATAGACACTTATGAAATAATATAGCTACTTATAAACTATGATCAATGCCGTGGTAGGACTGCACTGCGAGCAGCGAAGAGCGGCCCTAACTTACACTTTGGACCATGAGATTAGAGAAGGTTTCTTGGGAGTGAGTGCGGGTGGGGGGGTTCTTAAAGGATGAATAGTTGTGGAGGAGACATTGAACCTACCTGGACAGAGTAACTCAAAGCATAGGCGCTGTTGTTGAAGAGTCAGGGCCTTCAGATTTATCTGTGAAGAAAGCATTCTTTCATCACATTGATACAAACATGGAAGTCAGAAGTAAAAACATTTTTGTGTGTGTGTAAAACTGAATTTGAGATATTAGAGCAATATCCAATTAGAGAATGTCTAGCAAGTGGTTTGAAATGAGAAGGAAAACACAGCTGCAGGTAGATTTCTGAGTAGCAACAGTCACCTAATTGTCTATCTTTCTGGCTGTTGTTTCTCAGCCCATTTCTTACTCTCTGCCTACATGTTAAATGCTTTTGCTTTTTGAATTCTTTCCTTTCCTTCTTTTCTCCTTCTTAGCATGATTTTGTAGCCACTCCCATTGTGCTAATCTGTCACACCTTTCTCTCCTAAGCTTCAAACATGGGACATTACCATTGGGATGTTTCACAGGGACCTCAAACTACCATAATAATTTTGTAGGCATATCAAACTCAGCATACTGATAAAAAAGATTTCCCCATCCCTCTACACCTCTCCAGCTCAAGCTTTCTGCTGCTTCGTATGCCTTGTCAACTTGGCCACCCAAACCAGGAAGCTGAGGGTCCTCCTCAATTCTCCTTTTCCCGTACTCTCCCCATCCAGTTATTTACCTTTCCCTGCATTCTCTGTGGCCCTGTTCAAAATGATTCATCCAACATGCATAGCAGCATTCACATCATGGTTTGTGGTTATTTTATTCATGTCTGCTCCTCCACCCATTCCTCTTTCCCAAGCTTGTTACATCTTTGAGAGCAGAGGCCCTATCGTATTCATAGTGGGCCTAGCCCCTTGTATCCAGCATATATTAGATGATTAATAGAGTTGTTGAATCAAGCTTGCATAATGGAATTATACGTGAAAAAGGAGTATTGTAAAGGAAGGTGTTTGAAATATTCATTGTGGATGAGTTAATAGTGGATCTGGTCAAAGAATGTTGGTCTGGGATTGTATGTGTGTGTGCCATGCACGTGTGTCCATGCGTGCACACACACATGTGTATGTGTTGGTTTGTGTATGTATGTTTTCCCCAACAACACTGCAGCCCAGGAGCAGCAGAACAGCAGATAGTGAGTGTAAGTCAGGGTTACAGAGGGGCCTGGCTGATAGTTAAGAGGTATAAGTGGCCCAGATATACATGGAGTTGAGTGTGGCAGGAAGGCGATGGACAAGGTGAAGCTGGAGGAGTTCACGGGTCAGTTGAGAAGAGAGTGTATTACATTAGATGTGGAGAAATGGGAGAGGATTGCCCTTCTCCTTAATCCTGGAGACGGAGCCATGGCCCTTTTCCACAGAAGCCAAGGCACGAGTCACATCACAGTCACCAGGTGTCAGGATGTTGAGGGTCTCATGGACTTTCTAGTTAGATGGACCAAGAGCCGCCTCCACCTTAGGCAGTAAGAGAGGAGCAGTGGCCAGTTTAGGAGTGGGGGACGCCCTCTAATACCAGAGTGGGGAAACCTTTGTTGCTTTTCTGAGCTAGAACTTGCAGAGTAATAATGAAAGCCTAGCAGACTGCACGCCTATGTGTCTGCATATGGTCTAGTACAGAGAGGCCAGCACATCCTTAGTGAACGGTCATTGTACTTTGGGGGCAGCAACAGTCAGCCCTGAGAGTACAGTCACAGACGCCAACACCTCGAAAGAGTGAGAAAACCCATGGAGTGAGTCACAGTCTAAACTGAGCTGTAGCCACAGGCTCCTCCTTGTGAGTCAATATATGAGGACTGGTTACTCGGATGCAAAGTCCCTGAACCAAAATGGCTTAAGGAAATTGTCAGCATTGTCCACGGGGCAGAGGAGAATTAGGGGAAGACACTACAATTGCAAAATAGGATGTGGCTCAGCAGAGAAAACGAGAGTCTATTCTTGGGTCTAAGTAAAGTTCTGAACACTTCTTAAGCGACTTTTTTTCAAAATAAATCCTACTAGTTTTAAGTTATCTTAATGTGATAAGACTATAATAATGCTGGATTGAGGTGTGTACAAGGCAACAGTTGTCTGGGAAACCTCAGCAAGGCCTTGGTGTCCCATCACAGTGCCTCTCCCTCTTACTGACTAATGTCTGGAATCCTTGAGCTGAAGGCTCCCTTTATGTTACTTGCCCGTTACTGGGAGGGTGACATGTTAATCTCTTATCAGTTGTTTACCTGATAGCCTGATACCACAGGTACACCAGAATGCTCCACCTCAGAGCCTTTGCACTCTCTGTTCCTTTTCCCTGGAAGGTTCTCCTCCAGACACGTGCAAGATTTACTCTCTCACTCTTCACTTTTTTCCCCCTCAGGTATTACCTTATCAGTGAGGTCTTCTCTGACCACCCACTTAAAAATTATAAATACTCCCACCCCCGGAGCTCCCCATCCTCCTTTCCTGCTTCATTTTTCTTCTTGACACATCACAATCTCAAAGACTGTGCATTTACTTACTTATTTGTTGCCATTTGCTAGAGTGTGGACTTCATGAAGGCTGGCTTTTTTCTCTGTGAACTGCTGTGTATCGAACACCTAAAACAGTGCCTGACCCAGTGTAGGTCTTCAGTAAATATTAGTTGAATATGAGTGAATGAATACGAGAATACATTTTCAAGGTTATTTTGGAGGATAGGGTGTGTGCGTGTGTAAAATGAGGGTAAAAGGGAAAAAAGCAAGAGAACATTACATTTCTGGAAGGATGTGAGTAAATGTCACCAAACTGAGGTGAGGGTTTGCTGGGAGGCCTGGCTCACTGTGGACAAAATCCCCGACCTCACAATTTTATCAAGGATGAGCCTTGCTAGGACTGCTTGAACAGCGTGAAGTTGGAGAAGTTCAGAGGCCAGTGGAGAACATTTCTGTGTTCTTCCTCTCCCTTCCTTAAGGAGAACGAAATGCAAAACCATAAACAATATGGAAAATTGCTCTTCCCTCTAGAGATGAACAAAGAAAGCATTCATTACAGGCATGTGACACTTGGGAATGTTGATTTTATCTACTCAACTACGTTTTCTGAAAAAAAAAAATCCAGAATAAGTCTTTGGCTTTGGTTTCACTCTAGGATTTGTTTATGGGAATTCTTGGAAAGATAAGGGAAATCAGTGGCTGGGGAGAGAGGAGGAGAGTGTTCGGTTGCTAACAGCAGCCTTGTGCAGGAATCCCTCACCTGCGTGATAGGACCTGCAGTGCTTATGGGCAGGCCCAGGACTGTTTACCGAGAACGCAGACAGAAACCATCACGCTGACCCAACGTGAATAATGAGCCCAGGGAGATAAACAGAAAAAAGCCCTCAGAAGACTGAAAAGAATACTGGTTTCTTGGCAGTTACTTGATTCATTTGCACGTAGACAAGTGATATTCTTACATATAACGAAAAAATCAAATAGAAGCAATGCAATAGCTTTGGAGAGCAAACGTGGGAGTAATATGTTGCCTAAGATCTTTTCAAAATGATCCATAATGATGATTATAAATACTTTGGTAGAAAGAAGGAGGATCTCAAAAAGAAATAGCAATTTTCCTTTTTTAAAACAATAAGGATTCAAAGAAATGAAATTATTCATTATAATTTACTTTTAAAATTAATCTTGTTGGTGATGGTTTTTTATTTCAGTACCATAGCAGTAGATGTAGTAATTTGTTAATGATTGAGTTCTGAAATTTGTGAATGATTTGCTCGTTAAAATGGTTAGAGCACATTTCAAGTTATTCAATAATGATGTTACTTACTTGCATTTTGACATCCCCCTCTGGTGGAGAAAGAGGATTGATTCCAGCCGGGAAGGAGAACGGAGCCTCAGTGTGAATCTGTCTGTTGGAGGGCGCGGGCTTGTGAATGGCATCTGTCACACGCGTCCTGCAGAAAAAATATTGGGAGCCACTACTCTGAAGCACACACTTGCATGAGCTATGCTGACCAAAAAGTTAGAACGTTATTATTCTTGAATTCCAAATTAGATATTACCAATGGCAAATTATTTCTATGTGGTAATTTTACTTTTGTAACAAAAGTAATTGAAAATCTCTTAGTATGATAAATAATAATTTAATTAACTCAGTTACATTTATACAAACCCAGGGAATAGGAAAGTGAAGCAGTCTTTCAGATGTCATAAGAGAAGAGAAGCAAAATGGCTCTAGCTTTTGAGCATTTAAGGAAAATGTTTTTAAACCTGTTTTGTTTGAACAGTATATTTCTCTTTGTCTATGTTTTTGTTTTTGCACTGGACCTAGTCTGAGTTTCATTACCTGCTCTAGTTTTCACTTAGAGATTTTATTAGACAGAGATGTTCAAACATTAAGCAAACCAGTTAAATAAAACTTAAATACAAAGAAGGGAATGGGAAAAAAATTCCTCCTGATAATTTAGTTTTAACCATAAAAGTGACCATTACCAGCTTTTCTGAGGACATTTGTGGTTAAAGATTTTTAAAAAATCATAATATTCATTATGGACTTTACTATATGCCTTGAAAGCAGATCTGTTATTTTATTAGGCAATTTTCTGTTAATTTACTATATGGTTTTTTTTCAGGTGGACCTCTCAACTTCTACTGAAACAGTATCTGGGTGATACCGTACCTGTGGAGAAAGTCACACCCATTTTATCCAGATTCAGCTACAATAAAGGTGAGTCAGTCAACAAAGACTTCTTGTGACTAATTCCCTTATGGGTATAAGAGAGGAAGAGAGTGTATCATTGTTCTTTCTTAACTTTAGGATTAGAACATTCATCTGAAGTAATCAGCAAATTTGATGACAACTCAGCGAGTTACTCAGAGAAGTATTACAGGGAAGACTTAGAGTTGAGCAAAGTAAAACCTGTCCGTGAAAGCTCGTGTGAAGAATTGCTTTATGGTTCATAAAAGTGCTGCTGTGAGTTTCCATTGTTTGGTACTGTAAAAGAATCAGTCTATACTTCGGAATTTTCCATAATTGGAATCTTAAGTCCATAGAGTATGGTTTATTGTTCTTTATACCTTGGATTTTTGCTTTAGAGGTATGAATAAGCCATCTAAAACCAAATGTATATATATAAAGATTCTGTGGAATCAATGGAATACAAAAGAATTAAATATATATATATCTTCTGATTGAAATATATATGTAGATATATAGATATCTATATCTATATCTATATATGAGATATAAATATATCTAAGATATATCTGTATAGATCTATGTATATCTATATAGAAGAAGAAGATTGTGGCTTCTATGCTTTCAGGAATAACAAGATAATGGGACTTCTATAGAACATTGTGTTTACTTTTATTTCTTAGAAACCAGATGTATTAGGTCAATTGGTCGTAATGTGAAACCCGAGTCCCAGGTGTGCTGTGTGGCCTACATGGATAGATGCCAAATATGTGATTTGAGGGACACTGGAAAGTGTCTGTACACAAAACACCCCACCTCCTGACCTATGACCTAATGATAATGAAATTTCATTTTGTTTTCTGAGTTAACAGGTATTCTAAGCATTAAAAATATATCCTGCAAGGAGGAGTAACAATGTGCTTTCTGTGATTTATTTCACAGATATATACTTTATTGTGTAATTTATACTTTATTGTCAACTAATTTACCAAACAATTAAGAAACATCAACTAGTTATGGTCAGATATTTAAAAGAAGCAAGAGATAGTGATGATTATGAAAACAAGTATATCATGTTCTAGAAATAAGGTAAAAAAACATGCAAAGGTAAAGACAAATTTCACTCCTCTCCTTTTTATGTTGAGTCAACTAGCTTTTACAAATAAAACTCTTTTTCTCTTGGCCAGCAACTTGGCACCATAAATCATATAGAAATTGAACATAAAATGTGGTCATTTTCTTTGTGTACTAATTGCTGTTCTGCTAACATTGCCTGAAATATCTATCTGGCTGGAGATTGGGTCAATAGCATCATTCCTTTCGTGCTAATTTTCAAGTAACTAGCTTTTTTCCCAAAACCACCTGGCCATGCCCTCTTCTACTTGGTGGAAATGACATAATTAGAACTCTTAGGGGAAAAAGTCTCCCTTTCTCCCCTTTTCCAAGGCAGCTCAACTGAAAAGTTGCGGTCATCTGGTTATTCTCATCAGTTTGATTGTACAAGATAACAATTTGATATGAATGCATTCATCTCCAATTGCTTGTGTATTCAGAGGAATTTCCTGTGCAGTGTAGACTAGACAGGACAAGCCTTGTGGCTAAGGCAAAGGATTAGTTAAAAAAGAAATTTTACAGTGGCAGTTTGGAGTCGCAGAAAGAGAATTTGCCTAGTCAATTCCTAACTCCGCCTTTGATCAACAAGTTACTTTTCCGCCTGTTTGAGCATTTGTCAAACAAGACTTTGGATCAGATAATATAGATGTTTTGAGTTTGTATGGTTTCAGTAGTTTGCATGTCAGCACTCTTAACTTTATTTGAGTTGAGTTCATTTTGAAGATTTAAATTATAATAATAAAAACAATAAAAATAGCAAATCTTCATGAGCACTTACTGTGTCTTAAGTGCATTCTTCATAAATGCACTGGACTGTTATTATCTCCATAATAATAGTCCAGAGAGGTACAGAGAGATTAAGTGACTTGCCTCAAGACACACAGCTAGTGAGTCGTGAAGCCAGGATTTGAACTCAAGTAGTTTGTCTCCAAAGCCTGAACTCTTAACCGTTCACTTAAAACACTTAAAACAAACCGTTCACTTAAAACAAAAACACTGCAAGTTTATCTTTTGTTAATCATTAAAATATAATATACAGTTATTTTTGATTGACTAGTAGATGGGATGAGATTTTAACATTTTCTCTTAGGTCCAGTAGCAGTGTTGATTTTCTGCAAACTTTAGCAGATTTTCTTTGCCTGACAACTCATTGTTTGCTATCAAAATATTCAACAACATCTCCTGACTTGTTCTTTCAGTGGAGACATCCTTTTCTAGACAGAGTTGGCGAAGGTAGCAAAAGCATGTGTTGGCTTGTTTTGGAGGCCTGGAGAGTCTTTGTTGCAAAGAGCAGGTCTTCTGTCATCTTGGCAACATATGCCTTTGTTATTGGTTTGCATCTTTGAGAATATTCAAAGATTGGAGCAAAAGCGGACAGTTCCAGGGTCCAAGAAAGTGTGTATAGAAAGTGTGGAGTTAGAAAATCAACTTAGATTTCAGCTGTTCGCAGCTGTAAAATATCTTTTGAGGAAAAATCCTTAGCAATGTATCACAGCTGAGAGGAAGAAGGAAGAGGCAGAAAAATATTGTCAGAACTTATTAGACTAAGGTTTTATTATACATTAAATTTTTCTTTGACATAGAAGTTGTACATAATTACTGTATACAGCTTGATGGGTTTGGAGGTAAGTATACACCCATGAAACCATCACCACCATCTATGCCATAAACCTATCCATCACCTCCAAAGGTTTCCTCCCACTCTCTTACCTATTATTATTATTTTTTCGTGTGTGTGTGTATGTGACAAGAACACGACATAAGATTTACCCTTTTAGCAAAATTTTAAGTATAACTTATTCATTGGCATAACTGAAACTTTGTACCCTTTGACTAATACCTCCGTTTCCTATTACACATTTTTTTACTAATCAAAATTTGTTGATGTCAGCCCTGGATGAGAATGACTAAAAGTTTGGTCAAACAAGGCCTCTTCATTGTGTCTTACCTAAAAATAGTTAGATGGCAAATCTAGATGATTCTTTTCTTTTTAATAATAAATCTAGAGAACAGACTGCTTGCTTGCAGAAACTTTGTATCTGAAACGCACACTAAGCATTAGTGTCTGGTCCATCAGTGTGATGATGGAAAGACACTGCTTCCTCTACCCCAAGCTATGTGGTTAGCCGAGGCAAATATGTGTGCATATGTGTACCCCTGTGTGTGTGTGTTTACCTTCTAGTTCGGACCATATAAATGTTATAATCAATACTAGTCAGTTGGACATGGGAAGACATGACTGAAGTTACTCTCACATTTTTTGTTTAAATACTCATTTTTGACTTAGTAATAATGCCTCCTTGCAGGAGTGGAAACCGTGTCATTACGCTGTTGAAATAAACACAAGATTACCTAATTCTGTACCGCTCTATAATTAAGAAGGTTCTTTGCAATCCTGTCTTGATTATGAAAGAATGTAAATATTTCCTCTGCCTTCTAAGGAAATGAGGACATACATATTCTTTCAATATCAGTGTTTTGTTTGTATTAACATAAATTGATGTTTTTTTCACACAAAATTTACTGTTTGCTAATTTAATAATGACAAATTCAGCACACAGAAAACATCAGAGATGTTCCAAGGCATAAAATTAAAAATACAATGATCCTTGTACTTTGTGGGAATAAAGGTAGAAATGGCGATGGCTTTAAGGAGTAAAATAGTTGTTGTAATTGTTAAAATGTGTTGTTTTCCACAGATAGTGAAAACACTCAGGTGGAAGGACCCATTTAAAGTTATATTTTTGAAAAACCAAACCAAACCAATCAAAACCCAAGCTCATAGATAGAGAGAGCAGATTGGTGGTTGCCAGAGGTGGGGGTTGGGAAGTGGGCAAATGGATGGAGTCAAAAGGTACAGACTTCCAGGTTAGAAAATAAATGTCATGAGGATGTAATGTACAGCCTGATGACTATAGTTAATAATTCTGAACTGCATATTTGAAAGTTGCTAAGAGAGTAGATCTTAAAAGTCCTCATCCCCAGAAAAAAACCTTTTTGTAACTATGTATGGTGATGGATGTTAACTAGTCTTATTGTGGTGATCATTTTGCGATATATACACGTATTGAATCAAAAAGATTAAAAAATATATAAGGTTATTTTTATATTTAGACACACCACATAACCTCTTCTAAATAATGTGCTATCAAAGTAATTCTTAAGGAGTTTACTGAAAAAGTGGTGCCATGTCTTCCAGGTAGCTTGTTTCTGTTATTAAATGTGGAGGAGAGTTGATCATTGTGCCCTGGAAAATAACCTCCCATATACTTCAAAATAACAGCAAATTCTGTATTTGCATTCTTTCTATCTCTACCTCTTTAGCTCTCCATCTCTCTCTCTCTCTATGGAGATATATAGATCTCTCTCACTCTACATATTTGCCTACATTGTACTGCTTCTTTACTCTTTAGAATTATATCTAGATTCCTAACCTTTTAAAAATAATTTCCATTGTTTTCATTCTAATTTTTCATGTTCTACTCAAGTCTCAGAGCTGAAAATACACAGATTATTTTGAGAGTAATAATTATTATTATTGCTGAATAACTGTAGGTAGACTGTAGGTAGACTTTTACATCTGTGTCACTTGATGTATGACCTTGAGGAAGTTACTTTGCTTCTCGGAGTCCCTGTTTTCCTGACGGTAATCTCCGGGTTGCTGTAAGGATTAAATTAGAGTTTGTAACTCTCCTGGCCACCTGGTAGCCCTCACCAGTGTCTCCTTCCTGCTCTGGTAATTGCATCCATTTGCACTTGTTCTTTTAGATCTCCATTCTCTTGAGTTTTCACTACATCTGCATTATGTTTAGATTTATTTATTTTGCAACTGCAAAAAAAAAAAGTCAAGGTATAAAAGAAACGTAAAGACACTAACCTAGAATGGCCTGTGTCTTGTCATGGAGGGAATTGCAGTGAACTCTAGATTTGACAAAGCAGAAGGAATCTCGGTATTCTTTGTGGAAAATGCATCGGTTTCTGGCACCTGGAATTTAAATGATTATTTTCTTTTCTTATCAATTATCACCCTTACGTAAAAACGATCTCAGACTATGTTGTTGAACAAGTGTTAAATCATACAATCTCTCATGCAGAATTACTCTTTGTAAACCCGATAAAGGAGCTGAGAAAATGCCTAATTGTCAATAACAAGAATGTGCTTGTTTCTTAATTGTTAGTTGCCTTGAAGCTAGTCAGTTGAATGTATTCCTTTTATACTCTTATTTGATATTTGAAAGCTAAGATAAGATAAACTGATCTTGCTGTTTTGTTCCTCAAACTTTCTATGAATAGGAGGAACTGGTGATATTTTTGAATTTACCTATGTGGCTTTCATTTTCCTGGGACGGATTTGGAACATCTGAGTGAAGCCATCCACTTTCTTCACTCAACATCCATTCTAATCCAGTTTCTGCTGCCCATACCTTAGGTCCAAGTTGAATTGTCCGCATTTAAGAAGGAGGAATGTCATCCAAAGAAGGATCTGAAATTCTGAAGGGACTTATTTTGTGGCATGCCTTTAAAGGAAGACATAAAAATAACAGGCATTTACTGGGAGACAAACCCATCGCTGGGCTGATGGCTGTCACCAGAGCTGTGGTACCTTTTTTCATCATGTTAGGCTGGAAACCTTACCTTCTCTTTACTCCAGCTTTTCTCTCGAGTCATAGAGTGTCAAAACTTTTGCCTGAGAGACCGTTCAAAATTACCAAACAAAAAATAAATGAGTGAAAGCATCCAGTTAGTAGAAGTCTGCCTTGACCTCCTCCAGTACCTCATGCAGCACTGTTTCCACCCGAAGAAGAGATTGAGTCCCCAGGGAGCTCCGTCCTGTCTGGGAGGATGCAGTAAAGGTATCAGCTAGGAAAAAATGTAAAATATTCATGAAAATACATATGTAAGTCACTTTCTTACATCATATTTCTTAATAGCTATTAATTATAGAGAGTAGTTCAGCTTTTACTAAATAGTTAAGGAAGGACTCATAAATTTGTTGCCAAACAGTTTTATTATGACAATGTTACACTGTTAAAGTTTTAATATATACTGTTTAAAATGTATATTACATCAAGTAAAAAGACAGCTTTTAAAAAATTTTTCTGCTGAAAACAATTTTTATTTTTGGTGAAAAAATACAGATACATTTTGCTTTAAATTTAATTTTACATGGCAAATCAATTTTAGGTCCTCCTAGACAAGATTAATCTATTTTTATTTTAAAACACATTTAATTTCAATTTTTCCCTTAGATAGCCTTTACAACTATGACATGGTTTCCTCTGCAGTTTGACAATGCAGCAAAATTCCCATTTCGTGATAACTTGGGTTTTAAGAGGCAATGTTAAAATACTCTGAGGATCCTGAAAACGCTTTGAACTTGGAAGGGTTATTATAATGGTTAACTTAATTCTCATATATAAACAGAGGCACAAATCAACGGTGTGTGCTCTAGACCCCAGAGCAAGCATCTCTTGAGAACACGCTCTAGTGGTGATAGCCAGGCGACTTCCTGAGGACCCAGCAGGCTGCTCCATAGGGTCTGGTTCCCCCCACCTCAGGACGGGCACATTGCAGCTATGTTGCAGCAGCAGCCTTGTCTTGGAAGAATAGGCTGCCTGCACTTCTTGGGCTGTCCTAGCACATGCCTTCCTGGTAGTCATGGCACCAGGGAGAGGGAAGAATGCTAGATGTAGGGACATTTAGGGGTTCTCTTTCCCCCATGGTATCCTCAGGACTGCACCTTTTTGGGTTAAAACACAAACACTTTGTTACTTTGCATTCCATCTGTAAAAACAAATATAGGTTTTGAATATGGCAAAACCCAGAAAGGAGTATTTTATGTACAATCGGAGATAATGAAGCTGGACAATGACTTTGTAAAGACTTAGCTAAGACAATAAGGTCGATAAGCAGGTAGGGTGCTCTCTATGGGCAAAAGGCTGAAGATCTTGAATGACCAGAAATGATTTGAAGAACTGCATTGCCATCATGGAAACATGCATGAAATAATACATTCTAAACCTTTGCTAACCTAACATTGTTATGCTCAAGAATTAAATTGCTGTAGCTGTTTAATTTAAAAGGCATGAGTTTTAATAAAATAGAAGTTACTAGTAATCCCTTTCCATATCCCTTTTTGACCTGAAATACTGCTTATAATACATATTGACAAATTTCCCCATGTGTTATTCTGGTTAGAAGCCTCTTTTGCTTATGAGAAAAGCCGTGTTTTGTATTCCCACAAAGTCTATAGATGCTGTTAACATAATAAGCATCATTATATGTCATATGTAACTTACATCTACCCACTGACATTTAAAGTAAAGAGTAATTTTCAAAGAATATTAACATGGGATTTGTTACTGAGAAGTGTGTAGGCAGGAGCTCAAGGTAAAATATTTTCCTTGGATAGAAGCTTTCAAGGTGATTTAAAAAAAAACCAAAATATTTACACATACTAAACTTTCCTAAATGTTCTATGATATTTCTATTTCAGAATTGCTTATTGTGAGAATATGAGATGTAGCAAGTTTAACGCATAAGCCAATAGCCCTTAGCTTGAGCAGAAGATGCGCGTAGGGTCTCCCAGCACCAAGAAGATGGCAAAAACTCAACTACAACTACTTCCTTTTTTCCAAGCAGCTCAAAATGCTTTAGCCAAGACCTTAAGACTCTTCCATCATATTAATGATATTAAAAAAAGGTGACAGAGACAAAAACTGGAGCTCTTGACTCCAGGTGCTTAATCCACTAAAATACATTGCATTTTAAAGTGATAAACACCTTTCTTTGGCGCTGCAGAAATAGAAGTTTAAAAATTCTTAGGAAATTTTCCTGCTGGATATGATCCCACTGAATTTTTTGACAAACATTGAGATTTACTACCACTTGAATAGTATTTGAGAAGTAAGAGTGACACCAGGTTTGGGGTATGAACTAGAAAATTTAAACTGAAATCATAATCAGTTTACTGTTATTAATAAGTGCCAAATTAGACCAATACTTTGAGCTTTGCTATGCTGTTTTGAATAATTTGGTCCAAATATCCATATTCGGCCAGTATGTTATTCCAGTTCATTCTGGTCATATCAGACGGGAACAAGGATCTTCTGTACAGATCATAGTACGTGACCCTCGTATCTCCATCGGACCATGTAGGTTGCCAGGAACATTGGAAACGGGACAAATCACTCTTTCCGTCACTGTTACATTTTGCGTGAGAAGTGGATCGAAGACTGCAGTGGAAGGTTGCGCGAGAGAACCAGAAGCCGAGTAAGTCTCCGTTACCACAAAGCTACTATGCTGCAAAGGCTCAGGGATAGAAATGGCTGGTTGGAGGACAGAGCCAGAAGCAGACAAAGCGGATGCTCCTTGACTGCCTGACAAAGTCTGGTACCTAGCAGATTCGGACTGCTGGACTTCTACGGAATAGCCAGAGGATTCAATCCCAGAACCGCCGTCTTTGGTGGGTGCGTAAGATTGTTTGGCTTCGTCATCAACCCCCAGGCTTATCTCTGCAAGTTTTTTAAATTTGGGGCCAAGCGAGTCCAAGAAGCTGTCATCCAGCTCATCGGCAATAAAACTGCAACAACTCAGGGAGCCTACGGGAGAACCGGGGGCACCCACTCCTTCATTATCATAGATCAGCAAGCAGTCATTTGCTTCCTGGCCATCGTCTTCCTCTGCACAGGCAAATGCTTTCTAAAGGTGGAGAAAAGTGGAAAAAATGAATTTTAAAAGAGGCTCAATTGAAGAATATAATACCGTTCACAGAACTCCAAGTTTGATCATGAATGCCTAATTTAGGTAATCCATAGAAGATACTTTTTATGTCAGCAGCCTTGTTAGGGAAATTATCTGGTGTTTGGAGAATACTATAGTTGACATTTCCTCAAAATTGAGTCTGGCCTAGGTTCATGCTTTAACTCTTAATTTTGAAGGCACTTACATGGATTTAGGCCTACAAAGCAAATGTGTGGAGGTTATTCAGTGGGCCAAGTGAGGGTCCCTGTGTGTGCTTGTGTTAATGCGTGTCCTTGTGTCTGGAGGTGGGGGACAGGCATCCCATTTTGCACTTTCTGAGGCACCTCTCACCCAGACTGGGACCTTTGACTTGACTCTGCAACCCTTGTGGGAGCCAGACCCCTCACTAGAGTCCACACCACACCTCAGAATATCTCAAGAATTCTCATCCCAGACAAACTCTCGGTGTTCAGCTCTCCTGACACACAGCATCAGCCTCCATCTGCTCGGACACCAGGCCAAATTGCAGCACTTACCAATTCTGATACCAAAACTATATGTGAGATCCGTTTCAAGAATGCACCACCCAAGAGGCACGCCACCCGCCTCCCAAAGTCCTCTCTGTTCTTGCACCCTTGTCCCTTTTCAGTTCTATGCTTCCTGACATTTCATCTAATCTTCAATCACATCTCTTCTTCCTCCTTTTATTTTTGAGTCATTAATTCAATGGTTCTTCAATGCTTTTGGACATGGACTCCTTTGAAAATGTGTAGAATGGTATAACCCTGTCTCAGAAAAATATATGCACATATATTCTGACATCCTTTATGGTACTGGAAATACAAAATAAGCTGCTTTGTGTTCCTAAAGTGGATGCTGCTCATCCCAAAATAAAGATTTGGTCTCCATTGTTATTCCAATCGGACGGTTGAGGGACCACTTGCTATATTCTCTCACTTTGTGTCTATCTACCTATTCTTCCTGTTGACCACTAGCCCAATTTGGGCAGCCACCTTAGGTTATCTCTATTATTTTGGCAAAGAACTCCTGTTGTTTTCTTACGTTTTAACAAGCTGTAAAAAAACCAACTGCCAAACTGAAGTATAGTCACTTAAAAAGATCTCTAATGTACATACAAAACCACTAAATTACCTGAGAAAAGTAGGAATCCAGGAAATTCATGTTTATTGCCCCTTCACTATAGTCCTTATTGGTTCCTCCAGTGGAATGCCTTGTTCTCATCATTCCAGATTGTCCCGTAGAACAGACGCCCAGTCCAAATCCTGCTGCGGCTCCGGATCCTGTCGCGGCTCCAAGCTTGGTAGTCAGCTCCATTCCTGAAGCTCCTTCCACCACCATCCCTCCAGCATATGTATTTGTACACACTTCTAGAAACAGGGGAGAAAAGTCTGTAACATCTCATGCTGTAATTAAAAAATGATTTTTTTTAAACTGGTGTTTGATATCCATGAGCAGTCAGTTACCAAATAGAGCAGATAAGTGGGAGAAAATACAATTATATGACTAGAGCTGCTAAGAATATCCCATAGTCTGTTATGTGAGAGTAACAGAGGAGAGGATATTAGCAGGTGAAATAGCTCTGAAAACCCACTATTTAGCAGATGTACAAAGGAAATGGAAATTCAGTGACAACAGCCAGAAATGGGAGGTGAAAACAGACTATTCAGTTCATAGCCACAGAAAGCTTCTAATGCAAGGCTTGTTTGTTTTCGTAGAAAAAAGAAATTGTAATTAAGCAGTCATATTGGCACAATATGCAAACCAAGGAGGAAGCATACATAAAATAATGATGCAAATTAGCTGTTGCTAATTTGGTGTCTTGGTACTTAGTGAAAATTTAGTGAATGATGACTATTCTGCCTGTTATCAATACATTACGCTTTTATGGAAAGTTATTTTTTATAGAGAATTCTGAATATAGTTTTTGCTATGTAATTATAATGAGAGAAACAGGTGAGGATTGGGGTAGCTGGTAAGGGCAGACAGTTATGTTTTGGGGGAGATTTCATGTGATTTTGCAGGCTGGACATTTGTAAACAATGTATTGCTAAGTATGGAATTAAGAAAAATTTTAATATCAGGCATCGGGTCTTATTGTTCCTCTAGTTTATGCTTTATTTGTGGCATTGAGATAATATCAGTAAAATAGTCATTTGGTAAACCATAGAAATAAACAATTTCACCTATATGACGACATAAGCGATCTTGTCCCATTATGACTGAATATAGGAATTGGTAATTGAACTTGAATCAAGATGCTGTTAGTTCCGGGGAAGGAAGAAGGGCAACAAGATTGAGGATGTGCATACATGAAGCTTTAACTGCAAATATGACCAGTTAAGAATAGTCAAAGTTGGGTGGTGGGTACATAGTGTTTGTCCTATTTTCCTTTACATTTTTTTGTATATGTGAAATCTTTCCTAATTAAAAAATTAGTAATCAACTGCCTGGGAGTTATATTTCAGTTTATTAAAGTTTGGGAAAAGTGTAACAAATCTTCATATATTGAAAACAGTGGCATCAGGGGCCTGCCCAGTGGCACAGTGGTTAAGTTTGCATGTTCTGCTTTGGTGGCCCAGGGTTTGCTGGTTTGGATTCTGGGCACGGACCTACAAACCGCTCATCAAGCCATGCTGTGAAGGTGTCCCACATACAGAATAGAGGAAGATTGGTACAGACATTAGCTCAGTGACAATCTTCCTTGAGCAAAAAGAGGAAGATTGGCAACAGATGTTAGTGCAGGGCCAATCATCCTCACCAAAAAACAAATAAACAAACAAACGAAAAGCCAGTGGCATCAGTGGACAAATTAACCTATTGAAGCTCGATCTAATTGACTAATGGAATTCACTTAATATATTAATGGTCATAGAGTTGACTAATATACTAATAGTAAACCAGCTTTTCCCTATTTCAGTGTTAAAATATCCACCTTGTGCACACATATGCAAATTATTAAGAAAAGAATTTCAAACACTTCTTATTTTTCAATATTTCTTATTTAACCCACTATGGCTTTCCAAAATAAATTTGATGTTCACTTACCAGAATTTTCCATGAAATCAGCTCCATTGGCTGTTATGAGGGGCACACAAATATTTGTGATTTCCTGCAAACCATGTTCAAAAAATAAATATATTTAAAAACAAATCAGATTTCATGGCAATATAGGTAAAATGTGGCTCTTTGCAAATGGTAACATTACAATCCTAAATTCTTATAGGAGTAACCATTTTCATGATTTGACATCTGAAGAGCTAAAACCCTAGAAGTCTTTATTCATTTCAGTACTAACTCTCAAAATGAAGGTCAAGGAGTGTCTTATTTTTATACCCCATTTCCTATCTCAATATAAATTGAATTTTGAAATAAATGTTTTACAAACTGGATCCTCACCTTGTCTTCAGGTTGGGCTCCTTCGATTCCCCATTGATGAATTGTTCCTTCTGAGCCATCGGGAACTGGGATGAAGCCACCTGTCATTCCCCCAATAGGACCTGTCCCGCAGTCACAGGTCAGCAGCAGAAGGGGGGCCACTAGTAAAAACCAAAACAAAATGTCAGAACATTTGAATCACTTGGAAATGATTTGATGTGATAATTGTCAGAAATGTTACAAAGAAAAAGTAATATTTTCAATACTTATGGAAAACTTCTAATAGAAAACAAAATTAGTTTCTACAAAATAAAATTTGGTACATTAAGCATAGTAAAGTAGCATATGATTGTGAAACTGAAGAAGATGGTTTGAATCATTCTTGTGCTATGTATATTGTTGTCTTAAAATAGTCACTGTTTGATGAGTGATAAAGGTGGTTATTCAGTTTCTCAATTCTTTTCATATGTGTATATACATATTTTTTTGGCAGGGAAATATTCACCCAGAGGTAATATCTGATGCTAATCTTCCTCTTTTTTTTTTTCCTCCCCAAAGCCCCTGTACATGGTTGTATATCTTAGTTATGAGTCCTTCTGGTTCTTCTATGTGAGCTGCCACCACAGCATGGCAACTGACAGACCGGTGTGGTTCCACGACCGGTAAGTGAACCGGGACCACCAAAATAGAGCACATAGAACTTCAACCACTAGGCCATCAAGGCTGGCTGGCCATAATATATTTTTATTGTTCTTGCATTTATTTGTACATATTGAGGCTATGTATATCATGTCAGGTGAATATATACCTTGACGGTCAAGAGTTTTAGGTGCGCATAATACTGTTTTAGTAATCTGGTCTCTAATGATCTCTTAGTAAACAGCAAGTAGCCAGCAAACTCCCTCAGCAACTGGAGTGATGATCTAATATCGATGCACTCTTAATTGCCACTTAAGAATCCTTAGCTTGGAGGTGCCTGCCTGCCACAGTAATTATCATTCTTTCTGTGCCTATCAGTCACATGTTGGCAATAAAGATTAACATCATTCTCATTCTAATGGACCAAGAGAGCAATACTCTTTCTTGAAAGGAAGTGCTTCCCATGCTGGGTAATCAGTGACCCCACAACCACCTCTGGGCTGCCAAGGCCACTTGAATCCTAATGTTTGAACTCTGTCCACTTAGAGGAACTTAGTGAGGGGTTTAAGAACACAATCTCTGGAGTCAGACTTCTAGATTTGAATTTTGGCTCCACCGCTCAGCAGCTGGGCAAGTTATGTGTGTCATCTTTCTTTGCCTCAGTTAATGCATCCATAAAATGGGAGAATAAATAGTATCTACCTGATGGATTGTCATGAGGATTAAATGAGTTAGTATAGGTAAAGGACAGTAGTGAGTGCTATGAGGATTTGCTAGTATTCAGATGGGCTACATCTGTTATGCAAATTAGCTCAGTCTTACATGTAGTATGAAAAATATTAGGCCAAGTGTATAAAATAAAATAGGTTGGACATAATATATTTTCTCAAAATGTAATATAATGTCCGTATAAATGATACTTCTAAAGGCTTGCTTTATTTATTGCCATCCTCAATTTTAAATGTGTAAGAAGCATTGAATATTGTGAGTTGACACATTAGTTATGAAGGGTAATGAATATACACCTGTGTGGTCAGTATTTTTAGGTGGACATAATAGTCTTTTAGAAATCTTGTTTATCATTGTATGTGCAATGTATATTTGGCTTTTATATATGTATCCAGAAAAACATTTTTCAAACTGTGGAGTGTTATTTCTACATACTGAAAAATGTATGTTCTATCCTGCACATCATTCAGAACATGGCATTTGGCAAAGGGTAGGATAACATGAAGCAAATATATTGTGGGAATAATGCAGTATATTTCCTCTGACTGCCATCTTGAGCCACAGTCCCATGTGTAAAATGGCCTACAGGATGTATCCACACCTCAAAATTCAACACTTCAAAATCAAGCTCATCGTTGCCTCCTTATATACCTGCACTTCCTCTTATATTTTCAGTTTCGCTTAATGGTTTCAGGAGCAACTGAATTCAGTGGTTCGTCTGGACTTCTTTTCCAATCTTCCTGTCCATTAGCCTCCAAATCCTTTCCATGTACCCCTATAAAGCCTTGCACACCTATGTTTTCCTTTCTAGTCTCATGCCATGCCTCTATATCTGGCCTCCATCATCTCTTCTGAACTATTAGAATAACCTTCTAGCTCTTCTTTCCTTTCTAATTTACAGTACACACTGCTGCCAGTGCTACCTTCCTTAAATACAAATAGGATCATGTTGATCTTTTATTCAGGTACTTTCTACAACTCTCTTTTCTGAGAACTTAAAGTACAAACACCATTGCATGTGTACATAAGGTGTTGCAAATTAGTCCCAATGCATCCTCCAGTTTCGTCTCCTTCCCTCTCCACAATTTCCCCATGCTTTAGCCTCCCAAGACTGTGTGCTTCCTAAAACATTGCTGTTTTCTGGCTTTGGCTCATTCTGTTGCCCTTTGGAAACACTTTTCCCCCTTTTTGTACTTACTGCATCCTATTCATTTTCCAAGGTTCAAATTGATGATTCTCCTATTCTGTGAAGCCTCTGCAATACTCCTTTGTATTCATTTCTATTATAGTTTTGTCATGGTATACTTCTTTTTCATATAGTTAGACATGCAAAAATCTATGAAGTGCATGAAAACCAGGATCAAGTTCCCTTTCATCTGGAAGTTAGCATAAAGACTCACAGAGGTATTTGAAAAATCTTTGTTTTTTGAAATTGACTAATATGATATTGGACAACTGAAACTCTGAGTATCAATTTCAGCTATTAAACTAAATGATGCATGATAACTTCAGAATAGTAAACACTTTTGGGGAAGGTGGGAGGGGAATATATGGCATGCGTGTGGAAGGCTACTAGATGTATCTATAGCGATTGATTTCTCTTTTTAAAAAAAGAGATCTGGGGGCCAGCCTGGTGGCATAGTGGTAAAGTTTGCATGCTTCCCTTCAGCGGTCCAGGGTTCTTGGGTTTGGATCCTAGGCACAGACCTACACACCTCTCATCACGCCATTCTGTGCCAGCATCCCACATGCAAAGTAGAGGAAGACTGGCACAGATGTTAGCTCAGGGTGAATCTTTCTCAAGCAAAAAGAGGAGGATTGACAACAGATGTGAGCTCAGGGCCAATCTTCCTCATACACATACACACACACAAAAGATCTGAACAAATATGGCAACTATTAGTAACTGTTAAGTTTCAGTGATGGCAGTATGTGTGCTTGTCATGTAATTTTCTGTACCTTTTTGTGATTTCAAAAAGTTTACGTGAATGGGTTGAAGTGGGCTTGATCATCATGAAAAATCATTTTAACTGTAAAAGTCTATCATTCTGTAATGAGAAGTGATTGTGAATTTATCAAGGATTTCTCTTGTATATACAAGAATTTGCCATGAAGCACTTTTAAATAGAAACTCATTACCTTCAAAATACTACTGAAGTCACAATATTTTGATTGAAATGTAACTTTTCAGAAACCTATTTGTTGAATACAATGAATTTTACTTTTATTGAAAAATAATACATGTATGTAGTTTTCCTACTTGTGTTCAGTAAACTTACTCATTTTAAGTCTGAAAGCTTTAAAGGGGATGTGTATTCAGGTGGTAAGTTATTCGGAGGAAATGCTGGATTAAGCAATAACTTCGCAGAGTCTATGTTGTACTAAGATGCATTGTAAAACTCAAAGCCTATGATAGCCCCTATATTTTCCCTAAATTTATTTGGCCAGGCTTCTCTTTTTATTTTAGAATCTCATGAGACTTGAATATGGAGAAGACATTTTAGAAAGTGCCACACTCAGGGATAAAGCCATTATTTTGACCATGAACATTACTGGCAGTGTGTAGAAAGTGTTCATGCTTTACTTTTTCCTCTTGATTCTCTTGTGCTTTTTCTAAATGTCCAACATATAAGACTTGCTTTGCCGTATCATGAATGTAGATTGTTGGCAAGAGATACATTAACTTTAAACATTTCAGATTCTTACTCAAGATGCCATTTCCCCCCAGCATTGCCTATAAAACAATTAGGGAATGGTTCTGCATGGCAGAGGTGCGTTGCCTGTGCAGCATGAAGCCTCTGCAAATGCTGACACCCCATCAAAAACAGAAAGAAGCTTTGGCATACTCACACAGCAACAACAAAAGACCGAGGAGCAGCAGGCCGATGGCGGCAGGCCCTAGCCTCATCGATGACTTCGTATCACGTACGTTCCCGGGGTCTGTAGTCCCGTCAGTTCCACAGATGCCCCTGTTGGTACACTGACAGACTTCCAGAGTCAAGCTCTCTGGTGTCTCGCAGAGCCTGTCCTGACCTGTTACTATGAGGGAGACTCTGTGCGTTCCCAGAGATAACTGCTGATGGGCCCTTAAGACGGCAGAGGTGGCTGCAGAGAAACAATCACACGAATCAACAGTAGCACAAGGTGTTTTTTGCTCTTAAAACTACTTATTTTTGTTAACAGAGCCAGAGTTGCTGTAGACATCACTGTCACAAATCGCAGGCTGATAGTAGGGTGAGGTTTGAGCAATTATGAGGGCTGTTAGGCGTTCACTTGCGTAAATCTGTGTGCACTGCCCCTCCTTGCCCTTCTCTCTGCCCCGGATGTGCTCCTTATTCTCCTCCATGAAAACTCAGTTCTACCCTGATTTTCCCCCAAAAGAAGATGGGAGGTGGGCATCATTTAAATATCAGGCCCCCCTCTCCAGGGGCTTAAGCACTCTCCTGTATGTCTGCACCAAACCCTGGGCTCTTGTGTGGCTCTCTGAATGTATACCTTCCCCCTAAGTCCATGTTTTTGTGCCTGACTTATCTAGACTGAGTTTCTGATTTAGCTGCTGCTACCTCAGCTCTTCCTGATAGTCCTCATCCTGTGCTCCCAATGCCGGTTGTATGAAATTCCCTGTGTTGAAGGCCTGTTGCCTTTCTGACTCATGAGCATTGATCATTCTCCATTCTTCATTGCTGTGTTGTTCCTTTCTAAGTGGGCTCCAGCGGCAGCTCTTATAAGCTGCAGAGTTAGGTTGATTGAATCATTCGTGACTGCACCGTGCCCTTTGACCTTGCGCCTGGTCCACTGAGTCCAACCACTGTTGCTTTGCCCAGTCTCACCAGAGCAGATGTGTCTAGTGCCAGGTCCTGTCTCTCTCTGATGTTTCTTTTGCAGCTCTTCGTTGGCTATGTGTCTGGTAAACTCATTTGGAGCCAAATGCTATGTGCACGATTTGGAGCTAGAGCCTTACATCAGGATCAGTAAGGCCCCAGGGAAGAAGGCCATGGAGAACAAGATCCCTTTGGTGACTCTAGCAATGGGTGAAACCTATGACTAGCGCACCATGGAGCACAGTCATGAAGCGAGGCAAGATTGGTTCAGAAAAGAGTTAGAGAAAAGTGAGTTCATGTACAAAGAATTTGAAGTGGCATGATTGGTCATTGTAAAATCCAGAAAGGAGATGATTCTTATTAAGTCTAACATCTTAGACTTAATTTAGGAGTTTCTATGAGACTCCTGGAAAACACAGGAAATGTAAAATTAGCATGATAGAGGTTAGGAGAAAAGGAAGAATGGATTAGCTCTTTCCCGTTGGCTAAAGAGTTTATGAGTTTCAGTCCACCATGCTCTCAAGATTCCTGACTAGTGACAGACTAAGTAGTGCTTCCTATGAGCCTTGAGCGGGGCACCCCTCCATTGCTTCATGTCTGCTCACAGCCTGGCTAGTTAGGAAAAGTTTATGTATTTATGAATTTAAACAGTGCTGCAATAAAATAGATGCCTGACTCTAATCTTTTTTTGGTCTGCTGTGGAGATAGAAATAAATATTAAAAATAGAAAACAATTGGAGTCCACATGAAGAACAGAAAATATGAACTAGTGCCAACAAGTCAGATTCCTTTTCTCTTCTGAAGAGAGAAGAAATTCACAAGGCTAGGACTCCATCTTCATTGCAAAGAAGTTTTTCGATTGGTCTTGGAAAGGACCTGCTCTCAAAGGACCCTCTTATCCTTCTGGAAATATGAAGAAGCAGCCACTTTCATTTATGGAAGCAACTTTACTGTTACTCACCGTTGAGTGTTGTGATACTCCACACAACTGGCAATTTTACGGGTTGTTCCTCCAGTGAAAATGTGTAGGGGCCAGTATATTTATCATTGTCCAGTGCTCTCGCCGAGACAATCACAGAAGGGGATGAACTACAAATTGTTTTCTTTTCAAGGACAATTGTTGGACAATTTTCATTAAAATCAGGTACTTTAACATAGATGGTGCCTGTAGAAGTTTTACCTGTGTCTCCTGTAAGAATAACATTTTACAGTTAAAGAAATATACAGAACAAGTTGTACAAAAAATAAATAAATAAACCTTTTAAATTTCTCTTGCATGCAGCCAAGTTACTGTGTTTTCTCATGAGAAATTGTGTTTGCTGTTCTTACAGGTGAAAAGATGTCACCTGATTTCCACATCTCGTAAAAAGCAAATTTGAGTTTATCAACTTGACTTGTGTCTCTAATTAGTAGCATTGGCTGTTAATTTAATATCCTTAAAACCGAGAGCTGTAAGGTGGTCAATTCGCTGATTACAAATGAAGTCAACATAAAAATAAAAGTTTTCTCAAATATATTCTATGCAAGAGTCCAGCAGCATGTGAAAGCTTTTTGCTTCTAAAACTTGAGCCAAGTATTTGGAAAAAACGATGATTTATATTTATTACCCGGGCTATAAAAGTTTATTGAAGAAAAATTTTTAAATGTTGACAATTAAAAACAATAAAATAAAAATTTCTCGGTGGAGGGATTATGAATCATTTTTGTTGTTTCCATTAGTGCTTTTTGCTGTTTTCCTAGGTGATATGTATTTGGTGTTTATTTTTTTGTTTTATTTTTATGTTTGCTTATTGCCTTGAGGATAAATTAATTTTATACTTGGGGAAACACACACACTCAATGAATATTATTTTTAAAACATTCTAGAAGATTTTATCATTCAATGATGTAAGCATATGTGGTCTCTGTAAGTAACTGACTCTATAAATAACTCACAGAGTCACCTCACATTTGAGTTGCACTTCCCTGATAGGCTTTCTGTACCAATCTTCATCCATCCTCTTGAACTCAGAAATTCCTCTGGGTCTAAAAATTCCTGCCACAACCACAGCAAACCACAGGGACTGAACACAGAATTCACTAGTGCTACAAACTTCACCAAAAAGTTGGAATGCTCCATCTTCTCCTGGATTCAGCTGCCTCAGACTTGAGACCCAAGGCCCCTAAGATAATTAACTTTATCTAGTGATAAAGGCAATATGTTAAATAACAATGATCATCTATTCATAAGAAAATTGCCGATTGGAATAACATTTCTCTAAAAAATGATTGAAATATTTTTCTTACCATCTATGGCCAGAACTTCAGCTGTGATTGTCTTGTTAACTATGAAAGTAGAATCCCGATCGATGTTTCTGACAAATTTGATTTGAGCAGTGGTTGAATCAACAATTAGCAAACCGCCATCGTTACGTCCCATAACATATCTGTTGTATGACAGAAAAAAATGTTTTCTTTCAAATATGGAATGTTACCTATTTAATGAAAGTGACTCATTTTATATGTAATGTATTTATGCTTAATTTAAGACATTGAAATGTGCTTTTATAAAAAGCAGCAGAAAATTAACATATTATCATGGACAAGCAGTATTTCATAATCCTTAAGTATAAGCTTGGATTTTCAGTTTTCTGCTCTGTGCAATAAAATAACCGTGTCTTTGCTCTTTATACTACAGCAACTGCTTTGCATGGTGCACTTATGTTTTGGACATGTATGTCTTTGTATGTGCTGTTCCTTATCTGATTGCACTATCGTCTTCTGGTGAACTTCTACTCTTTCTAACAACTCAACTGAAAGTTTCCATGAAACTTTTTCCCGATGTCTCTTGACAGGCTAAGGCATTCTTCTCTTGGTTTCCACTTTAACTTATGCTTATGTTATCTTTGTTCAGACACAGTATGTTCTAATGATTTAACTACTTGTCTCTTCTTGAGTTATCTAGTTCCTTGAGTTGGCCACCTTTGTATCTCTTTGTATTCTTGGCATATAATAGTTTAGGTGTTATTTTGTAATAGCTTATAGGTTAAAACTACATCAAGGCATAATAAAATGTTGTACAAATAATCCCACCTGACATTTGAGGCAGCTTTGTTGGTGTCTTCATCAATGGCCTGGTACGTTCCCAGGATATAATTGACCAATGTTTTACTACTTATGCCTTTCTGGACAGTAAATGTCTTGGAAGGAGGACGGAATGAAATTCCTTCTTTCACATTTACTACTTGAATTATGACTGGGGTTGACTGGACCCGATATTGAGAGATTATTGATTGGTGAAATTCAGCTTTATTTTTGACAGCAATACTAAATTGCACATTTTGTAGTTGTTCATAATCTAGAGGCTAGAATAAAAATAAAATGAGAAAGAAAGAAGTGTCACAAAAATATGTTCTGGTAAATCGAGAAGAAGATAGCAGAACTCTATGTTACATGCCATGAATGGGTCCTTTTATTTATATACAGCAAAACAGTTTCAGAAATCATTGTAATGTTGAGATAAAGAAACGTTCAGAATTCTTAACTCAAGACCTCAGTTTGGTAACTGATACTTACAAAGCAGCGTACCTGTTTTTAGACTAGTAAAACATCATTAGAGTTTTTTTCTCTTTCTTTTTTTTTTTGGTGGGGAAGATTCTCCCTAAGCTAACATCTTTGCCAATCTTTCCTCTACTTTGTATGTGGGTTGCCTCCACAGCATGGCTGATGATTGGAGTAGGTCCACCCCTCAGATCCCAGCCCGAGAACCCTGGCATCGAAGTGTGTGGAACTTTAACCACCAGGCCACAGGGCCGGCCCCTGTCATTAGAGTTTCTTTAGGCTGTATGGTGCAGTGGTAAGAATCTCAAATTTGCTATGGTGGCATGTTTGAATCCTGGTTTTGCTATTTAATAACTGTGTGACTCAGGGCACAATAAATAATATCTCTGATCTTCAACTTTCCACTTCTGGAAAAAAACCTTACCTCGTCATATTGTTGTGAGGACTGAACAAATTAAAGCCCATAATACATTCCTATAAATGGCAGCTGTGGCCATTCACAGGACAGTCATTGAATTCATGTGCAATAATGTCTTTCCTGACTTTAAAAATTCTTAAGTGGCAAAGGCAAATTATCTTAATTAACTTGGTTGGCAAATAGGCCTCTGCCAATCAGTGAGTGGCTGTCCTATCAACTCTTCATAGAACCATTCTCAGATAGTCTTGCATGATAGCTATTTGTTTGACTCTCTTACTCAGGTGGCCCCAGTCAAGGCCTGAGGAATCCCAGGATAGCTTTTTCCATTTACTAGAAAAGTTTTTGAGGGTAATGAGAAAAGGAAATCCTCGTGTTTGTTACATTTGTATATTACTGAAAATAACTAAGGTAGGAGAACTGAATGAGTTTTAACTTGGCAGTGACTGGTTTTGTGGGCTCAGGTATTTCCCAGTGGAGTGGAAGAGAAAGATGTATAAACAGGTAATTGTAATACGAGGGCTGACAAAAGAAATTATAGAGTCCATGTGGAAGCAAGTGAATACTTCTACATGGGAAAGTTATGAAAGGTTTATGAGAGGTTTCATGTAAGCTGGGTGTTGAAGGATATTGAGGAATTACTCAGGCAGAGGCGAAAGCATTGCAGATGCCCAGAGT